>NW_025813436.1:7465705-8668169 GCF_021976095.1 Xenia sp. Carnegie-2017 | reverse complement strand
CTTTACGCAAAAGACTATAGTCTTTGCATTTTTATTACTTTTTACGCAAAAGACTATAGTCTTTAACTTTTATTCACTTTTTACGCAAAAGACTATAGTCTCTTTAGATTTACACTTTTTTACGCAAAAGACTATAGTCTTTGAATTTTTACACACTTTTACGCAAAAAATATAGTGTTTGCATTTTCACACTTTTAAGCGAAAGACTATAGTCTTTGCATTTTTTATATTTTCATTGGATAATCTTGACGAGCATTGTTATTGGTGAGCTCAGTTCTGATTGGCTAAAGTATAAAATGGGTTACCCAGTTGAATGAGATGGTAGTCTGTCTGACTAGTGCTATTTCCACAACTTTTTTTGGAAAGAGAAATCACTAAAAATAAGAAAAAAGTTTTCTGTTTTCATCCCAGGCAAATAAACTTGTTGCGGATTAAGTACAAACAATTGTTTTTTATTGGGCTCATAGGAATTCCCTTATATTTTCTTTGAACATAATGATGAACCAGTATCTTCACAAGTGATGTAAAGTGGATATATTTCATAGGAGTGGATCTTCTTAATTGTTTATATAATGTTAGATGTCTTCTTCAATGAATATGTAACTAACCTGGGGCCAATTGTATAAAGCTCTCAACTACTTTTTTTACACTTTCTACTAAAGTCAAACAACTAACACTAGGTAATTAAAGTTAACTATGCTATGGACCATCGTTAATTTTTCAAAATACAGTTAAATGTGTGACTTATGTCTTTATAAACACATTTCTTTCAACGATTTTACTCAGCTGTTAGAGAAATGAAACGATCTTTTCCTTTGTTACCCATAATCTTTCAGTTTTAAATGCTGTAAAAGCAAGGCCATTCAAAAATTTAAATCCTTGCACATAGAACATAATATGAATAAATTCAAGAAGTGTGCACATTGTTTCATTTTGACTAAGTCATTATACATAAATAAAATAAAGCAGTCCTTGCCGTGGCACGTGTGATTAATCAACATCGTACTCACTGTACAACACAGAGGATAAGGTCAATTTCTAGAGAAAAATCCAAATTATATGTGATATGCATCGAACTATAA
Organism: Xenia sp. Carnegie-2017; assembly: GCF_021976095.1. Lineage (NCBI taxonomy): Eukaryota > Metazoa > Cnidaria > Anthozoa > Malacalcyonacea > Xeniidae > Xenia > Xenia sp. Carnegie-2017. Next base: position 8,667,087 of record NW_025813436.1, on the reverse strand, counting down.
AATTGAAAAATTTATCATAAATGAGTTAAAATTTCGAAAACATGGCGGAAAAAAGAGCTGGTGAAAATGTGAAAGACATTATATCTGTTTTTAAGGTTTTAGCCAACACGGACCGAAGTGTATTACCAAATGAGCGTATTTATTATGAGTTGAAAAGCAGTTTTGAAGAGTTGCTGCTCTTGAACTTGTTTCTGTTGCGGCGTAAACTCGAAAATGATTTCAAAGATGTAAAATCTTTCTCGAAAATGACGAAAATTGTAAACTTCGTTTTTGCCCAAAATATCGAGTCAGGAACTAATGGAACTAATGTACGATGGATATTTAGTGAAGTTTGTTTGGAAGCATTATACTTGTTAAGAAGTATTTTACACAATACAAATAGCTCACGAAGTATTTCCATGGATTTAAGCATTGGTGATCAACAAATTGTTAAAACTGTAATTCAGCTGATTACTGTGTTGAAAGTATATCCAAACCTTGTCGATGGAGTTGGAGTAGCTATGGAAATGCGAAGTGAATTTGCCCATTCGTTGAAGGCAGAAGAAAAAAAAAGTGTATGCTCGAAATGTCTGCATAAATGTGTATCAACTTTGATTGACTGCTTGAATGAGCCTAGCTTGAGTGTGGTCATCTTATCAAAACATTTGTGTGATATTTTAACTTCACTTATGCAACTTGGATATTGTAAGGAAAGTATACAAGATCATTCAAAACAGATGCAAACTTCATTTTCAAGTTCCAGTGCTTCATTAGACATGGACAATGAAAATAAATGTAATGTTAACAATAAAGAAAAGATAGAAGATGTTACCAAGACAGATAGTAATAAGGTCAATGGCATCTTAGTTACAAGCTCTTGTTGTAGTAATGAAAATCTAACACTTTGTGGTGAAAGTGACGCTTCCATTACTTTCTCAGTATGTGAAGGTGGTTTATCTATTTCAAAAATTCAACAGAAGATGTGTCAAAAGTCTTTGAACAAAATTGTTGATAAAATGTATCAACCATTGATTGTACGTGAGTTGTTATTTCTGCAAGGAAGTATGTTGAAGAAATCTCATGGAAAAAAGACAGAAACACCAAAATGGATGAAGAACATCTGTGGTCATTTATTGTCAAGGTGCTTGATGAAGAAAAATGGTGTTCTTAATGTTTTAACAGCTGTTTTTGAAGGAGTTTCAGGTCTGTAATGAAAATAGCATTTTTTTCAGTTTATCACATTGTTACTAATGCTGAATTTTGATTGAACAAAAGATGGTCCAAGATAAGAAAATGTGTTACTTCAAATTAAATAATTAGCCAAAACAAGATATTTAATGGCTTGGCCAAAAAAATCAAGAAACTTCCATTGAATGAAGTTTGTTATATTTATGTTAGGTTTGCCAAGTGAATGGAAAATTTGTGAAATGATCAGTGAAGTTATATCCAATTGCCCATTACAAATAAAAACTATCAAGGAATATTACTGGAGCATTTCATATCAGGCATTTATAAGTTAAATATATTTATGAAACATATGAATTGAAAAGGTGGGGATTGTCATCATCATTAATAATCTTGATTTAAATCTCTGCATTTTTAGCTTTTGCCTCTGCTTCATTTACCCTCATCAAAACTGCAGTATCGATATTGCCAGGCTGTTGTTATGACTATTCATGCTATGCTTCGAAAGCATCCAGAAATTGCTACAAAATGTCTCACAGAGCCTCTTGCAAAACCTTTTTTTCTTGCCTGTCAAGAACAGGAGTGTGTTAATGGAGGTAAAATAAAAAGAGCTTTTTCATTACTAGTTTTAATGACCCTGGAAATAAATTGTTAGGTGAGTGATGATTTGGGAGAAATGTAGGAATATAAGTAGTTAAGAAAACATTATCGTCATTTGATTCTAATGTCACTTCTTGTACTCCATAATCATGTTGTTTGATTACAATGAATATTAGATTAACATTTGAAGACAAGTTTTGACTTATGATTATCTTATTGTATAGATTCAAGCAAAGGAAACATTTTACTGGATGAAACTCAAATAACACAATCTATTGAAGGATTACATAAGGTAAGAATGCAGTGCAAAATGTTCACTGACATGTTTTTACATTTTTGACAGGTTTCATTAAAGCAAAGAATTCTATAACTATTTTCAAAGGTGTTTGTTGCAACAACAGAGTGCTGTGCAATCATGAATCAAACTCTAAGTGAAATAATTATTCCAGTCTTTGAGCTGTTCTGTTTTGTCAAACAATCTGTTTCTTATATCAAGTAAGGAAATTAACTATTAAAAGTATTGTTTTTGAACTCCTTAGATTGAAAATAATGACATAGAAACTGTGCTCACATATTTTGTGTCAGCGTAGGTAGTGATAAATGAACAACAGAGAACGAAAATAGCCTTTATTCTTCTTAAAATATAAACTAAGGTAACGGTGTTTTACCTTCTCCTGTTTTCAACTTTTTTAAAGAATGACGTAATATCCGGTACATTAACGACTTGTTGTTTGCGTTGTTCCTTCTTCGTCTGTCGCGCTGCTCGGCCGTGACTTGACGATGACAAGGAACACAAAGTGTCCTGTAGTTCTCCAGATCACACTCTCCACCCCCGTCTACCACTGCAAGTACATGATCAGCTTCCCATAACTGAATTTTAAAACATAACTTGTTAAAGTATGCATGTAGATGAATGAAAAACAAAGAATGAGAACTTTGCACTATCTAAAATATAAACTAAGATAACGCATGTCAGTGTAGGTAGTGATGAATGAACAACAGAGAACGAGAACAATCTTTACATTACCTAAAATATAAACTGAGATAACGTGTGTCAGTGTAGGTAGTGATGAATGAATAGCAGAGAATAAGAACAGTCTTTACATTACCTAAAATATAAACTAAGATAACATGTGTTAGTGTAGGTAGTGATGAATGAACAACAGAGAATGAGAACAGTTTTTAAACTACCTAAAATATAAACTAAGATAACGCATGTCAGTGTAGGTAGTGATGAATGAATAACAGAGAACGAGAACAGTCTTTACACTATCTAAAATATAAACTAAGATAACGTGTGTCAGTGTAGGTAGTGATGAACAACAGAGAACGAGAACAGTCTTTACACTATCTATAATATAAACTAAGATAACGTGTGTCAGTGTAGGTAGTGATGAATGAACAAAAGAGAATGAGAACTGTCTTTACATTACCTAAAATATAAACTAAGATAACGTGTGTTAGTGTAGGTAGTGATGAATGAACAACAGAGAATGAAAACAGTTTTTAAACTACCTAAAATATAAACTAAGATAACGTGTGTCAGTGTAGGTAGTGATGAATGAACAACAGAGAATGAGAACAGTTTTTAAACTACCTAAAATATAAACTAAGATAACGCATGTCAGTGTAGGTAGTGATGAATGAATAACAGAGAACGAGAACAGTCTTTACACTATCTAAAATATAAACTAAGATAACGTGTGTCAGTGTAGGTAGTGATGAACAACAGAGAACGAGAACAGTCTTTACACTATCTATAATATAAACTAAGATAACGTGTGTCAGTGTAGGTAGTGATGAATGAACAAAAGAGAATGAGAACTGTCTTTACATTACCTAAAATATAAACTAAGATAACGTGTGTTAGTGTAGGTAGTGATGAATGAACAACAGAGAATGAAAACAGTTTTTAAACTACCTAAAATATAAACTAACGTGTGTCAGTGTAGGTAGTGATGAATGAACAACAGAGAACGAGAACAGTCTTTACACTATCTATAATATAAACTAAGATAACGTGTGTCAGTGTAGGTAGTGATGAATGAACAACAGAGAATGAGAACAGTATTTACACTATCTAAAATATAAACTAAGATAACGTGTGTCAGTGTAGGTAGTGATGAATGAACAACAGAGAATGAGAGCAGTCTTTACACTGTCTAAAATATAAACTAAGATAACGTGTGTCAGTGTAGGTAGTGATGAACAACAGAGAACGAGAACAGTCTTTACACTATCTATAATATAAACTAAGATAACGTGTGTCAGTGTAGGTAGTGATGAATGAACAAAAGAGAATGAGAACTGTCTTTACATTACCTAAAATATAAACTAAGATAACGTGTGTTAGTGTAGGTAGTGATGAATGAACAACAGAGAATGAGAACAGTCTTTACACTATCTAAAATATAAACTAAGATAACGTGTGTCAGTGTAGGTAGTGATGAATGAACAACAGAGAACGAGAACAGTCTTTACACTATCTATAATATAAACTAAGATAACGTGTGTCAGTGTAGGTAGTGATGAATGAACAACAGAGAATGAGAACAGTCTTTACACTATCTAAAATATAAACTAAGATAACGTGTGTCAGTGTAGGTAGTGATGAATGAACAACAGAGAATGAGAGCAGTCTTTACACTGTCTAAAATATAAACTAAGATAACGTGTGTCAGTGTAGGTAGTGATGAATGAACAACCGAGAATGAGAACAGTATTTACACTATCTAAAATATAAACTAAGATAACGTGTGTCAGTGTAGGTAGTGATGAATGAACAACAGAGAATGAGAACAGTATTTACACTATCTAAAATATAAACTAAGATAACGTGTGTCAGTGTAGGTAGTGATGAATGAACAACAGAGAATGAGAACAGTATTTACACTATCTAAAATATAAACTAAGATAACATGTGTCAGTGTAGGTAGTGATGAATGAACAACAGAGAAAGAGAACAATCTTTACACTGTCTAAAACATAAAGAACGTGAAAAGCGTATATAGCATGGCCACTATAGCCTATGTAGTTGCAAAAGAACTGTTAAAAGAAGAATATAAAGTATTATATTCTATTTTATAGAACTGCTTTATTGGAAATCCTTTCAACATTTTTCAAACGAACTGACAAGAAGACTTCGTTGTTATCACTTTATATGTTTATTTGTAAGGAACCACCAAGTGTCACAATGCAAACATTTCTCTTCAATTTTACACACTTATCAATGGAGGAAGTGAACAAATCGACAGACGGTCATCCACCTTCGGAAAATTACGGAGATTATTCGGATATAACGATAGCACCTAGTGAAGTGATTGAAACAAAAATGCTTTTTATGCGGAAAGATCGTACCTTTGTTTATGGTGAAAATGGTGGTGTTATACTTATTAAAATAAATCCTGTAAATGAAGAAACTGTAGATGATATTTATGAGGAACTTCTTGGAAAAGGAGAGAAACGCATTGAGATGCGTGCTCTGTGTTTGGTCGAAATACTCCAAACTCTACGAAATGACGTAATTCCTGGAAATTTCTTCCTGTTTCTTCTTCAGCAAGTACAAGAAATAATTTTTGATTCACATTTCTACGAAAGAGATAAAAAGAAAGTCCTTCTCATTTTTCACGTTTTGGCAGTGATGTGTGAGAAACTTGGACCATCTGTGCTAAAAAACACAACCCAAATGATTCAATTTATTGGCACGACCCTTACACGTGCACATCGTGTGTCTATGGAACGTCATGAAGATGTGATGTTTGAAATGGAGACATTAAGCATGTCTCTTGGTATGCTATCTGCATTACTAAGTGGAGCTGTGAAGGTTAATAGGATGGCTTTCCTTTGTCCGATTTTATTAAAATATTGATCAATTCTAATGCGACATACTCCTGCATATGCATTATCAGATGTGTTTTTTTTCTCAGATTGAAGATGCTGACTACGCCAAACTGGAGAAACTGACTCCGATTTTACGTAATATTTCTGAAAGTTATGGTGACCATGAAGTATCAGAACAAGCGAACGATTTGCTTGTGTTTATACTCACTAAAACGACAATTCTTTCCGAAAAGAACAAAAAGATAGAGTCAAACAACTTGGAAAATGGCCAAGGATCTAAGAGAAATGAAATAGATGGCACAGGTAGATCATGGTGTACAATTTAGAAATAGCACGAAGCTTGTTCATGAATTGTTAATATTAATGTACGAATGTTGCAGATTTCGATACAGCCTTCAAGCAGCTTTGTGATCCATTGCTGCCTGTTCGTGGGCATGCAATCATACGCCTTGCTGCTCTTATTAAATCTGGCGATAAAAAAGCATTAGGGAATATCGACATTTTGGTGAAGACATTTCGTGATAACCTTGTCCACGAAGATAGTTATATCTACCTTGCAGCCATCGAGGGCCTGGTTGCTGCTGCTGACGTAAGAATGGATGACGTCATAACATATCTTGTTACGGAGTTGACGAACAGTGTACATGTGAATATGGTTTGCAGAAGAGATTGTACACAACTAAATAAAGGTAACATTGTCTTAGTCCATGCGATCTTAGCATTTATGCTTTTCAGTTCTCATCTGCTGGGTAAAACATGGAGTTTTGTTGATTATTGACGACGTTTATGACATCTCATGTTTTAAGGCAGGGAAAACAAGGAAGAAGTCATTCAAAGATCTTCGAACATTCGTCTAAAGCTTGGTGAAGCATTGCTTCGTGTTGTTAAATGTTGCGGCTATCTTGCTCCCAAATATTTCCACATGTTGATACACGTATATCTTGTTGGTGTTCGAGACGAAGATAGTTTGATTCGAGCAAGTAGTTTATCAAATCTTGGAGAGATTTGTCAACTGTCTCCTCATATGGTGTCTAACGTTATTGAAGAAGTATGTAGCTGGGTTGGTAATGTAAAGCTACGTTTCAAATCATCATTGGTTAACACATTTAGAACTTAGCAGACACGTGACAAGTGAGAGACATTAGCCTTAATATAGTCAAGTATTACTTTAATATTTTAATGAGTTTGCAAGCAATTTTTTATCTGTTATTACAAACATATTAGTGATGTTATTTTATGAGGATTTGTTCTTGTGCTAATGATTATTTCATCAATTTAGATACTTCATTGTCTTCACGCTGTTTTGAAGTCAGATCATGCGTGTGAAGTACGCCAAGCTGGTGTATTTGTTATCACTCTACTTTTCAAGGGATTAAAATCTGACGTAATAACAGTGAGTAAAATCGCTATTTGCGAGTGAGTTCATTTGGTCTGCACCATGATTTGCTTACAAACGTGATAAGATTAATTTTAGTAGCAATACATAACAGTTGATAGAATAATCAATGTTAGTTAAGAATCAATCTGTGATTATTTATAATGGAACACCCAACGAATATGAAGAAGATTTAATTAGATAAATGAAACAGAAACGATGAAGACCAATGGTCTTTTTATACTGTACTTGATTTTCCTTCGATTGAGTTGCAAACCTTGATGATAAAGGTTGACAGGTTTCCTTTAGAAACGATCAATAAGAAATGATTTATTTCAAATCTCCTTTCTAGATGAATGAAGCATGAATTAACTATTTTTAGGAATTGTCTGACCAAATCAAATCTGTTTATCGCCTTTTGAAATGGGTGATATCCGCTGATGGTGATATGACAACGCGTACTCACGCACAGGTAGCCCTAGGTGTGCTGGATAATATTATGAAGGATCAGCTTTTTCCAGAACAGAAGTATATGAAGAAAATTCGCATTTGAAAGTCATGTTTTACGCCTGGTGAAGGAGACATATTTACAATTCAAGATATCATGAACTGTTATTAAACCAGTCATTAGACTTTGTTATTAGAAACCCCACGTAAATGTGTGTTTGCTGTAACAAGTCAAAGCTAAATTTATGATTTATTTTTGCGACTTGCAGATCAGCGATTTTTTTACATTCTCAAAATGCAGCCAGATTTTTTCATTTTTGCAGGTCGCGCCAGTCTTTTTGTAAAAAATTTCAAAAAATAGTATTTTTATATTTGTAAAATTTTGAAAGTAAACGTTGCGGTACTTTTTCAAAATGCCATCGAATTTGAAGATGTTAGTCAAAATTATAGAATGTCCAAAAAATCGGCCAAAAGTCATGGCGTTGCAGAGAAATTTTGACGCTAAGACGAAAATCACGAAAAGTCCGCGCGATGTTTGTTGCTTTTTCAAAGTTTTTGAAAGTTCCAGGCATATGCGAACGTTCAAACCACCTAAATATTGTAGTTCCATGTTAATTACACAAGCCTAGGAGGTTTCGTAAAAATTGAGCAATTTCCCAAAGAGAAAAATGTGTTTTTTAGAAGCATTTTCCATGTCATGAAAATACACATACTACAAATATCATAAAGGTCGCTGTCATAAAGAAAAGTGAAAGATCCTCGCGATAAGGAAATCGTTAGTATTCGTTGTTGAGCTTCTCGCTCGACAGGCTCTGTCTGACCCAGTGTTGCTAGATGAAATTTTAAAATATTCATTCTCGCTTGCGTCAAAAGTTCATAAAAATGGCCAAAGCTCATACTACATCTAATTTTTAAGATCGGAAGTTGACGTAAAGCCTCGGACGAACTTGGACATTTTCGGAGTACCTCGGAAATTGTCGAAAACTCTCGGAATTACTCGGAAATTACCGGAAAACATCAGATTACCTTGAAAATTGTCGTTGTCTTGAAACAATTGTCAAGCTATGAGTATGACCCTTTCATTGACCTATGATTTATCTACTTTCTTTAAAAAATATGATGAAAATACAAAAATTCATAAAATTTTGAAAAGTTTACAAAAAGTTCACAAACTTTTAATGTTCATGAAATGTTCATGAAGAAAGCAAAAAGTTCACAAATCTGTGAACTTTGTTCCCCCTGTTTCCTGACTATTAAAAAATGACTTCCTTCAGGATGTCATAAAAGAATTTGATCAAAAGACTTAGTTTTTTAGTGCAAAATTTTTGCAATTTTTTCTTTGTGATTTCTTTCTGAAAATATATATGTGTCACATTCCATTCTCGAAAAACAAACAATAGAAGTGCCATTTGTACACCTTGTGTACACTATTATCCAACCTTACTTTGCTCTTACCTCATGGTACACACTCAACCAGTGAGTGTGTTGGAAACAGATGAAAAATTTTGTACATTTACGATAACAGATGCTTGAAGTATAATAAAAAATTATTTTGTAAAGTGACAATCAAGGAAACAAACCACACATTTGTAGCATCGACCTTCGACATTTTCACAACAACATCAGAGATAAAAGCATTTCATTGTAGGACATCATCATTTGTCAGTCTGGTCAGCATTCTCATTGACACCCTCACATCTTGAAGCATAGATAAGGAAGTTGGATAAATCTTCAGGCTTAGGTTTAGGCAAATAGAAACTTTTTTCTAACACATCAGAGAAAGAAAAGAAATTGAGTTCTTTCACAAGTTCATGATTTGTTTGATTTGTCAATAATCCATAATTCACTATAGATGATTTTTGTAGCATTGGAGGAAATACTGATGCTGTATGGTAGTCAAGATTGTAACCAGAAGGCAAACCATAATCTCGATGCATGATTCGAAATTCTTCCTTTGCTTTTTCAACATTCCATAACAAAAAGCATGGCATATTTATGGCTATTTTCAAAGCACGTTCATTTGTAGTACCCAAGTGTTCACACACAAAATTTAAATTCTCTTCAATTTTAAACACGTGACTCCTAAGTTTAGGTTGACATTTATACAGGAAATAAACAAGTTTTGTAGATCCATCTGAAGCTTCTCCACAAGGAATTAAACCACGTACATAATACGCCACAAACCCCTCGTCAGCAAAACATAACATTAGGACGGGTGGTTGACGTTCAATGGATTTCCTTTTTTGAACATGTTCCCACCCTGTTTCATCCATAAAATGAACGCGTTGTTTCAAAAGCTCTACACGATAATGCAAAAAGAATGGTTGCTTCTTCCGTACCATCTTATAATCTATGTCGTCACAACGATTGCCCAAAAGTTCCGCGCAAAAAGTAGTCGGGAAATCTTCGACAAAGTTTTTATGTCGTGCAAGTTTAATTTCTTTCATCATAACTTCCAAATCGGTTTTCTTACCAAATGTAAGCTTTCGAGGTCCCAAACTGATCATTCGTGTTGTAAATGATGTTTTAAAGAACATTGAAGACACTGGATGTGTTATACATTGCTTAGTGGAGAATGAAATCCTCTTAGAAAGTTTAGCCAACTTCACAAAGTTGAGGTAGCGAGTCGCCATGTTGAATTTACGGATTAAGATTAAGATTAATCAGCCAATAAGATAATAGTAATCTTCCCGACGAGCGACAGGGAAGACAAGCAAAAGTACGATTTCTGATATTTTCAATATTTTTTACTTTGTCCTATTTTTTGCCATTTTGTTGAAAATTTCGTGTATCATTTCCATTCCTCCAATCATTTCGATCACCGTGATTATAATTAAACCGACCATAATAGCTGTTAGAGCGAAATCCGTTCGAATTAAATCTTCCAACATTTGAGATATTCCTTGTACGAGCAATAAGCTCAGGCAATTCCTTTGCCTTTTCTATGGTAATACCCCTTGGCTTCGTCCAAGACGCCTAAGATATGAACCATATAATAAGGCATTTACATACAATGATGTTTGATAAGTACATAACATTATGTAATGACGTTAGAAGAAAAGATTTATTAACTTACTTCAATTTCATCATCAAAACTACTTGGTACATCGAAGACAACCCCCTTAAAGAAAAAAAAACACGTATGTTTTACTGTATGAAGCATAATTATCACAAGTAAGAGCTGTGATGATTTACGAATAACCAAAACAAGAGAAAAACACCATGACCATAACTCTGGCTATGGTGAATGACCAAGAGAGAACAAAACACCATGACCATAACTCTGGCTATGGTGAATGACCAAGAGAGAACAAAACACCATGACCATAACTCTGGCTATGGTGAATGACCAGAGAGAACAAAACACCATGACCATAACTCTGGCTATGGTGAATGACCAAGAGAGAACAAAACACCATGACCATAACTCTGGCTATGGTGAATGACCAAGAGAGAATAAAACTCCATGACCATAACTCTAGCTATGGTGAATGACCAAGAGAGAACAAAACACCATGACCATAACTCTGGCTATGGTGAATAACCAAGAGAGAACAAAACACCATGACCATAACTCTGGCTATGGTGAATAACCAAGAGAGAACAAAACACCATGACCATAACTCTGGCTATGGTGAATAACCAAGAGAGAACAAAACACCATGACCATAACTCTGGCTATGGTGAATGACCAAGAGAGAACAAAACACCATGAACATAACTCTGGCTATGGTGAATAACCAAGAAAAAAAAAGCACCATGTCCTGAACATTAAAGTAGACAGCAAAAAGTGGACAAAAACAACGATTAACTAACATATCGGTCAAGCAACATTGACATTCCCTTTACTTCTGCCTTGATTTTCGATGATAAATTATTTTCGATAACTCGCCACATGTAAGATGTAGACCTCAACTCCATTTTTTCTTGTTTCAATATATATGTCGTGTAACCCTGTCAATAAAAATGACATTTTTAACTAGAAATACAATTATCACATTAAAAGATAAGTTACTTCAAAAACTGCCTTCGCTAACAGGTTCTACCTTTACCCTTTTTCACAACAGAGAAAAGCACTGGTCAGACAAGAGTAAGAACAAATTCATAGGATAACCTACCTTCTCTGAACACAATAAAGAACGAGATTGTACTTCAGTTGTTCCAGAAATATGAGCCAACGCAGCAGCTACTGCATCCACAGCACCACGTTCCACAATCAATGCTTCAGCAGCCTCTCGGAAAAATACGAGAGCGTCTCTAGGGACCTGGGCAAGAAACCTAAAGTGAAAATTCACTTTAATGCAAATAGGTAACTCAAGTTGAGCACGTTCAAGATATATCGTAAAAGTTCATACGAAATTTCACAAATTATTTTCTCAAATACTGGACAAAGTAATTACCACATTGTTATCCATAAAACATAGAATTAAAAAAAGTTTTGGCATGAACTTATTTACGTAGTTAGATGATTGTGTGAGTTTTAAATAATCCTTTGCTACATAATTTTATTATAACATCTCTCACCTTTTAGCATCCTCCGCTGATGATTTAATTATATCTTCAGGTTGAGGGGCACCAATCCTTGTAAATTTAATTCCCTATATACATACATACAGTGAAAATCATTGAAGGCTTTTGCAAAATATTTAACTAAAGACTTTTGAAGGAGAATGTAATAATTCATTTTCATTGCAACTGATAAAGCATTGTTCAGTATATGACTGTTGAATATTGAAAAGAACTTTTCCAGTTGTCAACCCATGTTACATTACGTATACATCGCAGTTCTGTATTGCACATTAAAGTCCGTTTATGTAGAATAGAAACATATCATATTCATCACAACATACAAATACGTCTCTGTAAATGTGATCAAGAAACAACATACATCGAAGATTTTAAGCCTTGCTTTAAACCCAGCTATCTCTGTAAAAGATTCAGAAGCTGCACTCTGACAAAAAAAAGCCCATCAAATTTAAGATGGCTGCAGCAAAATACTTACTGCTTTATGTTCAACCATTTGTAATAGGCCTTCTTGATTATGTTTGTAAAAGATGATACACACACCCCTTCGCTGTGCACGTCCTGTTCTTCCTGAACGGTGTATGTATGCATCAACATCCTAAATATATGAATAAATATCATCATATGGTCAGAAATGCAAAACTGATTACTGATTAATGGTCATAAAAGTGTAAGGACAGAACAGAGCGTCACCTCACCATAGATTTATGTATCACAAATCACAAACCTTAGGTGGTTCACATTGCACAACTAAATCCACTTCAGGAATATCTAAACCACGAGCTGCAACGTCTGTTGCAACGAGACACCGAAACTTGCCCTCACGAAATCCCTAAAAATAATCATAATCAGGTTTAGAAATATTTGTCATCTCACAAAAATCTATAACTCCGGTCATCAAAGTACTTTTAACGTAAGTTCTCTTTGTTTTTGCTGGATGTCGCCATGTAGTACTTGTGCTTCCTACAAAGGACAAGTTGAAATTGAATATTCATCTATATAACGGTAAATACTTTTTGGAATTTTATCCACAATTAATTTAAGCCAAGATTTAATTCTTGTTTTCACTAAATTCTCAATACAAGATATGCTTCATTTTCAACTTTTATAAACGATCCAATGTCAGTTTATTTAATCAATCAGATAAAAATGATTAGTTACCTGTTTCAATATTGAATCCAATACAAGTTCATTAGCTTCTTTTTTGGTTTGAGTAAAAACAATTGTCCTACCGTGTGCACCACAATAAACCTACAAAAATGACCAACAAAATATTGCATATGACAAATGGCATCACGAGGAAAGGAACAATTCCCTTCATACTGTGTGATGATCAAAATCATTAATAGAAGGACAATTTTCTTTAAGGAAGAGTAACAATCACCTGAATAACATCACCAATTGTTGACGCTCTTTCATGATAAGGACATTTTATTGCTTTGTGCTGGAAAAGAATGTATGAAAAATTATTTACAAAAAGGTTACTGAAAACACTTCAGGCATTATACAATACACATTTAGCATCCTTGTTTCAAAAACAATTTTCATACAATGTAAGACACTAACTTCAACTGTGATTGCTGCCTGTTGTTTTTCATTTCCAATAACATCGATGAGATGGCGATCTTTGGTCATATATTTTCTTGCAGTAGTTTGTACCCAAGGTGGAAGGGTTGCTGAGAAAAACAACGTCTGAGGTTTTTGGGATGAATCTAAATAAATGAAATTATGTATATTTATACAAGTTCTAAAACAAAACAAGATGGGTTTATTCTGCGTGAAAATACCCGAAGTATATGAACCAGATAAAATCTCTTCAACAGAATCTTGAAAGCCCATGTCAAGCATTCGATCCACTTCATCCAGGATACAATGTCTACGACATTAAAAATAAAATCTATATCAGCCTGTCATATAAGTATAAAGACTGTTCTGCTTAGTACATACAAATTAATAAAACCCATTTTACTCACTTCAGTTTGCTCAAATCTAAGTTGCCTCTTTTCATATGGTCTAAGATTCTTCCAGGTGTACCAATAAGAATATCCAAGCCAGAATTAATGGCTGATTCTTAATTAAAAATAATAAATTCCTTGACTGAACATTCTTTCAACAAATTTTAATTGTTCTGAGTTCTCAATGGAAAACAACAAAGCAGTTGAAAATACACTCAATACTCATTTACATAATAATCAAGTTAATGAACATTTTTGTTTTCTTTTTATTACCTTGGGGAGCATAAGGCATTCCGCCATAAATACAGTGAACACAAAGAGATGATTTCAGTGCTTCAAATTCATCATTGACCTTGTGTGATGTAGAGCCATAAATAGAGGTCAACAATATGATAGGTACGTAGTAAGCAAGTTGAAATTTACCATAATGGTTAAGTTGGCAACAAAATATACATATTGAGAATATATTACCAAAGTAACAATAACTAAAAACTTTCACATAAGTATGAAATCCATAACAGCATTAACAATTTTTACATAAAATACTTCAAGTGTAGAAAATACTCAGATCAAACCTGTTTAGCAAGTTCTCTTGTAGGCACCATAACTAGTACCTACAAAAATACAAATCAACTAAGAAATTTACAGCATTGAAACTCAACTTAACAAATGAAACAAAAGAAAGCATTCAAACCATGGGTGGTCTTCGTTTTAATGATGATGTTTCACTTTGTTGAAGTAATTCAATGACAGGTAAGGCAAATGCAAGCTGTCATGGAGATAAAAATCTTAAGCATTAAACATACTTTAGAAAACAAATTCATAATTCATATTAAGAAAAACTTACAGTTTTTCCTGTACCAGTTCCTACCACAATGAAACAGAAAATATCTTTGTCACTGCACTATGATAATGCCTACACATTTGCAGTCATTTCACATATACTTACGTGCTTTGCCAATAACATCATGTCCATCATATATCAGATCATAAGTTTTTGCTTGAATAGGAAATAAAAACTTTATTCCACGTTCTAAAAATGTCAAAAAAAAATAATGGTATGAAAGGAGAGTCTGCATTGAATAAAAAAATACAATGAATCTATCAAGATGTACATAATAACTTTTATACATATTATTGCATGGTTTACCTTTTAACACCTTTCTTGTCTTTTTACTTATTCTAAATTTCTTTAACTTCCCTTCTTTTTCCGAAATGCCAACCTATTAGGAATATATAAAAAATGCAACCATACAAAACATTTAAATAATTTAAATTATCCAAGGTGTCATCATTTACAACTAAATTACTTCATCACATTACTTCTATTTCTTCTTTGCTTTTACATTTTACTTTCTTTGCTCTTTCTCCATCAATATCTTCTTCTGCTTTTCTTTTCTTAGATTCCTTCTTGTTCTATCATAACAAATAAAATAGTACTCATGATCTGTCACAATCTCAGACTTGAAAGTGCGTGAACTGCACACCAGAGATACAAAATTTACGTGTAAAAGCCTAGTTTTCTCAAAATTGCTAACATTTTATCTCTAGCTAACTTTCCAGTCTGGTCATAATGTCAACATCGCCACCACGTGTGTCAAAAAATTTGAAATGTTTTTGAAAAGCCTCCATATTTAACTGGTGATGAAACATAGTACTGATGACAATCTGTGGAATAAAAATGTTTGATTTTTACAGAGTACTATCATTTTTTGCTTACAAAATACTATTTCTTTCGACTTGTTATGTTTCATCAATATACACTATCTTTCTTTCAACTTCAAGTCTTTAACTTGTAAACCTCATCTATTAAAACAATTAAAACATAACACATACTTTGCGTTTATTCCCTTCCATTGATATCCCAAGGTTTGATTGTGTGGCAATACTTTGTTCTAATTTCATTTGAACGTTTCTCAAACACAAAAATATCGAAATTCTTTGCAAAGCCGGTATTTTGAACTCAGTCGACTCAGTCCTGTCGATTAACACGTGCTCCACGCAGAATCCCGCAAGTACCTCAAACTACAAGAAGTTACCCAAGATTTTTAAATAGTATGTAGGACTATGTAAGTTTTAGGGAATTCCTGTTTTGTCAGCATATGAAATGTCAAAGAGAATACCGAGATGACCAAGATCATCATTATAAAATTAAATAGTTATTTACATTATAAATCACTATACAATATCCACAAAGTTTATGGGCCAGCCACTTGGCACTTCTTCAACCCAAAAAGGTATTTTTGACAATTTTCATTGAAATCATTTTGCACAGAGACGCTGGGGCTTCAGTAGCCTACGATATGACAATATATCATTCCTATGAGATCTTCCTCGATCATTGGGATTTTGAAGATAATTCTTGAATGATCGTTTGTAAGTGCTTCTTATATACACTGTATCTGTAAGTGAAGAAAAATTGAAGTTTCAAGAAATCAAGGAGAAGTTGAATTTGTACAAAGAACATATAACATTTCAAACCCACAAAAAAAAAATATGTAGACCTTACTTTTTGATGCTAAACCACATATATTATGAACAGTTACATGTGGACAGAGGAGAAGTATACCTGTTTTTAATCTTCTGAAGCTCTCTCTCCTCCTCTTCATTAAATTTTACAATAAATGACTGCAACATTGGCATTGCAAATTGCAAATATTGTGCTACCTTAAAACACAATAGCAAGACATGTACATTCAAATAGAAACAATTTAATAGTATGCTAAAAATGAAAAAAATGACAAGTGTTCCAATCTTCCCCGGGAT
The DNA here is from genome assembly GCF_021976095.1 of Xenia sp. Carnegie-2017. Lineage (NCBI taxonomy): Eukaryota > Metazoa > Cnidaria > Anthozoa > Malacalcyonacea > Xeniidae > Xenia > Xenia sp. Carnegie-2017. The sequence continues at coordinate 8,650,416 of NW_025813436.1, read as the reverse complement.
AAACAAAGATCAAAGGTAGACATGATATTGATGTTGACTTTACATTACGAGAGAAAATTTACAAATATTGTTTGTTAGCACAATACATTACTGTCAACTTGGGCAGTTGACAGTTTTGAAAGTTTGGCTGTGATGCAGAGTTCAAACAGAGATTTTTGATTTTATAAAGCACTCATCATATTCATTGTATGAGAAAAATGGTAGAGCCATGTCTCCAGTAATCACCAACACACAGCTATTGATTTTTAATGGAGACTGGAGGTTAAAAAAAATTGTTCTCCAAATGATACGATTCTATGACAAAGCCCTTCTTTCATCATCACAAACCTTCCTTTACCATCACAAACCTTCCTTCACCATCACAAACCTTCATTCACCATCACAAACCTTCCTTCATCATCACAAACCTTCTTTCATCATCACAAACCTCTTCCTTCATCACCACAAACCTTCCTTCATCATCACAAACCTTCCTTCATCATCACAAACCTTCCTTCATCATCACAAACCTTCCTTCATCATCACAAACCTTCCTTCACCATCACAAACCTTCCTTCATCATCACCACAAACCTTCCTTCATCATCACAAACCTTCCTTCACCATCACAAACCTTCCTTCATCATCACCACAAACCTTCCTTCACCATAACAACACATTTTATTTTAAAGTAAATGGTTTGAACCCAGGAGTATCGTTACATGTTTGTGGATGTAGATCATCCAGGTTAGTAGAGTCCTGAGAAGGACTGTTGGTGTTGTTGTTGATTGACGTTTCGACAACCTTAAGGTAGTCATCAAATGACTCTGACTACCTCTAAGGTTGTCAAAATGTCAGCCAACATTAACAACAACAGTCCTTCTCAGGACTCTACTAACCTGGATAATCTACATCCACAAACACCTAACATCTTCTTTTGTTATTTTGACTAGATAACATTTACTACAAACCTCTCGTCCGACAGTGTTTTCCTCCATGTCTTCCATGATGAAAATTTTTGCTATATCCTTATGAAAGAAAACAATGCTTTATCAAGTAAAAAAAATTATACTTGGTGATTAAGCAAACCTCGTTGTTTACCTCAGCAGGACCAAGACGAAGTCGAACCATCAAAGGACCATCTTTATTTCCAAGTCGCTTGATTTCTGAGAGATAAATGTTCATCTCAATATTTTATAGTTGAATAATTGAGATTTTAGGCCAAAATAGTTAACAAAGAAGTAAGAGTGTAGGTAGAGGAAATTATAATCACAAGAGCAAAATGTTATCTAAAATGTTTCACATGCAACAGTAGAAAACTGCACTGACATTGAAAAAAAGAACAACATATAGGAATCGAAGGTATGTACCTCCATTTTCATATTTCACAAACAATGAGAATTTATCGACAGGATCAGTTATCTAAAATAAATAATAATCATCACAACAGTTACACAATGCAAGATAATATTTATTAAGTTGCTGTATTTCTGCCTGTTATGCTCTATTATATTTATCATAGCACAAACAATGGTTTATATTAAATTATATTGAGTAGTTTAATATATGTTCTTGTTCACTATTGTTGATAAATACTTTGTACCTTAGATTTTATTTTAGGTACATAGTGTAGAGATAGTTTTGTTCTCTATTTTTTATTCATCACTGCCAAAACTGACATACGTAATCTTTTTTGAAGATTTTAACAAATCATTTTGTGTTATTTAATACCTGAAATTTTGTCAGAATCATTTTCACAACATCTGGTGTGCAAATCTTACTGGTCAATCTAAGATTAGTTGATGTTCCATAGGTTGGAATAAATCTTGTCGGCTGAAAATTAAAAAACTCAACACTGGAACAAATTCATTAACAAGTTATGTAATCATATGATTCACAAGTGCACAGCAATCAATAATTTGAATTTATGAACTTTATTTAAGCTGAATATTAAAGAATAAGTATCAGGGTCATGCTTTGCATGCTTAATGTTTATCTTTTCATATGGGACTTCCTTGCACTTAAGCAATCCGATGTGTATTCAATACAGGTTTTGTTTCGTTTATTGACTTATGTGATCATATTTATTAATAGGAAGCATTTATGGTTGATAGTTTGACTGTTGCTACAATAATCACGCTGTATTTATATGCTATACTTACGTACTTAAATCAAACATATTACAGCAGTCATTTTCGGGGTCCCTTAAAATTGTCATCCAAGTGCACAAAGCATTACCCTCATACTCATTCTTTAAAAAACTTAATTTCACCAACACTATACCACACAAAAGAGCTGCAGAAATGCAATTTTAATAGTTCAACACCAATGAAATATTTCTTGGATATTAGGGTTCATTTTCTAAGATACCAATCAATGAAAATTAAAATGAAGCTATAAACATTGCTTAGTATGCAAAAAAAACAAACCTGTAAAGACATTTTAGCCAACCTCTTTCTTCGATCTGTAGAGCTCACTGTGTGTCGACGAGCTAATTTTTCATCACATGGCTCAGAATTTGAAAGAGGCTTTGAAGGCATTCTTCCAAGAGTATAACTGACTTTTGCATCTCCAAGTGAGCTAGTATTTCTGTTCTGAAAATAGTAAAAAAATCATCGATGACATTGACATGTTAATTTTAAAATTAGACAAGTTCAGCCTGTTTTTTCATATATTTTTTTATTTTAGTCAGCAAAATAAAACTCATTGTCACTAATTATTTTAATTATCAAACATGATAATCTTTCTTCCCACCAAAAATATATGCAGATGGCTTGAAATCTGACTTTCTAAACAATACGTGTCTCCTATTATTAAAAGCACAATAAAAATATGCCACAAGAATGGTGAAGTAGTTTAGGAAAGATTTTATAAAAATCAGTGAAACACCTCATTCTTATCAAAACAACTATTATACGAGTAGTAACGTATGTATAATTGGTCAACTTCAAGTCAACATATATAAAGAGCTTAACTAGTTCTCTTCTCAAAAAACAACAAACCTTCATGGTTTCACTTTTTGATGACTTAGAATTTTGTACATGAAAAAGTTTCAGAGCTGCACCATTTTTCATATAAAGTGGAGCCAGAGTGACATGATTCTTTAAACCCCAGTAGATACGTAACACTCCTTCAATAATCAACTTTCCATTTGCCTACAAATAAATGACAAAAACATGAAGTCATGAACTTCAATAAAATTGATAAAATGAACTGAAAGATGTTAGTACAAATAGCAAATTGTTTGTTGTGCTTGCAAGACTCAGCTGGAAAATTAGTGAAGATAATGGGTCCTACGATAAAAACATCTCATATTCTTCAACTTTCACAACTTTTCTTGTACAGTAACAGTGAAAATGCAATTTTAGACAAAAATCTCATAGTTGACAGACAACAAATTTTGCACAATTTAATTTGTTAAGCAATGTTTGAACTCCACCATTTCAAACTAAACAATAACTTACCTCTTTACTAGATAATTGCAATGCTTTCTTCTTATCACCTTCGTAGTAGTTATTATAAACTTGTAATTTGGGCTGCAACTCTTTCCTGGAGAATGATCAAAGAATAAAATTTAGGAAAACAAGTCACAACAGAATGATCAAAAGCACTGTATTTGAATAATTTGTGCAAACAAATGTAATACCTTAAAGCTAATTGGTCAGATGTGAGGGAAGATTGATGGCCTAGTTTTTGATGAGACTCAACTCCCCCACGACCATAGCCACCAGGACCAAACAACAAACTGTAACATGGCATGTTACAGTATGGCATCCCACGATGCTAAATGAACATAAAAAAGTTTGTCATATAAATATTTAAGTACATTTTCAGTCATTTCAGAGGACGACTACTTAATTTTCATCATGTAATATGACTGTATGAAAAATTTAATGGACTCAAAACAAAAGTTAAGAAACATAGGAAGCCTATTTTCGACACAGCAACATTTTTTGGGCAAAATACGTTCCTACTTAGTTCACAAAAGATAAATAATTGTGAAAAGAAAGTGCACAACTAAATTAAATAAAACATAACACAATTCCAGCAAATACATGTTTTAAATTGGAAGCAAACAAATAATAAATATGAATAAACATCAAACAATACATGTATGTATATCTACCAGCCATGTAGAAGCTGTTTGGGGTAATCGTCTATGAAAATAATGTCGTGTTTCTGAATCCATATTTCATGATGTCTCAGTCATCAAAACATACTTGAAACAAGAGGTCAGCGATGAATAATTTAATACCATATATTCAATTCTTGCATTTGATTGGTCGCTGTTGAATGTGATTTAAAATTTAAATTGCCGTAAAAGGCAAATAGGAGTTCAATTTCCTGCTTGGAAACCTTGTCAATGACTCCGGTCAAATTTCCAAAACAAAATATAAATACTGTCTTGAATAATGACTACAATACATTAACGTGTCAGTTCAAAACGTATTATCCAATCTAATAATGACTTAACATGTATTTACACTAATTAAAACATTTAAAAAAATGTACGACGTGTGTGTCAAATACATGTTAATGATGTTAACCTAAATAAACGACAAAGAGAACACCCTTACTCTGTTCTAAAAATTTCGCAAGTAAAATAGGTAATACTTCTAGCGTACAGTCTGTAGATGAATGACAGGTAACCACAACATTGCTATACTTACAGGCGAAGAATTGTCGCCCATATTCTCTAGGTAGTCAGAAAAACGGTGAAGTTCGGCGAAGTTCGGTGAAGGTTATTCAATACAACCAGAAAATTTATGCTTAAAGCAAACGTATTTACTAGTTTGTCATATGACAACAGTCACGAGATTTCTGTTTATTTGTCTTCAAATGTCGCCTCTTAAGAATTTTGGTGTTTAATTTCTCTGGGTGTCTTCAGTAAATATTTAACACTGCACTTCCTCGCTTGACTAGCTCACTTCCTTTTCAGATACTACGATTGCAATTAAAACTTCTTTCAATTTTAAAAAATGAAGCTTGATGCGTTGTCAAAATTATGCATCAGATACCACGATCAAATACTTTATAAACAACTATATACAGAAGGAAACAAACCCTAATTCCAAAGATTTCACTCAAATAAAACGTTATTTCCTATCAAGTTACAAGGCCAATATTACAAATTATGCCAAGAAACTTAGATTTACACAAAATCAAAATTTTCGAAATAAAAATGTAGCTACCTCCGCATGTTGACCAGGGTTTAATACTTTTCCACATTCTTCACATTTCAAGCATTTCGGATGCCAGGATTTGCCCAAAGACTTCTTCTGTTCGGCTAAGGTGGTAAATGCAACAGATATTCGCTCATCTCTAATTTTATAACCACGAAAAATTCATCCTTTAAATATTCAATATTTACTCAGTACTTACATTAAACACAAAATCGTTAAACATGGCACACCGATAATTGAAATGTCAAGAAATGCCTCTTTTGAATACAAATTTTAACTTACCAAAGAATACAGGTTTATTGCACCTTGGGCAGTTTGGCATCAGTTAAACGATGAGCAAAATGATTTTAAATGACTGTCAAAAAGCCGAAATTCCAAGACCAGTTTCAATGGGGTCTTCTTTGCACGTACAAATTCAAATTTGCCTACGCAAACGTACTTCTCCACGCGTGGGTATACACGCGTCTCGTGACGGGGGACGTGGGCAAAACGACTCGAGAGCTCGAGAGTCGAGAAGCGTGCGAGTAAATTACGCGAGAAAAAAACTAAGAGTAAAAAATTACTTTTCGTCTTACTTCTGACGTGCAGTTTCGATGTAATTCTACTGGTGAACGACTTGCTTCTGCCCAGCTTTGAGCTCGTGTCTGCTTTATATTTCTCAGCTTTACGCTTCTGGCTTTCACGTAAAAGTGAAGAAGCACGAGTTTGTCTTGGCTCCCGAAAACTCACGGAACCTTTTGCAGATCTATTGAATGGCTGTGAACGGTGAAAAAAAGGCGAAGCAGGAGCACTACGTGATTTGAATATTCTTGATTCCGGTGGTGGATTGTATGAGAGGCTATTGGGTCCAGGTTTTCCACAGTTCTCGTGGTAACTGGGCATACTGAAATGAAACAGATAGTCACACGAATGTAGTGCATCTTAAAATAATAACACTTGGGCAAATAAATAGCAATAGTATAAAGATAAATGGCAACACTGCCTTTTCACGATGACATAATGAACACAAACATTGTGCATATGGAGTTTTCTGCTTTGTCAAAAAAAAACTTGAAAGTCAGGTAGAGATTTTTAGAGATGAGAAATTTCTTCATTCCAGTGTCTGCACACACCTAAAGCAATTTGTATGCCATAGTAAATAAACATACAAATGAAAGCACTCTTGATAATCGTTTATTCCGACTACGTTGTTCAATATGTACCATATTGTTTTGTCCTTTTAAACTTGTTTGAAACCATAGCATTTATATGAAAAAGAACAGAGGTCCAACGTCAGGTTTAGCAATGAAAGCTATTTCGTAATGTATATTATCAGAAACTACAAAACTGGATGATAGCAATGTGTTTATCAAATCGAAAATTTCCCAAAATCTGGTTTTAACACAAACCTGTTTTGGTTATGGCTCTCATAGTGAAAAAGCGATTTCCTCACGGCCCGAATGACATTGAACATTTTTGTTACGATTCTTTGATTTATATTCTGTCTTTCTATGTTGTATAATATCTTTTACGATAAATCAAATGTAAACACTGGCAATAGGACGAGTTGCTTTAGGAATGGGTCGAAATACGAAAAATTTTAGGCAAATGCCACATTGAACTTAACTTCGAGATGGTCCTCTTAAAAGCTGGATGAATTTACAGCAATGAACGCGACAATTCGTCGACTTACAATATTTTGAATCTGTGTAAACTCATTAAATGGAGATTTTGTATGCAGATGATTAAAAATTAAAATTTAATATAAACTTATATTAATGATAGACATCGTTACATGAATGTTGTATGGCTGTAAACATATGTCCTTGGAATAAGCAATAATGAATCTGCTCTCTGGTCTTATACTGTTCCCAAAAACTAATTTCTAACCATGAAACAATAATCCTACAATGATTACAAGATTACAACAGTTGCCTTGTTGCCTGCGTCACATTTTACATGAAGTCTTCAAAACCTCAGACATTCAGAAATCCTCACTCTTGTACAATCATATGAAATCAATGCCTAAAACCACCTAAACTAAATATGGCATGGGTAGAATGGGGGAGCAGGTTAGCAGTGCAACATCATGTTTATGAGACTTGCTATCAAATTTCAGTTAGCTCTATAGCTCAACTGATAGACCCTGATCTGTGTGATAAATGGATGGAACAGAAATTCCGATGAATTGAGTAGCTCTCTATAAATAGAGCACAGTGATTTGTTTCTCTCATAGAGCACTGTTGATAGAGAGCCTGGGAACAAAAGTGGGAAAATTGAGATTTTAAATCTCAAGGTACTTTCAACGCAACCCTCCATTCAGTTATATATTGGTCAAGAAGCAAAATACCTCTGTTGGTTTTATATACATAGCTAATTCTACAATGTCCCTAATTTATGTCACTAATTTATATTTTACCATCAAACCAAAGTAAATGTGAAACTGACAAGTTTTATCAGCAAAATCGAAATGCAAGACATTTAAAAACTTATAAAGGTTCCATATTATATACAATAACATTTTAAAAAAAAATCTGAGATATATTAAAATAGAACCAATTTTCTTTTACTTGATGTAAACAATAGCTTAAAGCAAGCTACCCACATAGTTGGAATAATACAAATTCATTATAAGTGAATATTACAATTGGGGTTGTGTTGAATACATTTATTTATACAACGCAGCTAATAATTTTTCAATAACGATAAAAGGATAGAACGAGTGTGGGAATTAGCTACAATGTATAATTTATCGGCAAATGATCTTCAAAATTCAAACCTCAATGTACACGTAGATAATGATAAAAAATTATCAACAACACACATACCCGATTTCCTTGTAAGTTTTGCTTTTTTTCTTCAATCAATCGATACGACGATTCACTTTACCGAACTATAAAGTTCGTAAATACCACAGCAAAAACCAATATTTGCGTGTGAGGTCGAGAGTTGAGGTCAATTTAAACTTGACAATATCAATTATGTACTGAGAGGTTCCGGAAAGTACTAGAAGATACTCAATAAATTTCAATATATTCTCTTGCATTTCTAGCACAATAATCATTTAAATGAAAGTTATAATTTAGAAAGTTTACAGTTCGGTTTTGACTGTTGTGTATTTCAAAAAAGAAGTTAGTGAAATTAAGAACTATTTCCACTGAACTCTACGACACAACTGGACGGGTTTTGGAAACTTTGTTCGGCAAACAGGGTTACAGGTCACAGCTAGCTTTCCTTTGTACAAATTCAGTTAATCTTTCTTATAAAGATTTTCATCAACGTGTTATTTTGTCTTGTAGACGTAGAAAGATTCCAAAACCAGAAATGTTAACTAAAGTTGCCTAGCACTACAGTAATAATAGTAAATAACACTTACCAAAAGTTCCAGAAGAGCTCACTGTCCTATCGACCACTTTTGAATCACGAAATGCGATGAACAGTCTAAATTTAGTAATTCAAATAAGGAATTTGCTGAGATGTTTAATTTTTCTCGGAAACAACATACACATGCAAATGGTTTTCAAAATTAGAATACAATGGTTGGCCGAGCAACAAAGGAATATACAGAAATACTGGTAACAAGATTATAAAGGACGTCAATTTTCGAATTTAGAAATGGAAAACTTGAACAAAACAACAGCAAAATTGTTATCCTTACCTTGGCAAGATGTTATTTTTTTGCACATATTTTATTATCTATCTTTGCGTGATATCTGCAGATTTCGACGAACTTGCCGTGAAGCGAACGAGCTGTGTCTCAACTACTTCAAACATTGCACAGAATTGGATTGTTCTGGAATACATAACATTCTTACAGAAACTGCATTTGTAAACACTACCTCGAATTCATATTCTTTGAGGAAAATCAATCTTGAAAACTGTAAAAACTTCAAAGACAATGCGTTGATTGATTTATTCCAAAGAAATCGCAACATCAATTGGCTGAACGTGAGTGGCTGCAGTTCTCTAACCGAAAACTTCTTGTTCACCGCCATGCGTTATTGTAGCAATCTATATCAGATATATCTACGTGAATGTCGATGGGTGTCGTCAAGAAGCGTTATAGAATTAGCAAAATCTTGCAAATCGCTAAAAATCATTGATCTGAGTGGTTGCTGGGAAGTTGATGATAAATGTTTGATAGCATTAGTGATATCATGTAAAAAATTAACTCAACTCTGCATTAATGGTTGCTATGGTATCACTGATATGTCAATACATGTTTTGTCTCGACAGTTGAATGGTTTGAAAAGGCTTGAGCTTGATGGGTGTTGGCGAGTTACAGATCAAGCTATCAGAATGGTAGGTGAATATTGTCATCAACTTCAGCATCTTAATGTTCAAGATTGTCGAGATATAACAGAGGCAAGCTTGGCACGACTACGAATCAAAGGTATCATAGTAAAGAAATTGCCTCAGGTTTCTCCCACACAAATGATGGTCACCAAACATATGCATTCAAAAACACAGGTGTTGAACACACTTAGATTTGATCCTTCTTAGGATTTAAAATAGTTGAAGGAAGGGTAGCAGAGAAAAAAAAGAAAGACAAGAAACGAAAAAGTCTACAAGTTTTTATGTTGTACGCTGTATTTTTTCAACATACCAAGTTTGAGACACTTCAAGAACAATTGATTCTTGTCAACTGTTAATTATATTTGTAAAATTTTATTACTTAGGCAAACACAAAGAAATATTTTACCTTTTTGTATGAAATAAATTTTTTCACACTGTTTTATAATATAAAACATTAAAAAATCATCATAAAATTATAATTTAGAAGCTCATCCATTTGTACAAATTTTATAAATTCAGCAACTGATTTGTGATTCATAAGAAATTTCATAAAAAAATCATGTGAATGTGGACAGGTTATAAATAATTGATGTCTGTTTGAACTGTACAATTTGCTCAGATAGATGTGTAATCAATACTTTTGTGAGCTAAAAACATCATAGCAATGTTTGTCTCATGCCTTGTTTTGTTTTGATGGTTTCTATAAAGTAAAAATTATTTAGTTCTGCAAAACATTATATTTACTTTTGTCATAGAAATTTCTAATTATATTAAGACATACATACATCCACTTTGTGATAACTCAGCATTAAACAGTGTCTATATACATCCGTTTTATGATATCTGCACACCCCAGGACATAAATATATATATACCAGCTAACAATTTTGATTTCTATAAACTCATGGGTTTTGTGTCAAAACTAAGGGGGAAAATAGGTGTTTGCCAGTAGTTTGTGATCATATGCTGCTGTTAGGGATATAGTTAAGTTAGTTGACCTTACCATTTTCCAGTGCAATAACTTCATCCATTTATCAGCTTCCTGTCTTGTACTTGCATAACAATAAAAGGTTCGACTAGGCATTACAATTCTATAACATGTGCAATATGGAATGCCATTGAACAGAAGTTATATATTATGACCAGAAAAAACGTTTACATACTTAAAACAATTAGATTTGCCTTGTGTGTGATCTTCAGAGACTTCTTTGCAATTTGTCAAATCTAAAGTCCTTAGTGGCAGTTCATCCTACAATAGATTTGAAATACATACAAGTCTTGCAAAAATTGTTTCAATAAGAGGAAAAGCTAAGCAATTTAACTCACATCTTTTGCTTTGAAATATTTTAAATCTGTGCCAACAACAACAAAATACCTAGTTCTCCAACTCTACTCAAATATGAAACAAATTCAACAGTAATCATATTTTGCATTGTAAATGTGAAACAATAAAATAAGCAAAAGAGAAACTTAACCTTCACTCTACCACCTTGCTTTGTAAGGAAACCTTCATGAGTAGCAATCTATCAAGTGGGAAAATCATAATAAGGTCAAGACATAACAGGCAACTTGTTCTTTGTCCTTTATGTTCGTTAGAACTTGTCGTAACGTTGTGATTGGTTTATGTGCAACACGTATGTTGTATGGTCGTAAGATACGCAAGATAGTCTCAGACGTACCTTTGATGTAAGGTATCATTGCTATTGTCGCTGAGTTGTTTGTTTCGTTGTGTTTGTAAGTGTTGCGTTCAATGAAGTCAGAGTTATAGTTGTTTTTGTCAAAAACACGTTTGAGATAGTTGTTTTCGTTGTGTAGAGTGTCCGGTGAATCACATATGATTTGCACGTCTTGTTAATGTTCTAATTTTGGTGGCTTTGTGTGACGTAGGGTTGTAACATGATGTGTCTAGTAGTCGGTCAGTGTGTGATGGTTTGCAATAAACAGTCGAGAAAAGGAAGAGTTCCGTTTTCTTCGACATCTTTGGTAAATTGTATGTGGCTGTTCTGTTTGTTGATGGGAGTGTGAAAGTCATCAATCTCGTCTGCATGTAGTGCTGTGATTGTGTCATCTACGTAGCAGAACCAAAAAGGTAGTACATGTTTGTAATCCGTGAGCGTCCGTAACAACAACTACAACAGAAACGGGTGAGCCCATTGCTGTTCCATGTAATTGTTTGTAGTGTGTACCTAGGTACTGGAAGTAAGTCGAGGTGAGGCAGAGCTCCAGTAGCTCCATAATGTCTTCTGTCGGTAATGGAAGTAGGTCCGTGCTGTTTGTAATAATGCATCATATTTCCACTTGAGAAATAATTATGACAAAAACTGAATACTAACTGGAGTGTTGCCTTTATGGTCATCCTTGTCCCTTTCTCGTCCCCATACTGCATGAATTCTCACAGTGTCATAATTGTCTGGTTCCTCTATATCACGAGGATATGGATATTTCAGCAATGTTAGGACACCTGAAAAACAAATATGGCTGACATAATCATCATAATTGTCTAATAAACCATACAATATGAATAATGTGATCAAACCTGAATCACCACCAATAAGTGGTTTGTTCTCAAAATGTTCAACAAATTCAGCCAAACAATCAAATTTCCCCATGCCAAATGTATATTTTTGACCATCCCATCCAATTGCAAAATGCTTTACGGAGTTTGCACACCTACAAAAATTATTTGCCATTTGTTATTAACCAATTTTATTATCCAATACAATGTTTAAGTTTGTAAATAAAATCCAGCAGTAAAACAACTATAGAATGATGAATTAACTAAAGATTTACTTCAATTTAAAATGTATTTAAAATTTTGCAATTAAATACAAAAGGCTTTTAACATTTACATATTAGTATTGACTTTAAATGTGACATTGAACTTGTTAATATCTATAGTAAAAAAAAATTCCTTCATTCCTTGATGAATTGTAGGGAGCATAGCAGATCTGCAACAAATACCAAACAAAACGGCAAGCAACGTTTTAAAAAAGTCGCCACCATAAGAGTTAATACTTGCAATGGATAAATTAAGCTTTCTCAGATGCTATAATTTTATTTTGACTTGATGAGAGACCTACTGCTGACCTTTGCAGACATATTTAACAAACTAAATTGCAAAATTTAAAAGGTACATCATCTCACCTGACTGATAAAGAAAGCTGTCCAGATTTTTTACTTGGTCTTAAAAGGTAACTGCCGTCATCACCATTTGCCATTAATAATCCTTCAGATAAATGGCGAGTCATGTTGGGGTGATACCAACTGTTAATAAATTAAGTATGAATTTAACAGCAAAGATCGAATTCATCAAAGCTATTAACACACATTAAAATATTGGTTTTACTAAAATGTAAGCATCAATTGCACCATTATCTCATTGTACCATTACAAAATTGTACCATTATCTCACCAACATCATTGGTGAACTTCAATTAATTATGAAATATAACCTACTTCATAGTTGAACTGTTTGAAACAAAACCTTGCTTTTAATGTATTTAAGTGAAGACATCGACCTCTAAATGGTTTACGTTAAAGTTTGCATGATACAAAGGCAACAGCAATCCATTATTACCATTACAAACACGAACATAAATTGAGCAAAGAGGCATTCAATTGATACAATCATTGAATGAGACTGTGAGAGTAAACAAGCATTCTTCAATTTTACGCCATTACGGTTCACAACACTCTTTCATAATAAATAAATATTTTATAAGGATAAACGCTTCAGCCAAACCTTGTGATCAACTATCAGACTGAAAAATTTAGGGCAAATGTTTCCTTTGAATGAAATAAATAACCAAAAATACATTGCACTATTTTAAGAACAATTTTTATTGTTTAACTGCAAGATGATTTTAACTGGAAAATCGCACATCAACAATTAAATTGTACGTTAAGTATAACAAATGAAATATTTCCACGCAGCCTAACAATTTTTACCTGATTTTCTCCACTTCAGCATAAGGCATTGTATTGGACATTGCAGAGTTAGAGTCTGCCGGTTGTTCGCACTGTGTGACTTGCTCTGGTTGATGCAATCCATTAGAGAAATTCGAAGCCATTTTTGTGCGTTAAATGGTCACGTGTCGTTATTCGATCGGGAAATACCGGGGATGTACGAACTTATTACTCGGGCAGTCGGAGGTACAGGTGGTACAGAATCAAAACTATCTCCACTTTATTGTAACAAGTTTTGTTTGTCACACAAAGGTACAAATGTTTTCTCATAAATAATGCAGCATTGTGTATGAAAGCAAAACAATAATATAGTAAACAAAGATATTGCTTGATGTATAAATTACGAATAGAATTAATACAAAGGTGAGAAAATGATTAGCTTAATGCCATGTTGCCAAAATATATTGCACCCCACTTACTTGAAACACAAAAAAAAGGAAAACAGTATTAGAATTCTACACTTTAAATTGCTGTAAAGAATTCAAAATTACTATTTACACACTACATTACATTATAGTAACATAAAATATTTGAAATCTGGTCATGACTAAACTTGCTTAGGTACTTACAAATAACTAGTCAACATAAAAAAGCATAAAAAATCCAATCATAGGTACACTTAAACTAAATATTTACAATCATACATCTTTTAACAATATCAATTATATCTACCATGAATTTTTCTTGATTTCGAGTAACTCAAGTTGCAAAGCACTTTTTAAGCAAAGTTGAAATAAGGAATACAATGTTAGCAGCTGTTGTTAGTAACAAATGGAAGTTTTAATTAAATGACTATTAATAGCATTTAATTGATAGCATTCTGACTCTGAGCATAAATTTCCCCTTTATATTGAACAGTAATGTTGTATTTATTCAAGGTCCAGTGAAGCGAAATGAACATTTATATATACACCCTGTGTTTGTGGATATTACCATTTATTACTCACCTGCCTGCCTTCAACAGTACGCAAAGTAAACGTGGAAGATTTACTTTGCAACACATGACAATAAACGTATATCCTATATATTTAACTGTCCAGGACGATTTAGATCAGCAGGAACTTGTTGTAAACCTTGATCTGATGATTTCAATCGCTGCTCGTTAAGTGTATGCAAGGTGGATATTTGTGCTAAAGTTTCGGCAATTTCACGCGGGTTTTCACCACTTTCTCTTGCAGAAGTTGATGTGATAACCGTTCCAAAATCAATTCTTTGTGTTTTACCTGCAGGTTCGCTTGCACTTGATTGTGTGGTCAGTTTTACACGATCGATTATCTCTGAACCATTTGGTTGAGAACCCAAAATATTAATTAAGGTGTTAAATTGTTTTCTAGTGTCGTCCCTTTCTCGTTTTAAGCGATCATTCTCTCTTGCAATTCTATCCAGTTCCTCGCGTAAACTTTCTTTATCTTTTTCTAAATCCAGCCGTTGTGATACACGTTTATTCCGACTGCTTTGTGCATAACCACGATTCTTCAATGTTCTCCTACGTTGTTTGATCGCTGCTATTTCTTGATCACTCAAACCACGTAAACGTAAATTTAAATCTTTTACAGATAACGTGACAAGTTCGTCATCACTAAGCCCTGCAATTGGACTACCAATACTAGACGTTTCCACATTTGACATAACGTTTCCTTCGTACATTTCGCCCGCTTGTGTTTCGCTCTCATGTACTTCGTTTTTGATAGATTCCGCCATCATGCCCTCTCGATCATAACAATCATCACATATCCCTACAATCCTTGCGACCGTAAATTTGAAACAATTTTTTAGCAATTTTTACCAAAATTCATGAGTATTTCTCAAAAATATTAATGAAAGTCAGCACATGAAAGTAAGCTAAAGTGAAAACTTCCACAACAGCAAAAGAAAAGTACAAAAAAAACACAATTCAAGCCATTTCTTAATCGAAGGAGTGCAACATTGCCACGTCAGCATATATTTTGGGGGTATTTTAATATTCATGACTTAATGTGGATTAAATATCTTCTTTTCAATAAAAATCAAATATCAAAGAAAACAAATCTTCTCACCAATCACCACAATGATCATTGGTGATAAGTCGCACACACAGTCAAGATAAAACATTAGCAAACAACAGCAAATAACACAGAAAACATTAGATTTTTAACATATTTCCAAAGAAGACATCATCAACAACCAAGAGAATACACTTGGGATGGGATGATCATTAATGTAGTTTCAAAATCGCTCCATTTCCAAATAAATATGCTCAACCCAAAATTTCAAAAAAACAATGAATGAAAAAAAATGTCTCTGGAAACATTTCAAGATTTGTATAAATGTATATATAGTATTTTATAATAGTATTTTACAAAACTTAATTACTTCTCTTCACACCATTCATTTTCTTTCCTGACCTGAAGTTAAAGCACAATAATCATTGACTTTAGAATAAATGAGTTCCAGGAGGGTAAAAATGTGAGGCACAAGATTGCCATAAAATATTGAATCATGAAAAAGAATTTGGACAATAAAGAAAAAAAATATTGTCTGAAGAATAAGTAGAAACAATAGCAATTGTCTTGATCATTACCTGTTCTTCTTCTTCAGGTGTAAAATCATTTTTAATGTTGAATGTTTTTCTAATCTCCTCAGGAGTTTTACCTAAACATAAACTAAATGCTTCAGAAAAAATTACAGTATTATGACACCGAAACATTACCTACCTTTAATCATATTAGCCACAGTTTTGCATGTAACATCCAACAGACCTTTAATATCTAGATAATTTGCTGCCTAAAAAATGAAACCATTTTCAAAATCATGAAATGCACAAAAATAGTTAGACACACAAATTGTAAACATTGTTTTTCGAACCAATATTAACTCAAACAAAGTTCCTTGATCAACTTTGAGAAATTCCATATCCCAAGGTTCAATGTCGTCAGTTCTCTTTTCTTTGTTTTCATCATCCTCTGGGGGAGGGGGATCGTCTTTGTGATGAGTTGCCCATTGTATTACCTATGGTCATCCAATCATTTAATAATATTAATATGAATAATCATGATTTGGTAGGTAATCTTTACAAATTACACAAAATTGCAAAGTTTAGGTATGGGTAAATTTTACATAAGCACTGCCAGTTGGAAAAGGTTGAGAGGAGACTGTGTGAGAAAATTAATATTGATAGAAGTTATAGTGTGTTAGTAAATGTTGAAACACATGATGGTGTGGATGAAGGTGGATAAAGATGATGATATACATAGATATGAATACACATGATCAAGTGGATGAAGGTGGATAGAGATGATGATATATGTAGATATGAATACACATGATCAAGTGGATGAAGGTGGATAGAGATGATGATATATGTAGATATGAATACACATGATCAAGTGGATGAAGGTGGATAGAGATGAACATGTGTAGATGTGGATGCACATGATGGTGAAGGGAAAGTGGGATGGTGTGGGTGAAACTAGATGGAGATGAGGGTGTAGGTAATGATCACAATAATTTTGATTCAAGGTCACAGTGTTTTAGTAAATGTCCTTTGTGTTTCATGTATACCTAGGTTGTTATGGAAATTCTAATTTCAAAGCAAACAACAACACCTTATTGATTAAATAAAATCCTCACCTTCTTTAAAATAGCAGCATTAACATTGGGTAAAGGTACTGGATCCTCATCATCTTCAACCATACCAAGATCTGGCAAGAAATATAATATCATGCAGCTTAAAGAAATGAAAGATATAGCAATTGTTTTGTGTGTCTTTTCAGTCCATAATCATTGAGTTTTCAATAACTCTTCTTGTTGAAAAATACAAACTGTGATTATGGGAAGGTTGGTTTAGGTATCTAAATTACTGTAAGATCAAATACTTTATTATCATGTGCAAAAACAACAAGCTACAGCAACAGGCTGCATTTTTACAATAACAGCTATCCTCAAACCACAAGCCTGTCAAGACATTATTAGCGCACTTCTGCCCTTCAAAATTCCAAAGCATGAATTATTATGACTTCTCAAACGTGAAAAAAGATTAAAACATACCATCTAACATAGTTTTTATTGTAACCGATGCTTTTGCAATTTCAACATCCACATCAAAAACCTCTCCATCTGAACTTCGCAATTTTATGTTTGGCATCTTGCTGGTTTCTAAACTTGATTATGATAGTCGTTCAAGTTAAGACTTAATAATATATTTCCTGTGTTATCATTGCAAAATTATCTTGCACTTTTTACATTTACAAACTTCAAGGAAAAATACACCTAAAAACTATCATTGGAGTAAGAAAAATATCGGTTAAAATGTCACATATGTTAAGCCAACGGCCGTTAGTTTGAAGCACAATTAAGCTATAAATTCACATCGTGTAATTTATATTATTCACAACATTAAAACAAAATAAAAGTCAAGAAATACTGACCTAAAAGAGCTGCCTGTCTGTGTAGTAGTCTGTTTCTTCGACAGTTATGCCATTTACGTATAATTATTCAAAAATAAACAATAAACCAGTGACCTGTTTATTTGATCTGGAATATTGCTTTGTCTGCACCTCCCCACTATTTTCACCACTAGGTTTATTCAATTCAAGATAAAAGCATTTCCAATAACTTAAAAATGCTGTAAAAATTGCATGGACTTCACTAGTACTGCGTTTTTATTTGAAAAGCAGATTTCTTCTAACTTTTTAATATTTCTTTTTTTAAATACATTTTATTTCCATAGTTTTTTAATAACACAATAGCCAATAAGCATTTTAAACAAACAACAAGTTTTTTTTAATGAAGACATGTTTCTTTTAATCTACAGTTTTTAAATGTATTGGCAATTTGCGGACGTTAAATAGGGTCCTATATTGAAAAATCAGTGAAAACAAGTAAAGAAAGATTACCTCTACCTACAATAAAAACAAAACATGGCTTTAAACCTCTACCCCCACCCCTTTCAATAGTTGTAAATCATATAACTACACGATAGAGTTGACACAAAGGGACAGGAATATATGTTATTAACAGTTGACACAAAGGGACAGGAGTTTATGTTATTAACAGTTGACACAAAGGGACAGGAGTTTAGGTTATTAACAGTTGACACAAAGGGACAGGAGTTTATGTTATTAACAGTTTAATACTGGTGCTTTACACTGTTTTATTGCAACAAAAGAACCTTCACGTTGAATTGAAGAACAATAAAATGACCATTGGCATAAAATCAACAACACTGAAAAGAAGATATATTATTATTCATTACAGGTTATTTTTGTGAAAATGTTAAATCTTCAAATGTTTTAGTTCTGAATTATAAGTTTAAGTGCACCATTGTGCTTTGCCTGAAAGTAAATTTTAAAATGTTTTAAGGTCAGTTACATGAAGTAGACATACTATATTTCAACTATCATTTCTTTTACACAATCAATTTATATGAATTCACCCATTGAAACTATTCTGTTTGAAATGATAAAATAACACTAGCTAAATCGCATTTAACTTGAACAAATCAATGATTACACGAGGCACATTAAATCATGTTCTTATAACATCAATTTACTGTTTGCCCATGTTAACAGTAGATTCCTTCCTCTTAAAAGTTGCCACTTCGTGAGTCCGTGCATATTTTTCTTGATATTCCTCTCGTTTTTTTAGGTACTTACTGGTGCATCTAGCACGAAATTCCTCGTTAAAAAACCATTCCTGAAAGCAGTTTTGCATCGCACGATTTTCACTTCGACAAGCAGTAATCAATGACAATGTTCTTCCCTTTGCACAATTCGTGAAGGCGTCAACATAATTTTTGCAAAGAACCTTTGCTTCCTCTCTCATAATTTTCGGTATCAATACATCTTCTTCAACGTGTCGTAAATTTGTGCCAGATGCCCATTTTGGCACTTGTTTTGGTTGGTCATCATTTTGTTGTTGATGAACATTTGCCATGTTCGTTATTGGCGTTATCAGGGGGGATCAAAGTGATCAACTGAAAACTAAATTGATCCCTAATCCAATCTCTAGCCAATGACACTGATCTGTAATCGTTAACCCAACTATGTATTCTTACTTTTCTTAAAAGGAAAAATGAAAACTTCCAAAATTTCAGAGTAAAATACCTTTCCTTCTTTCCAGTTGCAGGTCAATAGAAATTATCATCTATTCTTCATAGGGAATTGATGGTCAATATTTTTATAGTATGTATTTATTTAACACAATCTACATAAGATTTAACATAAGAGCCGGTTGCACGAACCCTGGATAGCGTGTTTTTATTTTTCTTATGACAAAGAAATTTTGTTAGTTTCGAAACAATATTTTATTTCAGCGATTGCACAGTTCAAATAGTATATTTTTCCCTGATAAGAGATTTTATGAACTTTAAGAAAAATTTGCTATCCACTGGATAACGCTATCCAGGCTTCGTGTAACCGACCCCTCACATCTGTATACAATGATGTAAAAATCTGAGGAATAAAAATTTTGTATTTTCAGAAAATCAAATTTCATATGAAAATGAACGAGAAATGCAAGTGACGTCTTGATATAAAAATTACAAGATGCTATTGTCTGTGATGTACAAAAAATTCACGATTTTTTCAAAACCATTTGAAATGTTATAAAATTTCATAAAATACCCGATAAAGACAATGAAAACGTTGCGAGTAAGATTATCGTTAGTTTTCACGATTCTGACAAGTTTCAAAATCACTTTGAGCAAGTCCAAATATCAGATCGCTCGAATTCAATGAAAATTCTGCCTTTGGAGCTGTAATGACATAACGTCGAACACTTGATCCATCCAAAAGACGATAAATACCAATACATACCATGCAGAACTTCTTTAAAGCATGCCTAAAGAGTTCGCCAAACGTACAAAATTCCTAAAATAACAAATTATATAAAGTTTATTTCATTGTTTCACGTCAAAAAATATAAACAAAATGGCTAAGAACGTTTTGGTATATGAAAAATATTCAATTGACTCATGTAAAACTTACTTCAAACTGTTTGAAAGGTCCTTCGTAAAGAGGTACCTGAACAAGTTTTGCTCTGCGTCTAAATGCAAATATTTCTGGCGTCTCTAGCACCCCCCGTATTTCTCGTCCTTCCGCAAATTGTGCTTCAAGTTTAACACTGACTCCTCCCGTAACAAGAGCCCGTACCAAGTTTAACACGTCAGAATTAAAGTATGTCTACAATAAAGTATAGTACTAAAAACAAATCATACAAGTAACTGAATATAAATTTCCTAAAATGCATGCAGTGAAAATAAATTTAGTTTAATAAGAAGTTTGTTCATGAAGCAGCATTCGTTTTTACAATGCACCACTTGCTTACAACTATTAAAATACTAAATATAGATATAAAACCTTGATGATTTTTGAGGGAAAATATTTTAAAAAGTACTATGACCATACTTACAGCTGTCATCAAAGAATCGAGTACTGAAACAGTGAAAGCATGTCCACATGCAAAAGGTTGAGTTTCATAAAACTAATTCCATCTTCATCTTCGTCTTCATCGTCCAAATATTGCACGTTGTTGTCAAATACTACAAAATGATGCCTACAACTTGAGCATTAAAACTACAAAACTGAAATTCAACAGATAAAGGCACAGAGTTACTGACCCAGTTCAGTAATCATAGGCAAGACACCGCTGGCTTCCTTCAGTTTTGATAAAGATTTAAATCGGCTTCTTTGAGATAAACCTGTCTCGTCGTCATTTTTTATATGTGCAATCTTTTCCTGTGGAAGAACCCGGGTGACATCATCAAATGGCATAGCTTTCAAATTAAGACTGGCCATAATTGACTCCTTGTCTGCTAATGCCTGATTATTGTGAATTGAACCAGATTGAACTATTGGCGACAATACAACCACCATTGCTGCAAGGTTAGCATTTACAGCGTTAAGATCAGCACGGTTGAATGGTGAACCCTTAAGAAAAATCATGTATGTAACACGGTTATTATTAAAGTATTGACAGTCAGGTAAAAACACACATTGTTATATATTTTAACACATTTACTGTAGTAAAAAAGACTAGCTCGTAATAAAGTACAACTAATTCATCAAAAATTGGCAACCCTGATGAAATTATGAGTGTCAACGCGAGAATACATTCAACTTTTTCAGTTTTTTAAGAGAATACATGTGTTAAAGTGTTGCTCATAAGTCATCATAAGCTATTACTACTAAGTCACATTTCTTAAAAGGCAATTTTTATTTTAAATTAATATTCTAGGACAGCAAAAAATATTCTTAAGTAAGTATTTGGTGAAAATTCACATTGTATCTTATTAATATTTTAACTCACCGGCATGACGTTGATTTCGGGAAAATTACAAAGTTGTTCCCATTCTCTTTTCAAGTAATTAATATTCCCAATGAATACAATCTTCTTCATTTCACTAGGTTGCAGGTTGCTCGCCCGCAGCGGTATACAAAACGTACGCAACCCAATAAGAGGATCGTCACTGTTTGCAAAACACAGACGACAAGATGATTGCTGAACACAATCGTCTCAGCACGACGTCGGTCCTTTAAAAAATCAGCACCATTTTCAGAATTTTGAAAGTTTGATACGCATTGTCTTTGTTTAAATGAGGATGTGAATTGATATATTATCAGGACTGTTCATTTTTAAGTACAACGCCCATAATTGTATTGTGAAAATGCAGAGTTTTAATGCACTAAAAACCAATCTGGGAACAGCTACAAGCAGCTATAAAATGAGACAGATAACATTACCACAATTGCGCTATCAAAGTCCACTCTTTCACACCAATAGTAAGTCCCAGTCGAATCGAACATTGTAGCAGAAACGTCTTTGAATCTACACATAAATTAGAAAGCAGAAAACTATATTCTATACAAAAAGGCACAAAACATATCAAGTTAAAAAAAATTCCTCACTTCTCCTCTTCCTGTCTCACACTATGTTTCTTTTTACGAACAGACGAATTCAACTCAATAGTATTGTCATCATCTTTATCCACTGAAACGAAAACTATCATGGTAACAGCATTTTATGACATGTACGTTTTTTGTCTGCCATATGAACTTTCAAGTCAACACATACTCACCATTTACAGTTGCATGACTTACAATAGATTGGTAACGTTGTATGCCTGTCTCTGCAAAGATAAAAAGTTGATAAAAAATGATGGACAAACTAGTGCAAGCCAACACCTAGCATTTTATCCTCTTGAAGCACAGTTGCGTTTGTTTTCTCCCTACCTACAAGGTAATTACCATCACAAGAACATTTTGTATCTGCTCCGCTTTCACGTTTTTATGACAGTTATTACAGTAGTAAAACACTCTGAAAATGAAAAAAATTGTCGTCATAACCATATACATGTCAGTGTGATTATTGTGTATCAGTATTTGCCATGTACGAATTAAAGCATTCAACATATTAACCTTTTAACTTGGATAGCAGAATCAGCTATGAAACATCCTTTACTTCCTAATTCTACATTGACGTTCTCATCACAGGGATTAAGAGCAAAGCTATAAAAACGTTAGGTTTTACAATCATATTTTACTAATAGGAAAGAGAAAAACACTCATAGTTAATAAGTCTTTACTGCACCAAAAATTTTCATTCATTGACCGGAGTTGTATGGCCAAAAGAGTCAAGCCAAGTCTCTCAAAACAAAACCTAAATGAAGATTGTTTCAATTCAAGAAATGAAGTCGAAAACTCCATGATAATTATATTGATCTACTTACAACACAAAATCGTGAAAACTCATGTCTACAAACGCAGGAGAAATTGTTTCTGTATACATTTCCTTCGACGCTCCAAGTAAGTAATTTGCCTTCCAATCAGCCAGCTCACAATCTGCAGGCTGTTTATAAAAAACTAAAATTCAACTTAACAAAACAATCAGGTAAAACTACACTTTGAAACAAAAAGATATTCAAAATGTTGATCATATAGGTTTCTATCTCACAAATGCTCAAAAAATAGTTTTTCGTTGCAATTAAACATTGCTAAACAAATTTATCTCATACTTCACTTCGCATGGCAAATAGATTAGCCAGCAGAGTTGAAAATCCTTGCGAGAGGCAACTTTGTGCAACGAATCCAAGCTTGAGCTGCAGAAGGATAGAAAAAGTGAAACTAAACAAAATGCATAAAAATGGTGTAAACTTGAATGCCCTACCTCACTGACACAGACAATATCGTCGCGTGTACTTTTATTCCATGAACGGATGTTAAATATATGCATCTTAAAAGAAAAAAATGCAACATTTTCTTGCTATGTAAAAGTTGAACGGCTCAATAAGCCCTACGTTATCAAAGCTTGGTAATGAGCGATGTCATCAAAGTAGTTCAAAAATATAAATATATGATATAGGACTATTTACTTTATTGTGATATTGTAGAAGTTGAATAACAATACGAATATTTGAAGAAAAGTTCTTAATAGAAATAACTCTAGAAAAGTGAAACATAAGTATATTGATCAGTGAATTGTCAACATTATAAGTGACCATCAATGGATGATGAAGACCTCATGATGTTTGCAGCATCCTCGGCGTCAGGGTTTGTACAATGTCTATTGGCTAAAAGTAACACAGCTGTCGCTTCTTTCATCTTAAGATAGAAAAGAAACGTTAACATATTTGATGTAACAACACGTAGAAGACAGTAAAGAGAATGCGAAATTGGTTCAACGTAGACGTTGAGAAATTCAAAAGCTGGTCATGACAAGCAACTAAATAGAAAACCATGGTATATCAACAAACAGTTCATTAAACATTCACCTTGACTCGTTCACAATCAGCGCTATCCAAAACTGTTCCTTTGAAATACGACACTTGACTTGAGTTACGTTTCAAGACTGCTTCTAGTTCACTGGATGGAAACGATCTAAACACATGAAATATAAGTATAAAATTGTTCAAGCAACAAAATTTGCAAATGATGAATGTTTCTTCTTACGGATAAAGAAAAACGACATGTTCATTTATATCATCTCTGTCTGAATGAAGGAATTCTTTCAAGAATGAGTAAACTGTATCTTTGGTAATGTGGCCAGATACAACAACATGGCTGAAATATAAAAAATACATGTATGACGCTTCTAATAAAGCAATCTAGTATAGTCAAAGGAATCATAATTTAGTTTAACTTTCTCTCCTAGAAGCAATACAACTAAAGAGTTGATCCTGACGAGATCTCCATAAAGGAGAAACTGATTTAATAAAGATCTATTATTAATCCATAAGTTTACGTCTTTTAAATCATAAAACAATCAATTGCATGAACAAATAGCAATACAGCAATTAAAAAGAAAGTTTCCTAGGTATCACTCATTTGGTCATTACCTTACACCATCCGTGGGTTTAAAAGTGCTGTTGTATTTTGATTGTGAGGCAAGGAAAGAACCAATAACTGGTATGGATGATGTAAACATAACAAGACCAACAAAAATAAAGATGCAGATAAAAATCTTTCCCAGATAAGTATGACAGTATACATCACCATAACCAACCGTCGACATGGTCACCTGTTTTAAAAATACATCTCCATTAGTGTTATTCTATAAATGTTAATTAGAAGCCATTACAGTAAACATACGAGAAGAAAATAAAGACACTCAAATGGATCTAAGTTGCTTGGTTCATATTTATTATCACCAAATGGATCGCCAGTATTTTCAAGCTATATCAAAGCGGATATAAAATAAATTTTTAATGAAAAAGTTTGAGGAAAAACATAGTTTGTGTTTGTATCTCACATTCAACTTACGATATGAACCATCCCAGCCGATGTAATCCACAATCCAATAAAATTTCCAATAACAGTAGCCATCTCGATTGCACCACTGAAAGATATTATTTGATTATGTGCAAGGTTTATGAATGTTTTATTTTTGGAACATCAGAGGTTAATTGTAGATAAGCAGAGTAGAATTTGAACCAATTAATAACATGATATAACGACGAAATTAGCAAGAAATTAAATTTTACGAAAAGTAAACCCAAAATACATGTAGAAAAAAATATGAATAGAGTGCATTAACTTATCATCAATAAACAGTGAACAGAGAAAAACTGTAGTTTCATTCTTACGCGCTTTTTAAAATTCCAAGAATCTCCAAAACCTCAGTAAGCTTTGTAAGTTGAAGTGCTCTCAGAAATCTTAGACCTATTATAAAAGAAATGAAAACAAGCATATATTGTTGAGCACAACGTACAGATCAAAGAATATACAACTTAGTGATGACGACAATATCATAAATAGGTTGGGTAATTTACTTACCCAACCAGTTTTGCTTGACAACAATTGAAACGAAGACTTGAGGTACAGTAAAAACATCAACAATTGACGTAAGCTCCAGCCAATAAATTAGCTTATCGTTAGCGGCCAAAAACTATAAATTGTTTCAATGTACTTATGGTGAGCTCTAATAGTTAAAGACAAATGTCCCATGTAAAAAAGTTAAAAACGCCACGAGAAGTTAAAAACACCATAAAAAGTTTTACACAAAGACTTTTACTCACCCTTATCAGAAAATGAACAATGAAAAATGTATTTAAGCTGATTTCAAAAATCCGTAATTTCTGCTCCTTCAGTTTGAGGCAATATTCCACAGGACTGAAAAATAAACATAACGCTCCACAGATGTACATTACAAAGTTTTCTCATGTCAATACTGCAGGAGGGAAGGGGTGGAAATCTTGATGTAAAGCGGTGGAATGGAGAAATTGTAAAATAACAAAATAAACTCCACTCACAAAGCTGTTTCGATGTAGTAAAGAGCGACAAATATCATACTGAAGAAAAATGATAACACAATCTAAAAACAAGACAAGTTATTACAAACCTAATATTAATCTGTGGAGATAATGACAGGAAGGGTGCTACTCAAAACTAAAGATAATCAAAAACATTAAAAAAATAATTATTGTTGAAATATAAACTAAGATAACGTGTGTCAGTGTAGGTAGTGATGAATGAACAACAGAGAATGAGAACAGTCTTTATACTATCTAAAATATAAACTAAGATAACGTGTGTCAGTGTAGGAAGTGATGAATGAACAACAGAGAATGAGAACAGTCTTTACACTATCTAAAATATAAAGTAAGATAACATGTGTCAGTGTAGGTAGTGATGAATGAACAACAGAGAATGCAAACTGTCTTTACACTATCTAAAATATAAACTAAGATAACGTGTGTCAGTGTAGGTAGTGATGAATGAACAACAGAGGATGAGAACAGTCTTTACACTGCCTAAAATATAAACTAAGATAACGTGTGTCAGTGTGGGTAGTGATGAATGAACAACAGAAAAAGAGAACTGTCTTTACACTGCCTAAAATATAAACTAAGATAACGTGTGTCAGTGTGGGTAGTGATGAATGAACAACAGAGAATGAGAACAGTCTTTACACTATCTAAAATATAAACTAAGATAACGTGTGTCAGTGTAGGTAGTGATGAATGAACAACAGAGAACAAGAACAATCTTTACACTATCTAAAATATAAACTAAGATAACGTGTGTCAATGTATGTAGTGATAAATGAACAACAGAGAATGAGAACAGTCTTAACACTACCTAAAATATAAACTTAAGCAAGTTTCCTCAATCCTGGGCCTTCATCTTCATCAGTAAAATTTCTGTCATATGATAACTTGCCTTTCATATTTTATACTCACTATGACCTTTCCTGTCAATGTCTTAACGTTCACAAGGGATCCCGCGCCTTCTTTAATAATAACATGAACGTCACCCATGTCATGGGACAATCTTGTTTTGATGATCTAGATTTTCTTGATCTTTTACAGGAGATGGAGTCACCTGTAACGTTTTCGACCAATTTCCTTGAAATAATTTAACGAGTAGTCTCCCAAAGAGGATTATTAGCAATCCACCAAAGTATAGCGTGATCGACGTTAAGATAAAGTAATGCCATTTTCGTTCCTCACCAGGGATGAGAATATCTTTACAACTAGTTGTATTCATTTTTTTTTTAAAGAATCACACTGTGCTATCTTGCTTTTAATGACACTTTGCTATGACGTTCAATCTTGCTCAATATTTAAGTTCAGTATGCCATCACTACCAAGAATTATCGCCAAACGATTCCAAAAAATATATGAACTTGATAGAAACTTTACAACTTGTACGAAGAAAAGTAGGAATTTAACAACTAACTATCGATTTAAAAGTTCAACAAGTGTAGAAACAAATATCAATTCGCGATAGTTTTACAACAGGTGCCACAATCGAGCCATGACAACAGAAGATAAATGTAAACTTCGCTTTGCTGCAATGTTTTGCAATAATTGAGCATACGTTGAAAACATTATTTAAAATTAATAAACCATTGTATGTATTCCTACGTCTTATGAAATATCTCGCAGATGAAAATGGTTGTCATAGACAAAAAAATGCTAACATAAAATGAACGAAAGTCATATTGAGTAGCTGTTGACAACGGTCTTTATATAAAATTTGTGTGACAATTGACATTGAAATGTTAAAGACAAACTAAACAAAATAATTCTGTCGACAAGTGTAGAAGTTTCCACACTTTTCCAAGAGAACTTGTAACTAAAACTGCATTTTGATAAACATGAGTTCTTTAATGTATAACATTTTATCAACTCTTACAAAAAGAAAATCTTATTTAACAAGACAAGCAATAAAAAATTATTCATATTAACGACAATTAACTGTTTTTTGTTGTCTTAAAGTGCTACTGAAGTGAAATTTTCATATTTCGTTTTTCGATACAAACGTTTTCTCTGTATTTTACTGATCATTTTGAGCTATCGCCCACTGAATTTAGTCGATGGGAACGCATCGAACTTTGCGTTCAAACATGGCATATTTGCTTGTTTTGATGCGAATTTGACTTTGAGTGCGTGACGTCATTTAAAGGACGGAAGTTCAATTTTAAAGCTCTTAGTATATAAAAATTATATACGAACAAGCATATTTCCAACTGGAATTTTACATATTTTATAACTTCCTTCGCAAAAATTGCGTATATTTAGTGACAAATGAGCAACACGCATAGGTAAGCAACATTTACAATCGATTAGAGTTTTATAAACTTCTTGAATTAACTTATATTTCTCAATAAACTGGGTGCCGCATCCTTGACGAAGTCTGCGGTTTTAACACACACGCAATGTTATCAGAAACTAACTGTAACGCGCTTATTTCCAATCATCCAATGTATACTACTTTTATAAACTTCTGGATTAGACTTATCATTCTTATCATATGGGTGTCGCATCCTTGACGTAGTCTGTGGTTTTAAAACCCATGCAATATTATCACAACGCACATAATATAAGGAGAATAATTTTTTATTAAGTTAGTCAAACGTAACGATACACCGGAAGTTAAAATATGGCGAGTAGGCAAAATTCTGCAAAAAACCGTCGAGGAGGACAATATTGTGTTGCTGGTTGGTCCAACGGAAAAAGTTGTACAAACAGTCAACACACAGAGGGTGTCTCAGTACATCGTTTCCCCATGAATGACAAGGAGAGGCTGAGTAAATGGACAAAATTTGTTAGGAGACATAGGCCAAAATTCGTTCCTCAGCAGTACTCTGTGCTATGTTCAATGCATTTCGCAGATTCTGCATTCACCGTGAACGCAACAGTTGCAAAATCGCTAAACATGAGACGACAATTGCGCTCTGATGCTGTTCCAACCATAGACTCTGTAAAGGCATTTCAATCCAAGGTGATAAGAGCAATCGCGACCGCAGAGTTGTAAGTACAAAATTATACAAGTTAAATTACACAAGTTTGTATGCACAACCTCGCTTCCAATGTTCGAGGTTCTAAGCCATCTGCGTCTTCTTCGACCGACACAAAATTCTCTCCGACTGCGTTCGCAAAGGTTC
Organism: Xenia sp. Carnegie-2017; assembly: GCF_021976095.1. Classification (NCBI taxonomy): domain Eukaryota; kingdom Metazoa; phylum Cnidaria; class Anthozoa; order Malacalcyonacea; family Xeniidae; genus Xenia; species Xenia sp. Carnegie-2017. The sequence continues at coordinate 8,621,150 of NW_025813436.1, read as the reverse complement.
ATTTTCGTAAGGATTTACAACTGAATTAGCCACAATTGTATCCTCATCGCCGGAATTCGAAAGTAAATTTTCATTTGCCATATCTGAGTTTTCAGTATCCGAACTGCGTTCGCTTTCACTGCTTGAAGAACTCATATTTTATTGTGTATATGTGTTAAAAATCTAACAAAATACTAGTAAATCAATGCTCATACTTCGACTTCCGTCCTTTTAATTACGTCACATCCGTATAATATTTCAGTTGTAAAAATTCGCACGCGAAACCCAACTTTGAGCAAAAATTTATTGATGATCCCGTGCTTCAATATGCATAAAAATTATACCAAAGTGATCAGGAAAGATAGAACTATTTGATTATAGAAAAAAATCGATACCCAAAATTTCATTTCAGTAGCACTTTAAGATTGAAAATAAACAGAACTAGTATAGTAGGTTATTAATTTTTTTTGGTTGTTAAGCTCACCTTAATGCAGGGGAAACCTCTTGTAGATGAGAATGGAGGGATGACCATACCGTAGAATACAGTAAAAGCTTTTGAAGGCACCTGAAGGAAAGAGTTCTGATACACCACTTACATCTACATTCATACAGATAAACTAAGAGCAATAACTTCTCTCATGCACGTGATTGAAGGCATGCAGGTTAAAGAACTAACTGCATGTTACGCAACTATTCTTCATGGATACTTATGTTTCTTTCGCGAGCCTACAGGCAATAATAAAAACTGTGAAATCAGAGTTAGAGAATACAATCACTCAGTATAAAGATGCCCATCAAAACTAACATTACCAACACATTCGCTGTGTATACATAAAAGTATATTAGGGTAAAGTTTTTAATTAAAAAAAATGTGAAGCTAGTAGGCAAAAATGAAATCTTTTTAGATCTTCCATTGTTCTCATAGTTAAACCTTGGACTAAATATACAGCTACTTTTCTCATAAGGAATATACAGTCAGAAAAGATGTACAAACTAGGAGTATTGTAGAAATTTAGCTGAATTTGATGAACCCATCAAATATAAACCTTGTCAATCTGATGATTCTAGTGAGAAAAAAAGCAAACAAACCACAGTATTTGTGTCATTTTATTACATATTACAAGAAATGATATGAACTGTACATTGTTAGTTTAAAAGAGGCATCCTGAATACATATACACTTCAAATATAAATAACAAAAGCTAGCAGAGCAAGATGTTCTTATTTTCAATGTACATTTGCCTCTCATGTGATAGTGAATGAATGAGAGAACACGGTTGAAGGAATCATCATAAACATTATCTATAAAACTATTGTGGTTTAGGTGTTCCTTTCTTTCCAATCAAACTCTTGTGAATATGAGGAATAACACCTAAAGAATGGTATAAATTGTAAAATTAATGACGGATGATTTCAAAAACATGTGTTTGATAACTGCAGCAAAAATTGATTCATAAATCAGAAATTAATTACTTTACCATTACAAACCCGTCAAAGCAGCACATTTATAAGAGAAAGCCGACCATTGACAGCATATTAAAAATACATTTCTCCACCCAAATTTCCAAATACATCATATTTATATAAACAAATCAACTGTAGCACAGCTTACCTCCACCAGCAATTGTTGCTTTAATAAGAGAATCAAGTTCTTCATCACCTCGAATAGCAAGCTGTAAATGCCTTGGTGTTATACGTTTTACCTTAAGATCTTTTGAAGCATTTCCAGCCAACTCAAGCACCTATGAATACAAGTTATTAAACACCATAAACTACATGAACTGATCAGATGACATAAATATTCAGTGATAATAAAAGGTGGTAGTAATTATTTTTCGCTCAATAGCAATATATGGTGCTATATAAAAAATAGGTATGAAAATAAGGAATTTTAGTAATTTAGAGGAAAGAAATTTGAAGCATAATGGTTTCATTACACACAGTGATTTTATCATACAAAAGCGCCATGACCGAGTGGTATTTTTGGGCGGGAAATTTTAAAACATAAAACTTAGTCGTTTTCCTCATCAAAAATTAACCTTTGTACAAAGAAAATATGATTTTCTTGCAAGTCAATAGTAAGAATCGTAGTTTTATGCTCTTTCACAATATTTTTCAATAATAACACGTATAATCTTGCGTAATATAACCAGGCAATGGGAGCTTGTGTTTGGACTTTATTCTATGAAGGGCGTATTATATTTTAGAAGAATAGTGAATATCTTTCTTCTTACCTCAGCTGTAAGATACTCTAAAATTGCTGCGCTGTACACAGCAGCAGTGGCTCCAACACGGCCATGGCTAGTTGTACGGTTCTTCAAATGTCTGTGAATACGACCAACTGGGAACTGAAGGAAAAAAGCGATAAATAGATATCCGATTGGACAAAGCGGATGCAACTAGAAAAAAGCTGAAATAAATAAAGGCTAAAATACCTGTAAACCGGCGCGAGCAGACCTCGACACGGCTTTGGCTTTTGTTTTGGAGTCTTTTCCTGCTTTACCTCCGGCCTGTAAATCGTAAAACTTCATCTTTTAGAGCCCAGTAATCGCAAATACATACAAAATAATATAAAATAAAGATCACTTTCAAAATATTTGATAAAATGACAACGTTAACGATGGTACAAATCAACGGATGGAAAGGATTCATGTCACATACCATGCTACCTCGAATTTGTAATCTTGTGTAATATGTCAAGCGAAACTATTTAACGAACAACAAGAATGATTGCGTCAAAATTGCGCCAAAATCTAGTGTTTAGACTTTGAACAGTCATTCACCAATCATAGAGAGGGAATTGTTTTAAGCAACCAATAAGATTGCAGGTATTCTTGATGCTAATCGTAATATCCATTTTTGTTTGATTATTTCTGATAACTTTCTAATTTTATCTGTTACCATTGCAGAAATCGTTGCTGCACCCTAACCTACAAATGTTTTTTTTCAAATTTTACATTTCAAAAAATATACAAATGTAGATTTGAATATAAATTTTAATAAAAAGTACTCAAGACAAGAGTGTTTAAAAACTAATTAGATAGAGCAATATAACAAAATAAAAATCCTAACAAGATAACATTTAATTTTATGCTTTAGTATTCTGGTATAATTCCATCTAAATATGTATAGCAACAAAAATACATCTATGTTCTATTCAATATACAACTACTTGCATTTAGAAATATTAAAACTATTAGAAATTTTCATTTTACAAACATCAAGTTCGTTTTCTTCATCTTTGGTACCAAAAGATCTAAATGGTGCCATAATTACTGTTATATCATCAACTGAGCCAAACTGTGCTGCTGAGCTTGTTAGCAACTCTAAGGAATCGTCAGGAATTGTCGAGCTATTTAATATATTAACTGCTTGTTCAGTGGCCATTACATTTGAAATGCCATCAGTAAACAAAGCTAGAAAACTGTCCTTATCTTGATTAATTTTCACTGAATATATTTTAGGAACAGCATTTACACCATATGGCTTAAGATCAAAGTTACCAAAACATCTAGTCATGGCCAACCGACCATTAACCCTAGGGGTCATTTCACCATCTTCTTCTATCTTACCACCTCTTGCAAGAATACGATTCTTCTCCACTTTTGATAAGGCATTGTGGTCTTCAGTGAGTAGAACTGCCTTCCCATCATGACATAAAATGGCTTGACTATCTCCAACATTCCCTATAACAAGCTCTTCACCATTTTTTAAAATGGCTACAGTTGCAGTAGATCCTGATCGCACAAACTTGTCCTTGTTTTCTAAATGACAAACAATTCCAATTGTATTCACATCTACACCAGCAATTTTTAGGATGTATTTAAAACTTAATGCCAGTGATATATAATGGACAATTATCTTTGTTTACACCACGAAAAGTTGTACCACATAAAATTCATATAAATATTACACAGACACTTTTGGGGTCCATGGCAAAGATTAACCATGTGGGGTCAATGACAAAGCCAGGTTTAGGGTGAGTTACACTTTATAAACTATGTAAATGGACTAAAAAATTGTTTTTGTATCTCAGACATAGTTTCACCACTTTCACCATGCTGGAATTTGCTACGAACAATAAACGATAACTGTAGCCATACCTTCTTTTCCAGTGTCTTTGCCAATGCCATATCACAATCAAGAAAACCTTTCCGCAAAGCTGTTGTGAGAGAAGAACCACGTTCAAGCATGTTTCGCACGTACTCATGCAAATTGTTTTGAACAAAATTTACAACGAATGAGCCTCCATGTCCATCAAAAATGCCAAGAAACATGATCTCTCGAGATAACTCAGTAACTTGAACTCTATCTTCGTTATATTTCTTCAAACCTTTCAAACTTTTATGTTTGATGTTATTAATATCCACACGATTCAAAAGCCAAGCGTCATCTGTTTGCCAGCCACCAATTTTATCGTTGTTATTTAAAGCAAGATTCCCATCGTCACTCCAAAGTCTAGGTTTTTTGAAGCGTTCATCACTTAAATAACGACTGAATATGTACAAAACAGTTTTAGTCTCAGTGTAGCCGAATTTTAAAACGAATTTCGACAAACGGCGAGCAGAAAAAACCCTCATATTCAGTCATGACCACAGCGCGAATAAAGCTGTTATCAAAATAATAAATAAGAGCTTTGGCTGATGTAATCAAGGATTCCTAATTTCCTATAACTGGAAATATTTTATATTTCATTACCGTGGGCTTTCAAGTAGTTCAAAAACCGGTTTTTGCTCGTAAAATAGAACACCAACTTTTTTGTGTGAAAGATGATTGCCTGTATTATTAGAAAAAAACCTTTGTTAGCTAGTTTATGGTTGTTTAACATTTGCGAATTTATTTATTACATTGTAAACATAAAGTCGATGTCAGAAACATTAAAATACCAAAATCACGTTAAAAAATAAAAAAATAGATATCGCGGGTTTTCCTTTTTAAATACTCGTCACTCCCTCCTCGTTGTCATCATTCATTTCTAAATCTAATATTCCATCATCACCCACTGTTCCTTTGACGGACGGATTATCAAATGTTCGTACTGAGGGGATATCGCTTACAACATCGCGAAACGTCGCCATGGATAATGCCTAAAAATGTGTACTGCGTTAATTTCTAAAATTTTCGACATTGAAATATTTCACATATGTATGTAACATCAACACAAATCTTCAAAAGAACGCTTCAAAGTTATGGAGTACATATTCGTCTATTGGGTGTCGGTGCAATACAAAATCACCAAGATATGTATTGATGTATGGATACCTTCGACTCGTAAATCTTGGATGTGTTACTGTGAAGAATAGTGAATCATTTCATTAATACAACAATTCAATGATTACAAAGGTAAGATATTTTTCTAATGAACAACCACAAGAGTTATATTTAATGAAGCAAATGCAATGGTAACCTGTTTTGATCATTTTCTGTTTTCCAGGCGTCGCAAAGATCCAACCAAATTGGGTTAGAGCTACATGATGAAAAAACATCAAAATATCGAGATTTATATATTGAAGACAACTTAAGAAGTTACCAAGAGACACTATCATGAAAAAACTGCGTTTGAAACGACAAAACTTTACAATTTTACGAGACAAAGTATAATAAAATGATGAAATGTGATGGTCTTGTATCGTCAACAATACCTATTTCATAAACATTTATTATTTCGTCAGGAAAACAACATTGGTAAAATAGGTAGGCTGTAGGGGTGGAGGTTAAAACCTGTTCTCAACATACCCTTCATTAACATGCATGTTTGTTCCTGGAGTCGATATATTGAAAGACTGTTTTTGTACACCTTTGGAAATGAAAACAATATGTTAGCAGTTAAAGATATTTCCTCAGACGATAAACATAAAAAAGCCTACCCTTTGCTTTAGCTGCTCTTAGTTTTCTTTGATGACTGCAAAATATAATAGAAAATACAATTCTACAGCTTTCTATAAAAACCATTTTAAGTGATCAAAGTCATGAAAATACGCTCTAATATATATTAGCGTCTCTCCTTTTCAGGACAACATAACGTCACTACTTTACTACTTAATAATCCATATGTTATAATCTTGCAGATACAAACCTTCGTCTCATAAGAGAAATGACACACAAAAAACACAATAGTAACATCAACAATACTATGGAAAGCACTATGGCAGCCATTAGTACTGTGTCAAAACCTTTATTTTCAATGTCTGCTTGCTTTGGCTATAAACGGAATTATTTGAAATGAGTTTGTACAATAAATTTCTCTATCTAAACTTTGCACCTTAATGCGAACAAAATAAGTCCTTTTATGTATATTCTGAATAATTTTCGTTTAAAGAAAAAGAAGCAAATAAATAAAGTTCAAGAAGTTTCTTACCTCAACAGCGTGAACTTTATACTTTTGAAATATTGAGATCAGTTTGTCGTAGTTGGCATCAATTCGCCTGCAAAGAGCAACACGTTCACACTTTAGAAACCATAACTAATAAACGTTGAATGTTTCATGAAAGTCAATGACGTACCTTAATGCCTTGCGTTTGTCCACAACTTGGTTTGTTTTTGGATCAACAGCATGCATGAAGATGTCCGTCCTAAGCAAAAATACCTTAAAGAGATCACTGAGGAGACACAAATTGTAAACATAAAAAAGTATATTCTGCAGCTCCAAAAAAATTATTAATAATTTGAAACAACACTTATTAACAAAAGATGGAGCCTATATGAACTTTTTCATACACCAAATGATCAGGTCGAAGTATAAGCAATCATACTTTGATAAGTCGTATCTTCCGTTGTCTTGAAGATGATACTGAATGTTATCAATATTAAACTCCAGACCTGTAGCTTCGTCGAGAATTCTGCAAAAAGTGTAAATAGACAGTTTATACTGTACTGTAGACGTAAAGTTTACAGTATACCATATTGACCACAGAGAAGTTTATGCTACACCCTATTGTCGATAGAAAAGCTTATGGTATACTGCAGTCTATGGTCAACTGCTACAGTTTATGTTACATGTAGTAGACCATAGAAACGTTTATGCTACACCATATTGACTATAGAGAAATCTATACTATATTGAAGTTGACCATAAAGAAGTGTATATGCTATATCATTTTGACCACAGAGAACTGTACGTATGCCAAGTCGTTATCAATTACAAGAAAAAGATAAACCAGGCGGGTGGGCATGCGCCTTAGTTATCAAAGTTTCATCATTCTAAAGAACACAAACCTCTTAATTTTATCTATGTTGTTGCGTACATACTCTGTATCATTGATTCCTAATGTTAAACGGACTCGTTGATCATCTACCAAGACGAATATCTTAAAAAAAGATAAAATGTCTCATCATCTTGTGCCTCGTGTGTGAGTAAAGAGATCATCTTACTGTAACGTTGGTTTTGGCAATCTTAGAAGGATCTTCACACGAATAAATAAAGGAATATTTTCTTCCTACACCACTTGCAAAGTACTGTTGTTGACCCGCCAGTATCCAGCCTGTTTCTTTTTCCACACTCAATAACTCCGCAGGATGCAGGTCAACGACTTTATAAATAAGTTTACTGTTATTACCAATATCTTTATCGATACACTAAAATTATAAAGATGAAATATTGCATCATTTCCAATAAGTTTGCTTATTTTAAAAGCAAATACATGAGCATTAGACCCCACTTCATGACGATGGTAAAAAGTATTTCTGAGAGATACATGTAACTTTGACATAAACAATGACAATGAGTCAGACAACTCATGCACATATTACTAAGTTACTAACCACATTAATTCATGTGCTTTGTCATGCATATTCATGTTTCATATGTGGGAATTAAATCTGTTGAAGTCCGCAAGCACTACTACCTTAAGAATACAAACTCACCGTAATTCGTGTTATTTTGCTATTGTATTCAGCACTTTCCGATACTCCTACATCATATAAATTTTAATGATGTTACACAAAGAGTACAACAATGTGTTATAAACGCTGCTCACAAAAATAATAATGAAGAAAACATAAAAGCATGAGAAAAACCTTATTGAAGAACTTACCAGCTTTGTAAGAATTATATTCAAAGTACGGTGCGTTGTCATTTTCATCCGCGATAATGATTTTAACAACTTGAACGTTTTTCATAACTGCAATTTTGGAAAACAAAAACGAATTGGAAATGATGGCGACATCTTAAAATTTTTAACTATCAAATTACCCGAAAGAGATGGATCAATCAAGGTGGAAATAAATTCCTCAACTTTCTACAATGAAAAAAGACAAAAACGTACACGACAATTCCATGCAAATAAAATAAAGGTAGAAATCATTTAAGTATTTAAGTAGTTAGTACCTTTTCATTGAAGACAGCGACATAAATATGGAACGTACTGTTTTGTTCACGATCCTAAATTCATAAAAAATCCATAGAGGAACATACGTAAATATTTTCATAATTGCCAAAAGAGAGGCGAAAATGATTTAAAACGTACGAGAGATTTTGTCGTTGTGATAGTACCACTTGTTTCACCAATGGCAAAAATATTTGCCCCATTTCCTCCTAAAAAATAAGACGTTTGATTTTTAGTTCATGCACGTATGAGATGTTTTTGTTCTTGGTTTCATTGTTTACATAAAGAAAACCAATCGTAATAACTGATGATACTTTTTACATAAAAGACGTGAATATCGACAAATCTTTCAACCCAAACAAGTTACGTATGGCATACTTTTGTCATGTTTAATGGAAAATTAATGAAATATTTACAAACAAGATAATTTATAACGATAGGTTTAAACATTATTTTGTTTAAGATTTGTCAGTAGGACCAGCTTTCCTAGAAAATATTATTTATTATAAGATGAATTTCTTCGCGCTCATTGTGTGATTGAGGTAAGCCAATCACATCTAGTAACTTACCAATAATGTAATAGAAGATAGTGTCTGTCGGATCCAGATCCAATGCAGTCAAATTACCTACAAATGAACCGGGTGCCTTGTTTTCAAAGACACTTAAGGTAACACTTTTCTAAAAAATAAGAACAAATCGAATAGGTTTATCGTCAAATTGTGCTAAAGTATAGATAATTGACTGACTAATGTATCACTACATATAATGTGATTAAATTGTGCATAATTAAGCTGCAACCTCTGACTTATAGTATGTTTCTAGCTAAATGATGGTGGACACGAAGTACCTGAAAGAAAAATGGACGATTGTCATTTACATCCCGGATGTTGATTGTGATGACTTGAATATCGGACTGAAGACTCGGCGAGCCAAAGTCGTAGGCCTGGACACCAATCTATATGTCAACGACACAAACATCTCTGCGTAACCAAACTTTTAGAAAAGATGAAATAATCATAAATTTAATAAACCTGATATTGTTGTAAAGATTCATGATCCATTGTTTTGACGGTGAACACTATTCCAGTTTTGTTATTGATTTCAAAAACTCCATCATCATTTCCACTGACAATTCTATAACCTATCTTAGCATTTTCACTTAAATCAGCGTCAGTAGCATAAACACGAGTTACGATGCTTCCTATCGTTGCATTCTATAATCAACAAAAATTATGAACTACTATAATCTACAGTAAGCAGGAACAATTTTTTCTTGGGGTTTCAACCACTCATATAAAGCTCAATCGAAGGAATGCACAATTAAAAACTTAAAAACTGAATTTCATATTTCAAGATGTTCTTGGGTAGCCTAAGTTCATAATCTTTATAAGTGAGTAACAACAGCAAGAACACAAGGTGAAAGCGTATATATATACTTATGCAAAATTAAATCATTCCTGTACTTTACCTCTAGTATTTCAAGTATCTTATTGTCGATTACAAGTACAGGATTCTGATCGTTTGTATCAGTGACAATGACGTCAACAGTCACGTTACTCGACAAAGATGGAGTCCCATGATCCTTGGCGTTCACAATGAGTTGATGTTTATGTTTTGTCTCTCTATCAAGCTTCATTCCAATGGTTATAACTCCGGTCGTTTTATTTATAATGAAGATTCCTTAATAAAGAATAATGCTTGTCTTGTTATACATATAAGTTTGCGCTTTCCGCACATTCTATTTCAAAATAACATAGACTCATTTCTAAATATCATTTCATTATTTTCAGTGATTAAAACAGATTAATTTCATACAAAGCACAGTATTATAAAACAACACGAAATTTGCAAACAAAATCATTTCAAAGAAAAACAATTTCGGTTTTCATGTTTTGTTGAAAACACCGAAAAGGTTCTTCAAAAAAGACCGTTAATATTACTGTAGAAAAAGACATCTTTACTGTAGAAAAATACAAAAACTAAATTTGGACGACTACAGGACACATCTCAACTCTAGAATTAGTTATATGCAGCTATGTAATCAGAAAAAACGCAAATGACAAAACATTGATGATGTTTATACCAACACACCGTCAACATTTCCATCCACAATAAAATACGAGATTCTTTCGTTTTCTTCAATATCTGCATCACTGCTGATACGGTGAGAATTTCTTCATTAAGTTCAAAACTCTCTGGAATTTTTTTTCTGTAAGTGTTTTGTCGAAATACTGGTGCGTTGTCGTTGTAATCCAACACGACAATGGTTAACTGAAATACAAAATGGCATTAATTTCAATGGAGTACAAAAGTAATCTCATGAAGTACAATGCAATCTCATGGAGAACAATGCAATCTCACGAAGTACAATATAATCCTCGAGAAAAAAGCCAAAATCATGATAATTTACTCAAATTACCTTAGCACTGGTTTCCTGAACAGTTTTATTCATAAATTTGTTTAAAGTTCGAGCGACGACAGTCAACTCATATTTATCCTTTCTTTCTCGATCCAGGTTTTTTGTATTAGCAACGTAAACGCTGCCATTCTCGAACCCAATCCCAAACACTTCGTCTTCGTTTCCATCAGTAATAAAATAATAAATTTTTCGATGATGGAGTTCAAAGTCATCATCCGTTGCAATTATTTGAGTGATGTTAACACCAAGTGAAACATTCTCATTCACTGTCGCTGACCATGTATCCTGAGCAAACGCAGGAGCATTGTCATCAGTGTCTGTGATCGTGACGTATAAGGAGACATTACTACATAGTCGTGGAACTCCATTGTCACATGCAGTGACAGTTACTGTGAAATTACGACGTTTCTCAAAGTTTAAAGATGTTGCCGTTTTAACCTCTCCTGTAATGGCTAAATTATGGCAAGGGAAATATTAAAATACGAACACGTTCATTCTAATTTCGAAAAAAAACTTATTTAAAAACTTACATCCAATAGAAAAGACATGATTTCCATCTTCAATGTTTCCTTCTGACTCCAATTCATAAGTCACCGCACCTGCAGGTCCATCGTCCATATCCACGGCTTGCACGATACAATCAATCTTACAATGTTGCATGGAAAAATACGTAAATTAAGTAGATTAAAATCAACGACGTTCCAATTCCTTCAATATACACAGCTAAGTAAGAATGGTTACATACAGATGTTCCTTTTGTTGTATCCTCGGGAACTGAAGCAGAATAAGACGATTTATTAAAGTTTGGTATAACATCATTAACATCCAGAACATTAATAGTGACATTTGTTCTTCCTTGTAACGAAGGTTTTCCATGATCAATAGCCTTAACATAACAAACATAAGATAATAAGTAAATATTATTAACGATACTTAAAACTGACAATATCTTTCTCGAAGTATTATGTTGTGCGTAAATAAATGTAAGTTTACCTTAACTGTTAAGAAATACTGCGAAACTTTTTCACGATCTAAGGGTCGAGAGGTTGAAATTTCTCCAGTTTCATTGTTGATGACTAAAGCGAAGCCTGAACATAAAAATACAGTTTATCAAATTTATCAATTCTCCACAAGATCATTCGATAAAAAATTTCAAGAGTCTACAAAACAGTATTGAACAAAACCATGAAAAGGCATTGACTGACGAATTGTTATATAAAACCATTTCAAAAATTGATAGTTTCACAAACCAATATTTCCATTAGAAAATGAATAAGTAATCAATTTGTTTTTTTCGCTATCTCTGTCATCAGCACGAAGATAAACGATGTGAGTTCCTGGAGGACGATTCTATACGTAGCAATTAAAAACATTGAGCATTCTTAAATTCAATGATTAAGTTCTATACGTAGCAATTAAAAACATTGAGCATTCTTAAATTCAATGATTAAGTTCTATACGTAGCAATTAAAAACATTGAGCATTCTTAACTTCAATGATTAAGTTCTAATAGCAATTAAAACATTGAGCATTCTTAACTTCAATGAAGTAGCAATTAAAAACATTGAGCATTCTTAAATTCAATGAACATACATTAAGATAACATCGAAAAGTGTTTATTGGCAGTTCGCAAAAAACTTTGTGTCTTAAAATTGAAATAAAATTTCACCTCAGTAACGGTAAAACTATATTCTGGTTGGCCAAATCTTGGACTGTTATCGTTTATATCTAGTAATTCCACAACAAGTTGATATTCTCTGCAAAAAAATGACAATTTGTAAACATGTGAATTTTTTGAACATTTACAGTAAACCCATACACAGCAAACGGCAACAATGTCATAGCCAAGTGTGGAATAAATAACCATGTATAACACCATAGCCACCATCACAACATACCCAGATAACATACGGGGTGTCCCTTTGTCTGTGGCAACGATTTTTAACGAGTATAATCGAACTGTTTCGAAATCTAATTCTTTAGCAACGCTAATTTCACCAGTATGCGAATCAATGTGAAATTTCCCCTGTAAAAAAGACAGATTATCTTTACATTTTACAATGACATAACTAAAACGATTTCATTTATTGATGAACTTACCTCACTGTTACCATCTGCAATCGTGTACTCAACAGTCCCATTCAATCCCAAGTCATTATCTACGGCGGTATTATTGACGACTGTAGAATTGATTGTACTTGGTCCTTCTTTTATTTGGATTTTATCAACGACTAACAAGAAAACATGATTTAAATTTATGGTATTTAGTGATCACATAACTTATAATCTAATACTTGATGATTAGAAAAATCACAATCATTTTTCATTAAAGATATTCTTCCAAAAATCATAAGTTTGTACTGAAATATATAAAATATATTAGCTTAGCATGTGATGCACTCACTCATAGAAAATTCTGGAGTGTTATCATTTTCATCCAATATTTGAACAATAAGCTATAGTATAAAGATGAAAGAAACAAAAATCTTGAGAATGAAAAATTAAAATAAAAAATTTGACACAAAAAAACGTCAAAAAATACTCACAGTTGTATAAGCAAACATTTTTGGGTCTCCGCTGTCGGAAACAGACACCTAGAAAATAGATTGACAGTCTAATAAAAGGGAAAAAAACAATTCTCAATTCTTGTCTTACAACAATTCTGCAGATAATTTTACAAGAATGGTTTTTTAAACATAAAATGAGAACAGAACATTATCATGTACTTCGAGATCATTAAACCTCACATTTTTTACATTTTTCTGATGTTACATCAACCAAGAATAACATACATTCAATATGTAGAACGATGTTTTTTCTCTGTTGGGCGAGCTTCTAGTAAGGACAAGACCGTCTATGTTGATGGTAAACATCTTTTCATTATTCCCATCAACAATTGTGTAGACAAGCTCCGCATTCAATCCATTATCCTTGTCAAAAGCATGAAGTTGAACCAGTGGAAAGTCAATACCAACATTTTCAACCAATGATAAGTTGTAAAATGTTTGATTAAAATACGGTGTGTTATCATTTTTATCCTAGAAAGAACAAAAGAGTTTGTTCGCCTATTCAAATACAACACATTGAAACCATCTTTTTTATTGTAAGCAGAACAACACTAAAGACTTTCGGCCTTAGCGCAAGATAATGCAATACTTTGATAATTTTATAGGACAAACCTTTACAAATATGACGATACTTTTAGTTGAGTTTAAAGGTGGTATTCCCTGATCTTTAGCCATAACGACGAGCGTGAACTCAGACTTCGTTTCATAGTCAATAATACCAGAGTTGGTGATGTTTCCTGTTATGTTGTTGATTGTAAAGTTTTTAAGAAGATTGCCATTCATTATGTAGTATCTTATATCCGAATTAGAACCACTGTCTGCATCTGTTGCCTGATAAAAATACATGGATAAGACTGTTAGCTTTTCATTTTTTTATCTAGAAGATTAGAATAAACCAGCAGCTGTAAACTGCTTTCACCAACTGTATGATTTTTACAATTAAAGAAAATTAGTTATGTCACCTGAACTGTAAAATAAAATCCATGTCTTTCATTTTCCTCAATGAATGCAATTTTGGTGTGGATGGATTAAATATTGGTGGATTATCGTTATTATCAATGATGGATATAATCAACGTGACTTCAGTGATCTTGTTACCACCATCCTTTGCTTGAAGTCCAATATAAAACAATGTTCGTGATTCATAATCTAAACTTCTCGCAACAGATATTGTTCCATTCTCCTTATCAACCAAAAACCTTCATTACAATTACAAAAAACGTTTAAAGTTTGATCTCCTGATCAATTCAAATTCACTCACATATCAGCTCCATTTCCAATCAAAGAATACGTGACGTCACCATAGTAACCAGCATCATTATCACTTGCCTCAATAAAATAAGAATTGGAAAAACTAAAGCTACAATACATAAGATATTATGCTTAATGGGAACGATAAATACACTCATAAAGTGTACGAGCACAAATACTTTATTCTGTGTGAATAGAAACTGAAATATCGAAGGTAATACACGAACTATACCATTATCTGTCCGATATTTGTCCCAACAACATCTCCTTCGTTGACACTTAAATTATACTGACTTTGATTGAAAACAGGATTGTTGTCGTTGATGTTCGTTATTATCACAAAGACTGTTTGATTTGAAGAGTATTTTTCAACCGAATCGGTTTCCGTAGCAATGACCTAAGATTTCAATTTAACAATCTGTAACTCAAGCTCTAGTATCATAAAGCAAAGTTGGACTCGTTTTGGGGTGTAGCAAAGCTCAATATACTACTATTTTTGCAACAAAACAAACTCTTACCAGAATAGTGTAATTTTTCTTCATTTCATAATCAACAGACTTGTTTAAAGCAATCCTTCCAATAATTGGGTCAATCGTAAATGTGCCATTATGGTCACATAACATGGAGTATTGAAACTTTGCATTCCTTGCCTATTGCAGAGATTAAGATCATTTCATTTTTTATAGCTACAACTGATTAAAACTGTACAGAATATCTCGATCAGTTTTTAGCAATAAATTTAGATGTCATCTTCAAATAATTGAAGAGTTAATAATGCAAACTTTAACACGAATATATTTATGACATCTTAATGTTCAAGTGCTTCAAACAAGTATCACAAGTAAATTCACTTTATTTCTACCATAAATTTTCTATATGAATTTATGAATCTAAATTATTGTTTATTTTAGTTGAAACAGGAATACAGAAACATATCACCTCTCTGTCGTTATCATAGGCGCCCATTCGGAAAAAGATAGTCGTTCCTATAGGAGTATTTTCAGGAATATTTGTTGAGTATAAAAATCCCTCTGTTGGAAATGTTGGCTTGTTGTCATTCAGATCTCTTATTGTTACAAAAACAACAGCATCACCAGTTGTTTTATCAGGTATTTCTGTAGCCTAAAGAAAACATGTATAAGAAACAGCAATCATTACATAACATGTCACTGCTCGAACAGTTGAAATTAAAGTAGTCAAAGTAAAATAATAGCCAGGTTTGATCGTTACAAAATGATTCATCAAATTCACCAAAAAAAACCAATATAATGAAAAGCATATTTCAAGAGAAGTTGAAAAAAAAACTGGAAGCTTAAAATTTAACCAACAATTACACAAGCGTCGCTTCAAACCAAAAAGATGCAAGGTAAATAAAATCAAGATAAAATTATTACTTATCCACAATGAATACCTCAACAGTCAATTCAAAATAGTCATCGCCATTATCACGGTCAATCGATGAATTCACATAAATTTTTCCTGAAGAATTATCAATCCTGAAGTGGTAATTATGATTTCCTGAAAAAAATGATTGACATTCATCGTTAAACAATGACATATCATTGATATAAGTCGGGCAAATTAATTTACCTGCAACGATGGAGTAAATAACCGGATTCTTAATTCCTCTATCACCGTCAAACGCTCTAGTTTGAATGACAACACTGTCCTAAAAATTTGAGATAAAAGTAAAAATTTCCAAGTACTACACAATATTCAAAGCTCGACAGTAGATATTGCTTCAAATAGCGTCTTTCACACAATTTAAATTAAAAACCAAACTTAAGACAATCTCCAGGGAGGGATCCTAACGTTTAACGAGACATTAGTTTCCTTTTATCTTTAATCAAAGATTTAGCGAGCAGATTATCCAATAACACAATACTAAATCCAAGATAAAGAAATCAAGCATGGGAACAATTACCAAGGATTACAAAATGCATAAAATCATACTCAACCGTCCACTCCAAAAGATTGAAGGTAAATTTTGAAACAACAAATCACGGAAAACAAAATAAATTTTTACTCGAAAGAGCAGCTGGTTTACGAGGGAACCAAGTATAGAAGACTTTTCAAAACATTGCTAACTAATGTCCTACAAACACACCTTGGCAATATTTTCATCAATATCAGCGCGATATGATGATTTTTCAAACACAGGAGGTTGGTCACTTTGATCTTTGACTTCAATCACTAAATTTGTGGTAGAATTCAAAGACGGGACACCATGATCCTAATGAAAATGATAAAACAAAGAAACTCCAAGTCCAAGGAAATCCATACTACTCTGCAACAGTTAAATGACTATAGTGGGGATTCTTTTGGTCAAAATTAAAAAGGAATTTGTGCACTTTACATGTGAACTCGTCATGACATTTCACTAAAGATATGACATCAAATGTTGCAGACTGAGTATTAATACACTAATAGAAAAAATTACAAAAATTTAGTATTTTACCTTTACGAGAATGCCAAGATTATAATGATTTCTTTTTTCGTAATCCAACGTTTCATTGGTCTTTAACTTAACATGACCAGTCGCTGCATTTATGTCAAAAAACTACCAAAATAACAAAATATCAATTTTGAGTTGGACCAGTTGTATAGAAATGATGTTGATTTCCAAAACAAGCCGTTTGCATTGTTATAAATTATAAAATATATTCTTCAGTTATTTCTTCTTTTCGACAGACAATAATATTAATTAGAATACAATTTAATGCAAACAGGCAGTCACTGCTGTATTCAATTCACCTTTCTGACGGTAAACACACGTGTCAAAAAAGACGAGATCAAATTACAAAATTTGGACAATCAAATAGTCGGACATAGTATTGTACTTGTAGAAGAGTAGCAATAAAATAGAAAGAAGATACTTTTGGGGCATTTGTAAATGTTATTTTATTCTTAGGTGATCTCGGGGTCTGGTGGGCGGAAGCTTGCTACGTATTGGCATCTATCTCCCAAGTAGGATAGCGTGGAGGGGCCGAAATCTCTTACCGAAACGTTAACATGCGGCGTTCTAGTGCCTTAAGATTAACAAGGTATCGGGAAGCATGGCCCGAAAACGGGGTTTTTTGCTTTCGAATTTTATCTTTTTGTTTATTTTGCAAGACTTCTTCTCATAAAATAAACCAAGCAATGTTTCAATTAACCTCTTACACTGTGCCTTTTTTTGACACGTAAAATTTAAGACTACCTTAAACATGTTGTATACAATTTTTATTGGTTCATTTCTATCTCTTAACTCACTCATTTACTGTTTCTCATGTATAACGAGCAAACTATTCAAGGGATTCATGGCAAACAAGGATTATGTGGTTCACTTAATTAACATTGCTCTAGTGCTCAACTATCTCGGGGTATCAGGAGGCATGGACCAAAAACGATATTTTTTGTTTTCAAAATTTCAGATTCAAAAATGCCCAAAACCTCAAAAGCATCTCCTAACCATTTTATTGCCGCTATTCTACATAAACTATACTAAGCCCGATCATTTGATGGTCCGAATTTTGCAATTTGATTTCGTATTTTTGACACGTGTGCTTACCGTCGGAAAGGTGGATTGAAAATGGTAAGACAGAGGGTGCTCAATACCTGACAATCATCTAGTTTACATTCGTCTGTAAAGAAAAAGGAAAACTTTCCTGACGTTCCAATATCAGCATCGCTTGCAGAAATATTGTACAAATCGTTGCTTGGCGAGTTCTGTTCAATAACAAATATAGATTCAAGCAAATTTCGAAATAATTTCCTGCGTTGATTGATTGACTTCACTTTTTAAAAAAATTAAAGCCCAAACACTCTTCCAATTTCAAGTTCTATGAGGACAATTCAGGAGTTTTGGTACCTCAAAAATACTTCTGAAGTAAGGTGTCTTGAGAAATATTGGTTTATTGTCATTTTCATCTTCCACATAAAGTTTAACATGGTGTTTTGACTGCAAAAAGGTAACAAAATGATTAAAAAAGTCCACAAAAACAGCTCATTCTTCCTTTCCATACTATCATTTAATTACCTCTCTTGCAGTTGACATGACGTAGTCTTTAACCCCAATATAAAACGCGTACTCGCCATGTGCCTAAATAATGTAATTTAATACAATTTAAATGATGATTTGAAATCGACAAGAAGAGCAATCTTTATAAACAAATGTTCGAGAAGAAAAGTAAACTAATATTTTAGCAAGACAAGAAAAAATATGAAATTCTTGAATCTACAAATGGTTCCATAGACGTAACAGAAATTGATTTTAAAGATTTGAAATGCCAACTTTAACAACAAGTAAAAAGCTAATACATAAAATGAATAGTGAATAAATACATTATGCACGTGACCAAAACTTACTTAATCACATGCTGAATTGAATATAAATTCAAAACAACATATTCTGCAATGCATCAAAAATACACCATGAAAAAGAAGTTACCTCACGATCAAGAGGTTTTTTAAGTCGTAATTTTCGCATCAGAGGACTGAATCCTGTTGCATTATCATTGCCAAAATTGTCGACAATTTCGAATAAATCCTCTCCAACACTATCCAAAAACATCGTGATTTTCTCAGTTTCGGGACCAACTGCCTCGAAATCAAACAATGAACCTATATAAACAAGAAACATGCTGCTTTTAATTAAAACTACCAAAATTGTGCTCATTTCATAAAACAAACACATTTGGCTACCTTTCATGTTTTCTTTAGTTCGCAAAGTTCTGGGAGGATTTTTAAAGTACGGCAACTCATTTCTAGAAGCTTGAGCCCTTACGTCTAAAACAATGTCAAAAAAAAACACTAATATCAAGAACGACTGTATCGGAGAAATATATATTTTATGCATGTAGTATACATATGATAAAACTGTTTACATAAAATTATCATGGAACCACTTGTATACTCTGATATTGTAAGGATCGATTTTTTTTGCCTCAGTCGTTTATGAGTATTCAGTAATAAAAATTTCATATAGATATGGAAACACCATAATGACCACAATACAAGAATTCAAGTGAATGGTTTGAACCCGGGAATATTGTCACATGTTTGTAGATGTAGATCGTCCAACATGAAAATAACTGTTGGTGTTGATGTTATCCGATGTTTTGTCAACCTTAGCGGTAGCAATCTTCAGAGTTACTTTTCTGACGATGACTACCGCTAACACCAACAGTCCTTCTCAGTACTTTACTATCGTGGACGATTTACATCTGCAAACATGAATACAAGAATTACTTTACACATACGTTTCATGAGTCATATTTTTATTGATAATGAAACTACATACTTGAATTGAACCTGAGAAAATAAGCCGTGAGAAAAAACCAAAGATGAAGTTGAACATACTACTTCTTTTCATCTAAAGAAACACAAGAAAATGGAAAGACCATAAACATACACAGGCTTTAAAGAAAATCTATCGACTTCACAAACAAATTATTCCATGTCAATATTCGATTCGTAGACTGTTTTGACCCACAATAAAAAGCTGTTTAATTGTTAATTTCAAGTATTTGAAGAAAAACTTGAATGTTTAGTAAAGTGACCATAAGACTCACAAAAACTCACCAAATAATAATTTGCAGCAATGAAATATACAATCTTAAAATTCTTGATTTTTCAACATTAACCCCTTTGCTCGTTTGAGACGACAAGTTTAGTTTAAAAAGACAGCAATAATTACAAAAATTATAGGTTTATTAACATCAAACTGTAACATCATTTATAAAATGGCAAGAACAATCGAACTTAGAAACGCTATAGATAGACATTAATCTTGCAATGACATAGTGTTGACGATTTTTCCAATTTAAATCCCTTTGAGGAGAATTCCATGGGAATACTTTTTATGTCAATCCACTATAATCCAACACAAAGTACTGTTAGATGATATATTTTACATACAATATTGTTCTTTTTGAAAATAGGTCTAGACTTGCCTTTTAAGTCAAAATCTCCAAAATATAGTTGTTTAAAAAGCCTCTAAAGTGAACGGATATCAAATGGTGTAATCACAGATAAGATGAAGTCAAACTTCAAGCAACAAAAATATGCGGGTGCGCGTCTAACATTTTAATCCTCGTTAAATATTTACACAAAAGAAACTAGAAATATCGGAAATAAAATAAGAATATTAAAAGCGATAAAACCGAGGATAAAGCTATTTGTCTATTTTTCGCAAAATAAAAGTCCGGAATATGTTCTTTTGGTTTGATAAAGAAACATTAAAGTGAACAACATTTGAAACTTAACTAAAATGCAAATATGCTGATGTCATAAACCATAAACTCACCATGACAACTATACACGCCATATCTGGCAAAATTGTGCCACTGCTAAGTAGACTAGGACGAGTGTTTGTGACATTTAGTGTTACGGAGAAAGACCAGACAATATCTATAAAAATATTCAAGGTGTATAAAAAAGAAGAGCTTTAGAAATGAAACTATTGTCATAATTTCACTGTTCCATCTATTTGCTATAAGCCTATGAAGTAAAATATTGCTAGCTACGTGCATAAATTATCGCTAGCTACGTGCATAAATTATATATATTTATTTTCGTCACAAGCACAAAAGCTTTTCTGCTTCCAGTGACTTCTAACAGGAAAATTTGCACGTAACTACACTTGAGAGTTAAGCATAGAGATCAAACGGTTTCTAAAGCTTTCCTTTTTTCACGCACCCTTTACGCATATAAGAAAATATATATGGTTTTAATATAGCAATAAAATTTATGGTAATGTGTACATTAAAATATCTTACCAGTTGGCCACCAGTAGCTGCTCTCACGTGAAAATGGTTTGACGACAACCTAACAAGAAAGATAACAACTTTACGCACAATTCGAATCGTAAAACAGTCAATCGAAGTCATAAAGATTCAAAAAATTAAGAATTTAAGAATTTGCTTTGTGTGAAGGTCGATAAGCAAAAATTGCCCAACGGTAAGTTTTAAAATGCTCTTGTTCAAAATATTTTCCCCATCGTGAGAAATTACATCTTTTTGACAGTTGTTGAATGACATCAGTAGAGGTTTAAAGACAAGAATAATGTGTGATATATGCTTACCAATTTTATTCTAGGTTTTTCAATTCATTTAAAATATATGGAAACCTTTTTAAAAGCACAACGTTTCGTATTTTCCACGCTTCTGCTCTGTTTAGAATTGATTTCGAAATTTGATGTCGCAGTTTACATTTGCAACAAAATAACGGAGTAAATGCAGTTTTCCTACACCCCTCATTCATCCAACTTTTCTGCTTTCTCAATAACTGCATAAATAGGAGTCGCATTTATTTTAAAAGTTAAAACTTAAAATAATAATTAATCCAGTAAAAATTTGATATTTGCTTTTAATCAAATGATATTTTTATAGAAACCGTTATTAAGACATATAAATCAATCCACAATCATGACAGTCGAAATAAAAACAAGTCATTTTTGGCGCGGTACATTTGGCGAATTTCTAGGAACTATGTTTTATGTCTTTGTTTCATGTGGAGCGACATTGTCACAGGAGAAGAATGTTGCAATTTCTGATCAATCATGGACTTTTGGTTTAGTAATGATGACTATAGTTCAATGTGTAGGATACAGTAGTGGAGGTCACATAAATCCTGCAGTAAGTGCAGGATTTGTATTCACAGGAAAAATAACTTGGTTAAGAGCAACAGTTTACATCATAGCTCAAATAACAGGAGGTAAGATACAAAATTACAAACTGGTGACGACATGATATAAAATTTTACCTTTACACGACGTTACAGGTACCTTGTTTTTAATATAGGTATCGCTGGCGCAGGCATCTTGTACGGGGTGACGCCTAAAAAATGGAGAGGAAACCTGGGGTTAAATATTAAAGATGACGACATCAGTGTTGAACAAGCCTTGGGTGTAGAAGCAATGTTAACATTTTTGCTTGTGTTGACAGTATATTCAGCTTACGATACAAACAGAAAAATCAATGATTATGGGCTGAGTCCAATATTTATAGGAGCTGCTTATATCTCAGTACATTTCATGGGTGTGAGTGTTTAAATGAAATTTTAACTAAACTAACTTAACACCATTTATGCTTTTATATTTGTCTGATTTTCTTTACAGATTCGCTATACAGGATGTTCTGTCAATCCAGCACGATCTTTTGGTCCAGCTGTTATCATGAACGAGTTCACGCATCAATGGGTAAAATGATCACGTGAACAGTAATTATAAATGAATTGTTACCAAATTTAAATATCAATTTTACTTGTTTCATCAAATGTTTAGATATATTGGGCTGCTCCTATGTTAGCAGGAATTCTTGCTGCTCTGGTCTATGAATCTTTACTTCGAACCACCATTGATGAACGTGCGTACGAACTTCCTCCACGAGTCTGCAATTTAAACTGTTGTAGCATTGCCTCGCATCGAAACGTTAAAGAAGACGTAATAATCGAGGGAAATTACCCGTCTGGTGGTTTTGCTAGCGCTAAATATCGCAAGACAAACTACGAATTTTAAAATAATTCAATAAGCCAGAGAACAGTTGGATTGTGAGGATTTTTTGTCGAATGTTCTTTATCAGAAAAAGTTTATCAGTTTGTTTAAAGTAAAAATTGCTATTAGATAAGGAATTTGAAACTTGATTATTTGCAATTCCAGTTCTAAATAAATCAGTAAAATGCGATATTTAGACTTGCTTTCCCAGGAAATCCGTCCCACAGTATCATCTACCAAGGTGGATTGCATCAGGGAACAGTTTGCTCCTCTTAAAGGTGGCGAATTTCCTGGATGGACCTTTTCTAATATCAAAATATTCCACTGGCCACAGGAAAAAAATAAAGATAATGTTAAAATATTAGCAAATAATTTAATTTTCATTTTAGAAAACACCTGACCTAGTTTACATGCCATACAATGACATACTCTTTTCTTTGAAATCTTCATACTTTACTATAGTTACACCTCAAAAATTTACATAAAGTCAATGATCCCCAAGTAGCAAGAGATGTAATATATTACTCCTTATTGTACCATACTAGTGGTACTAAATAATATTGTTTTAAAAACATATAAAGTAAAAATCGTAAAATTTTCAAAAGTGTACCATGAAATGATTTTTTGAGAATAATGAAAAAACATTGACCTCAATTAAATTATCATAACTTAAATTCCAGACAAAGAATTCAATTCAAACTGTATTCAAGGGATATAATCACGTGAAACTTGTTATCCAATTTCTTGCCAATTGAAACATCATCTACGCTGTTCTATAATAATAAAAAGTATATTTGCTTATTTATACATACAAAAACATGATGATGAACACAGAGAATCAAAAAATAAATGAAAATTCATCAACATAATAGCAAATAAAAATGCTAAGCTGTAGAGATTTTATTTGATCTGTCAAGTGTCACAACTATATAAGGAATCTCAACTAGGAATCTAAGGATAGTGCAAATTTTAAAGCATTTTGAATAATAATTTGAAGAAACCATAAATTTGTTTCATACATTAATTCCATTTTACTTACAGTGGCTGCATTTGTAGTCGAGAAGATTTTGAAGGAGGTTCATAGGCTGAGTGAGAATTAAAGCCACCAATGAAGTCAACTGTTAGACCAAATACGAAATATTGATTATTCTCAAGGTTATGCCAATTGAAAGACAATAGTCAAAACATACTACTTACATCTGTCATCTTCTTCATGCAAATTCTTTGCAAGGAAAAATGCCAATGGAAATACCAGAATCTACAAAGAAATTCAATGAAGTTTTATCATAAAAACATCAGTAAGAGAAGAGAAATGTTTTTTATAAATGTAACAACTACAAAACAATTTACTTACGGACAACATACATTGAACACCAGCATGAATTGTCTCAATGTACTATAAATAAAATCATCAACAACTACTTCATAACAAAACAGTGTTAAGAAAGCAAAAAAATATGAGAAAAAGCTACCTCAAAGTCAAGAAGACAACCAGATGATGTAGAAGAATAATTTAGTCCATTTGTACTGTTTCCTTTAGTGCCTTCATGCCGTGTGGTGCAGCCAAATCCATTTTCCTTAAACCAACTCAGATGATTTGTTTTGAAGCTTAACCAATCATTGGTCTATGAAATGAAACAAAAATGTGCAAACACAAACTGACTTTTTGATGTCTAATGAGTTGCATCTTATATCCTAGATAAAATAATTTGAACATCTGATCAAAAATAGGCAAGGGGGACTTGTCTACGAATAAAACTTTGAGAACTATGTGAATTGGGATGTTTAGTAAAACCAAATAGACAACACCAATCAAATAGCACAATGTGATTTGGACAAAGAGTAAAATTTCTGTCTCTTTTTAACTTGTTGTTTTAATATTCATAAATATTCAGTGATACGCACATAAGTGACAGCTCCTATTTCCAAATACAGTGAAATGACAAAGAGATTTAATCCAAGCCATACCAAACACCAGACACCATACTATTCAAATAAAAAGATATAAGAAAAAATCAATAAAAAATGTCGGATGTGTGTGATGGACAGAATAACGAATGACTTTTTTTAACGCTAAACAAAAATGTTTGTCGTCAACGTCCGGCTGTCATGTTGTTAGAATGTAAATATTAGCATAGAAAAATTAATGTAATACACGTCACAAAGGAAGAGCTTTGTGAATGTTTAAACAGTAAATATTTGGCAGTTTTTCCACACGATAGCCATTGGTCGATGGTAAAAAATATTTATATATGAGATTATATATACCAGCTATATTATCTGCGTGTTTTATTGCAGACATGCTGTCGTGCATCTTTCACAATACTTTTAGGAAAGAGAACAGTTTAATAATTTTTAATAGCAATGAAAACACATAGACAGACAATTCGCCATAGAGAGATGGTATTGTTTACGTAAATTTGACACTCCCTTCCATCAGTTCATGAATTCTGATGCAGTTGCAGCATTGTAACTAAGTACTGAAGACAGGAATAAAAATACCAAGTGGACCTGAACTATCACTCAGTTCATCATTAAATGGAAAAAAGAAATTTAAATTTGTCACACAACAACACAAAGATATAAATAGATTTAAAACAATGCATTCACAAGTATTTTCTTGTCCCGGTAAATTTTTTTTCTTACCGTAATAACGTACTTTGAACGATATTGTACGACCCCAAAGAGTCCAACCACAACAAAACACAAATGAATAAAATTTCCCAGAATTGGCGCCCACATAAACCCGAGAAAGTCAAAGACTTGTCTTTCCACAGTTGATATCTGAAAATGAAATAAACCAATATCATGTTAAATTTAGTTTGAATACAAATCAGGAATAGCTGTGGAAGGCTTTTGTAATGGACAGCGTTGTCGTAAAATTCTGCTATTGCTGACACTGTAATTCCGGAGGAAATAATATTTACAAAGTTATATAACTGCAAAATATCTGAGACAAAAATCAAATATTGTTGCTAAATATATCGTTTATCTATCGTTAGTAATAATGCCACCAGCCATATTAAACATGGAAAGAAAGAGTTGATCATTCGTACTTACAATTTGTAAAACCTGTATAACGCCAATAACCTTTCTTACAGAACAGCAACCCATAGCTGAAGGTTTTCATCAAAGATATTACGCAGGATATGTACAATGATCAATTCAACACAACACCAGCCGCCTTCTATCGCAGCAGCTTTACCTTTAGCCATATATGGAGAGTCCTACCACATAAGGGCAAGAACCGGAAGTATATGGAGAGTGTAAAATTTGTGCTCTTCAAAACTTGCCAAGCATAACGATTTTTAACAGTTTTTATTGTAATTTTGAATGTCAAAGTACTTTTAATGATAAACAGGCGTTTAAAACACACCAGTGACAGGAGAACAATATCAACGTAATTACAAATTACTTATTAATTAAAAAGAAATTATTTTAATTTTTTAAAAAAGCTGAATTAGCACTTGCGGTTAGTGCCTGAAGGGAATCTGATGCAGTGGTGCTCAGGTAGTCTCTGTTTCAAAAAAGTCTTGCGTGATTAAAATAATCATCCAAACACAGTGTAAACTTTATTCATATAACTTTCGGATATGTCTGCGATTGAGATATAAAATTGTCCGTTGTCGGGAGAGAGAAGAGGGTTACACTCTTTCTAAAGCATGTGTTCATCATTCTAACAAACAGAAATCTTCATGTCAGCAATAATGAATATGAATTTCCTTGACTACAAAAGCAAAGAGTTTTGATATCTTAAGTACTTATAAAGAACTTTTATTGTTTGCTGAAGTAGGAAAGCTGGACTTGTTTGAAGAGGAGTCATACTTTAGGCGAGACTTGAGGAGCAATAGAATAAAAAAAACTTGTATAAAAGGGAAATGAAACTGCAATAGTTACAATAATGGCTAACGCTGTGATGATAGTAATGATCAACAAAAGAGCGACCATTCGTTTGAAATGAGAACAGCGTTCAATGTCGCTCAAATCCTGTACGGAGGTAGATATTTCGAAGAGTATACCTCCCAATGTGCCGCCCAAGATAGGAGCTGTCCAATATAACTAAAAAAGAGAAAAGATAATTTTGAAGACAAGAGATTAAAGGTAAAAAAATATGACATATGCAGAAAATTTATTAGGAAAAGAACATAAATATACCTAATAAAGATTGCCATTATATTTCCCCCAAGTTTTCTGAACAAAGGCTTGAGAAAAGATAATGGATGGATTCAAACTTCCCTTGGTGTAAAATAGCTGCGAATGGAGGCTATCAAAACCTCACAATTCCCTCGTTATACGAGTCATGATTTTCATTTTCTCTTCAAAATCTGCAACAAGAGATAATCCTCGCTAGTGGTTACTAGATGACCAGTTTAAAAATGAATAGAACCATAGAACCATATAGAACTGCAGTGTTAAATAAGTTTTGTCGACTTATGTGTACCTATGACTTTACTTATATCAATCATGGTGCAAAAAGTGTAAACACGTCCTATTTTTGAAAGACTTTCCACGTTTCCACTGGCAACATGGCAACCATCTAGGAAACGAAATGGTAAACAAAGCAAAAACGAAAAAAACTGACAGAGTAAATTTGAGGACAAATATTTCAATGTGTTCCAAGTCACCATCAAAACGAAGACTGATGACGCGATAGAAAACAGCGCGAGCGAGTCCTGGAAAACGTTCAGATTAAAAAGTTAACATGATTTCAATTTGTTAATTTTTGTGGTAAGCCAAAATGCTCACGTTCTCCGTTCTCTAATATTATTGTTTTTTTCTCTCAAGAAATTCATTTTCTCGAGTTTCTACGATATTCATATTCTCTGTGTTCCCGAGAGATATTCATGTTTTCTGTTTCCTAAGGTATTCATGTTCTCTGTTTCCTAAGAGACGTTCATGTTTTCTGTTTCCTAAGGTATTCAAGCTCTTTGCTTCTAAAAGTACAATTTATTGTTCTCTGCTTCCAAAGGTGTTTATGTTCTCTGTTTCCTAAAATATTTCAGTTTCTTGTTTACAGTTCTTGTTAATTTAAATTTATTCATTACATCTGAAATTAAATCATAATTCCAAGTATAAAGAATTAGAAAAAACACGCAAGCCTCCAACGATTTCAGAAAAAAATTAGAAGAGAAAACGGAGTCTTTCAAATCGTTGGGTAACATAGAATGCCACAGTCACAACAGGATTCGCATAAGTACTGGTCAATTCACGTGAGCAATACTTAAATGGCAAAAGCAAGTCCCAATAATACAGCTTTGAATAAAACTGACGATTCATTATGTTCTGACCAAAGGTTTTTTGCAACACATGAACAAAATACGAAGTAAAAGGAGACGACAAGTTCAACGAATATCGACGCTATGATGCTCTCACTAAACCGAGAGATGTCCATCGACCTGATAAGAATTATTCACAAAAATTTAATACAATACTTTGAAAGTTTGTGAAACAGACAAACAGAGTATTTTTTATCAAACAATTGAAATCAGTTCCCAACCACTTTAAATGGTTTATCGTTTGCGTTGCTTGAGTTTTAATTGTCAAACTTCGATAGAACATGTAATTAGTCTAACCTGAATTTCAAATAATTAGCAATGTTGTTAAGAGACTTTAAAATATGTATTCATTTAAAATAAAACAGCCCATTTTAATCAAATTTTTCGTTACAGTTATTTAAGTTTAGCTATACTAGTTATATAAATTTTATACTTTACAATGATCTATGATTATTCAAAATTGCTCTGTGGCAAAATGGATAAATATCCAATACCAAGTAAACAAAGAACTGAAATGTTTTAATAAACGGTTTTGACTATTAAACAAACAACAAAGACTAAGAACGTTACAAAACATTAAAGTTTACGTTGCGACAAATCTCCGTACAAAAGTACAAATTTTTGATGAGGCAGGGTGACGATTTGTAATGATATCATCTTGTACAATGATGTAAAAAATATTTTTCAACTTATAGAAAAGACGAGTGAAATGAAAAACTCTTCCATGGTGTCAACACTATTCAACAGTTTATTTTATTTAACTTGAAGATCGTACTTGCAAAATTTTACAATTTTACTTAAAGTTAGTTTAAAAAACTTTTACGATGAGAATTTTTAATTCTACAGTCACTAAATTTAAACGTTAACAATTTTCTCAGAAATCATTTTAAAACTAATAAAGCTAAAGAAATAATACACTATGTGCAAAAATTCAATTGAACAAACATTATGATTCATCATACAATGAACATCATTTCCTTATTTCTTTACGTTTTTCAAGGTCATGTCAGAAACATCTTGGCTTACAGCATTAATGCCAGCGTTAGCACTTTGCGAGCTGGAGAAATCTATGGAGAAATGAGGCTCAAACGTCCAGTCCAAGATGACAATTCTTGCGTCCTAAAAACGATAAATAAAGATACTTTGCTCGCTTATCTCTATCACTAAAAACAAAAAAATAAATATAATATTTTAACATACAAATTTTATATAATAAAATTATAGAAAGACAACCTTCCGTATTTCTATAAAAATACATGAATAGTATATACTTACAAAGTTGAAGACTTTCGTAACTTTGCTTAGTTGCATGTCAAATTTCACATACTGAATATCAATAAGACTTAAAGCTGCATTCACTAATTGTTGTAAAACGTCGGCACCGACCTACAAATAAGATGTGAATAAATATTGAAAATGTGTATTATACAAGAAAGATATTGATGGAAAATAGCGTAAAGATTAAAAAACGTTTCCTTACTAGAAACAGTATAAGCAAGACAATGTTAAAAAACAATGTTAAGAATGACATTTAACATTATTTGTGAAAGTTCAAAAAAACGAATAAAAATGAGTGCAGTCACTAAAACTGAATGAAATTTGTAAATGAAAAGAAAGTTTGGAAAAAAAATTCAACAATCTTCGTGAAAAAGTAAAATTGAAATTTGGGCACCGTCATAGTTAGGGCAGATAGTTGGTTTAGGAACATCATCAGAAAAAATGGATTTCAAATAGAAATACAAGAAAATTTTAAACTGGGAAGCATGAAATGCGACGTAAAAAACTATTTTATCAAGAAATGATACCTTAATGATAGCTTGAACTCCTTTTAAGAAATATTTTGCTGCCTCCAAGACACCTATAGCTGCTTTATGTGCGAGCCATAAAGTACCCATTACTGTACCATGATAAACAACCTTCGCAGCTGTTCCTATGCAAATGTATTTTTTATACCATGGAGCTTGACTACATTCATGTTTTGCTTCTTCGATCTTTCTCCGATGGTAACTGCAATGTTGTAAAGGTTTAGTTTAGTAGTTATTCTAGATTCAAATTCGTCCATTCATCGTTCAATCAAAAAGGCCTTGACAGTATATATTGAACGAGACTTTCTTTTGTGAAAAACACAAAAGAGATGAGGGAAAGTTAAAGCTGTATTTATGTTGGTTACCACAAATATTTACGTACAACATTTTCACTCAGCTAATGACCAATATATTCTCCATTTTTTCCACAATACTTACTCAATGAGATTTTCCAGATTGTTAACTTCGTGTTTTGCATTATCGATCTTTCCAATGGCACCTTGGATTTTCTCGGAGATTAAGAGGGCGCCTTTTTGAATGCCTTGTGCGGCTTTTTGCTTGATTTTAGCAAAGAAATCATTTTGCATCTCGCCGACAACATGAAGAGATGGCGATGTAGCCGTCAACGATATGTCTACTAAAATACGAACTTGGAACAAATTCCAAAGATTAAGACGTCCCTCAAAGAAAAACTTGTGCATGTTGATTTGAAGATTTATAGAAATCATTGCTCCAAATATTTCAACCTAAACGTTGACAAAAAAAATCAAACTAATAAGTCAAGGAGAGAGCTGGCACGGCATTTTACACAATAAACTTACTCGACAAGAGCCGTATATTTCTAAATCTTTTAATGATTGAGAAAGACGCATTCTTAAATGTGCGCCCTCAGTATCAGTATCCGCGTTGACGATTTTCATTAAACCATCGAGATATATTATTGGATCAAGTTGAAGATCAGCGTCCAATAGAAAATTCGGTTGTAGATTAATACTGAGATGAATTCGTGCACGAATAGAAAGGAATGGAATTTGAAAGGTGCCGCGTATTTCAACGCCAGGATCATAACTAAAAAAATTTTCTTTTTTACAAACACTTGCATGAATATGAATGAAACGTTGACTTAGATATAAAATGATATATTGACAAAATTTGTTCATTGTTATATTAACTTTTCCTAGCTTTAAATAAACCTTTTTGTTATTTCTCACGACTTGTTAAGCTGACAAACCTTTTACCAAAACAGGAAGGATTACCACCAGGTGAAACATAAATTCTTACTTCATCAGGGAAGCCAACGTCGGCTAAATTCTTCGGTAACTTTATCTCCTTTCCAGCAAAGATATTAATAAGATCACTCAGAAGGAGTCGAGTGAAATGTAAATCAAACACGGTATTGTAGGGAGACGAAGGATCGATACACAAACTTAAGCCAACGTTGATTGACGTAGCACTTGGAATATCCACCTTCATTGAACCAGTGATGCCAAAACTCGGTAAAAGACTAGCGATGTTTATACCAAGAGACAAACCCATACGACGAATGGTAAAACTTTTACTAATACCTAAAGGATTATTCCAACTTCCTTCCCATAACATAGATATAGTCACTGTTCCACTAAATGTAAGCTAAAAGTAAAATATATCATGTATGAATGCAACACGTGCTAGGCTTAAGAAAATATAATTTGCCCATAAATAACAGAAATTATAATCTTACCGAAACCTCGCCAGTAAATACAGAGGGACTCTTTTCATTATCCAAGTTAACTTTACATTGCAAAGACAAACCAATAAGACGTTTACTTATGATTAGTTTCATGTATGTAAACTTCCAGCCGGAGATAGAACCGATTTGAAGACCTTCATCACCAAGATCAACTTCCAACTCAAAAATAAAATTTGGATAAGATATCTTTACGATTATGGCAACATTGTTACCATACGCAGGCTTGAGTGAAGGATCTTTGTAGGCACCTTAATAATAAAGCAATAGACTGCAAAACAATGATCAAAGTAGATTTTTAACACTTCAAACACTAATTCATGATGAGCAAAGCAAACTTTAAAACCGCAAAGTTTACAACATGCTCATTTTTTATGTAAAATAAGACGAAAATGTTTTCGAAAAAGTAATGCAACAAAACCAGCAAGAGTGGGTTGTATTAACGTATTGGGTGGAGAAATCATGCAGTATTACATCATGGCCTATATAACAAGGACGCAGAATATAATAAAATAAACAAAAGTGACAAGCTGCCCAAAGACAACTATATATAAAACATACCTTCATGTAAAATTTTCCCTAGCATATTGTTGGGATTTGGCTCGAAGCTACCGTAAATAGTGATGCCAGTAGATTCTGGTGTTGGTGTAATATATTTCGTAAACACAGGATTGAGGAAAGTATACGGAGCGATAGATATTTTTCTGCTGACATAAACAACAGCGACATTTTTAAGACCTAATGAACTGAGAAAACTAATTTCTGATATAGCATTAGCCTCTACAGCAAAGCCAGCTACGATAGCCGATTGTTGCTCATGACGGATGACAGCCAATTCAATCTATAAAGGTAAAGTAACAACATATAATTTTTTAAATTTGATCTTAATAAAATTTCGAAGAAAATATAGTCACTGACCTCACTTTGATGAAAGACGTTAGTCGTAGCAGAAAAAGCGAGGGATTTACTGCCTTTATTATCTCCACTACGTTGCCACTCAAGTTTAAGTCGTGGATTAAAGATACTAAAGCCTGCAATGATAGAAGGAAGCTCAATGCCGTTCATGTTTGCTTTTTCTAAAATATCTGCGATGGATGCAGAGCAGTCTTCGCCATTTGCATCGAAACTCAAACGATCAGTTCCAAACTCAGCTTGCACACCGATAGTACAACTTGCAAATACAAAATCTCCCTGCAGAAGGATGCGCCATGTTGCACCACCTACTAAAACAAAGACATTTATACGCATAAACTCAAACTACATGTTTGGAGATGTAGATCGTCCAGGTTAGTAGAGTCCTGAGACGGACTGTTGGTGTTGATGTTGACTGACGTTTCGAAACCTTAGCCACTTGAATCTAGAAGATCTACATCTACATGCAACGATACTCCCAGTTTTAAAACATTAATAAACTCAAACTAATAACTCATTCAATTACTTGTAGAGCCAAAGGAGGATTTAAGTCAGCTGGAAAAAACTTAGAGGTCACAGAAAATTTTGGCACGCATATAACAAGGAGGATTGTGGTACACATGTAACAAAAAGCATTGTCGTATACATAGCACAAAAACTTTATTATCCTGGACTAGACGACAATTTCATAAAATATAAAACTAATCATAATCCGATTAAGATATTTTATAAACTCAAATTTAAGTTATAACCAAGACAATTTAAACTTTAATATTTCGGTTTATTTCTGTCTGATGACGGTTTTGAAATAACAGTTTAAATTGTCATACGAAAGAATGTGTGACTCATCCCGTTGAGTCACCTGAATTTTTCAGGTTCATGAGACAATTGCTTAAATTGTCCAACAAAGTGCGAAGATCATATCTACATTTATAAGTTTAAATTGTCTTGGTTAAAACTTAAATTTGAGTTTACAAACTTTATTGATACGAGGAACAAATGGAAGCAATAACTGTAGTATACAATCAGATATACACTACCTTCATCATTGTGTTTTTCATAGAGAAAATGTATTTCAACATTACCAATTGAGAAACTACCAAAAACAGTCCAAAGTCCAGCTATACTTGCGTCAATAGAGACTTTTGAAAACGAACTCTTTTTGTCAAAACCTATTGCAATTTTATCCAGTTGTATTTGTTCAAATAACTCAGGAAAGTCGACAGGGAATGTCACTTGGGAGCCAGCCAAAGCATTTACGATATTCTTAACACTAAAATCGGTGAATGTGAACGATATTTCCTCATTAGCAAAAGGAAAAGGAATTCTAATATCGACACAAGGAATTGAACAACTTTGTTCACCAATACAAACTTTACCGGAGACAACACCAAATAATGCATTAGTTTCACACTTTGACTTGTCGTAGTTCAATTCTAACTCAAGATCATTTATACGAAGTCTTCCACTTAGCCAACTAATTTCATGAAGTATCTTTAAATTCATGTTCATTTTTGTCAAAGTCCAAGAATTTTGTGGTTTTGCAGCCTCGAGATGAAATGAGAGCAAAGCCATGGTAAGAGGATCGGGCAAAAACGAAGGCCAAGATTTTAAGGTCGTCATGTCATCGGTGGTTTCCGTAAAACTGTTTTCTGGTAAAAACTCTTGAATAACGTTACCAAGAGTAAGTTCGCCATTTTGAGATATGGTACAACTGATCTCATTCGGTGAGATGAATAGGAATGAAGACACATAGATTTCGGCAATGGGGATTTCAAAAGAAATCTAGAAAATAGCAAAAGAGAAATAAACGTCACATGTAGATTTAAAAATTGCTCTCGGTCATCAATCATCGGTCATCAATCTGTTCTTCGGTCATCATCATCAACTTTCTCTGAATTTCTCACCTTTAATCCTTTCTGGTATGGTATATCAAAAATATCTTCAGAACCAATTTCCAAAACTGTCAGGGGGGTTGGAACATCGCCCGTCGAAAGGGAGAATGCCATATTCCTCACTTCGACACTACCAAGGACGGGTACATCCGATACATCAATCTCAAATAAATCCTTTAACACGGTTGCTATGGAGAATGATGACGTGTACACGGCAATGGTGACGGTTGTTTCAAGATCGTTTGGTTTATTAATAAGAACATTCACGTTAAAAGGTGCCCATGACAGGAATTGGACAGAGCCCTCTACAAGGAATCCAAAGCCGTCAGCAAACGTTGCCTTTATCCGTGGACTGATGATGTTGAATTTATCAAAACCAGCACGTTTGAGTTGAGTTGTGTGGCAATTTTTAGGAAGAAATGAACATTCTTGTTTAAATAAACGACTTAAAGACGTCGCTGTGATGTTGGAAAGAGCATGACCACTGAGATAGTAACCTGGAGAACAAAAGAAAGTGATTTAAAGATTTCAGGAACAGCATCAGTGAAAAACACTTATGATTTTAACGCACCCTGTTCGTTTCGAATGACTCTTATATCAACAGGAGTACTCCCAACAGAAAAACTCCCAGCCATATTGAATTCAACTTTCTCCCATCGTGTCCATAAAAATGAAAACTCTACGCGAATGTTTGAAATGGTAAGAATGTCATCAATAAGGGTCACAGTGTCCGTATATCCTGCAGATATACGAACTTCTTTGTTTGAAATATCCAAAGAAAAAGATCGTATAACGATATTTTCCAATGTCATAAATGTTGTTGATTCGAAATCTACTTTACTATTTGGTAAAACCTTTGCAAGAAGCATAGCAAGATTAACACAGTCAAGGGGACTGGAAGTGAATTGATAGAGGTTTTCCGTTTTACTTGACATCACGGAACAGTCGTCGGTTATTCTAAATGTTGTGTCTATAGTTATATCGCCCACCTGGAGTTCTTCAAAACTTGGGAGATCTGGAAAGACTAAAATAAAAATACATTTCTAAAACATATATAATTTACTGAAATCATACAACCGAAGAAGTTTTGCCATCATTGTACAAACTAGAGATCGTCTATGATCACTTGTTGGATAAAATAATACATCAGTAAGACAACTTACATAAAGTTTTGTACAATGGATTAATTAATTAGCTTCAAGTCAATGTCATGAAATCAATTCTGGGTATAATGTACCTTTGCCAGAATCCTCATCATGATGATTACATTCTCGAATAGGTTTGCCACTAGATCTCGATTTAAGATTAGGATAAGAATTTGGATTTTGGTCTGGCCTTTGTTTTTCAATTGGTCGTTTTCTATGTCTGTTGAAATCATCATTTGACAGTTTGATGACAACCTTACGAGAATGATTTCCCATTGCAGCAAACTGAACCTCATTGGAATGTCGACGTCTTTTCTTCGGTGCATAATTTTTGACGGGTACAGTGACTCTTTGGATGTTCTTAGAATTTCTGTCTATCCAAATAGCACGATTTCCTTCTAAAGCTAAATCTTTCTTCTTTCTGGGATGTCCATGATAAAAAAATGTCGAAAAATCTTGTTGTTGTAAATGACTTTGAACTACATGATTAAGTCGACCCAAAAAAACATTTTGCTTATGTTTGGCGTTTGATCGGCCGTGGACATCGCCAAGCAATGTAATCAATAGCAATATAAAAGCTTTCAAAATTAACATAATTTCTGGTTCAAACCACTGGAAGTTAACAGCAGTAACTTTTATCGTTTATAATTAGCATAAGTAGCACGCAGGCCAAATGTAAAAGTGCCAAATTTTACAAGACATGTGGTCATTCTATGTTTTTCTGGTTGTATTTTCATCGTAAGCACGCTTTTTTTCAAATCAGTTGTCCCTTTAAAGAATGTAGGTCACCAAAGTAAAAGTATTGGTCAAGTGAAGATTTTATTTTTTCAATCTTTCCTTTGTTTTTGAAATGCTTTTAAATGTGCATGATTTCAGTTATAATAAACTGCATGTGTCAATTTACTATAATGATGAACTATTTACTACAATATTTTCAGAAGTATAGTTTGATAAAAAAATTCAAAATCATCAACATTTACATGACTTCTTGCATTCTACGTCCTCAATTCGCCCATCAAACGCATCAATAGATATTGCGTAGACGCAAATTAATAACCTGTCAAATTACTTATTTACAAATACTTAAAATAAATAAAGACATTTTAAACTGACATAAGTCCAAGGGGATTAGACTGTTCTTTTGTTCGTTCATTACAGCCTGACATTGTCACACACGCCATTAAGTTTATATTTTAGGTAGTGTAAAAACTGTTCTCATTCTCTATTGTTCATTCATCACTACCCACACTGACATACGTTATCTTAGTTAATATTTTAGATAGTGCAAAGACTGTTCTCGCTCTCTGTTGTTCATTTATCACTACCCACACAGACAGACGCTATCTTAGTTTATATTTATGTAGTGTGAAGACTGTTCTCATTCTCTGTTGTTCATTCATCACTACCTACACTGACACACGTTATCTTAGTTTATATATTTAAATAGTGTAAAATGTTCTACATTCATCATCGAAAATATACAGCACAAGTCAAAAAGCCAGAAGCTCAGAAAGCTGAAATGTTAAAAAGTGAAGATTTTCTTTCAACGAAATAAAATATAAACTAACGATGGTTGATGAGTAAAGTCAGTGAAGATTATTCAAAAATTTGAGGAATGTAGCCGCATTTCTATAGGGTACATGAAAAATGTAAATATCCGGACAAAAAAGAGGGGCCTTTAGGATATTCATAGGGTAGATGAAAAGTATATTGAATTCTTTTACGCATGTTTCAGTTTATTTTTCAGTATAACAACAAGGTTATTTGTAACTCGTAAGGTAAATGAAAAATATGAGCATACGGGCAATAAAAGAGGAGGGTTGAGGTAAAGGTCAAGGATGCTACTAAGTCATCTTAATATTACCTAATGGCCACAATCCAACAGTAAATTAATCACACAATGTATATAAAGTAAAAATTTAATATAAATTTTTTAAGAATATGCTTTGCAAATGCAAAATATACAAATCTATTATATAAACATCGTTATAATACATAATGCATATGTTCGATATTTTCGTATAGAAAATATATAAAAAACATTTTCCTTCCAAACACTAAACAATTTTCGTCTGTTATTATTGAAATTAAAACATAATTGTTCGATTTAACAATTTATCATTGATAATTATGTAAAAAAATGTATACAAATATATTCTTCATAAAATCATACTTTATATTTAACACATAGCTATAATCTGTTCACATATACATTTTCCAATAGTTATATCCAACGAACAAATTGACGACAAAGACCAGTTTGTACGTCGATAAGTTTATCCACAGTTTTAAAACCAAGTTTAGCGCTGTCTAGTGGAGCCGATTTTGCCGACTTCATATACTTAATGTTATGTTCGACTTTACTCAGGACATCAACATTATTTACAGTTTCTAACTCCGAGAAAGAGCGTGATCGTATTCTATTTGATACGGTCTTAACTGCTTCTGTTTTATTAAGAGAATTCCATTTGTTATCGCCTGTAACGACATTGAACAGCGGGGTGTCATCAACAGGATTCTTAGTCTGTTTTATATCAACTTTGCAGTGTACTTTCTCTTCAATATTTTTATTGCTTTCAGTTACAGGTTTTGTTAAATTCTTTTGACAATCTTCTATAGCCTTCATCCATTCTTTGGAATCTTCCAATGAAGTGCAATACAGATGTAGAACATGTTCACCACTTGTAACTATCCAAGGAAATCTACTCGTGATGTTGTTGTTACAATCAATGTCTCCAGCAAAACAGCCACAATCATCCATTTGGATCGATAACTCTTCTAGTCTTAACAAACACAATGGTGTATGTCTTTTATGTGCTTTCCTTCGATGAAAGCTCAAGCTGTTCGGTTTCAAAACGCAGTACAAACTGTCGACTTGGCCATAGCCTTTATCCTCACGATAGACATAGCCTTCACGAAGAACAATTTTTGTTTTATCCATATCGACGCTAAAAATCTTTGAGACGCAAGAGTCTCGTAGCGAATGTATTAAGCAATAAGTTGACCGTGTGAAGATCTATTTGTTTTTGATCTGTTCGAACAGGCAAAATGAAAAAATGGATAATGTTTAATGAATACTTCCTTATCGTCGTAATACAGATACTTGTGAGATGCAATCTCGTCGGATCTGGAAATCATAACCTCATTTCATAACAAGTTACCGTCAGTAAAAATGCAATACATAAGCCAACAAATGACGCTCAAAATACTGCTCGAATGTTCTACATTTTTGTTTCATTCGCCACAATTTCAAATTCCTATTCTGAAGCCACGGTTAGCTGATTGTGAGGAAAATGCAAATGTCATCGCTCTGCTCAAGATGCGCAGCAGGATAGCACAGAATAATAACAATAATAAAATCTAATCAACCAATGGATGACAGGCAGGGTAAATATCCTTACATCCTCCGACAAAAAACGCAACTAAGTGAGAGCGTACGTATACAAAACAAGACTATGTAAAGAATGACAAATGTCTAGTTGAGAGAATGCTAATGTTGTACTTATCATTGACGCCTTTAGTTTCCTTTTCCGTTTGTAATTTATAAACGCACAAAAGTAGGGAAAACGTTTGTATGCTAGAAGCCTCCTTCAATGATAAAATTCAGAGGGAAAGAGACACATGTGGTTAAACAAATTGCTTAATATTACCACACTTTATATTGATTTACGAGACCAATATAAAAGGAAAAATGGTGTCCAAATTATTACCCAAGGAAGATAATAAACCTTTTTCCTTAAAGCATGTAAATTTTGGTATTTTCATTTCACGGGTGATGAACGTGCTCACGTGATAAACATTATCATAAAAATTGCCCGAATTCCTTTTACAACTTTACGATAAAGAAGATAAGACCGTCAAGTATGTCTACTACAGTTGTACGAGATTAAAATGAAATTCGCCACACACGAATTGGTGTTATACAGGTGGAACGAACGTGTGTGTGGCTGTGAACGAAATGTCTCACTTTGGATTGAGGTGGAACGTCTTCTATATTGACGCAAATTATTTATGAAAACTAAGTTCACGAGTAGTGTGAAACACTGCTATTTAAAAACAAATGAAAATCAGTTCAACTTATAATAATCATTCACGTCATAAAAGCAAATCATTCACCTAAGTTAGCGTTGCCTAATTATTCTATAATATGATTTAACTTACTCTCTACATGTAAACTACTTTATCCACCTACTGTAAATGCTTTCGCACTTCTTTAAGCAAATAATTATCTACTCAATTAAGTCTTACTAATCCCGAGACTAATCCTATCATTTCAGTCGATGAAGCTCACGGAAACATAGCAAAATTATTGCACAAAGAACTCATAGGACATGACTTCAAGCCAAGACTCATACAGGAAATCGCTAATAAATAATTAATTTTACTAAAAATAACTAATTAATGCCCCTAACTATAATATTTAAAATGACGTGGAGAGTAAAAGTAAAAATTTATTTTAAATAAATCATAAATAATATCGATTTACACTAAATAATTTCAAAAAGGCATGAATGCCGACAATTCTTCTCTCTGTACAAATTACACTGGTAAGAAAATTACAATATTTTCCCTTCTTAATCTTTAAAAGAAAGAAGGAATGGTATCAACTAAAACATACAAACAGTTTGCATCCACGTTTTCACTTCACGCACACGGGATGATCTTAGAAAAGAAGTCATCCATTTTGTCTTTCCATGTGTATAAACAAAGCAACTTTTGATGTAAATTTGGCCAAAAGTCTAGCCACTCAATATCATAATATCGAAAAGGAAATACTTTGTTAATGTCATGAAAAGCAAATTTTACAATGTGGAGTAATAACTTATGACAATTATATTTAACTTAACACTTTTTTACAATTTTTATCAATTCGCAAAAACTTAATACAGCACTCCTAAATCTTTAAACTCCCAGTACGATTCATTTGAGAATTTCTTCTTCGTAAAACATCCCAGCTTGACTTGAAAAATCGCTTGGCTTGACCTGTATTTTCATTCTTTGGTTCTGGTGAGAGAATTTTATAGCCTTCCGTGTCCGCTTCATCATTAAAAACATCAGAACTTGAAGAGCTCGCGTATAAATTCTCGCCTAAACCAAGTTGGGAATCACGAGCGGATTTACGAGATCTCAATGATCCAAATGTCTTGCGAAAGGATCGGCTAAATCCATTTCTGGCTAATCTTGAACTACTAGTTGAGCCTGACTTTACAGGTCGATTAGGACGAAGAGTAGATGTTGTAGATCCATAGCGTATTTTAGCACACAAATCGTTTCTTGAACATGGCTTACCGGATATCTTGAACTGAGCAATAGCAGTGAGAATTGCTATAACCCAATAGTCACGATCCTCCCAACTATCAAAACATAATAATCGATACTTTCGTTTGTCTCCCACTCGCAGACAATACACGTCAGTTTTATCGCTTCTGTAAGACGCACCAGCAAGTCTTGACGTGTCGTCACTTAATTTTTCAACTCGTACAAACATGGACTCAAATTCAATTACACTTTTGGAAGAAGGTCCTTCATCTTCACGGCTTAACTTTCGGTTTGAGTAGTAAAGTCCTGTGGATCTCAAGGAAAACCATACATACTTTGGTAAACTGAACATATTTTGCCCAAGAGTGACGACAAACCCTTCTTTGAGAATTTCGTCTTTACTATTCAACATCATTTTTGATTTTTCAGTGAAATTCATCAGATCTGTAGTAAAAAAGTTCCATTACAAAACTTCAACATAAATATCTAAATACATAACTTTTAGATCGTGAATTATAGAGCAATAAATTGGTAAAATTACCAAAATTTCTTCCTTCACGTTACTTCCTTCACGTCAGTAAAGTTCACGCTCGAGAAGTAAGACAAAGACAATTTTATCTTAACAAGAAACTGCGAAATTCTGGTTTTGAAAAATCTTATTTCGAACAGACACGAAGAAATGGACAATTCCTAATAACTCCTGTGTTACCTAGAACAAAACATCGCTCTCAACGCAAGCTACCACACGATGGCGACGACAAAGACACAATTTATGACTGATAAACTCTACAGATTCTCACATTTTTACAAAGAGACGTGACAATCATAGCTATATATTATGTAACCTACAACTTTTTTAATGTCATACATACAGCAGATAATCCCACGCATATAAACACATACAAGAGACTTGTTGTCAACCTGTAAAGCTTTACTTACCCCCTTGCTGTCGTAATTCCCACGTATAATAAACTTTTTGAAATGCTGTGATGCAGTCTTCACGATGAATAAATCTTTATATTCCACAACATTCACACGATATATCTACTTTCACAATCAAAAACTTTGATCTCACTCAAATCCTGTTGTCTTTTCTTTCTGTGAAAGATTTTCTCTCTATCCAATGTAAAATTTCATATTTCAAGGATATTTAGTCAACTTCTACGATCATGAAAATAATTGAAAAGCAAGACAACGAAATCTTCTCTTTAAAACCCAACTACGGCTGATATCGACAAAATCTTTGACGATAATTCTCAAGAAGAGAGAGTAAGTAAAAAGTTGCCGAGTTCGCAAGTTTTGCTCACGACCACTGATCAATAATGAATGATGAACTTACTACGTGGTTACAAAGTTGTCGATATGAATACATAACGTGTTGAATAATTGCTTATTCGTGATGTTTGTTGAATTTACAACTTTCTAACAAAGCTACGACAAAAAAATACCCGTAGGGCGTACTTAGCTTTTGGGATTTCCCGATCAACTCAACGTTTACTTCCTGAGTATTGGTTCACGAATGTCAAGTATCCTTCTGGTTCAAATCAACATATGTTACACACTATAATATATATCTACCAAGGGAACATTTCTCACGATAACTGTGGCCGTTTTTAAATAAATGTACATGTCATAAATAAAATAAAAAACTATACTTAATAACAACAATTGTCCCTGGCTTTGAAGTCGTGTATAAGATAGATCTTATTTCATTATAAAAGGTGAAAATTAAAAAGCTATACGTAAATGTTTTGTCTGCATAATAAGGCAAATAGCAAAGCGCTAAAATAATAAATAAAAAGAAGATATGTTTGTACAATTTCTAAAGTAGTTTTTGGCGAAAAATTTGAACGTGAATAATCAGTCAATATTGGCTTCAGACAGCAATAAAATGACGTCAGTGTATAAAAAATTGTGCTGTTTGCATTATGATAACAGTTCACATAGCAGGTATATAATGAAAAATGTGTGTTTCTAAAGAAGAAATAAACAAGCCTTTTCCCTCGTCATTAAGACAAGTGGGTAAATAGTTGCCAATTGTAATGAACAGTGAATTATAGATGTTGCTCAGTTTTAAAACAATTTTTAACAATCTATCGACGCAGAAGTACCTTCCCTTCAAAAAAAAAAACTATGACAGAGTCCACGATGTGGCGGAAACACAAAACTTTAAACAAGAAACGACCGTTAAGCAATTGCGTTTAGACATCTAGTGAAAATTAAGGTCTACATTTTGATGTTATTGATCTAAGTAAAAGTTTTTAAACGTCGAACGCTTAGGATGACGTGTAAATAAATACACAGAAAACAGGTTTTTTCTACCATTATATAAATTATGTATTTATTTTATGGGATGATATTTTTGACATCCTTATGTCTCATCATAAATCATTCAAAATATATTTGTTCATGGTATATACTATAAGCCCACTACATGGCAGGTCATAAATTTCTTATTCTGAATAAAATTATTGTGTTGTTTTCCTGATACAAGGCAGTTGATTAATATTTATTATTTGCTTTAAAAGTGAAATCTACATGGATTCACGAACGGTTTTCTTTCATTATATCACACTTTTCTCTTCTAAATTCACAATCACTAAGGCTTTCAACTTACTTATAAAAAATTGTTCACATTCATTGCAGTTTTGAAAATGTCTTAACTAAAAACATATAAAACTATTTTCGGAGGTAAGGAAATAACTAAAGTAAAACTAATAACGAGAAAATATAGAAAAAATGTAATGAGAACACAAACAGTAATAGATGTAAAGTTGCTCTGAAACGAAAATATCTCAAAGACTTGTTCAAATATTTGAACTTTCCACTTGTCTTTGTGGTTAAAATATTGGACCAGCTTCCGAAAACGAGCGCTTATAGATATGAAAAAATCATGGCAACAACCAACTGTGTGTACTGGTGCCGATTATAGAGTAATTAGCCCGCTCAGTCACAAATTTTCAGATAAATCATCAGCGCATGCGCAGTCTGTTTGAGCATGCGCAGTCGACTTTACCAGTGGCCCAAGTTTATGGTCACGGCAACGACCAATTGCATCTACTAGCGCCAATTTTGAAGTAAATATCATGCTTAGTAACAATTTAGTGGAGAAAGCATCTGCGCATGCGCAGTCCACTCGACTTATTGTTCATAGTCATGGCAACGACTAACT
The DNA here is from genome assembly GCF_021976095.1 of Xenia sp. Carnegie-2017. Lineage (NCBI taxonomy): Eukaryota > Metazoa > Cnidaria > Anthozoa > Malacalcyonacea > Xeniidae > Xenia > Xenia sp. Carnegie-2017. The sequence continues at coordinate 8,576,947 of NW_025813436.1, read as the reverse complement.
ATATGTACTTGCACTACTTTCGTGGCAATTAGCTCACTTAGTCGCAAATTATCAAAGAAATCCTCGGAGCATGCGAAGTAGTTACTGTAATAATACCATAACTTTCGTAAGCCTTTGAATTTGTATATATATATAAAGCTAAAACTTCATATAGTAGATGTCAACTAGCAGAGGACGCTGGGTGCGATATGTATGCAGTGGCTTAGGGTCCAGACATTTCGGGTCGCGACCGCACTCTCCCTGCGTACCCCGAGCAAAGCCTATCGCAGGTGATCTCGGGGTTTGATGGGCGGAAGCCTGCTTTGGCATCTCCCAAGTAGGATAGCGTGGAGGGGCCGAAATCTCCTACCGAAACGTTAACATGCGGCGTTCTAGTGCCTTAAGATTAACAAGGTATCGGGAAGCATGGCCCGAAAACGGGGTACTTTTGCTTTCAAATTTTATTTTCTTTGTGTATTATACAAGAGTTCTTCTCATAAAATAAAGCAAGCAATGTTTCAATTAACTTCTGACACTTCTTCTGTCTTAAGACAACCTTCAACATGTTTTATCCAATTTGTATTGGTTTACATCTTTCTGATTTAACTCTCTCATTTACTGTTTCTCGTGTATCACGAGCAAACCATCCATGGGCTTCATGGCAAACAAGGATTATCTGTTTCCATTAACATGCGACGCTCTAGTGCTCAACTATCTCGGGGGTACCGGGAGGTATGGACCGAAAACGATATTTTTTGTTTTCAAATTTCATATTGAAAAATGTCCCAAACCTCAAAAGCATCTCCTAACCATTTTATTGCCACTATTCTACATAAACAATACCATGTCCGACCATTTGATTGTCCGAATTTTGTAAATTGATCACGTATTTTTGAGACGTATGTCTACCGTCGGAAAGGTGGATTAAATTTACCTCTCAAGCGCAGTGTGGTCACTATAGATGAATTAGAAATCTAACGTACACGACAAGTCACCATTGTCGAGAATAATCTTTCTTGTCAAGATTTTAAGTAAATCATCTTGTTTAGAATGTTTGTAAGCAAATACTAAATAATAAATCCCTTCAAAATCCGATCTTGGTCGAAAGCTGTTGGCATATCGCGTATGCAAAAAAATAATGCAGAAAAGTATCGCCATGTTTTTTTGGTATTCTACAATCCTGCGAATACCGTAAAACACTTCTAGCAATCATTTATAAAAAAGAATTCTCAGTCAAAACAGTTTAGTCGCAAGAAAAATTATATTCATGTTCGAGCAACAGACGTGCATTGGGAATTAGTCAAATTCTAAATTTCTACAAGTTTTTATTTCGACTTAGCTTTTTTGAAGGCCTCCAAAAGACTTTTATAAACTTCTTCAGGAGATTTTGCAGCGTCGATCTTGTAATGAAGATTTTTCTTTTGATAATAATTGATTAACGGTGACGTCTGCTTATGATAAGATTCCAAACGCTTTTTTAAAGTCTCGGCATTATCATCAGAACGGCGGATTAAAGGCTCACCAGTTACCTTATAAAGATAAGATAAAAATACAAATAAATGACTTAAATTCATGATTGAGATATGTTATCTTTGCATTTGTATGTGTTCCCTAGCATTTATCAAGTATTGAAATATAATTAAACAATCTCTATATTCCTACATCATCTTTCATGGCAACTTTGGGAGGATTAAATTCTTCATGATAAGAACGACCACTTGGCTTGTGGAACAATCTAGAAAATCAAATAAACGGATCATTAAATCAGATAAAAGTAATTCGGGGTGAACTAATAAAGATTAAAAAATGTTCATCATAATCCAATATAAATTTACATTCACTCAATCAACATGCCTCACATGCAGTCCTAATGCTCTCAATCCTATCAATAAAAATGATAGATATCAATAAAAATAATTCTCTCCCAAATTCTTATGAAGACACAAAATTTACACTGTTGAAAAGCAAGTTTTTACAAATATCCCTATCATCCTAAAGTACCCATGTTCACCATGCAAGTATCCATTACTATCCTCCCCACCATCCTAAAGTATCATCACCACCAATAAAGTATCCATGACTCTCCCTACCATCCTAAAGTAACCATGTTCATCATGAAAGTATCCATGACTATCCCTACCATCCTAAAGTACCCATGTTCATCATGAAAGTATCCATGACTATCCCTACCATCCTAAAGCAACCATGTTCATCATGAAAGTATCCATGACTATCCCTACCATCCTAAAGCAACCATGTTCATCATGAAAGTATCCACAACTATCCCTACCATCCTAAAGTACCCATGTTCATCATGAAAGTATCCATGACTATCCATACCATTCTAAAGTACCCATGTTCATCATGAAAGTATCCATGACTACCCCTACCATCCTTATGTACCCATGTTCATCATGCAAGTACCCATGACTATCCCTACAGTAGTAAAGGTTCATCATCAATAGTTGCCATAAAGCTAAAAAATATAAATACCTTCCAGTAATTCTTCTTACAAGCAATGAGTCATCAATAGCAAACTCAACAACAGCATCTAATTTGGCATTTCGTTTTTCCAAAAGTCCATCTAACTGTTGTGAATGAAGGCTTGAAGAAATTCAAATGTTATTGATTGTGTTTAAAAGATATGACTTTGGTACCTTTTCTGCCTGTACAACTGTTCTTGGGAAACCATCAAGAAGAAATCCATTTTTACATTCTGGTTTATTCAAATTATCTTCAATCAATTCAACAACAAGTTCATCACTGACAAGCTAAAAATCATAAAACATTAATGTTAATACAGTTGGAAATAAAAAACACCTAAAACACCTGCTAATACACGAGTATGTAGGACATATTTCCTCTAATCTTCTATATTACCTGACCACTATCCATAACTCCTTTTACTTTCTTTCCAAGTTCAGAACCAGATGCAACAACTGCACGCAACATGTCACCTAAATTGTAAAATATCCAGTAAATAATCAAATCTAATACACATTATTTTCAATAAAACGATAGGAATACATAAGTAAATATCTCAATACTGCTTTAATTTTATTATAATACATCCAAATTACTTCTTGTTGAAAAAACAACATGAAACTTGTTTTAAATTTATAAGGAAAGAGCTATATTATTAGCATCAAAAATCTACATAAAGAGTACAACAATCTCATAAAGCAACATACTAATATTGACAAAGTCTACCAGACAAACACATCAAGTCCCCGCCCAATGAACATCAATCAAAATAATTGAAAATACAATGACATTATTTTTCTAAAAACAAACCTGTAGCAAGGTGACAAACACAAAACTTTTCTGCAAGCTTTGGAGCCTTTGGGGAAAAAACAACATCAATAATAGAATGTTATATAACCACAAGAACTTAATATATCACAAGAAGAATATACAAAAACTTCTAATAGTAACACCTGTGTGCCCTTTCCACAAGCTGGAGGACCTAGAAGTATGGCCTTTATACCACAATCCTCTGACATTGTACAACACAATTCAAACAAAATTTGCAATAAGGAATTTATGAAATATTGTTCTGTTTTTTCTTAACAGACACTTATATAAGTGACAGCTTCGTTTAAACCATATCATCTGACAACGACGGTATATATCAACTATCGGAACACGTTCGTTGCTCTCTCGGCAAGCGCTCGGACGTTACAATGATACAATCACATGTGGTGGTTTCATGACTCCACGAGTAAAATACCGGCAAAATTTGTAAACATACACAACTCGACTCAGAACTCGCTGCATAAGTTTATGAACGTATTAATCGTCTCGTTTCAAGAAAAGATAGATTGTTCTTTACATAAACACTAGATAATTTGTATCTTTAGTAATTAGAATCACGCCTTTAATACTCCTTACCTGGGTGCCTTTGCCTGCTCCAGGTGGCCCCATAAGAATTGCCTTTGTGCCGCTCTCACATGAGGTAGTAGACAGACCACTTTTCCTAATTAAATCCTCGACAAGAGGTGCTTCTTTTTTACCTCTTCCTGGATCAAATTTAACAAAAACTTTGCCCAACCAGCTATTTTGCCAACCATTCGGAACCGCCATGTTGCTTTCTAATGAGTAATGACGTCATATTTCATTGGAGGTCTGGCACTGGCTGGTCCATTGGGTTCAAAGTCCAGATAACGACGCACCGTATTCAAATGAAGCGCAAACCAATGCACGATTTCATTTGTACGAATTTCATCTAACACAAAGATAATTTCAAAATTTTTTCAAATCATACACAAGTCAAATGAAATTGTGAAATTTACAAATTATCTTCTAGCAATATCAGTTGTCACTCGTCACTACTATCACCCATAAATTAAGTCTTAAAAAAACGTTTCTATGACGTCATATCGAAATAAAGTAAAATATTCATGCTGAAATTAAAGCATTTTTGTGATTGAATACGTTGATTACTGTGAATCAAAGGAATATACAATAAAAAACCTAAGCAAAGACGTCAACAGAGAAAGAGCACATCCCAGTTTCAATTTTCTTATTTTTATGCGAAATGCATCTCATATTTATGTTGAAAAAAACGATATCATTCTAACAATTTTTCTCCTAACAAAATACCAAAACAAAAACACAAAACAAATGACACAAAAATAATATATTTAAAGTGGTTCAATTTTCTTTGTCGGAATTTTTATTAAAAACACATATCTATTTATTATTAACGAAGATTTGGCTAAAAATAATTTAATGAGTATTTCAGACAAACAGCGCAGGGCTGTTTCATAATTTATTTGCAAACGTTGGCAAAAACACGCGTCTTCGACCACTAAGCAATATTTACTTAGCCTTCATTAGACAACGAACATCTGTTCGCTTTCAAGAAGAATTTTCAAGAAAAACGGTTTTCAGAAACTGTTTTTGCTTTTAAAAAATACTTCCTTCCATGGTACTGAACTTTAAAATACGAATCAAGGTATCATTTGATCTACATTAAAACAGCCAAACAACGTGGATAAAGTCCCTCGCTTTTTTAAAACTGAGCGAAGAAGAAGATAACAAAGAATGAACTCTTCAAAGAATAATCGACAATGTAAAAGGCATTCTTATCCGGTCATGTTAACTTACAAAGAAACATTAAATGTTCTCATTAAACATCAAAGTGAGTACAACCAAACAGAGTCAACAAAGAGAGCAAGAACACCAGTATTGAATCAAAGTGGAAGTGAGAAAGAGCGACGAGAAGAACTAGAGGCAGCAATTTGTTGGCTTGGTCAAGAATTAGTAAGTCTCCATTAACATTATCACGATGTAAATTAATCAAGTAAAGGAAGTTCAAAATAATGACAATATCGGCGTTTATTGTTTTGCATCGATTTTTAACGGGATTTTACAGATATTTCATTGTCAGTCAAAATAAAACAAAAACACATGAAGTGCACGTGATTAGAAAGAAATTTAACAAAAATAATTCGTCGTAATTTTACGATAGTACCATGAGCAAGAAAAGAGTCTTTTTCCTTCATTTTGTCGTACAAAAAAAATAAATGAATGATGTATTTTATTGCCAAAGATCATCCTCATTGTTGCGGTTTGAAAATCTTTCAGCAAACAACAACAGGTGAAAATGTAAATCGATGGAGTTTCACGTGGCTTAAAAATTGTAATTTAATGCTGACGTTGAAAGTTTCTCCATTCGAGTAAATCATTTGTACCCATAATAAATACATAAACACTGTAACATTTCCTTTCAGAGAGATATTCACCATCAGGATAAATTTTTACTTCGTCAATTTAATCATTTAAAAGAAAGCATTCAAGAACTAAGCAGTGAACCCGATATCAAGGACAATTGCAAGGTAAGTGCTGATGTTCTTATAGTGGCTGTGCGATTAAATACACCAATCATGAGAAGAAAATGTAAATTGAAAAGTTTGCAGATGTTGACCGTCCTGGTTAGTGCAGTGCTGAAACATGCTTTTAATGTTAATGTTGACATTACGACGCAAAAAGTAATTCACAAAATTTACGATTCCTTGATTATTCAATAATTGACATAAAGCTATATGTAATGACTTTTACTTCTGCAAGATTAACTCCAGACGTCAATTAGTTCACTCTGTTTTAGGCAGAATCAAAGAAGGAAAAACTTCAAAAAAATCAAAAAACAATGTTTGAAGAAGAGGTTGCAGAGGAGAAAAAAGATGTTTCGCAGAAAAAAGGCGACGAAAAACTTATATTTCGTGGAGAATTTCAACTGGAGGATTTGGGATTAGCTCAAATGAAACAAGCACAGAAACGTCAAAATGAAGTGCTGGAAAAAAATCAACAACTTGAGGACGAAAAAAATCGAGAGAAAAAGAGTGTAGAAAAAGAACAAGACAAAAGAAAACAAGACAAGAGGTCACTACCCAGTGATAATGACTCGGATTATGGATCAGATCAGAGCGTTGATAAATTTGAGGTTGAATCGATTCAAATGCAGAAAGTTAACACCTTTATGAACAATCAAAGTCTGAAAGTGTGCACTAAACAACGTTCGAAGCGCTGGTCGTGGTGGAAATAAGTCACTTATGTGAATACGAAATGATTCTGCATAAATTATCATACAATATATATAATTTATTTCCATCTATTTATGTGAAAATATGAATTGTTGCGCACAATAATCGAACTTAAATAGTTTAAGTACAGTAAAAGAACTCAAATCTTAGCTCGTATTGAGTAACTTTGGGTAGGTTGTTTTCAATAAATATGAAAATATAACCGATGACAGTAAACAACCAATTCCTTCAAGTCAGCCAGCAGATTTTAGTAATGTTATGTAAATTTCAGAACATTGTCAACACTCATTTCTTAAAAAATCTGTTGTTTTCGCACTCAATAACATGGTGTGGAAAACATGGTTGTTTTCCACACTATGAATAAATAAGCATGCTGGCTAAAAGGTGCAATAACTGAAAAAATATCTGTAACCGACTCAAATTATCAATAAAATAAATAATTTGTGCACAGCGGTTTAAAAAAGATTTAAAAAAAAACCTTATGAAACGAATATTTGTATCCATAGCCTTCTTTAACAAATGAACACAACGACAATACATTCTGATACACTAGAAATTTAACAAGCTACTGACTATCTTTTTTTACCTTCTTTTCAACTTTTTTTAAAGAATGACGTAATATCCGGTACATTAACGACTTGCTGTTTGCGTTGGTTCCTTCTTCGTCTGTCGCGCTGCTCGGCTGTGACTTGACGATGACAAGGAACACAAAGTGTCCTGTAGTTCTCCAGATCACACTCTCCACCCCCGTCTACCACTGCAAGTACATGATCAGCTTCCCAGAACTGAATATTAAAACATAACTTGTTAAAGTATGCATGTAGATGAATGAACAACAGAGAATGAGAACAGTCTTTACGTTATCTAAAATATGAACTAAGATAACGTGTGTCAGTGTAGGTAGTGATGAATGAACAACAGAGAATAAGAACAGTCTTTACATTATCTAAAATATGAACTAAGATAACGTATGTCAGTGTAGGTAGTGATGAATGAACAACAGAGAACAAGAACAGTTTTTACACTAACTAAAATATAAATGACCATAACGTGTGTATTAAACAAAGTAAATGGTTTGAACCCGGGAGTATCGTTTCATTTTGTAAATGTAGATCGTCCAGGTTGGTATAGTCCTGAGAAGGACTGTTTTTGTTGTTGTTGACTGACGTTTCGACAACCTTAGCGGTAGTCATCTTCAGAGTCAAATGAGGAGTAAACGTCAGGTTAGCTAAGGTTGTCGAAACGTCAGTCAACAACAACAAAAACAGTCCTTCTCAGGACTATACCTACCTGGACGATCGACATTTACAAACATGTAACGTGTGTATTGTTGTCTCACCATTCCTTCCTTGGGATCGATTATGATTCTATTTAACATAGCCACAGGTAACGAGATAAATGGAGACTGCTTGAGATAAGATCGCCTATCAGCTTTAGTCATCAGTTTTATAGTACAGTAAAGCTTGTGCGCATCAAATCCACATTTCTGACAAACACCTTTCTCATCTTCAAACAATTGTTGGCGTACTCGAGTGCCACTCACACGACACTCAAAACGAGAAAGCAAGTGATAACTTTTTCCATTAAATATTGCACAAATCTTTTTGTAAGCCAAAATATTATTGCATAAACTTTTAAAATTAATGTATTAAGGGAACTATACCTGATATTTCTCCTTGCATTGGTGAGAGCAAAATCTTTCATCCCACAAGGAATTCGCATTCTTTGTGTCGACAATTCCCTTACAGAATATGCACAATGGTCGACCTTCGTCGTCCAGCGCTTGAAACCAAATTTTTTGTTTCCGTCATCATTTAAATCGTTCATTTCTGCAAAAGAAAAGAAGAGTAATGTATAAGAAGTACAAGATGTTTCTTAGTAATTATTTACCGTTTTCTCTAACAACAACAGCATCAATCCTTTTTCCATTAGATAAAACAAATTGTCTTATTCCTCCATTCTTTGCCTCCGCAGTTTCAATAATTTCTGCTCGAAGTTGTTTCTGATCATAAAAAGAAAGGAGCACACATAAAAATATTTCTGACGCAAAGTTAGTATAATAAAGGAACTCGACGATGTAGTTTAATGGGAGTTCAATGGCACATTTGTTAAAGTTTGCATGCTCAATCTTTTAATGTACATCTAAAGTTGTTGCTATATTCAGAAACCCGGATGCCACGAAAAGAGTTATCAACTTTGCTACGATTTGGGGTATTCTCGTTAGGAATAAGTTTTGTTTAAGATAACAATGTGTAGGCACGATGAATATAAAGTAAATGTATAACATAAAACTACTTATGTTGGTATATACGTGAGAATAGGATGATCATATGTTATACAACTATGGTAAATTTATACGCGTCCATATTAAATTTATTACTTTTGAAGGAAAACGGTTTGTACAAAGTTTTCTTTGAAGAGCCTGTAGAGAAAAAGAAAAACGTCAAAAAACAGAACAAAAGAAAAACAATTATAAGTTGTTTTTATAACATTCAGTATACTCAAATACTTTAGCACCTCGGAAAGATAACTCAGTCCAGGTTTCAGAGAGTGTCAACTATGATAAATGCGGACCCACAGTGCATCCAAGTGTCACCCCCAGTCACCTTAGTGTGACGCTACATTGTTAACCCACAGTGTACCCAAATGCTACCAATCCCCCTGTTATCTTAATGTGATGCTATATTTTCATGTAAAAAACAATATATTACCATACCATTTTTATTTCTTTAACTGCTTCATAAGGATCGCTAAAGACTATTTCAGATTTTCTGATCATTCTTTTGTGATTTTTACTGAGATTTTTCCATTTACTGGCAAATTTTAAAACTTGCTTTTTGTTTTCCATGTTCGTAAGAATTGGAAGGTTTTCTTCATTTGATTCATCAATCTCAATAATATTAACATTACAGTTGAGGGGTTCTCCAAACTAAAATAGAATTCATAAACAGAAAAAACAAAGTTGTAAAAGTCTAAGCAATTTCTTGTAGTAAAACTGGATCTTGAATGAACAGTTTTAAGCTTTCGAGGGTATAGCATACAAAAAAAGTTAGTTTAGTCGAGGTTTTTGGGTAGTAAAATAGATTATAAAAAAAAATACAAAACGTGCGCTGATTGGTCTAAAGCTGAGTTTGCATTAGCCTGTACAAAACGATCTGGAGCTCAATAAATGAAATAAATAAAGAGACTTTGCACATAAATCATCAAAAAATTCCAAACGTCTCCTCCGTCTGCCAAAGCCTCTGTACAAACACAGTGCAAATCTTTTATTTCTTAAGAAATTACTAACAATCCTTACTCAGTATAACTGGTTAAAAATGATTCTGACTGAGCATAAAAAGGTTAGAAAAGATCCATACTGAGTATGAAAAGACTAGAAATGATCCTACAGCTATTCATTCAATTTAAATAAAGATTTACATATGTTTTACTAGAGTAGCTAATATTTTTTCATCAACAAGAGATTATTGCTAATGAGTGATAACAATGAATATGTTATCCAGTTATAACACAGGTAATTGAAAACATACCTCATTGTATAGATAAACACGATCAGTGTAACGGCTAAGCCGAAACATTATTTTCTCAACGACTTCCATCTTTCCACCAAAAACTTCTATCTCATCAGATTCCTCAATATCTACTAAAAGATGACTTAAACTCTTGTAAATCTCAGCTAATGGTTTTCGTTTCTGCTTGTCTTTTTGTCTGCAAGTTTCACATTTCCGCAAGACAGCATCGCCAAAACTAAACTCACCACAATCCTCGCACTGCCAACAGTCTCCATCATCTTCAAGGCCAGACACTAATTCATGGAAATTTCTCTCAATTTTGCTGAGCCCGCACGATGAACACATGTTAAGATTATTGTCAAAATTGTAGTTCTTGCAAGACAAGCAGACCCCCCCTTTATTATTAACGATATCATCAAATCCGTGCTTAGTCCCCATAAGACCTTCTTTTAAGGTATCCGTATCATACGATGATATAATGTCACTTTCATTTGGTGACTCAATCTTGCGTTTCGTTGGCTTCAACTGAAATATATCTATGTCACTTGGGGGACAATCACGGGATATGACAGGTTTATCAAGTACATCCGAATCACCAGATTTATCTGCAACTTCAGGATTCTTAGAAAGCGCACATAGCTTGGGTTCATGCTCTTGTATTTTGTCCAAATCGCAATTTTCACTTGCTGACGAACATGCTCCATTATCATCCATTGTTATCGTCGATGATAAATTGCTAAAATTATTTTTACCACATTTTTTTTGACAGAATTTTGTTTTATCATTTTCAGAATTTTTTTTAAAAATTTCTTGTTGTTTTCGTGCCACAACGTTATCAGTGGACCACTTGACATTTGTAAGCTTCCGTAGGTTTCTGTAACGCGGTGTCTCACACATTTCACACACAGGAGAAAAGCGTTATTTTTGAAAGAACAAAGTGAACAATACCAAGATTTAAAGTCATCCACATCTTCCGCTCTACTAGAGACAACAGATGCAGCTTTAGATATTGAATTTTTGCTCATTTCTTCCTCTGGTTTATTCTGCTTTCTTTTACAATTTTGCTCAAAACCTTCAGCAGTTGTTTCATAACTTCCATTGTTTACGACTGAACTATCTCTTTTGATATTCGAACATAAGTTTACTGTTTCATTATCAGTTTTGCTAACGTCGAGATTTCCTTGTGCGTATCTATTACAGTGATCTGTTTTAAGTGAATCTTCATGTTCAACAATTGTATCAACTATATCTTCAACCCCATTTCTTTCGGAGGATAAAGATTGATGAAAGTTACTCGATGTTTTCCTCTTCTTGACATTTTCTTTTTCGTCTTGCCTCGAAGTCTTCAAGAGTTTTGTATATGAAGACAGTATATTTTCAACATGAGCGCTAGCAGGCTCAGATATGCTCGTATCATTAACGGCAATTTCACGAGCAAATTCCCATGCTATTTCCTGGCTTTCACTATCCATAAAATTTGATACACGAGGTTCGCTTACAGGAATCTTCCGCTTACAAATTTTGTATTTTTTCATTGTTGCTTTTGTTGATTTGATGTCACTGACACTGTCGACATTCATTTCCTTTGATCCGTTATCTATATTCTCACATTTTCTATTTACTTCATCATCCTCATCACGCATTCGCTTATCCTACGTATATAAAATTTTGGTTAATTAAATTTTCTTAGTCAAAATTACACGGTAGCAATTTAATATATTAAATACAATAATAACGAGAAATCTGCTCGGAAATTCTGATCCATGTATATAATCAAGTACTTTTCCTTTCAAATTTTCAAAAAAAGCAAACAAGCAAACACATCTTAACTCACCAAAACGTTTGTGGAAGACTTTCCATTCACATTTAAATCTTCGCAACTTTTCGCTTTTCCACATTTTCTTGGAGTCGAACGAGAATCAAAAAATTCCATCAAAGATCTTTGAAGATTGTCTTGTTTCTTATTTTCGTGATTCTAGAGAAAGAAACACTCATCATATTGATCGTAATTCTCACAAGAAATCTGCGCCAACATGTACAATCTACAGAGTCACTTGTTATACGTACGTAAAAAGACAACAAATAAACTCACAAAGGTAAAAAGAAAATCTTTATCTAACATTTCATCATCGTCGTCCTTTTCATGGCTAATGACCCAAGATGAAAACGCCTCGAGAAGTTTGCATTGTTTTTCGCTAGCTTCCTCAACATCAAGACCTTCTAACTTCCCATTTAATGTTGTTGTCGTTACGTACACCTTTAAACAGTAATGTACATTATTTTCAAAATACATACTTGATTTGTAGGAAAACATTACTCCGTATCATTGACATGAAAAGTATCTTCACATGAATATAAAGTACTAATCTAATTTTAGAGTAAAAACCAGATGAAATAATAAATGGTGGGGTGTTCTAGTTTGGATTAGATTTCGGTCGCTACTATAGTTAACATGTCAAAAATTTTATATTATGATTAGGAGATTTTTAAAAGTGTGCTCCATCAAATACTAATCACAATTGCTTTTGCTTAATTATTTGGTATTTTATATTTAGTAGAGAAATTGACATCCCTCGTGCACCCCATCTATCCAAGGTTAGAAGGAGTTCACACCACTCCTCACCCCTCCTACACCCCATCTATCCAAGGCTTGGAGGAATGAACACCACTGCTCACCCCTCCCCATTTATCCATCCTAAATTTATCCTAGTTCCAGTATTTGTCATTTCAAAACTTAGTTGTGGTAGTGCTTCAAAAGATCAACAGTAGTTGTTTTAGTATGTACTACTTACTTTAGTGCAGAGTTTTTGCCATAGCACTTCATCAATGGTTCCTCGGGCAACAAGATATTGGACGAGCACAGAGTTCTTTTGACCGATTCGGTGCACGCGATCCTCTGCCTGCTGCATCACACCTGGCGTCCAATGAAGCTCGCTGAAAATGATGTGGTCAGCGGCAGTCAAAGTAATTCCCTAGAAATATTCACAGAAGAGAATCCAGATTTCATGTCATGGAAGTCAAACTCTACACCAGGAAATCACGAGTTAGTTATGCCATAGGTGTACATAATCCAACATCACGGTGTAGGGATGATATTATAAACCACAATCCTTTCGCACGCTGGTAAAACAGCCAATTTTATACAAGTAAACATACGTACCATAGATGCAGCAAGGATGCTCAAAATTGCAACACGAGTTGAAGGATCACTTTGAAACTGTTGAACTAGACTCTAAAAAGTACATTAAAGATAATATGGTAGCTAGCCTACATGTTTTAACTCGTTTAAAGAAATATCCACTAACACATACAACCATTTGTTTCGTACAAAATGATCATTGGATAGATAAGAAAGCATCTTCAATTAATTGAGTACGGAAACACATTTCTAACAATTATTGTATAGTAGCCTAGCTCAATACAACCTTCTTACCGTTCTGAATCCTGATGGGACATCCCCAGCGATCTTTATGTACTTTACTCGTTTCTTTATAATCTCCTGTTCTATAGCGTTCATAACTTCAGTATGGTACGCAAAAACAAGAAATTTTTTGTCGGAGTTCTCTAAGATGTCAGCAATATACTGACGAATGACAGATATCTATACAGGAAAAAATATATTTATGAATTGACGTTGAGTATAAATTATCAAGTTAAACTTCGAGCTATTTCTCCTACAGTGGAATCATCAAATGGTCTACACTACTTATGTGGACCACTCATGCCAAATGTACATTGAAAAAATACTCAACACGAGAAGAAAAGGAAGATGGTAGGGAATAGAGTAGTAAAATTTCAATCATAAGTTGATGTCAATGATCATTAATTCACCTTTGCAACCCCACTTTCTTTGTAAAGCATTGTGGCCAAATGATTAACTTTACCCAAAGTCACATCGTCGTTAATTCTTTTCTCTTGACTTAATGATGAACTGGGAAGTTTCAAATTCTTGCACACATCACGAAACTCCTTAATTACTTTGTCCAGTTGCTAGAAAAACGAACATGTTATGTCCAATACAACAGAATAATATAAGAAATAGGAAAGAAACAAGAAAACACACATTTTGTGAGAATTACGATCCTATACCTTTTTTGATTCAGATTCGGTGAGGTTAAAGGTAATTCTTTGCCGTCTCTTTTCAGGCAATTGAGTTAAAACCTACGTATTGCACATATAGTTAAAATAATAAGAACACTTTCGATATCGAGTTTATAAATTGAAAATCGGAAGTTTTTCTTCATGCAAATTTTGAAATTTAAAATATATAGATAGATATCCACACACATTTTCTTTAAGACGTCGAATCATAACATTACTAATCAATAAATGATGAAGTTCTTCAAGATTAGATGCTCCTCTAGAACAAATGAAGATAAATATGAATCACAAAGCAATGATGTAAATAAAACCAAACACTGAGATACAAACTGAGTATTCCATTTTTTAAATCTTCCACCACACATAACTTCCGTGTGAGCATCACAGTAACGTCTTGCAAATCTTGAAAATGATCCGAAAAACTTCGGTTTAAGAACGTCAATTTGTACGTATAACTATAAGGAGGAGATTTTGAGAATTAGAAATGTTTGCGAAAAACTTCGGTTTAAGAACGTCAATCTGTACGTATAACTATAAGGAGGAGATTTTGATAATTAGAAATGTTTGCTCGAGTCAAAATTAAAATTCCTAAGATATTTAAGATAAGCAACATGACCTTACTAAGATAAGAAGTTGTTTATGAAGAAGTCATACATAAAGATATCTTGTACAAAGATGTTGTGTATGAAGATACCACGTTGTTTATGAAGATAAGTTGTGTATATGTAAGATATTAAAAACTTTTTTTCAATCACGACAAAGCAAAAATGAATATTATTGTTACTACAATTGAAAACCAAAAATTTTCGTATATTTTAGGCCAGTGATGCAAAGGAAGACTCAATGCCATTATATATTTTTTATCACTCAAACTTGCCTCTTCTGGTCTTGCCAGTGCAGGTGTTCCTGTCAGAAGAACAGCTCTTTTAGCTTCTTTGATGATTGAAACAAGTGCTTTAGTCCTTGCTGCTTTCCAATTTTTCAAATAATGAGATTCATCAACAATGACAACACCAAATTTCATGCTTCTTAAGTTATTAATGAGAAGTTGCGAAGAACTACAACTCAGGATACCATAACCAACAACTGAAATTTTGCTGGTTTTTAAGTTGCTGTTGAAAGAGAATAAATTTTTATGACAAATAAATGAAGTCAAATATTTCAATGTTCTTATTGGGCTCTCAAATGTATCAATGTTGTTATATGGCTCTCACATGTATCAATGTTGTTATATGGCTCTCAAATGTATCAATGTTGTTATATGGCTCTCACATGTATCAATGTTGTTATATGGCTCTCACATGATAAATTTTGTTATATGGCTCTCAAATGTATCAATGTTGTTATATGGCTCTCACATGTATCAATGTTGTTATATGGCTCTCACATGATAAATTTTGTTATATGGCTCTCAAATGTATCAATGTTGTTATATGGCTCTCACATGTATCAATGTTGTTATATGGCTCTCACATGATCAATGTTGTTATATGGCTCTCACATGATCAATTTTGTTATATGGCTCTCAAATGTATCAATGTTGTTATATGGCTCTCAAATGTATCAATGTTGTTATATGGCTCTCACATGTATCAATGTTGTTATATGGCTCTCACATGATCAATGTTGTTATATGGCTCTCAAATGTATCAATGTTGTTATATGGCTCTCAAATGTATCAATGTTGTTATATGGCTCTCAAATGTATCAATGTTGTTATATGGCTCTCACATGTATCAATGTTGTTATATGGCTCTCAAATGTATCAATGTTGTTATATGGCTCTCACATGTATCAATGTTGTTATATGGCTCTCACATGATCAATGTTGTTACATTGAAATGCAAATTGAATAGTTTGCAATTACTTCTAAAAGTTTCAATCATGAGCATTGATGTGAAGAAAATTATACACATGCATGGTTTTGCTTTATTGTACCTAACATCAATTCCAGATTTGACAAGATTGATTTGATGTGGTTCAATATCTGGTAGCCATTTCTCGATTTCTTCAATCCAAAGGAGGCATATCGAGGATGGACAAGCAATTAGCAATGGCCATTCGTTCTTGTAGTAATATGCAATGGCTAGAGCCTGGATTGTCTTTCCTAATCCCATCTAACAAATACAGAGCAATTAAACATTACTATATTGAATAAACTAAACAGATTAAAATTGAAACTTGCTTTCCATGAACAAACTATTAAAAATAAAGTATTTTACTCTCAAATAAATATAAACACGATTACCTCGTCAGCTATAAGACATCTATAATAAAAAACAGTTAGGATGCGGGTTAATGCAAATGAACAATCATCAAAACAAAACAAGAACGATATGCAATAATGAAACTGGCAAGAACACGGATGAGAAAACTTCGAAGCAATAGGTATAAGAATGAAGTCTTTTTGTAGTACCTTCCGCTTTTAGAAATCCCAAAAAGCACACCTTCTGTTTGAAACTCAAGTATAGTTTTTGCCAAAGCACTTGGTAAAAAATTTAATCTTGGCGCCATGTTGCGCGAGCAACAACAACTCAGCAACTGGAGTTCAGGCCCCCGACCATTTGTTGTGCTGGTACTTTTTGGTAGTTCTATAGCAATTTTTTATTTAAAGGTAGATAACATTTACTCGCGTTGAGTCCAATATCAGTGATATGCAGTTTTTGTATAACAGTTGGTTGCCTTTGTTGGACATTCAATAGAATAATTTTACCCGTAGAATCCCAGAGATGGAAACATGCTAAGTCGTTAATGACGTCACAGACCTTATTACCTCATTAACGTACTCCGCGTCGACGCGCAGCCAAACAGCCCCGTCTGGTCATGTTACATGTGTTAGAAAGGTTTTCAGCTAATTTTTTCTACTTGGTACGCAGTTTATATGTAATGATGTATTCCTCAAGTCCTTTTCAGGTGTACGAAAACAAAGATTCGTAAGTAGAAGATAAACATCGAACAATTTTCCAAGCTGATTCGAAAAAGAAAAGCAATGTATACTGTTCCTTTTTAGTCGTAACAAAAATGAAGAAATTTCTAAACCAAACTCAGGAGAAGTGAGAAAAGATAGCTTAAAAAGGAAAAAAATAACACCGAAAAAAAGGCAGATAGCAACACACGATGATGACTTTGACGAATATTTCCAACGGCTGTTTAACAACAAGAGATACGAAGATAAAAAACAGGTATGATGCGTTATGAGGATCATTGCGTTTCAAGTAGAAAAATAAACTGTTATTTGCTACCTTCAATAGAATGACGTGGAATTAAACAGAGCAAAAATTCCCAAATTGCAACATCAAATAAAAGACAACGAAATAATGACGAGAGAGAGCAGAATATCCATGAATGAAATAAAGGTAAGAAATAATAAAAGTTTTGACGACTTGAGACCGATACCATATCAATAAAATCACGTATGTTGATTTACAAAGGGTCAATTAAAGAAAAGAAAAATACCACTTCGAAGATGTAAATCACATGTTTTAAGGATTCAAAGACGAGATAAAATCCCAAAGGTACATGAAAATTCTCGCAGTGTATAAAGCATTTTATAACCAATTCTTCGAACACGTTTAGCAAATATGTTCAGTTATAATGAACTTAACTTTTTTTTATCTTTTAATAGGGCATTCTAAAGCACGCCAAAACACAAAAAAGAGAGCTGAACTCAGATACAAACGTCAGAAGATCGTTAAGGGTAAAATATTCAAATCAATTGCGATTTCCGTGGTATCCAAGCAAATGTATAATACATTAGATTTTCATAACTGAAAACAGTTAATTTATTGAAAATATGATGTTTTCAATAACACTGAATGGTAATTTTACATTTAACATTCGATTAAAGCAAATACTACTTCAAATATTTTTCATCTTATTCATCATTCTTTCAATCCACTAAGTTAATCACATTATGATAGTAGTTGGATAAACAATCCCTCTCAAATACCTAAATTCTAATCTATCATCTTATTATTTACAGTTGACACGATCTTCATTGTCTTTGCCAAATGGGTCGCGTGAGGCCAGAAGAAGAACAAGTGCGACGTCATTATTACGTAGAGCCATGCCTCTGAGAGGCACAAGAAGTGCGCACAGACAATGGACATTGGAAAAACTAGATGAAACCGTAAACGAGTTACATAGAACAAAATCAGGGCGCATTGTGCGAAAACCATCAAGACTTGGGTCTTAAGATAAATACGTTTCATTATTTGAAACAAGAGTCTTGTATAAAAGCCATTTTTAAACGTGTTTTATGAATGAAAAAAAAGTCAAAACGTGTATGACTTTTTATTATCATCCAACAACAAGCTCAGAATTATTCATATTGTGGCTTTCGGTTTATTAACATTTTCAAGCATGCTATACACTCACCTACAGTATGGTTGTTCTTCACGATAAAATGACTAAATTCATCAATATTATCTTCGAATGATCGAAGAATTTACTCTGGATCTAAAAAATTTTTAAGCACTTTAGTATTGTCTACAACTGACACACGAGGTTGCTTTTATTGTTACGTGATGTGGTATACCTGTGCATATTTCCCATCTGTTTAACTTTTTTCATCAATGTAGTTGTTTGTTCTATAGTCGGTTAGACAGGTAAATCGAAACTTTACCAATTTCAAAAGAAGACAAAATGGAAAGACTTTAAAATGAATAATAATCACAGCGGATAAACTTACTTCGTTTTTTTGGTGATACAACAACTGCCGAAGTTGAAGAAATACGTGATGACGAAGATGATACAGGTCGAATGACAGATGTGCCGTGTTTAGCCTGCTTCGCCTGACCTGAGGGGGAGCCTTAGCCTCAACATGAACATACGCTAGTTTCATTTGACGACCTAATTCATTTATGAAAAGGATTTATTTATAAACAAAATATCACCACATTTGTCTCACCTCACTTTGAAAGCGTTCTATAAACTAATGTAATAATTACTACATAGCTGTTGCTAACTGTATCATTTCTTAACTGTTCCTATGTAAGACATATTTATGATGGACTATTACTGCACTAATTATATAGAAAATCTACATTATACTAACTTTAATCTAGGACACAAATACCGTACTAATCTGCCGTTAAATAAAAAACTGGATAACTTCATAAAGTTTGACCTCTTCATTTTAGAGATTGAGTAAAATGTCTGTGATATCTAGTATGGTGTAAGTGAAAGTCTGAACTAAATTTAAAACTTTACTCATTGTAACATAAACTCTTCAGTTATTAATTTTTGAATTTAAAATCTACCTTGTTGTTTAGCAGCCTGAGAAGCTTTGATTTTAGCATCAATTGACTTTAATTTATCTTCTCTTTCTTCGTGTTTTTTCTGTAAAATATAAAATATACACGTCTATATTTATTGTACATAAATCCACTCACCTACGTCAGATTATTACGTCACACCATTACGACACACAGATCAAAGGTAGCCTTACGTAGGATAATATTTATTGAAGAAAGCTCTTTAAAATCTTACCAAGTAGAACGTTCTCCAATCATCTTGTTTCATTCCCCAAGTCTCTTTGAAATCTCGCTGACAATGAGTCTTCCATAATGGGCCAGTATCCTCCAGAAAATACTATGATATATAAAATTCCTTATCAGGTGAACGTATATCTTTGATTTCTATTTAAAGAAGAGATCGTGTAACAAACCGGATTATACTCTTCCAAATTCCACAGCTGAGCAGGTGTGCACCTAAGAAAAAAGACACCATGAAATCCTTATCTTTGAAAACACAAAAAAGCTAAAGTTGTTTCAATGTCATAACAAGTATTTCAAAGTATATAAGGGTATCCTATATCAGAGTATATTGCTGTTCCATTTCTGTTTAAGGTAAGGGTTATGTAAAGATATTTCTACGCAAATTCAAATGATATTGCAGTGAGCTTACGTACTTTGCTAGAACAGGTTCTAGAATATCGTATGGAACACCACCAGTATCGAATAATGCTACAATGCAAAGTTTTGTTTAACAAATCGACAGTTTTTGATTGACATGTTTAATATGACACCTTCTAAATATATGAAGTGACATTTAGGTGACTGGTACATGACTTAGAAACTTATTGAATTTTACGTGTAATCCTACGAAAATTTTAAAATGAACGCAGGAGTAAACACTGATTACATGCACTCAATGATTACCTTCAATATTATCAACTAAAACTTTGATGCACATCTCATGTAATGAAGTAACAACTAAACAAAACAACAAAACATACATTAGGTATATGGAATGAAGGCCAATGAAAATATGATACAATATGAATATATTTGAAACTTTTCTTCATTTAACTGGACAAACTTCAAGTTATGACCTTCCATCAACTTATCAATTAAAAAAGTCTGCTCTAAATCAAATACCTCCACATCTATTGGCGTTTCGTCTGCCAGAGAACACTTGAGTCTTTGATTTTCTTGATGATAACAAGTCAAGTGGAATATCAGTTGAAAGAGCTGAAAAAACAGAAATATATTATTAGTTTTAGAAACTGCATCTACAATATGAAGCTTACAACTTATTTTTATTACCATAATATTTGACATGTTTTCTGGTGAAATCAAAAAGATTTGTATGAGAACTGACATTGAAGGGTCAAAAACTTTGAATAAGCTGTTTCCTCTAAAATTTCTTTAATACATATAGTCAATATTTTGAGAAGTATGTATGAACCATAAATATTTCATGATTCAAAAAGTCAAATTTCCCTTTCAAAATATCTTGAATTAACTTCCAATGCCAAGTACAGAACTCTTCTGATTAATTTACAAGTGATTGCATGTAAATGTAATGATAGGATACGTAAATTAAGAAAAGTTCAAATGTTCATGGAGTTTTCTTCATGATACAGGTATCTAAAATGATGGTATCCTACATCTGCATGTGACTAAAATCACAATACTTGCACAAACTAAATATATTAATGTTCTCCTGACAAGAATATGAAAAACAGAATATTACCTTTACGTTTCTGGGGAGAATTTTCAACATAAGTAGGTTGTTTTTGTGGCACATAGTTTGGTTGAATGTCTGGAAGTAAAGATTGCCCAATTTCTTTCGCACTTGGTAGAGTTGAAGTTTGAAGACTTAAACTTGGAGACATAGTTACCAGCTGAGCATTCCTAGTCTTTTGTTTCTTTTTTGGACTTGGACTCAGTTCCTCCGAGACAAAACTCAAATCACACAGTTGCATTGATGCAGCCTATAAAATATCATCAAGTAAGGCAAAGCTAGCATTTTTAATTATTGATCAAAATGGTGACTTGTTTTTATCAATGACCCACATTAAAATTTCCTAAGCATGAATCAAATGGCAGCATGCATAGTGAAGCAAAGTCTAAACATGATAAATATAAAAATTTGGTAATAACCTTTTGTTGGGAGTAAGTCTTCTTTTCTGTTCGGCTAGATTTTTCATGCAGTCTTTTCTCAACAGATTTAGAGCCAATTTTCTCAACACTATGACTCTGTGATACATTTTTCTTAGTCAGAACATCTGAGCTATTCAGAAGAGACGTCTTTTGGAGATTATCACAATCATCTGTTGTTAATAAACTTTTCCATTTCTTTACTAATGCCTTTGAAAGAAGCGCAATGCTGCCACCTTGTCTTTTCAGGTTGTTCACTGACTTGCCAATCCCAGTGGACTATTAAATTTAGGAATAAAGGATTTCTATTTTAGATCATTATCTGCAAAATTAAGATAAGAAAATACGCATCCACATTGAACATTCCATTCACAAGTATACCTTCAGAATTTCAACATTGATGTTGATTTCATCCAAACCTTGAAGATACTTCAATATCTAAAGTGATTTTCTTCAAGTTAATGACTACTCATCACAGTTGTAAGCATATGTTACAATTAAGCAAGAAACAAATATGGAGATTGTTGGCAACGATACATCAGTATATTGCTGAAGACATTTATGATTTTTTTAGGCCAATTTGATGATGATTACCCAATTCGTTATTATCAAAATTCGGTTTTCTAACACTCATTTCATATTGCCTTGTGCAATCTTGCCGAGCAAAATCAAGAGAATAAAAAGTAGTCACGTTGATAAATTTAATAAATTGGGATGAAGAAAATATATTACGGCATATAAATAATTAAGTTTAAATGCCTTAACATAAACATACGTAAGATTGAATGAAGTATAAATCAAACAATGCAAATATACGAGTTTGCTAAAAAAATCGGTAAGTTAAACGATATTAGAAACATGCAAGCCTTCACCTTGTCTTCTTTTAAAGTATCAGAATCCAGCTTTTCCTTGACTTTAAGAATAGTGGATAACGAAACATCCATTTTGCTTTAAATCAATACCAACACAATCATTTTATAATGATCAAATTAAATATAACTAGTCACTTATCATTCATTTTTATATCTCCGACCAAGTCACAGAGCTAGTTAGTAATTTACCAATTGACATCCGGTTCACATCGTTACTTCCGTTTGGCATTTAAACATAAATAATAAGATGCGCGGACGAAACCAAAACATATGAAATGGGTACCTACCTACATTTACGCCATTAAGGGTGTTTGGTTGTGAAAGGCACAAAATTGAGGGCTAACCAAGCTCACATAACAATGGGATGGGGTTAGAGTTAGTGGTTACCAACTATCAGACTTTATCATCGAAGGATATTGATTTTTGCGCAAATTATGACAAATTTACAATAATATCGTAAATGAGAGACATTCTGTCCAACAACTACTTCTTTAAGTTAAGGAGTAACTATCAGAAATGACAATGAATTATCAACAGATATTAATTAATCGTTTTTTATACTAATGATAATAATATATTAAAAATCTGGATTGCATTAAGTGCTAAGAAAAAGGCCAGCTCAATTTGTTCAGCCTAAAACGTTCAAACTCCAATTTATACTTCACTTTATAATCATCTGTTTCAATATTCTAGGTTCTGTCGTGGAAATACTACGCTCGACTTTAAGATTGAAAATTCTTAGGAAGAATCTTAGCAGAAACTTTGGGTAGAAATCTTACATAAATTTTTACGTAGAACTCTAAGTAGAAAATCTTACGTAGCCCTTCGTGACGTCTAGTTAAAAATTCTATTTTAAAATTCTATAAATTCTTTATAAACGTGGGATCCATATCGACTAATTTTGCCGAGTAAAAAGCCAACAGAGCCAACATTACTTCGCGTATATTAGTAAACTTGATCACCTACAATGAAAGCAGAAAAAAATAGATATCCATGACAGTGTAGCGATATTATAGAGTATTTAATGTAATTGACATTGTAATAAAGCTTACAAATAAAATACCATATGGTCTTTTTAAAAAATGCGATAGTAACATTATATGGGAATATTTCACAAGAACGATAAAACAGATCAATACAATACAATACAATACTGATTTGTGAACTTCAATAAGTTATTCAGCAACTTACAATTTCTTGCAAGTCTCCATCCTGTTGCTGTAATTTCAACGTTAGTTTATCATTACCATCATCAGAGGAGCTTCGAAGTTGTGAGAATTTGTAGCTCCATATTAATGTCTAGGGAAAAATTTCGAAGAATGAAAGGATTTCGTAGTTGGATTCATAAAATTATTTTCATCATTGACAAAAATAAAAAAGGAAGAGTAAAGTGTGAAGTACCTTGTCGTTTCCC
The DNA here is from genome assembly GCF_021976095.1 of Xenia sp. Carnegie-2017. Lineage (NCBI taxonomy): Eukaryota > Metazoa > Cnidaria > Anthozoa > Malacalcyonacea > Xeniidae > Xenia > Xenia sp. Carnegie-2017. The sequence continues at coordinate 8,553,139 of NW_025813436.1, read as the reverse complement.
GTGTATAATTTTAATCCATCTTCTATATCTAAGTGTAACCAAACTTGTGTCCCACTCCACGAACCATGGTAGATTTTTTCCTGAACATAATAAATTAGACTTGCCAGAGACTTGTTCTCCAGCAACACTTTCGATTTTCCTTATTGTGAATTCCATGTTTTAATTTGTATAATATTGCTTTTGATAACTTGAGTTCATATAACTTGAACTGGATTAGAGATTTAACATCATACAGTGATGATTACATGTTACATATTTCAATCCAAAAATTTAAATAACACATCTTCCCAACAAACCTTTACAGATAAAACAGCCAACTGTACAGATTTAGTTATCTTGGTTGTCCAGTCCAAAAGATCTGCACGCATGTCAACACTTAAATAATGTTTTCTTTTCTGTACAGTCTCAATTCTAAAGCAATTTCGTCGTTTGTCCAACAAGTCATCTGGCTAAATTATTGAAAGTAAAAATTGACGGATGACAAATAGTAAAGATAAAGGAGATATCTTATTCTTACTTTACAAACATTGTGCTCAATTTCGATGAGATAATATGAGAAATAAGGTGCCAACCAATCACGCATCGAATTCTAAAATATATAAAGACAATGATTTTGCCAATAGATGATTCAGTCTTTCTCGTACAACAACAAAACAATTGCTTTAACTCACTGGAAAACGATCAAACAACAAAATGTCATTTCCTTTAAGAACGAGTAGTTTTCTTGACCATGTTTGCCTTTGTCCCCTTTTTTGACACCGTTCCCAAACCCAATTCATAAACACTATCTGGGAAACAGGATACCATCGAATCAATAACTTGTAAAATTTAGTGAATACTGAACAAGGAAAATATAGGGAAGATTACTGAGTTACCTTCTCTTCATCAGGAAGATTGGAGTTCAGCGACCTTATCTAGAAATATAATTGCTCAATGAAAACTCTTAAAGAGTTATGTTACGTTAAAACTTAAATCTTCACATTGTACAATATCGTGTCTTCATACCAATAACTCCATGCATTTTAGAAATATATTTTTAATCGTACTACCGTTTGTCTCAGAGATATGATTATGTTGTTCTTTACAGCTTTGTACCAAACAGAAAGATCTTCAGGTTGATTACTATACAGAGTCACAGAAACTTTTTCATCCTTTGAAATCACTTCGAAACCATCTCTGGCAAGAATACAATAATTTCATATAAATATTGAAGATAAGGTACCTTTACTTCCCTGAAATCATAATCTGGTTATCGGTGAGCAGCTATTTTTTTAATTCTAAATTTTAGCCAATCAATTTCTTTAATTCCCATGTAATGGCAAAAAGTGCAGGTTCACCTATAACAGTGAAAATAAGGGTGATAAAGGAACAACCATGTACCTTAAGGTATCTTCACCAGTCTTATACTGCGACAATGAGGCCATATCTAGTGGAACATTAATTTCTTCGACTTGAGTTTCGTTTATTGAAGACGATGATCGAGCTGAAGATGTTTCTGGAGACTGGGAGAGAAAAAACCCGCAAAAAAAACAACGATATCGACAATCATGAGTTAATTAAAGGAAAATAAGGAACGTCTTCTGTGTGAAAAGGGAAGAAATAAAAAAAATTATGATGAAAAACCCAAACTCGATGAGGATGAAGATCGTAAAATATATATGCATGACAGTATGAACGTAGACAAAACATAGATGTATTTCTTTCCATATTGAAGGATAACCTCATTCATTTATGCTCTCGTTAACTACCTTATCAGATGATTCCATCTCACTAGGTTCTTGTGGCTCATCGCTCCCTATGTATATACAACGTAAGATGAGCTTAAAGAATTTTATCACCAACGACAAATAACTAACTTAGCAACTTTCAAAACAATAAATTCACCAAACAATACCTACTGATGTTGCTTGTCGTAAATATGGTGTTACTGGAAAAAATAAATTGAACGGCAATTATTTGTTACTCAGCATTTATTTCAATTAAATATATCTAAAGTCAATCCTTCAAGGATGAAACCATAATATCTTCTTCTAAGTATTTATGAGAGATTTACGTATGTAACAAAGACAAGAAAAGTTTTAGGTAATGCTGAAAAATAGTAAAATCTATGAATTCAGACGCCATGACGTTGTTAGTTCCAGTCCCTTTGCTCTCACAGTAACATTTTTTAAAAATGAGAAACTTTACTTCTAGTTTAGAGAACTGGACACTGGTCAAATCATGAGTTATGGGTTGCACATAAATAGATTAAGGTCATTTTACCTGCTTTCAAATGTCGTACCACTAAAGTAACATAGTCTCTACCATTCTTTAGAGCTTCAACCTTTAAAGGCATATGAAATAAAACATTTGGCTAGTTGCAAGAAACATACATAAATATCTATACTTACAACATCATCGTGTGTACCGTTACGCATGTCTTTTCCATCAACCTGTGTGAAAAAATCATAATAAAAAACAGTGTTGACTGGGTAAGTTCCATAAACAGACTCTTAAATTGCTTTAAATATTTTGAAAATCTTATAGTTTTGACTTCTTTTCACTAAATTCCAGGTTAAACAGCTTCAGACCTTTAGAATGATGTCACCAATCTTCAGTTTTCCAGTTTTGTCCGCTAAAAAAAAGACACTTCATCAATGAACTATAGGAGATCTAATTTTTGAATTAAAAATTGCTAAAATTCATTTTTACAAGGTAACGCTGGATCTATCAATCACCTCACATATATTATTGATAACTTGTGCATATAAAGTAATAAATTACAGTATAAAATGAAAAATCATTTTCTACCTGCTTGACCCTTATATATTTTCGATATCAGTACTGGAATTTTATTCTCTGAACCACCCTAATAAAGACAATATGAATAAACATGTCACTAAGTAAGGTAAATCATTGCAAACTATTGGTAAGTATAAATCAGTGGAAGTAATCTTAATTTATCTCATGAGGCAATAAGTTTTTAGGGCAAATCAATATAATTCAACAAAAATCAGTAAAGTTTACAGAGGTAACTAGATTATCAAATGTTAATGCACAGAATTAAAATGTTAATTCTTGTACATAATGATTGTTTGACACATTGTTAAAGACTTTTCCCTGAATATAAATTATGCAAGACATTAACATTAATATACTATATAAATTATGCAAGAAATTAACATTAATATCCTATATAGTAATACAACACATACTTTTACGCTTATCCCAAGACCACTGCTTTCACGTTTTAAGACAACAGTTCTTTCCTATTAATTCAAATAAGAAATCAAATTTATAGATGTAAAAATTTAAGGATGAATATCATATTTTAACTAACATTGGTAAATCTTGGTGAGTACTAGGAAATGATTTTGAGGTGAAAGTAAGTTTTTTGGGGATTGAAAGATTGTTTACCGATTAGAAAATTCAAAGGTTGAAACACACACAAACCTTTTCCAATGCATCTTTACCAATGAGGCTATGTGAAGTACCCTGAAACAGAATCAAAATGAAACATGACAACATTTATCATACATCACAATCAACCATTGTACCATTGATTAACCAACAAAAAAATTGTACATAACAAAGACTAGTGGATGACATGGTATACAGTCAAGCTTCTCCTAAGCATACACAGATATGTGACCATGACCTGGAGTCTGTTTAGATGAGGTATTTTCTTATGAAAGGAGTTTGTAAGGGGAGGTTTGACAGTAATTTAAGTCAGTTTTGTACCTTCTTCACTAGAAGTGTTACTGCACTTACGCTTTAGTGATTCTTATGATGCTTGCAACTAAATACTTAAGTGTTTTCACTGCTAGGTTGTCAATACTGTTCAAGTGTCACTAATGTTTGGATGGTTGCTTTTTCTCAGGCCTGTCGAGAACAGGGGGGGAGTGAACAGGATGCAACTCCCTAATAGTTTACTGTAATTATTTAAAAATAAAATGTACCACAATAAACTTTGATTACAGATTTGAATCACACCCTTCCCAATCTCAATTGCTTCCAGGGTATCACTGCTACAGGAATTTCCTTCTATTAGGGTGACCTGTACTACATATCTCCATATAAATAATATTTAGCCAAGAGTGAACTTATAACAAGCAGAAATTATCTTATGGTGTTTGAATGTTATCTGCTCTTATTCATTAAAATAGAAGACTTTCACATGGGCAAACAACAAAACAAATTTACAAGGTAATTAATGAATCTGAACTTGGTTTATTCATTTGAAATCAACACCAGATTTCCATGGCAGTTGTGTTCAAAGATGAAAGAATGCGAATCTGGTGGATGCCTGCTTTACATGTTTTGATCTTGGAGTCACTTGAAATGATCGTAGAAATATGACCGTGATTGTATCATACAAATTTAATGTTTAAAATTTGAGTGCATTAATATCAGATTATGTTGCGATTTTTCAGATACAAATAAACCTGGCTTACGATAGAGCAAAAAGATAACGTTTACATCAAATTCACAGTTAGATAACAAGGTAGCGGTATTCAAACTCATTGGACATCTACCATAAATCATGGTATATCACAAACTTGTGTGGTCCAATCAATCTTAAAAAATGTTCAATACACTCAAATTTCTTTGATGATTTAACGAGATTTAAATACATTATCCGATAGACAATATATCTTCAGAACTTCCTACTCATTAAAGACAATGGTTACAAACAGCAAAACAAATTACAACACGTCCGTTTCAAATTAAAGTAGATTTGAGCAGGATTTCAGTAAGTCAACACTTCCAAATTTGCTCAATAAATAGGATATGTCATTAAACGAAGAATCCCGGTGAACAAATAAACATTAAAGGTTTAAGCACATACGTTTTTCACAGTTCTATTTCCACCACGACGGCTAGCATCGCGTCGCACAATAAGCTCTGAGTGATGCAACTCAACGCGAACTGATTCATAATCATTTGAATGATCATTTTCAAGCAGTAGCATGTACCCAAGACGACTCTATATTTCAGGTAAGATCATAGAAATTACAATGTATTCATATTAAAAACGTAACATGTTTGTTATGTACCTATGACACATTCAAAATTTTCATTACCTCTGCCATTTTTATGACTTGATTAAATTGCTAATTTAATCATAAATCAGTCAATCAGTGGTATTTGGCGCAAATTCTATCCATTTCTACAGGCTTAAAAGTAGTGAACACAAATAAAAGGCTGTTCTAATCCAAAATCGCACCGGGACATATAGCAAGTAGTAATTTGTTATAGAGTTGTCATATTTACATTTAAATAACTTCTTTATTCTGATTGGCTGAATAGATTTCGTAGCCCAAAGTTGCATTCTAACTTTCACTTTCATGTCCATTTTTCGAGTTAAGGTGGTAAAGGTTTAGTTAGTAGAGCTGTGGACTGTGGAGAATTTATAGTAGGGAAGTATGAGTTTAAAATTAGTTTGGAGAAACAATTGATACATTCCTTCTCATCTTTTGTCACAAAAGACAACGACTTGCATAGAGAGTATTTAATACAAATTTATTTACACAGATAACTTTTTTTTACATAAGGAAGTTGATACATGGTAATTTTAACAAAATAACAAAAGTGTGTTGACTTTTCCCATTGTATATATAGATATTATATGTCGATTCTGACACAATGTTTCCACAAATTGTCAATTCTTTTTGTCATAGATTTATCAAAGTAATTTTCTTCATTCTAAATGTCAATGATTGACTGTCACCTGCTCGTCCGAGGAGATGTATTATCTGTACAGTTAGAGGAGTTCAAAGGATGAAAGAATGCATGCTCTAAAGCTTGTGCTGCAGTTATTCTGCTATCAGGCTTGAATGTTAACATGCATTCCAGCAAATCAAAGAATGCTGGTGAGATTCCTCTTTACTGACCACATATTTCTGGATGAAAAAGAAGTTAAAGTTACATGTAGGACACAGATAAAAAGTTTTTCCATTGCCTAAAATACTAAGGATAATGTGCCATTATGTTGGTAACAAAAAAGAAAGCAGAATTTAGCAATGAATCATCAACAAAAAGGAAACTCAAAATTTGAGATCTTGTTAATATACAAACTTACTCTTAGTGGTTTACAGTTATCTCTAACATATTTTCCATCTGAGCTTCGTTCATCCCAATCCAATCTTCCTTCATAGAAATATTTCATTTTCCTAGCAAAAAAAGACAAACATTACAAAATAAACATGCAACAAAACAACACAAAAAGTACATGTTCTTATGTTTGATAACTAGGTACAAATTTACTTTGATTTCCAACACATAGTTGAAGGCAAAGTTCCAAGAATGCGTTCCATCATTGCAAGATGTTCCAAATTTTCATGGGTCTAAATAGGAAGCAAAAAATTTAATAGGACAAGTACAAACATACCTTCTACACTATTGCATAAATATTGTATTAACTATTGCTGTATAAATGCTTAAATTGATTTAAATTTCCTGGGCAACCTATGTCGCTACCAAGACATAACCAACATGATGTAATTAATCATCAATAATGGAGATATCAGAATAAGAAAAAAACCCAGGAAAAGAATTTCCAAACACTGGCCCTCAACTAAAAGTTAATATCTATACAGTTTAAAAGCTACATTTTTCATCTACATGCAACAAGAAGCTATTGCAGTTCTCGTTATGACATATAACTACAAGTTCAATATCGAACCTGAAACAAAGTGAAGCCTGTGTATAACTCAAATAAGATACAACCAATGCTCCAGACATCACAGGGATAACTCCATCCAAGTTCTAAACAAAGGAGAATGTGTAGCTAATGATCAGTGACAGGTGGAAGGGTTCACAAACACCTTAAGTTTGGCATAAAAAATGCAGGATGTGAATTTGATGAAAAAGGAGCAAAACTTAAGGGATAAAGTGTTTAACTTTTAGTGCAGATCGCTACTTCCTATAATTTGTTTCAATTTAATGCTGATGGCTGCCATAGCAAAAGGATCTTATCTCACCTAAAACGACCTCTGGAGCGCGGTAATGTCGTGTAGACACAGTTCTGCTATGATGTTCATCTTCAAATGTTGCTGATCCAAAATCAATTACTTTAATATCTGATTTATGAAGAATTTTATCATGACTTTTCTGGAAATTAAAACATAAAAAAAATTACAACATTTAATGTGAAATGATTAGAATTTATTAAAAGAATAAATACCATTCTTGAATTGTAGAAAAGATCATAGGAAGAATCCACGAATAACATATTTTCTGGCTTTAAATCAGTATGACAGAGGGACATGCCATGAAGAACTAAATGAAAAGAACAAAACATTGAACACTGAAGTCAATTAAATAATCAAACAATACAGTGTGCGAATTAACGGTGTGCAATGTGCAATTTGCACATCGTTTTAGCTAAAATAAAAACAATTGCACATCACTTTTTCAAATGATGTGCAAAAATCAGCAGTTTTAACGAAAAACACTGTTGTAAATCATATGAATTTGTTCAGGTTTAAAAATATTAATTTAACAATTAGCGCTATATAATAATTAACGTAATATCGATTTGATTATGCTTCTAAAGAAACACTTTTGTCAAAAAAATTGCACATCGTTTTTTCTAAACTAATTCGCACACTGAACAACATGATGAACTCAAGCTACAGTTAATTACAGTTCATTAGTATAGTTTTACAAATTTCATTTTTGTAACAGCAAATTTAATTTACACTTGATTGCTCCAATAAGTTGATATGCAATATTGCGAACATGATCCATAGGATATCCTTGATAATTATTTTCTTTCTATACAAAACAATAACAATGTTCATTAACACGAGAACTTGTTAGCACTAGTTAGCAAATATCAATGTGAAGAATATTTGGAATGATCATTTATACACAGCCGAATTTTCTTGTATATATTTACCAGGATATCATGTTTTGCTTGCAAAAAATACACTAATTGTTTTTATTGAGATTGATTTTAAATCACCAAGTAATATTACTATACACTTTCAAATTCACATTTACTCTCTCAAACAGTTAAACCTTTGCTAAAAATTTAACTAAAACAGTTTACAGCTCATTAACAACAAATTTAGTGTTGGTATGTATAACATGCTGGTTGTAATACATAACATATACTGGTAAAAACAACTTTGGATATATAAGAATTTTCATAATTCTAACTCATCATTCTAATAAATTTTCTTTTACAAGCACATGTCAAAATAAAATACAGTTAACTTCTGTTAAACATTGATACTGATTTTCTATAAAATCCAATTGAGATCTTACATACAAACAACAAAGTTATCAGAGCAAAAACACCCACCATAAACTCAAAGACACTCAGACCCAATTTTTCAAAAATTAGACAAATATGACCATGATAGTTGAACCAGTCAATGAGCATGATACACAAACTGAAGAAGAAAAGATGCAATCATTAAAGTACAAAGACAAAATAAATCAAATGTTGTGAAAATTTTCACTCACTTTTTATCATTTGATTTTTTCTGACGAATCTTTTCAAGTACTTTTATTTCAATTTTTGCAGCATCCCTTTATGAAAAATTACAAAGTTTCCTTTCCATATGTAGCAATTTACAAAATGCACAAAATTGTCAAAATCATTCATTAGACCTGTATCTATCCACATTTTTTATGACTTTGACAGCTACTGTTTCATTTGTAGATCTAAAATAATTGTATTATTACATCACATGTATATCATATAATTTCCACATTTCTAAATATATAAATATTTGTCCCATGCCCTTTAAACATCAACAACACTTATACTAAGATATGTGTTTTGATTTATGCATGAAAAAAACATTACATACCTATCAATACATTCCAAACATTTAGCAAAAGTACCTTCTCCTAACATTCTGCAAATTTCATCTAAATAAAAACAAAATATATTCACACTAAATTTTTTCCTTTGAAAGTGATTTATTTTATTTAAAGTTCAAAGAAAACTTAACATTTATAATGTTCCACTTATATGTTCAGATGCCTTCTAAAGGCATTACAAAATATGACATGCAAAAAATAAAAGCTTGGTTGCCTTGTAAATGCATTTGTAATGAATACTAGTCTCAATGTGTCATTGTAGCAGATTTCAAGATCTTAAGATACTCCAATAAAATGTACATTGAGATGCCAAAGCAAATAAATCCACAAATCATTCATCAAAAGCTCTCAGATCAACATGTTTTTCTATGTTTAAACACCAGATGCCCATAAAATGATTTAGATTGCCATAAAAAATATCTTTTATTCCATCTTATCTTTTATTTCCTCCAGTGAAGAGGTAGAGAAAAATAGATGTATCGTGTCGATGAAAAATGAAATTTTTTTGATTTTCAATCCATGACATAGGCTTGAAGACAGCCTTGTGATCAGGATGAAATATACGGAATGACCTAAGCCACTCAACATGATTGAACTATCTAAAATTACCACAATTATGAGAGCAAAAATATATTAATACATCTTGAATTTAACCAGTCGCCTCGCTTGTACTTTAGATGACCATCCTTATCATCTTCCACTGTTTGACTTGTTCCTTCCTGCTTCATCTTCCTATCTTCACTGTCTCGCCTCCTTTCCTTCTTTCCGTGCATAAGTTTGTATGTGTATTTGAAAAGGGCCAACGCATCAGCGATTATTTGACATTCATTGAAATTTGTTTCAACATCCACATTTCATCGAATTAATTCATCATTTCATTTCATTCACAATTTCCGATATAGAAAGATAGCAAATACACACAAGCAAGCCAAATAAGAATTTGTTCCGGAACGAAAACACACAATGCAGGGAAGATATAATTTATCAATTATTTGTGTAAACATTTCTAAGCACTGTATATTTCGGTTTTTCGAATTCATAAATTCTGTGTAAAAATCAAACCATGGAAGACTCACCTGACAGTGACAAACATATAAAACAACTTAATCATTTAAGCAAATATTCTATAAAATTATGCGTGCTATCGTTAAAAATTGAAAACTCAATTTCATTTGTATTGACTTTGCGTTATTTTCAAATCTCTGTTTGTGGACAAATATTGAATTTTATATTTCATTTAAATTTTACCCATTAAAAATTAAGAAATATTATTGACTTACAGAATGTCTGGACACATCTCGATCCTCTCTTCTTCTCCTTCGTCTTCGATCACTACGACTACGGCTTCTACGTCTTTTTCTGCGACTTCGACCACTACTTTCGCTATCCTCATACAAACGTCGACTGTGGTATATTCTTCTACTCGAGACAGAGCTGCGACGATGTTTTTGCGCCTGTAACTGGAAACACTTTCCTCTTCTGAACTATCACGTCTTCTCCGGGAAGGAGACATGTTTTGCCTAAGTAAAAAACCTTCCCTAAAATAAACGACACGTTGAATGACGAACAATGGTCAATGGAGGAGGCTCTTTCGATCAGGATCAGACAATGGGATCAGAATCAGATTAGGTTTTCAGTCATATGAAAACAATTCTGATTGGTCCTTTCTTATCGACGAATCATAACAAAGGTATTATCACCGACAGTGATATAATATCGGCTGGATAACGCTATCTTTATTTGAGCTTTGAAACATTCGAATGACTGATACCAATGGGTCAGTTTGTGTTGTTTAGTTTCATGGAAAACGCTATTTATTTGGTTAGTAAATGCTTTGAAAAAGAAAAGCCATGACCATTGTTCATATCATAAAATGTTTCATCTTCAAACATGAGTACAGCCCACACCCCCCGTGCAACATGTAATTTGAAAACAAAATGGCTACCACCAAGAGATTGAATTTAAAACTAGTTTCAAAAATCCTAGTTGTTTTCAATCCATTTGAATGGAAAACCGCGTCAGCAAGGTCTCGCGATTTATCAAGCAAGTTATCATGAAAATAAAGTTATTAAAACAATTAAGAACGTAGAAAGTATTTCTCATTGAATAATATTTTAATGCACTATACAAATAATGCAATAGGTCAATAGCTTCAGTACTAACATTTTCAATTATTTTTAAACTACAGAGAATTTCTGCGAATAGTTGACACGCAAGCAGTAAGAGCCTCTAATCCAAAATGCCTCATTCAGTCAGAAATAAGTAAAAAGGTTGAACCAAAAATTGAAATTCATTTTGGTAAGTAAAAGTTATCTTTCATTCTTTCTTGAGTAAATTCCACAAATATGAAACTTGTTTTTGTGTTAAAGAAACTAGTTTGACGTAGGATATTTTCTGTAGCTGACAAAGATAGCTTGGTTTTTGAAACAAGCAAAGTGAAAGTGAGAGAAATTCTGTCACAGTTCATGAAGAAGAATACAGAAAAAGAAAATATCATTTCAACTTGATTTTCAATCAACCCCCTCCTGAAGATGTCATTCTAACTTGAAATGATTTCACTGAAATCATGCAACATTAAAACATCTGGCCTTAGGTCAACAATGAAATTAAGACCACCGTGAAGAATTGCTTTTTTGTCAAAGAATAATGAAAGGTCAATATATTTATGTATTTATGTTATTCAAATTGATGTAGTTGAAACACAATTATACCAAACATTTAACTGTTGATCTCCTGGGACAGTGTTGCCATTTATGAATTCTTAGCATCAAAGTAACATGAATAATTCAAAACCTAAAAAAATCCAACAGCCATTACATTTTAAGAAATCATCAATGTGATAAAGATTTTCATCACCTATCCCTACTCCTCCCCCTCCTCCTCTAAATTCAACTTTACATTACCTCCTTTGATACTCTGTTTTAATTCCCTCTGGTTTTTCCTGGTTTCCATTGTTTCCATCATCATTTTCTTGTGACATATTGAAGGATTTACCAAGTTTTTGTCGTAATGAAAGAATGGTTTCCTTAGGAAATTCATCAGAATTTGCTTCCAAATACTTCAGAACGTACTCGTCCGCATCCGTGATGATGAAACGGTGCTTAAACACGTGGATCTTGGCACCGATGTAAAAATCTCCCGGCGAGTAAAACTCCGGGTTATCTGTGGGGGTGCCCGGTTTTTGTACACGGGTACGTTGTAAAAACTTACCGCAAAGTATACCTGCGTTGCGTACAGGCGGTTCATAGATGGTTATCATGTCATCTGCGAGACGATAGATGATTATAAATTTACGATCTTTATCCTCTGGTCGAACAGATTCCTGGGAAGACAAGAATGCAACTATATGTTCATTGGGCAGAATATTTTATTTTAAGCACATTTAAGCACTATGTCCGACGCACTATGCATCAGTTCCGAAGAACTGAGAGGATCATTAAAACTATCAGAGAAATACATTCCTCCGCACGACACATTGCAGTAAAAGTTTCGGCAAAAAACATACATAACATGAATATTGTTCAATATTTTGGCACAATCGTAATTTTTAGTGATGACAAAAGTACATTTACTCAAAAGTTGACCTGCACGAGTTTAATTTATGAGCAATAAATCATAAATTCGAAAAACTCATAAAGATTTCAAACTTCAATGTTTGTGATAAGTTAAAAGAAAATTTTGAGCACTCACCATGATGGCCGAATATCGCAGGACTTTATTGCCATTTTCTAACATACGAATAAAATCTTTCTTTGGGGGTTGTGGAATTAAAGATAAACATGATTGTAGCGAATCATCTAGGGAACCGAATCCATTATATGGAGGAATTACCTAAACAGAAAAAAGCCTTTATAACATTTCTTGAAATTGTGATAAAAAATGTATTATAAAGATCTTCTTCTCTGTTGCTCGTTCATTACTATCTACACTGACAAATGCTATCTTAGTTTATATTTTACGTAGTGTAAAGACTGTTCTCATTCTCTTTTGTTCATTCATCACTACCTACACTGACACACGTTATCTTAGTTTATACTTAAGATAGTGTAAAGACTGTTCTCATTCTCTTTTGTTCATTCATCACTACCTACACTGACACACGTTATCTTAGTTTATACTTAAGATAGTGTAAAGACTGTTCTCATTCTCTTTTGTTCATTCATCACTACCTACACTGACACACGTTATTTTAGTTTATATTTTAGCAGTTTAAAGACTGTTCTCATTCTCTGTTGTTCATTCATCATTACCTACACTGACACACGTTATCTTACTTTATATTTTAGCAGTGTAAAGACTGTTCTCATTCTCTGTTGTTCATTCATCATTACCTACACTGACACACGTTATCTTACTTTATGATTTAGATAGTGTAAAGATTGTACTCATTTTCTGTCGTTCATTCATCACTACCTACACTGACACACATTATCTTAGTTTATATTTTAGATAGCGTAAAGACTTTTCTCATTCTCTGTTGTTCATTCATCATTACCTACACTGACACTCGTTATCTTACTTTATGATTTAGATAGTGTAAATACTTTTCTCATTCTCTGTTGTCCATTCATCATCACCTACACTGACACACGTTATCTTAGTTTATATTTTAGATAGTGTAAAGACTGTTCTCATTCTCTGTTGTTCATTCATCACTACCTACATTGACACAGGTTATCTTAGTTTATATTTTAGATAGTGTAAAGACTGTTCTCATTCTCTGTTGTCCATTCATCTTTACCTACATTGACACGTTATTTTAGACGACTGTTCTTGTAGCACTACACGTATATCAACTGCACTAACAAATGTTATGTTATTGCAATCTCTTCCACAAACATTTAATTCTTACGTGTTTCGGAGATTCCCCTTTCCGCTCAGCAACGTTGACAGAGGTAAAGTCAGAGACTCCGAATTTTTCAGCATAATATTCTTTAGTAAACTGATCACAATCATAAAGAAGGAATCTACGACCGAGCATTGTTACCGTTCGTCCAACCATTAAGTCAGAAGGTCTAAACCAATCGCTTATTTCATTTTCTGTTATCTCCAGGACGGCTCGTGGGAATGACGCTGGAAAAGAGAAAAAGATTTCACCATATGTTGCAAAATATGAGCACCATTAATTTTCTTGCGCATGAAGTAGCAAATTAAGAAAACAAAAAGGTGAGAGTTAAAACCTTCTTGATAAAATGATCACTGCAAAAAGTTTCTACGAACGTAAATTACACAACAACTGTAATTTTTATGGATCAGTTGGATCGAGGCAAAAAAATAGGTTATGTAGCATAATTAAAAAATGGTGTAACAAATTTAATCTTGAAATGTGAATCTATTGTAGATGTATCGGTGTATAATTTAACTTACATTTTGTCGCCTTCCTGTTTTTTGGGAGTTTTTGTCTTTGAATAAGAACTGGAAATGGATCTCTTCCGTCGTTAGCAGTATGGATTTCACGAACTTCCACGGTATCATCAACGAGATAATAATGAAGAATCTAAAATGAATTGTATCAAATGGTTCATGAAATAGGTATGCTTTAAAACAACACAATTTATAATACATCGTAGATAATCCTCTCGATGTTCACGTTGAATTCTTCATGATCACATGATCAAATGTTAAAAAGTTGAACAAGCAATTGATAACGTGTTTCTTTTCGCGGTCTTAAGTACTAATTTCAAGAAACAGTTGCATTGTACATTTCACCTTCTACATACGTATGGTCATCTCTCATAAGTAGACACTGCTTTGATTGCTATCTGGTTCTTACCAATAGATCTTCAATTTTCATAACACCACGCCTCCTGTAAGCAGACACCATGTCAAGGTTCTCAAGGGTATCCGCTTACAGGAGGTTCCACTCTACTTGTTTTGATGAAAATTTAATTTGATAGGATTATGGATGATTGTCATAATTCTTACATAAGGTCGCATTTCTCCAAACATAGAATCTCGATCATCCCAAACGCAGAAAAATCGAAGAACTTTACGGTCCATCACAAGGAATTGATTTAATTTATCAAAATCTGAAGGTGTATTGTACGTCCTGGGAGGCTGCTTTCGATTTTCTGTGTAAGGATCTTTAACAATTTCTTCAGGTGAATTCAGCAAGATGCCCTCGCTAGCCATGAATTCCTAGAAAATAAAATATATATATCGCCATGTTGAAACAAGGGTAAACAACTAAAATAACATTTATAAAAAAAAGATCGTATGAATTCTACATTTGATATCAAAGGATTGAAAAGACCCATAAAAGCCGTTACCTTCGTAAATTCATCACAATTACAAATGCGTATTACTTTTCCATAGAAAGTCAAGTTAATGCCTAGATTAAAATCTTTCCAATTCCAGCAGTTTCCTAGATCGTCTTTGGGAAGCCGCTGTCGTTTGATCAACTTTCCCTGTGGTATGCCACTAGTGTAATGAAGCAGTGTTGATTTTTAAAACATAGCTTGACAAATTAACTTCGCTCGTCAAACTTTGAAATACCATTAACTTTGAAATTAACTTCGAAATACCATTACCTATTCTCGACAACAGGTTCAACAACAGCAATTGAATCATCTTCGAGATAGTAATATACCCTCACAGGTCGAACTCTATAATACTCGGTAGCAGATTCATGAACTGTCTGCTTGAAATATCCAAAAAAAAGTAGTACTTTCTTGTCAAAGCCCACGTGGGCAGGTATAAATTCCCCTGGAGGCGCTCGAACTTTTTGACCGTACGTTAAAGAGGGTTTAAAGTTTGCCAATTCATCCAATTCTTCTCGTGTTAGCTTGCTAGTAACAATTGGCTCTCCTCCGATTGCCGTTTTCGGAGTAACGGGAAGAGCGTAGCCATTTTTCCATCCTAAGCTCTGGGAGCGATGAAATCGTGTTTTCTGCAAATATGACAATTTCCTTGTAAGTTGTTATCTATTGAAATAACGTCGATTATTTTTAAACTTACCGTCGGGTCGGTGAAATTATTACCAGGTAGGAAAGGCAGCGCCATATTTTGAACTATTTTATCAATCAAATTTAAGTTTTTGGAGAGTTTTGTGAAGATTTATCGCCGAAATCTAAGCCTACTTCTTCCTCAAATTTATTTTGATTTATAAAACGGCGTTCCGTTGCCATGCAACCAATTTTGTGAGTCACTGATCTATTGTTTACTGAAATGATATTTAAATCCATCATCAAATACAAATCGATCGGGATCAATGATCTGAACAGGACTTTAATCTTGTAGTCAGATTATTTGCAAAAAAAACGAAATGAAGACACCTATCTACAACAGTAGATTTAACATGATGTTAATTGACTCAAATTATAAAATTTTATGAATAAACGACTGTTTATATCATGCCAGATCCTGCAGTTGACACTTTGATGACGTTCGTTCGTACACGTACAGTAATTTGAAAAATATATACCTATTTCTATGTCAACACAAAGCCTATGATTAGTTCACATAAACAGTGATACAAATCACTCCAGGCGTTATGAAATATTTGATCGCCTACGATGCGAGCTATTGCCAGATTTTTTTGCCTCTTTAGCCATACTTCGCGTGTACACACGTTTATTGGATTTGGTTGCTGAGTGTCCGGGACCCAGTCCCACGCCGTTACTGCTGATATAATCATAAGATTTAGTACCCATGTTCATTGGATGATTGGCTAGAGCGCCAGTCCTTTCCTTGTCATAAGTGTCGGTGTTCTGGAAAATAAAACAATCTATGGTAAAAATATTAACTCCGGACTCTAAGGAGACAATCCTAAAATCTCTGATTAACCATTTCAATATTTTCGTAAAGTACTTTATTTCCATTTCCCATAATTTAAGTAGATTTCTTTGGAATGTCAATAGATTTCTTGACAACAGCTAAATTAACTAAAATATAAAGAATTTTAAACTCACTAAGTTACGGTTGATGACCATCAGACATACGATGATAAAACTAAACACCAGCTAAAAAAAAGAATTCAAAAAACTAATTTTGGTCAAAACCTTAAAACTCAAACATTTTATTAAAAAAGTAGACAAAAACCTGAGCCAAAAGCCACAACACTATATTCATTCTTTCTGTCTTTGCAAAAAGTTCCGTTCCAAATTTAATACATATTAACAGCTCCACCGTCGTGATGGCGCTACGAGGATATAAAAATAAAAGTTTTTAATGAAAGATGTACTAACAGTGGCAAAATATCAGAGTTAAGTAGAAAACTTACATGAAAACCCAACACTGGGTACCCATTCTTTTACTTCTACTATCTGTTATGTATATATAGTATTGTCTGAAAGTAAGATTGATTTAAATATTATAGCTATCTTTCCTCACGATTGACGACATTTAAAGTACAAAAAGATGATTAACATTCATTTTCAAGGTATTATGAGCAAAATAGCACAAGATACAAGAAAATAAACTACATCTATAACTTAAGTTTAACTAGAATGTGTAAAGATACGAACTAAAGTACCAGCACTTACGGTCTTACCTAATGGTAGGCGCTGAAATCAAGCTCAGCAACAGTAAACGGTATATATTTAAAGGATGAGCATTTGGTATGTGAAATATGTGTTTCAAGAAAAATGTGTTCAATTCAACAATCTAAAAGATGATAAAAGAAAAGAAAATACATTCACAAAACTCTGCTTTTATTTTAGGATTAAAATCAAACAAACCTGCCAAACAACACCAAGAAAATAAAGTGAAAAAAGTCGTTTGTACGATGAGTTTGAGTCCGTCCAGTTGACGACTGTCCAACTATAAAGTTCAATTTATGAGCTCTAATTCAGATTTAAATGAAAGAACTAACAGCATAAATAGTGAGTTTTAAATCATTAATGGACTGAACAAATGGTAGGTTAGACAGGAAACTAACGTCATATTAACCATTACTTTTGAAATAATAGCATGTCGAGTAGTATTAAATTATTTTTAAATAATCATATAGTTGACAAACTGACTTTACCTGACTGGAGTGAACTGCAGTATTGCACGTCGTAGTTTTCCTGTCGTTGATTGAATATTTCTGAAAAAATGAAAACACAACGACATAAACATACGCTATTTTTATGTAAAATAATCTATCGTTGATAACTCATTTACGTTTTAAAAAATGTATTTTAATGAAATTTTACCCCCAGATACAAGCAAAGTTGCCAACGAAACGTCAACATGTTTAAGAAAACTTGAACAGAACTGGCTTTGTATCAATATATTTAGTGACACTTACTTGATACTGTCCCAGTGGTACGTTCTCATTTCTAGCTTTTTACAAAGGTACAAACCAACACATATTCCCAATCCATTACACACGATAATATCAAGTAAAATTGCATCCCACCAGCATTCTTTAAAGTTTGGTAGAAGATGAGCAAAAAATATCTACCATGAAATGAGTGAAAGTAATCAAGCTAATATCTTAATAAATACACTACACTGGAGTATATAATCACTCAATTTTTGACATAGGCACTGGATTGAAGTATTTAAGGACTCAACTTTCAACATCAGATTACTCCTGATGAAGACACTAGACTGGAATATATCAGGACTCAACATTCAAAATCAGATTACTCCTGATGAAGACACTAGACTGGAATATATCAGGACTCAACATTCAAAATCAGATTACTCCTGATGAAGACACTAGACTGGAATATATCAGGATTCAACTTTCAAAATCAGATTACTTTGAAGACACTAGAAATATCAGGATTCAACTTTCAAAATCAGATTACCTGATGAAGACACTAGACTGAAGTATTTAAGGACTCAACTTTCAAAATCAGATTACTCCTGATGAAGACACTAGACTGGAATATATCAGGACTCAACTTTCAACATCAGATTACTCCTGATGAAGACACTAGACTGAAGTATTTAAGGACTCAACTTTCAAAATCAGATTACTCCTGATGAAGACACTAGACTGGAATATATCAGGACTCAACTTTCAACATCAGATCATTGTTGATTAAGTCCCTAGACTAAAGTATATAAAAACTCTAATTTCAAAACCTGACTATTTCCTTTAAGACATAATTCAACAGAGTTATACTGTTATGCTTCATTATCTCATCAAGTGAACAAAGACATCAGGACAATGGAAAACATTATTATAAAGAAAAATCTGTTTAAATACCTCTGTAACTTCCCAAGTGATGCTAACAGCCCAGCATAGGATGGTATGTCTAATGATTAATGACTTGCCAGCCCATCCAAGAAAATGTGAAAGTATAAATACATCCATACTGTCATAAAGCTTGGCCCATGTAAGACTGCAGTCTACAGCATATTCCTAAAGACGTCAACATAAGACCATCAGCTGTAGTCATACCTCCCCTAGATACGTAAATGCACATTGAAAATTTTATCTATGCTTGTAGATCACCTTGGTATCAGGTCCAGCATATTTGAGGTCATTGTCAATGAAGACAAGAATTTCCTTGATTTGTTTATAGCTTAGAAAGAGCAAAAACGTAAAAGCCAACAAGTAAACAACACTGATACCTAGCAAAATTAGAAAGAAAGAAGAACTAATATATTACTGTTAGAGGTTTAGTTTCTTCTGAGTTTCAACTTTTGATTCAAGTAGTAAAAATAAGTAAGCTGTTGTTATAGGGAAACAAATGAAAAGCAGCCATAACAGCAATGTTTAATATTTATTTTGAATCAATATAGTGAACATACCAAACACAACTCTCCACACCAATGGATGAGGCCTAGTAAATGGTCCTAAAACAAACCAAAAACATGCATGAAAAACCAAACAAAAATCAATAAAGAAAATGAAGGATTTTATTAATATAGCTCATGAAGATGAACAGCTTACCATTAGGAGCAACCAACATAGAAACAATTAGAAAGACGACAATAATGGCAACCAATCCTTTAAAAATATTCTTGCTCAAAGCAACTTCAGGATTACTATATACAAACGTGTTCAGTTTTATTTCATGTCATTCTAATTACTCTAATACCTTATTCTTCACTTCAATTGTATAAAAGTAATGAGAAATAAATAGCTGCAAAGGACGCTCATTTGTGCTATAAATCAGCCTCATATTCTTTGTACAATGTAAAAAATACTCACTGAGTAGATGCAAAATATATAAGGTACATTGATAAACAGCATAGTGCAGTAATTGTCCGAGGTTTATAGAAGAATTCAAGTGTTACATCCGAAACGATTTGTTCACTGATATCATGATGTTCATCATCAGTACTGACTGAGGAAGAGGAAAATTTTCTTTCTCTTTGTGCTACGGGGCGATTTTTCGCCATTTTTTTATAGACGTCAAGACAAATCAGTTGATTGCAAATTTATATTGGATCGGCCTGCAGAAGATTTTCACGTGTGTCACTGTTAATCTGGGCATCATAAATGCAAAATATATGAGATTGACAGTATGACACAGAATAAAATTATTTTCGACGCCTGTTTGCGGGTAATAAATTGTTATTCACAAATACAATTGTTGTTGCAATATAGAAAGCCCAGGTCATGTAGTAACGTCCACAAATCAACAGGTCACGAAGAAATAATTTACTTAGTTAAATTATGAAACATTGTTGAAAATCATTGAAGGAAAACTTTAGCATACTTTACACTCTGGAGAGTTCACGCATCCCGCTTGTCTATAACTTTACTCTTCACATTGTCACCATGCTGACGTCAAATTACCATGGGAACAACTTATGTTGACACGCTGTAATTTTTCCCATACAAGAATACCAAAGCACTGACCAAAGTTCATGACCAAAATTTTACGATTTGTACAAACTCACAAATTTATTTTTGCCTCGTTAATTACAGGCTCTAATTTGCTTAAATGAATCATGGGATAATGGAGTTCATTAATGTCTAGGTAACCATGAATAGATCAGAAAAAGACGATATTATGGAAGTACTGTCAACAGTAAATGATTCTCTTGACGAAGGTGAGACACTCTTGCACAATGAACAATCAATATTTTATTTTTATTACATAAAAATCACAATTGTTTCAGAATGTAACTAAATTATAAAATCAGAATCATATAATCAATTTTATGTGTGTTGTTTCATGCTAGTTATTTCTTGTAAAATTGTTAGTTTGTCATTTTCTTTGTGATTCTTTTTGTCTCAACCAAAAGTATTTTGATTTATCGTTCATCGATTTCATAAAATTTCCAGGAACCAACGAAACTGATAAAAAAGAAGAACAAAAAAATGATGATAAAAACGAAGTTGAAATGAGCGCTCGAGTTACCCATCCGTCCAATTTAGTAAATGATTTGACAACAGCTGCTTCTACTTTTGAAGAAAAACAGAAGCAACTCATGCTTGCTGATTGTCAGCGTCTGAAAAAGAAAATGAATGTTATTAAAAACAGCATCCAAAGACCACCTTTGTTAGCAGTTTAATATATTATACTCATAACTTAGTTATTATTTACGCTGACTAACAAAAAACTGCGCACGAAACAATCATCACAAAACCTAAAACACAAAGTTAACAAACATCAGTGTAGGCAGTGATGAATGAACAACAAAAAACGAGAACAGTCTTTACACTATCTCAAATATAAACTAAGATAACGTGTGTCAATGTAGGTAGTAATGAATGAACAACAGAGAATGAGAACAGTCTTTACACTATCTAAAATATAAACTAAGATAACGTGAGTCAGTAGAGGTAGTGATGAAATGAACAACAGAGAACGAGAACAGTCTTTACACTATCTAAAATATAAACTAAGATAACGTGAGTCAGTGTAGGTAGTGATGAATGAACAACAGAGAATGAGAACAGTCTTTACACTATCTAAAATATAAACTAAGATAACGTGTGTCAGTTTAGGCAGTGATGAATGAAAAACATAGAATGAAAACAGTCTTTACACTATCTAAAATATAGAATAAGATAACGTGTATCAGTGTAGGTAGTGATGAATCAGAGAATGAGAACAGTCTTTACACTATCTAAAATATAAACTAAGATAACGTGTGTCAGTGTAGGTAGTGATGAATGAACAACAGAGAATGAGAACAGTCTTTACACTATCTAAAATATAAACTAAGATAACGTGTGTCAGTGTAGTGATGAATGAACAACAGAGAATGAGAACAGTCTTTACACTATCTAAAATATAAACTAAGATAACGTGTCAGAATAGACAGTGATGAATGAACAACAGAGAACGAGAACAATCTTTACACTATCTAAAATATAAACTAAGATAACGTGTGTCAGTGTAGGTAGTGATGAATGAACAACAGAGAATGAGAACAGTCTTTACACTATCTAAAATATAAACTAAGATAATGTGTGTCAGTGTAGGTAGTGATGAATGAACAACAGAGAACAAGAACAGTCTTTACACTATCTAAAATATAGACTAAGATAACGTGTATCAGTGTAGGTAGTGATGAATGAACAATGGACAAGGATAACCATCTTTGCAATTTACGCTATGGAATCTTATTGCAGAAAACCTTTCACGCCATATTTGTTCAACAGTTTGGAGCCATACTACAATCAATACATTGTGAATTATGTTTTTAACGAACTTCAGGTTAAATTCTTTCTTTCATACTCCAGCACACATTGCTATCTGTTCTTTTATCATGCGGAATTTTTCATAGGAAGACGAGGAAAATAGACCAAAAACAAACTATGGACAGCGAGCTACATCCTTGGGGATAGTAGGTAAGTTAGGGGATAATGTTCAATTATTTACATCTTTCACACAATTTTTTTAACGATTTAGTGAATTGTAAGTTTGGAAAAAAAAGCAAACAGATTTACAATCGTTCTATTATCGTTATAATGCATCGTATTTTTTATTGTTTCTTCCATTAGATCCACAAGTTTCTTGGCGAATGGACAAGTATGTACATTATGCTGTAAAAGTTAACAAAGAAGTAAATTTGATTTGATTTTTATTGTTAGCGTTCCCGGACCTTTCAAAATTTCAAGACTTCATCAAAATATTTACACACAAAAGAAATGGTTAGAATCAGTTACCTTTGATAGAACTTAAAAAATCACTTTCTACTCAATTTCAACCTACCCTACAGGATTGGCACCCCTCAGAGAGACGCGTCATTAGGTAGTACCAGGCTTCCTCCGTTTCCTAAACCTTCCTTTCCTAAGATTGATATTCCTGAATACAGTGCATCTAAAATGGATTATTCAAAAGTTTTGAAGTTCAGGTAAATAATCTGGATATTGCATCAACAGACCCACTTGTCTATTTTCCCCTTTACTGACATCAGAAATAAAATAAAATAAACGTATATTTATCTAAAAATTCTAATTGTCACATACTTTGAAAGGATTGAATTGGAGAGAAAAATTGAAAATTTGAACAAGAAAAAAATTCAAATCGACTATGACCGCACTATGAAAGATTGGGAACGAATGAATTTAAATGAACTGAAGGAACTGCCACCATACTCGAGATATCACGTGGGTAAAGCAATAAAGACTTATTTTGGAACGTCAAAAGGAGCATCATTGGCTGTTAGCTCACTTAGTAAAAATTTGGTCTTACAAAAAATTGAATAATGAGAAAGATACTGAAACATACATTTGTTTGACTGATCTCATGAAAAAGCATTTGTGAATATTTTTTGATTAGAATGGTGTAGTATTGAAGGAAATGTCAGTTAAGTTAAATGTAAAACTCTACTTGAGACAACAAATGATGATAGCTATTTCACTAAACTTGTTTTATATTAACGTTTAGAAGTAATGAGTAAAGTCAAATATTTTGATACAAATGCTGTCACAATTCATATTGTAATGGTCCCATGTTTTGTATATCACTTCAAAACAACAATGAACACAAATTTTCAACTTTTACTTTTTGGTAAGATGAACTATAAACAAATTTTCACTTTAAAACGTCACTGTATCCAACATGGCGCCTAAACATTGAACAATGTTTGACGTCATCAGTGAATCAACAGACTCTTCGAGATGTCGTTTTGGATCCTGAAATTAGAAACATTCGCGATTTTGAACAAGTAAAATCATTATAATCTTTTCCATAATCGAGTACAGACTAGTTATTTTGCTGTATATTCAAACATGTTGGAACGTGAAGAATCAACGTTATTTTAATCGTCATAACTAGTCATTTAAATAGACCAATAATTTAAATGTAAGACGTGATGACCATCAATATAATTATTTTGTTAATTTTAAATAGTTTGATAAGACAATGTTTTGTTTCATTATTCATCTCCAACGGACATTCAATGAACTTATTGACGTTTTTAATCTCTACATTCAAAAGAAAATTTAAAAATATTCTTTTCAACATACTTGCTTTCCTACATTCTTTATTGCTAGTTGTTCCGGTGTCATTTTTTCTTCATCCTCTAACGCCTAAAACACACGATATATTGATTGCAAAAAGAACGTAGAAATAAAAAACCTTAAAACACTTTTATTAATAAACTATTGCTTTATTACTACTGCTATTTCCATAACCGTGCAACAAAAAAATGGCGAAAAGTGAAGAACTTGAGTCTAAAAAGCACAAAGAATTGAGTGTACTGTGATAACAATTGATAAACTCGATTGAGTGTATGTGAAAATTATCCCGAGCATTATTGTAATGTAAATGGTTTGAACAAAAGAGTATCGTTACATATTTGTAGATGAAGATCGTCCAGGTTAGTGGAGTCCAGAGAAGAACTGTTGGTGTTGATGTTTACTGACGTTTCCACATCCTTACCGATGAAAGTCATCTTGCATAGCCATCCATAGGTAGTCACTTCACTTTGAAGTGTTTATAAATAGCAACAGTCTATCGATGGTCAGTACTAGCCAGAACGATCTTCATTTATGAATGCAAACATGGGCACTATTATGCTATGATGAAACTACACCAAGATGTAAAAAAATAATAGTAAAACTAAAAAAACTAACATTAGAAGCTGATCTATACACACCTTATTATAATTCTTTGCAAGTTGAAGCATTTCCTATCAAAAAAAAAGGAACAACTAGATATGAAATACTTTTTTGATAGTCAAATATAGGAAAAATGCAGACACTTCATACTTTAACTGTTTTCTCATTTTCTGCGCAATGAGTGTTAAAATCTTGCAATGCTAAACCATCCATCCACGATTTCTTATGAAGATTTAGTAACATCTAAATTCAAGCAAATATCAATCAACATCATACACGAGGTAAAAAAATGATCACATTGTGCTGCTAAACAAATTAAAAGACTGTCCATTGAACCTTTTGTTCCAACTCATTTTTTCTATAGTTGATAGATATTGAATAATAATGTCTGTTTAAGCCATGAATAAGTGCCTAAGAAAAGATAAAAAAAAATATCAAAAAAATTTCTTCGCCATGATTATTTGACATAACAAGGTACATGAACAATGAATTTTAAAGCAGCTTTTCTTGTCACTGTTCACATCTAACAAACATACAGTGAGGTAGCCAATAATTAAGTTTTGTTGCAAATATGGAAATATTTCCGTGTTCACTAACTTTAACATCTGGATTTCTCATGAAACAATAAATCTAATGATCAAAAATTTACATGTGTGGCATGACAAAATTTGTGGACTGCCATTGTCACTGCTCACTTATAAAAAATGCACAGCATGTGAAATTACAAAACAAATAGAGTTGAGCATTTTCCTGTGTTTTCAAAATAAAACCCAACCATTGTACTATATATAAAGATCACACAGTTTACCTGTATTGAAGGTTTTTGAAGATGACCAAGATTTGATGTTGTCTGACGTGGTTCCTGTCCCAGCACCATCATATTAGGATTGATTAGTCGAAAAGCATCAATAACAACCTACATGAAAATAGCTTCACTGTCTAAAACTGTCAGGTGTTTGTCAGGTTGATAATGTTGCAACTGTCTCCTAAGTTTAACAGCAGCAGTTCAACAAGTCCCAACATTTTGATAAGTTAAAAATAGTGATAAGAAGAAACAACTCAAGAAGTCCAATGATGAATCTTAAAAGTAAGGAATAACTTTTTTAATGACTCCCATGTGATTTCCTTTCTTTACCATATCAAAAATTTTGCTCTTCTTCAAACTGTCATACCTTTCCTTTGACACTTTGTATTGGATCCACAACAACTGCCACAGCTCTTTCAGACAAAGCTTCAAAACTCTTCAAACGCAATGAAAATGACACATAACAAAATGAAAATTTTCAAAAAAAATAATTTTTAACAACTCAAAAAGACATAAAAAGACCTGTTGGGTATTTATATCCACACCAGAAAGCCAGCATCCAAAACCAGGATGAGAATGATACCAACCAACTACCATTTCTGGTCGACCGGTCTGTCTAAGCATGTCCAACATTTTTGCTTGAAATACAGGATCCACGGCCTCCACACTCACACCCTAGTTAAACATGAAAAAATATTGAATATCTCTTGATTAGTCACTATACTAATACCAACAAATAAAAACAAAAGTGATGACTAACAGTTCCACTTTGTGGCATAGCAAACACATCTATCACACGAACAGTATAATCATCAACAAACTCTCCCAACATCAAACCCATGACTTCCATTGGTACTCCAGCACGTCCTGAAATAATTAAATAAATAAATTTTCACAGTGAACCAGCAAATGAAGTATAGCAGACCAACAACATTACAATACTCAAACAACATTCACTATCATCATTAACATTGATTACTGACAATTTACCCATAATGCTTACCATGTTTTAACATCTGTGGTTCATATTGGTGCATAAAAGAAATAACAATGATCACTTATCTATTCAAGTCTCAAACACCAGGGAAATATTTACAATAAAACCATTATTCATATATAACCTTAAGTAGGGCCAAAGATGATATGTAAACTTGTTCTGCTGTATCAACGATAGGAGCATCCGTTGATGGAGCCTTGATTGAAAACAAGAGATGAAAGTATTGAAATAAAATTATGTACTAAAAAAGATGCATTAATCAAAAAAAGCATACTTGACCGACACCAGGTAAACCACCAGCTCCTAGCCGAAGTATTCTATCCATAATAAACGATAAAAAGAAAAATATATTGAGTTTTCGGTTTTGTAAAAATAAATCAATAAAACCGATTCGCAATTTCGCATGGAAGACCAACGACAAATTTCGCGTTTGTTTTTCGTTAACACACTGTACTATATATATGAACCAATCTGAATAGATATTTACTTGGCCCTTCCATATAGCCCTCTCCCCCCCGACTGGGGTGTCTATATTATATTTACAACATGTAACAACTGGTAACAAGGGTCATTAATACAAATTTCATTCATTTTATACAAAACCACAAAGACAATGTTTATATTTTTTAGATAGAAATAAATATATCACATTTACAATATAATTGCAATTTTAATCAATTGAAAAAATGTTACAAGTTTCATTCATCGTATTCATTCAAATGCTTTTCAGTTCTTCTGGAAGTGCAGCTTTAGAATGCTTGTTTTCAAAATGCTGTTTGTATGTTTTAGGGTCAGGCATCTGTGACTTACACACTTTACAAGTATAAATAAGTGCAGCCTTTGCTGCTTTCTTTTGGTCATGTCCCGTTTGTTTCTTCAATTTAGCCTGTTTCTCTGCATTCTTTTGTTGAGACTGAATTTTCTGTTGTCCTCGGGCCATGTCACTTTACCTATAAATATTTATTGAGAAATAAACGAAATTACCGATAAATTTAGTACTTGACGATTCTACTGATGGATACGTTCAGTCAAACAAAGGATGAAGATACAACTATACTGTATAAAGGGAAAATTCACAAAGTTTATGAACGACTAATTAAGAACGTTTTATTACGTTATGTTATGAAACAATATGAAGGAAAATCAAACTTTCAAATTATTGACTTGATGCTTATATCGAAAAACGTCTACAATGACAATCGCATAAACTCACCAAACTCAGAATAAGGAAATTATTTCGTCGATTTGTCTGTTGAAGAAAGCTTATGGCTTGGTGCCATACAAAATTTATAATAAATTGTGTAGCATTCCGGTTGATCTACTCAAGTCTCTAGCAGCTTGCACTCTTCATGTCAGTTTCGTTACTAGTCCTTAAAAGTCAATTTTCGCTCATACTATTACTAACTTCCGGTGTCACAGAAGTTGGCAAAAAACTGGCTCATTTTTGTTGAAATTTTAGAATAATTGAATTTGATCCATCTGACAACCCTGGTCCAGTGACGCAGGACAAACACAGAAAACCACTTGTTACATAGGATTACCAATATCAGCAGACAACCAGGGAGAACTTGTTATCAGGTTGTTACCAGTGTGGCTGAATGTCGAAAGTAAGTGGTTTAATATAGATTAAATTGTTAAAAAAAGTTTGATCTATGCGATTGAGTTGCAATCAACATTATGTGCATTGAATTTAATGAAAAGCTCAAAGCTGATGGTGTGAATACAAAATTATTATTTATTGAAGGATAGCCAAATAACGTACGTTACTATGGATGCATTTTTAATTGACATCGTTGACAACCAGTGGCGAAAAGATCAATTACCTGCTGATGGTAAATTATTAACATTTAATGAATGTGAGAGTTACTAACTTATACTTAAGCAAAAAATGATTCAGTGTAATATCAAGTTGTGTGTTGGTTTTACAGTTGTTACAATTGTCTGGTAGTTGTTTTTGTGAAATCCCATTGAAACAAAACATGAATTTCATATTTGCTTTGTTAGATGTAGTTGTACCTGAGAAAGAATTGCCCCCAACCGATGACACAGACAGTGAGAATTTTTGTGCTTTTTTTACATATATTTTTACTACATGCTTGATGGCTTTGATGTTTGGCTTTATGTAATGCAGCTACGTCTGGTGTATAACTCTAGTTGCAGCTCTAGATGAATTATGCACAAACATTTGTATATTAGAAATTTTTTTGGTAGTATGATTGCTTTTATGAAGTGTTTTATTACTACAAC
Organism: Xenia sp. Carnegie-2017; assembly: GCF_021976095.1. Taxonomy (NCBI): domain Eukaryota; kingdom Metazoa; phylum Cnidaria; class Anthozoa; order Malacalcyonacea; family Xeniidae; genus Xenia; species Xenia sp. Carnegie-2017. The sequence goes on along the minus strand of NW_025813436.1, from coordinate 8,524,363 downwards.
ATAGCCAAAATATACATGTTTATATGTGTGAAAGCACACTGGCATGAGAAATTACCCATGATTGAAATTTATCCAGCACATTTGCTTGTAATTGACAAGTTTGTTTACTTTTGTAACCAATTGCTTGCAGAGGATCAAGATGGAGACGAAATTTATTATTTTAACCAATGTCTTTTTTTGTTTATCATTTGGATGGTATCTCTTAGATCAGTATCAAATTTCAACAAATTGGTTCAATAAGTTGTCTTTGTTTTCTAGATATTGATGTTTCAGAAACATTAAGGGAACAAGAGGAAAAATGGACTGATCTTGGATTGCAAGATTTCCAACAATCTCCACGAAACAATTGAATTGATAAAGTTTCAGTTATTCACATGGTATTGAATTCCATTCCATAAATATGTAATGTTAGTGCAATTGCAAATAAATCCGATTGCATATTTCTTATGTTTAATTTTGATTGCACACACTTTATAACTTTTAAATATTGTCAAAATTTTTGCAGGGTCTTCTAACACATATGTTCTATTCAACTCATGGTTCCCTGGTGTTTGTTAGGAAAATAGCAAACTCCCACTTATTAGAAGACTGTTGTGAATCAACAACAATATCAGTGTGTTTGTGACTTGTCAAAATGTCACTTTTGTGATGTGGTCTAGTATCATGTCTTGCACAGTAGCTCCTGTATAGTATGGATCCGATTCCACAAATAAGATTTTTTGAAGTATGTTTGAATTGAACACGAACAAAAAATATAAGAATTGTACTTTTGATTCTTCAAGTGGATCAGGAATCCAATCCGATAACCATACAATTCCTACTTCTGTTCCCAGACATGGCCACCCTTTTTTGTTATTCTTTAGAGCAATTCTCTAAAGGTGAGGGAAACCCTCTGAGATCAAACAAGCTACAAAGCCAGTTGATGGATGCACATTACTTGTAGTCACCATGTCTATTCTTACTGGTTGATATCTTTACAAAAAGGATGTTTACATTATTAAGGCCTTAATTATATTTACAAAATTTTTAGACTGTCTTTATCTTTACAAGGTTGATAAAACAGGTGACTTAGGAAATATGCATCCTCATTAAAAATATAAACCTCCATGTACGCCATTTTTATGCCGCTTTCAGCTTCTTCATTCTTTTTGCATATGCGCATCCTTAGCTAACCCTTTTGATCAGTGGCATGGAATAACCGATTTAACGTTTTGAATATCTACCTACGAACTATTCTGCACAAAACTGATTAAAACATACCTTTGAACAATGAGACACCTGTAAAGCAACGTTAGTACCCTTATTTCTTCACAAGATTGCTGTCAATCTTCTCTATTATGCCATCCTATTTTTCATCACCAGGTTACTATGTCATTTCTGTCATCCATCATTTCATCTTATTTTTCTTTCACAAGATTGCTGACAATTTTTTTTGCATTATTTCATTTTACTTTTCGTCACAAGATTGCTTTGTCATCGTTTGTGTTGCACCATTTTATATTATTTTTCTATTCAATACATAGCTGTCAACTTTCTCTTTGAATTCTTCCCATTCATGATACTCGGTAAAAAATGCTGCACTTGACAAGAATCTCCGATGGACTCAGGCATTGGAAATTGTTAACCTCTCAGTCATCATCCCATGCAACGGAAGCGACTGCACTTGCAACTATTTGGTTACGGACAATATTATACAAAAATTTCAATAGCGTTATTACTGTTAGCTAGAACATGAAATAAACAGCTCTAAAATAAATTAGGCAGTCAATGAAAATTTTAACGACGTGTCATTTCCAGTTTCCTACCTTACTTGTCTTTAGTTCACTTCCAATTCTTTCCATAACTATTCTTATTATCTTTGTTTCAAATTTTAACTTTAGGATAGAACTTCGGTTGTATTCTTCATGATTTCTCACTGTCAATTCAGTTCAAGAAAAAATTAGCATCTTTTCCCAAATAATATAAACAAGTTATTATAAATTGCTCTAAAAATAGTCAATAGCTTTTCATTGATGACTTTAACGAAATTTTATTTAAGTAGCGTAGCTACATTATTACCCGCTCATTGGTGTTGATTCACCATCAGCATTCTGCAAGGCTTACACCTTTCAATTTATTTCTTCCAAGTTGAAAGTTTTGTCTGTTGTCCTCTTCACTCATTTTTACGTGTTTTTGGTCAAAAGTTTGTTTTTATAGTGAAGCTTAGCTCTGGATCAACATCCTTCTTTGAAATGAATATAGTTAAAAAGAAAAGAAGTTTTCTGTTTTCGTCTCAAGCAAGTCAACTAGTTGCAGATTAAGTACAGGCCATTTTTTTTATTCAGCTTATAAGAATTCCATGAATACTATGTAATCATGAATTAGTATTGAATAAAATCTGTAGTACAAAACTTGAACAGAGTAACGTTACACGACAACCATGTTCAATAATCTTCATCAATTATTATTGTTAAGTGATTAACTCCACAACAAAACTTTAATATGTTTGAGGCGATCTACAATAGAAAAAACTCCTCATTAATTCTATAACTATTCATGCAGACACTTGTTCGATGCTTTTTACCTTTTGAGGAAATCGAGAAAGCATTGTACCACATTTCCCCCAGAAATAAAGTTCTCTTTCTTCTGTAATTTTCATTGAAAAAAATTATTCAAATTGAGATGATAATGTTATCATAAAGGAAGAAAAATCCATGTAAAAACTGTGTTATTTCCCACATGCCTGTGAACAAGACATTATAATTCAAACCACAATCCACTGCCACAAATCGTTTCTCGGGTAAGAAAGTCAATTTCTTTGGTTTCTTTGATAGAAGAGGTTGGTCATTTCGGCCGAGCAAACCGTAGCCCCAGATTAACACATCGCCTTCAGCTATAACGAATAAAAAATATATATATTTAGATGATTGCTTTTGTCTTAATGGGGACGGTATCGCATCAATGAAAACGGAACCCAATTACCCAAAGTTGTTAGTTTTTAAGATAACTGGAACTTTCGCCTAGATGTCTTTTGTCAAATTCATCCATCTTGGCGCTGAGATCTGACGTAACTGGCAGAATTCTTTAATTTTATAATACGAAGTTTTATTGACCTGTTAAAGCAACGCCAATGGTATTACCAATCGCAATATCAACGACGTCCTTCAACGTTGGAATCAAGGTCGGTATGTTGATCTGAGATACAAAAGAAAAAATCTCACTTTGGATCAAGTGGTTCCCAGCTTGGTGACTTCTCATACATGTATAATGGTTGTTTTAACCAATTGAATGTCTATAATATCACGAATGGTTCTCCTCAAGGCACCTCCCTAGCATCCATTAAAACTTTTCATAAAGAGTAACGTATACAATAGACATTGTTTTCTAAAATACATAAAAATCTCACTTTTCTGTCATTAGTTGCAAACCCAACTTGATTGTATTCGGAGTTTCCCCATGAATAAACGAGTCCTTCGTCTTAATAGAAAATAAAACTCGTGAATTACAAGCTAAAAGTTTTCCATTTGTCTCATGTTTATCTCGTACTAAAAACGTTCATATCCATATTCATCGTATTTAATGCCTATATTTGCATGACTGAGGTTGATCAATAGAATTATCTTCATTGATAAGCAAGAAAGTAATTGGTTTTCGTGTCCTTCATCTCAGGTGATACTCAGTCATGAAACGTGTTAATTTTTACCCGATAAAGCAAGACAGGAATCTATTTTCGTAGCTATTTTATTGATTCGCACGTTACTGGGAAATTGAACTTGCGCTAGAGAATGCTGTTCCATCGTTTGTCCTAAACCTAAATAGACAGAAAATAGATACATGAAACAAAACTGAACTATTGTATGAAATATAAAGGTATTTTAAAAAACCAACATGCAAAAATGTTACTTGCAGTAATTCCATGGTAACATACAATCATCATAATCATTGAAAGTATGCACTATCATTATGTCTTAACTTTACCAGTTTGACCATCAGCTCCCCATCCTGTAGACAATATTTGGTTATCTTCAGTTAAAACTAAAGTGTGATCTAAGCCACAAGATACCTAAAAAGAAAAACATACTAAGGTAAATCAGCTAAACAATCTCAATTAAAGTTTGTGCCCTATACCTGCTTTACTGAATTTATGATTGGACACTCAATTTTCGTAAAGTGTTCAATCTCTTTCTCAAGGTTCAAACCGCATTGGCCTAATGTGTTGCATCCTGCAGCAAATACTAATTAAAATACAGCAACATAAGTATTTCAAGAAGGTAAATGCAAGATAATAGTCTATTAAAAGAGTTTGAAGTTTTGCAAGTTGAGTATTTAGCCATTTATTTAAACATAGCTGCTACTTACAATAAAGTTAAAGTCATTTTTGATAAAATTAATGCACAATATACCTACATCCTTCAGTTGTTGATATAATTGTATGTAAACGTCCCGAAGAAATGCCAAGGATTTTAGAATCTTTTTTCAATGATAAATCAACTCTTGTGATATGGTCAACTACTAAACAAAAATATTGAATAAAAGGGTTAAAATTTTATTACACTAGGCTCACATATATATTAATCATGACCTAACCTCTCTAACCTCTTTGTTGCTTTATCTATTTATTTAGATTTTGTATAAAATATGAAAAACCTCTTCAGCAAAAGTTATTTAGTAATGATATACACTCATCACCATCCATGACTATCCCCAATGCAGTGACATACCCGAACTATGATTGGATGGAATCCCAAGTTGTGATTTAGTGTTTAATCCAATCACATTCAAGGTTTTCCCACTACAGAACACAGAGAATCCATATCCTCCAGCAAGGTGAGTACAATTGTTCTTAAAATAAGAATACATTGTGAGAAACAACATTTAGTTGTGAGAAATGTAAGAATAGGTTGAATTTTTTGGCTTGAATACCACTAAAAGATGTTTATGGTGTTAAAGTTTTTTGAATGTTAAATCATCCTCAAGGCAATTACAAAAACAAATATAAGTTGGATTTACATCAACGAAAGGCTTGTTTAACTGGCTTAAAATTTGTATTTCAGCTGTGCTGTCTAGATGGCCTGTATTCTTGGTTATCTTACAATAATTCTTCAACTTCACTACATTCCCTATAAACACAGAATGATTTAAAGTTTATACCTCATACATCAATAAAGTGACTTATTCTGCTGACGTAATGAGCAATAAAAAAATTTACGTTGTCGAGGAAAGATCGTTAAGATTGTTGCACATGTTATTCAAGATTAAAATTTCAACTTACTAGGAAATAATTTCTGTAGATTTAAAGGTGCATTTGAAAGCCTTGAAAGCATCCTAGTCCTGTCATGAAAAATTTTACTGCAACTAGCATCTTAGTAGTTAGTACTTGTTAGTAAGTAGATTCCAGTCTTACTCAATTTAATTGGACTTTGGATCCAGAACCAGTCTACCAGAGAAGGAGTGATCACCAAACCGTCATCTGTACCACTCAGCCAAGCAGAGAGATGTGATGCTGATGAGAACATATCAAGTGCTTCAACAGAACAGCATTTATTGCCTTTCACTACATAAGGCTTTAGTTTTATGACGTGTTTCGAAAATATGCCTTCGACGACATCATAGCAATAGTAGAACTCTAAAGGCAAGGTCTTGCTCATTGCACTCTAAGCAATAAATGCTTTACCGTGAAGAAACAAGAGGAATAAAGTATGTTCAATGGCATCCATTGACATGTGGTGAATTTGGGTCATGACGCGCATATCTTTAATCAATTTCGTCTATTCAAGAGTATCGCGAAAAGACTATTTTCATAGATATTTTTTTTCCTTTCCCTTCGTCAATTTTAATGATCGTTATTTCAACATTTGTGTCTACCTTAATGTCATTGTCTACCTTTTTGTCTACCTTTGTGTCTACCTTTTCATACGACAAAGTTCTCATTTTTTTTAACACAACATTTAAAAAATCAGTCATTTCATAGTCGAAAGTAGTGAATGTAATCGAAGTAATCGAAGGTAGTCAATTCACGCATTGCCATGTGGTAAATCGGGGCAGTGAATGTGACGAGCACGTCTTTGGTCATTTTTCTGATGTAATGTTCCATTTTTTTATCATCATACGCACCAACCATATTTTTTTTGACCGTTGGTGTAGGTTGCGCACAGACAAGAGTTTAATAATTTCAAACAAGGACAAAGATTGTCTGTGCACAACCAACACCAACGGTCACAAAAAATATGGTTGGTGCGTATGATGATGAAAATTATTTCAGTTAGCTCAAACATAAAGTCAAATGATCTCAACGCCATTACACGTGCGAACGAGCTACATTTGCAATCGTTGAAGAAGCAAGTACTTGACGTTTGCTAAAGTTTTAAACACGTTTTGCTATCAGTGCAAATAAAAATAAAAAATCGCTCACTTTTTGTGTGGTAAGAAATCATAATCATGTTTGAAGACGACGTGGCTTATTTATAAGAATAAATTTATGTAGTTACGATGCGTTTCTAGACAAGGACAATGTTTTGTTTTAATTAAAACAAATGTTGACAAAAAAGTAGACATAAAAGTAGCCATAAAGGTAGACGTAAAGGTAGTCATAAAGATAGAGAAAAGGTAGACATAAAGGTAGACATAAAGGTAGACATAAAGGTAGACATAAAGGTAGACATAAAGGTAGACATAAAGGTAGTCATAAAGGTAGAGAAAAGGTAGTCATAAAGGTAGCCATAAAGATAATAATCAACCCAGGTAATATTATTTTGGTAAAATCAATATCCTGACCAGAATCTAGCTGAAAGATGATATAAAATTATTGTTTTCTTTTTGCACATACGTTGTGAAAAACATATCGTTTTTAGGTATTACTGTCCTTGTTTCTTAAAGTATCCATATTTTCTGTTTTCCAAATATCCCAGTTCTCGGTTTCCTTAGGGGAAAGGAAAAGAGTGTCAATAAAATATAACTGTTTTAATGCACCCCACGCAGACACATTCTGCTTATGACTTTTTCACACCAACCTAGTCAACAATGCAACAAAATTACATAAGAAAGCTTATATTAAACGAAAGTTTGTCATATTTGCCCTGCCATGACGTTAAAGTTAATTATAAGAGCTAGAAGCTGCTTTCAGTTTTCGCATGATTAAACAATGTGAATCCACCTGCCGCACGGCGCCTAGTGACCGAAAAACAATCAGGGATCACTGTTTTTCGCCTGTTGCCTTTACGTATTAAACGATATCTGTTGACGTCCAACATATTACAACGGGGATCTATTCGAAATTCAAGTAAAGGACAAAAATTATATGAAGAGTCTACTAAAACACATGAATATATAAACATCGCCAGTTAATCGATATTCAGCGACTTGAATAAAATTATCACGGGAATCGCACTAACTTTGTGAGTATGAAAGAATATTTTAAAATTTTTTCAAATGTAAAGAATTCGGGGCAACTTAACTATAAACAATCTAGGAGATGAATAACTACTTTTTTCATTCTGTAATGTGCTGTCACGAGAGTGCATTAAGTCAACTTATCTCACATCACATATACACAGATATACCAGATGACTTTCTCACTTTCTCTACTGTTTATAGCTAGAGAGAAGAATAGCTATATGTACTCATAATTCAACATAATTCAAAGAAAATGCAAAGACTATGAAAAGAAACAATAAAAAAACAAAGAAAAAACTCAAACGCAGAACTTAGCTCAAGGCTTAATTATAAAACTATAACACCTTCCATAAGCTAGAGATAATTTAATGACCCTTCATATTTAAAATCATGTAGAAAGCAATAGGGACGAATAATTTATAGCACTTTGAATCGTGTACAAGGTGAAAAATGATGTTTTTCTTATTATCATAACTGTCACAACGTGTTGTTATAGTAGGTTGACAGGCAGCTGTATGACTGATGTATAAAATGCTATAATGCATTTTTCTAAAGTGAACTTGAGCTAAGTGTGGATTTAATTACGACATTCATTATGAAAAAAGGAAATAACAGGTTTGTTTGGTTATATATTAAAGCGAAATATCCATTTAACCAAAATTCAATACATGCGCCACACAGCCCAAGGAGAAGTATAAAGAACTTGTTCCATAAAACATAGTATAATTCCACAAGTTTGTTTTTTTCAGGTAAATTAAACAACAAAAATCTTTAGTTATGCACAAAAGAGCAGACTGGGACAATAGGGAAAAATAGAAAAAGGGAAAAGATCACCAAAGATCATCGTAAAAGCTTTTTTTAAAAATACTTCTTAACCAAAGAATTTTGCTTCAAAAATTTACACCGATTCAATAAAAGTATATACTAATGGAGTATAAAAAGGAAAACAGTGTAATATTTGTTTGCGGTGAAACCAGGTTTAATGAAGACATGTCGATGAAAAATATTTTGATTGGACACTTGGCAACAAATTGGGCAGTACGAACTCACTATGATGAAAATGGAGACGATCCAAGAAGTAGTAAAGAAACATTGTTTCGTAATATTTCATCATCATGTGTTTTCATCTTCATTTTTAGCGAAGAAACTACACGCAACGCCTTCTATCTTAACCAACTTGGCGTTGCATTCGCTCGAGGCATTACAATAGTTGGAGTCCGAGAGCCAAGTTACATTATGCCCAATCCCCTTCCCGAACATTACTATTCCACCGAGATAGTTGACCCACCAACCGCTGACCATCGGAATCGAACACGTTCACGAAACAAGCCGACATTGGCAAGTATCCTAACCGACGCTTTTTGTAATGCAGTGGTTTACACTACAGAATTTAAAAAGTCTTGCATTGAACGGTTATTTCGTAAGGTTTCTGATGCATGTAGTAAAGCAAGTAGAGAGCGCACAAAACCATCAACCTTCAATGATTATGGAAGGAGAGTTACAAAACGTGAACCATTTAACCATCAAAAGATTTGGTCTAGTACAGGTGGTCGTTCTTTGTGCCCAAAATGTGGTACGTTGGTTAAAAAAAGTGGTAAATCAGGCATATCACATAAAGTTAATAGCATAGATAATTTGTATAAAAATGAAAACTCGCGACCATCATCAAGACAAGAGGTAAGAACAACTCCACAACTGGTTATCACGAAAAGCGTTCTGCAACCTTCAGTTGGTCAAGAAAACTTTTCAAAGAGTATTTTCAAAGAGAATTCACGACGACCAATCACAAGTGTTGTTCGCAAGATTTCGTCAGCAAGGATGGCCAGCGGCCGTTATACGAAGGAAACTGCCCTTCAGTCCCGTCCCACTTCAACAAAAAGCTGTAACGGTGTTCCGTCAAGAGAACTTCAAACTTTCAGTAAGGGAAGTCCCATTAAGAAGTTAGAAGAGAAACAGAAAGAATTAGTACTTTTTCAAATTGAAGATAAAGATCAGACTTCAAGTGAGAAAGAGAAGAAACAAAAACGTCACGAAGTTCTTCAAAAAACCTCGACAGGTTTTGTCAAAAACTATAGGGGAGCATTTTTAAGAAAAATGTCAAGTTTACCATGTATTCCTACAACATATCTCGTGTCGGAGCCCGGATCTAATGTTCCCGCACTAATAAAATACCCTCTAGCAAGTAATACTCTTACAGTCAGCGATGCAAACGTTCCTGAATTTACTGACGACGAAGACAAAGAGACGATACACATTTCACGACAACCAAGTCCAGCTATTTCAACATGTTCCACTAATATTGAAGAATGACAGATGAAAACAAGGAATCATAACTTATGAGAATTGTCGTTGTTGGAAATCATAACATTATAACAATATTTGAATATGTAATGAAGGTTAATAACTGAATTTGAACATACATTTTTTATGAAAAACTGCCTTAAGACAATATTTCAACAGATAACTCTGCAAGAATTAGAAATTTGGAGGAAATTATCTTCAGCATAGACTGTATTTTTTTCTCCAATTTCTCAAAAATCAAACAAATATATTCCGTAATTTAAGGTTTGTAAAAGCAATTTGAGGTGACTTTGAGTGCATTTAAGAAACACAATAAGAGATTTGATTATATCACAAACTTTTCAATCCAATTACATTTTATTTTTAGCCTGTGTTCAACCAATGATTCAACCTGTTTTCCCAGTTGATTTTGCATTGTTGTTGTTGCCATGGTAACAGTACGCTTTCTCAATGGCCATCAGATTTATATGTGATAATCTTTAGTTTACATTTTTGTTTACAACCGGACTTATTTTGTCATCCATTCATGATTGTAAACCACTAAGATTGTTTTTGGAAATCGTCTGTAAGCTCGTGTTAAATAAGTGAGGTTTTCAGTGTATTTTAGACGCTTAATGGCGATGTCAATTTTGTGTATTTATTGACCAAGCGAGGTGACAAAATGGACAGGGAGCGATTGAGGTTAAAAAAGGAGCAATTTATACGTGACATGCATCGAGTTTCTGAAGAGAAATCTCAACAACTGTTCGAAAAACCTGAAGACCGCCAAGCATGGGTTGATGTTATTCGGAAGTCTGTTGAGAAAGAGATCGAGACTAGAGTACGCGAAGCTTTAGGAACACCACCGAAAGAAAGACAACGGAGAAGAATGGAAGAGCTTACGGCAAAACGTTTCGCAAAAATCGAAGAAGAAAAAAAAGCGATAGCGAATAATAGAAAAAAACAAGCTTTTCTTGAAAATGGTAGTGCAATCGATGACGATCTGCTGTGGTTACGACGACAGAAATATTTAGAAAAGTTTAAGAAACGACGAACAATGCGTGAAATACCATCACCTATTTTACGTTCCATAAGTTTGAAACGCATAGCTCGTAATGAGCAGGAAAATCATCAAAGCATTCCCATTGTGTGGGAATGTAGCGAAGCTCTTGCTGATGAGATGCCTACAAGTTTCAAGCAGTTCAAAAGGGCAGTTCACGCGAATAATTTATTTGAATCGACGAAAGAAACCGTCAACAGAAATGGACCTTATTTTCCAAGTGGTCGACTTCCCTGTATACCACCACCTCAACATTTAAACTTTGTTCCCAATTACGTAGAAGAGTTAAATTTAACGGGTGAGTATGAAATAGTTTGTATAAATTTTAAATCACGAACGTCTTTGTTGTAACAGAGTGAACTCCAGCGTGCAACTTCAGAAGACTATGTTATTTTAATAAAATATATTTAATTTTTGGCAGATCTCATCAAATATAGCTTTTTTTCAGCACACAAACATTTGTAAGTTTATTTCTATCTAAACAAAACCTTTGAATTCAAAATTAATGTCTCCAGATCAGATTACACACCTCATTAAATTGCACACCTTTGCACTTTCATAAACGCATAAATAAGTCGCATATAAATATCCAATTAGAAAAGTTTGATTTGCAACATAAAACTTTGCAACATTTTAATTAACATTTGCAATGTTATAGACTGCACCCCAGACTTTGTGATCCCTAGTTTACACATCTTTTTTAGAAATTTCACAATAGTATGTTAAATGTGTCAAGCATTTCTATATTTTCAGTTCCCAAATGACGAATAACCTCAATGAATACATAAATTGATAGTTCAAAGATTATCGTCTTTTGTAAACTCAAGAATAACTCCAGTTTGGTTTATAAAATCTCCTACTCTTGCATGTTTTAAACAGATACAGATGACACACGCCAAAAACAAGTCATAAATGTCGAGTACCCAAAATGTTGGAAAGGAGCTGTTGTTGTCTTCGATACAGAAAGACGAAATATTTTGGTAGGACAACATGTCAACTGATCATAAAAAAATGAAAATCAACCAAATTCCTTTTTTCGCAAAGGATTCTGAAGCCGTGCCACCGGGGTGTCCGCCTCATCTTCAGTTTGAATCGAGATTTGAAAGTGGAAATTTACGTCAAGCAAAGAGAGTGTAAGTTGGAAAATATGTGACCGTTCACTTTATAACATAAGAACAAAATAGTGTTCGTATTTTTTCTACGATTTTCTTCATACTGTCTGCAGGCATCAGTTATATGCACAATACGCATGATTTTCACAAGTCAGCTATGAGTAATGTGTAAGAAAGGATAAGATGAAAGATTTATTGTTTTTCAGTGGCAACTACGCATACGAGCTTATTCTCAATACGGATCTTTACACGAAAAGACATACACAATGGTTTGTTATTTGGTACAATAAAAATTTCTTTTAATAAAGTGAAGAAGTTCTGTTCATGCTACCTTAATTCTCAAGGTACTATTTTCAAGTTCGTAAAACCATTCCACATGTGACTTACACCTTTACAATAATCAACTTCCTGAAGAGAGACAGCTTATATAATCATGGTAAATTGCTTAAATTGTTCTGATTTTACGAACGTTCTTTATTCATTAAAAATACCTTCAATAATAACCATTTATAAACAACAAATAAACAACGTAAAAGTATTCTGGCAGGTATGAAGGTGCTGTTTTACTCAGAGAAAACTGCTCAACGACAAAATATTGGCTGGATAAGAAGGGGCCATCACATTAAATATTTCCAGAACTACATTAAAGGACATCCATTACTATCATGGGGCAAAGTTTACTATTCACTTACATTTCAATTGGTACGTTATTGCTTTTCATTTAAATAGGCACTCAGCTATCCATTATAAATTTTTATAAAGCTTGCTCTATTTCATTGGATACTTATCAAAATCCTTTCGTTTACTATTTTCCATAGGAGTTTCCTCATGTCAACGATGTATGTTATCTTGCGCATTGTTATCCTTACTCGTACACAGATTTAGAGAACTATCTTGATGTCATCTCGAAAGATGAATTCAAGCAGAATCATTGTTCGCAGCAGGTTAGATAATGTCTATAACAACGACATCTTTTCTAGATGCAAGCTATAACTAGCCATAACATAACTTATAGAGCAAGTTCACGTGAGAAAAATAACGCTTATTTTGTCCCACACTCGACCTTCAAAGTATTCATAAAGTCACAGCGCATATGTAAAGATTACTGTTATCCTCGATGCAAATCTTTGAGTCCTACTCTCTTCATCAAACCGTTCCATGATTACCATGATTTTCTTTTGAATGCAGTCGATGAATTAATAAACTTGCGTCCAAAAATGATCGTTGTTAATAATCTATACCTGTATTTAGGTTTTGTGCAAGACTGTAGCTGGAAACAATTGTTATCTTTTAACAATCACCTCTCAAGGTATTACTACAAATATCACTAAGAAAAGTTACTATGTAAGGCAAAAATAAATTACTATACTTATGAAAGAAAAAAAGATGTTTATACAAGTTGTGTTGTTAGAGCCTAACGATGGAAAACTTGGCGTTGTTGTGACAGCACGAGTACATCCTGGAGAAACTAACGCTAGCTGGATGATGAAGGGACTAGTGGATTTCTTGATATCCGATGATTCAGTTGCACAAGTAAAGAAGTGTATTAATTGATGATAACTTTAAATTCAAACAATCGATAATCTTAAATCAACAAATGTAACTTCTGTTTCACATTGTAGCAATTACGAAGAAAACATATCTTCAAGATTATTCCAATGTTGAATCCTGACGGAGTCATCGTTGGTAACTACCGCACGAATCTAGCAGCAAAGGATCTTAATAGAACATACATGAATCCATGCAAGGTTTGCAGCTATAATTTTCAATCTTTATATTTCAAAAGTATGAAAGAGAAACATAATCCATGGTAAGCATGATAAGTAGATTGATTTATATCTTTTTTCTAGGATTCATCTCCCACAATCTTTTACACAAAGAAACTTGTTGAAACATTTTCCACTGAACAAGAGGTAGATCTTTTTATGCATAATGCATTGGTCAAGGTTTCCTTAATGGTAATGCTGAATGTTTGAATGATGGGTCTTGAAGGGAAATAGGGTAGTAAAGTTCTTTTCTCTTTCTCTCATCTATAATAAATCAAATTTCAGATCGTGGTCTATTGTGATTTACATGGCCATAGTCGTAAACCTAATGTCTTCATGTACGGTTGTACACCTGAGAAACGTAGTACTTCAGTTAAAGACTTCGTTCAAGAAAGATTATTCCCTTGGTTAATGTCAAAAAAGGTACAACAGGCAACATTTTCTTTCAACTATAAAGTGATGCCTAGCCCAGTCCCATCTCTGATACATTTTCAAAACGAGAACTTAAATATCTTTTATAACTGCTTGCAGGCTCCTGATCTTTTCTCATTTCGAGAATGCAAATTCAAAGTACGCAAATCCAAAGAAGGCACAGCCCGAGTTGTAATGTGGCGACAGATGGGTGTTGCAAACAGTTTCACCATGGAAGCAACATTTTGTGGAGCAAATTTTGGCGACATGTAAATATTGCATTTTATTAACCTGTGTATGAAGATCTAACAACGATCTCTAACTTAGAAATCCCTTCTATCACAGTATAGCCCTATTATTTCTTCATTTTACTTCTTACAGATCTGTTGAGTTGATATTTTGACAACATGTTAATGACAAACACACAAAACTTATATCTCTAATATATAAAACACATAGCTCCATCAGTTTATAAAGGTTTCTCTACTGATTCAGTGGACTGTTTTGTTTCTTCTTTCAGTGAAAAAGGCCGACACTTTCACAATGGCGATTTTGAAGCAATGGGTAGACATTTCTGTGAAGTTTTACTTGATTACACGACAGCACGACCAAATGGAAGCAGGTAATTTAACATAGAGATAATACCAAGAAAGTTGTATATGGTGCTTTTAAAAGAACGAGAATACACACTGTTAGAAAAATGTATAGAGTAGCTTTAGAAGGTATAGTGTGACTCCATTAAATTCTTGGCGGTAAACAGGCCATTAAATGAGTAAAATTTGCTTCTTTCAGAAGCGAGATAACAGAAGAATTTCTCCAAATGGCATCACTAATGACTCAAGACATAATGCGTCATGCTAGAATGTTACAAACGGGAGAAAATGAAGATCGCTGGTCCACAAAAAATCACGTGATTGACAAGCAACATTCTCCTAAAAATCACGTTAATGTTTTTGATGTTCACGTTGATGATGTAATCTCTCACGCGGAGTCTGGGGAAGAGGTAGAAGTATCGGTAAGAAAAAGTGAGGGATCAAGTTTAGAGGAATGTCTGAAGCAGTTGGAAAATGTCGACCTTGATGAACTTAATGAAGAATCAGAGTGAGTAAGATAAATGCAATAGGAACGCTGGATTGTTCAAAAATTTCCATTATATTTTCTTATTGAAAAAAAAACAGGAAAATTTTTAAAATGATGATGCAATATGACAACTGTAATAAATGTGAATTTGGTTGATTTTGATCTGTGATGAACAAACATAATACATTGACGTTTTTATAAATGAGTAGTTGTTTAAAATTGATTTTTTAGTTCAAGTGACTCAGATAGTCAGTCAGAAGAAGAGGATGTCAAGAAATCAATGATAAAGGTGAAATCAAACCGTCAATGGATTGAAAAATGTATACTTTTAAATGTAGTTTTATTATTAGAATGAAGACAGAACAAAGAAAAAGAAAAAGAAGAAGAAAAAGGAGGCCAAGCGATGGGAGGTTTTAGCGGTAGGTGTAGTCGTAAAAGTTTACAATAATGACAATAAGATTGCCAAGATTGAGTTTTTGCTTTGTTGACCAGGCTTTAAAACCAAAGTCCGAATTGCAAACTGAAAGAACAAACCAAGGCATGACGAATACCAAAAAATATCAGGAAAAGGTAAGTTTATCGTTCTAATAGTCGGATTCAAAGTTCGCTTGTAGAGAGTTTGAAGAAAATGAATAAATAAGATTAACACTGTCAATGTCTTGTTTTAGAACGTTCTGTCTTTTTCACAGAGAAAGGTGAAGTTAAAGGAAAGTGCCTTCTTAAATCCCTATGCATCCCGTTTTAACAACGGTATTCCTATGTATTCACAAGAAAGAATTGAGCAGAGGATAATGAAGGTGAGTGATGACACATGTGGGATAGAGAGTGAGTTGTACAGTCTGGTAGAATTTTCTTGTTCAGATTTGTTTAGAATTAAATTATTGTGTCTTGTAGAAAAATGAAGATGTGAAAGATCATGACATACAATCTCATATCACAGAAAATGATTTGTTGGTAAAATGAGCTAGTTTAGAATATCTAGTTTTGATAATGCATCAAACTTACTGAGAATACAAAAGTTTGGGGTTAAAGTCCTGTTCAACAAATCCTAAATATGCTTGAGCGGAGAGAGCAACGATTAAGGATGAATTGTTGAAGCTATTTTTTGGATAATGTTGAAACTGATAGTATCATGATAAATTTCAAGTTTCTAAAGAACTGTTGATAATTTGTGTTTGTGCCTTTACAGCCTTTCTTACATAATGATGATCGGTTGACATCAAACAGTATTCCACAACATAACCTGGCTTGCTACGTGATGTCGAGAAGACCTGGTACTAGTAGTAGAGCGGAAGTAATTGCTGTTGATAATTTTAAGTTCGAGTCTTTAAGTCACTCGGCCTCAAAAGGTTTCACTCTTCGTATACCTGGTCGTGAATTGTCGGCACGAAGCAGCAGCGACCACTACAGATTGGAAGTTGAAAAAGAATACGAGCTCGAAGACAAATTTTGTAATGGAGAGTTAATTGTACCCATGCGCAGCAACGTCACATTGAATCCTTTAAATATCTCCAAGGGCACTGCTTACGCTTACGATTTAAAGGATTTCTCCGAGAGACGTGAACAGTTATCAGAAGACTGGGGAGAAGATTGCCAAACAAAAGTAGTACGAGTAACATCTAATACAGCATTGCAGCAAAGCCAATCAAAAATCAAAAATAACATACATTCCATAAAAAAACTTCAAGAACTGTCGTTACACGACGGAACACATCGTGATCAAATGTTTAAAGAGAGATAGTCGTTTATGCAGAAAGTTTGGAATAAACATTAACAATTTGTAAAAAGAGACATTAAGAGCGCACATGTTTTTGAAGTTAATCTACATTTTATTTAACACAGCAAAACCAAAGAATTTTTTGAGATTTATAATAATGTTCTGAAGTCGTTTCCTTGCAAAAAGTATTTGGCTGCTTAAACTTTTTCTTCTAAACATCAAACACGTGTCTTGATTTCAAAGCTAAAGAAGGACAAACTTTCTTAAAGGTGATTATCGTGATCTCGTCGAGTACATAACTTTGTCCTCAGGCTCTGATTGTCCTGGATCATCACCCACAGGTTTTTCATCGCGTACATTTGCCTCTTCAGATCTAAAACCTTTGCCAGTTTGAATATCAATATCTTCCTGTATTGCCTCTGTGATCTCTTCAACAACACTAAGAACCAAATTTCTAGCATCAATCACTATACTAGGCTTTTTGGTCGTCTCCAATCGTCGAGTCTCGGTCTCTATATCATTCTGAAAAGCTCTAGTCATTGCATTGACGACCCGTTTCGTTAACTCGCCCCAGTCTTTTACCACATGTACAGAGTTTTCCTTTTTATGGGGCGTAACTAGAGAATGGTCGGAGAGATATTTTCCCAAACCACCAGTAACACTCTTTCGTATCTCTTGAAAGTTGATAATAGCAACTTCACGATCATCAAATTCTCCCGCGCAATTTGAACGAATATAAAGCACTTCAATTCTTTCTTTCAACTGACGCCCGACTGTTTCAGAGAGCATATCGACATTGACATGAATTCTTTTCACGTTACGACCTATTCCCATCGATGCCTGGTAGATCTCGTTTTCAAACATTTTGATTGCTAACTTTCTCAGCTCATCCCGCAAAGAAAACAAATATGGGACGTCTGATTCACCTTGCTTTATGTCATATTCAACTTCTTTCATGATTGAATCCACAATACTTTTCGCAAGATGTTTACTTTCTAAGCACAGTTCTCGTTTTTGCTCTAGCCTACCCCCCGTCTGCACGTTCATATCGGCTTCAATGGCTTCCAATACTTCATTGGCAATTCTTCGTACAAGATCCTTGCCATCCAAAACAACCTGAGGTTTGTGCTCTTGACCAACCCACCCTCCAGTTTGGATATTTATATCTTCATTGATACCAGCCATAATTTCCTTCAAAATTACGTGAGCCATATTTTCAAGCTCTTCCACTGCCACACCCCAACCTTTGACAGCATTTGACAGTTCATCAATTATTGCACCAGCAATATACTCATATCCAGGAATAAAATTGTCGCTGTCTCTTACACCTGAATGAAAAAAGAAATGAAGATATGAAGGCAATAAGAAAAAACAAAATATCTCGACGTCATAAAATTTTAACACCAGTATATGCCTAACATGGAACTCACCACCAAGATCAGTTTCTTTCATTTTTGATGGAGACTTTTCTTTAGGCTTTTGTTCATCATCTACAGTGTCTGGCAAACCTGACAGTTTTACATGTTTATGGATTTGTTCGAATCTGAGTTTGATTTCCAGTCAGTGAAAAAAGAAAGCACTTTGCCATAGGATAAATTTGCCTTCTTGATTGCCTGCTGCGGATAACAGGCTGCGGCAGTAGCCATTCCCATAGTACTAGCAAAAAACACCCTCCGCAAAGGACGTCCTTCATACAAAAATATAACATTGCTCAACTTTCTGACAATAACAACCAACCAAACAATAATGGTCTAAACCATTTTGTTAAGTTAAAAGTTTTGCATTGCTCTACGTAGTTTCTCACTAAACTGTCATAGAAACATATCATTTGGTTAAGAACTTACTTCCTCGACCTGCAATCAAAACACCAGTCAATGTTCCTGCTACAATAATACCAGTTTTTAATTGTGTAGTTCCATCAGTTTGAATGCTGTTTGTAACCTCTATGTACATAATAAACAATAATAAGCAAAGTCAGAGTAAGATTCAATGACATATGGTGGTCTCCTCAAATTTCGGAATACCTTTAACTTTGGTCCAAAGATGTTGACCACCATCAGTAGTGGTATCTGTCACATTCTATAAACAAGAAAACACTATGATAGCGAATTAAAAACAGTACCTATTGTGCATATTTGAAAATAAACTTGGCTTATTTATTAAAAAAAGTTGAAGAAGTTTTTGGTTTGTTCATTATGACCTTCACTGTATTCCAGTGCTTCCACACAAACTTTCGTCCTTTTGAAATCTGCTCTTGAAGTGGAGAAGCTGGGGACTCGTCATTCGTCTCATTACTGGGATGTTCGACATCATTATCGTAAATTTCTAGCTGCATTAAAAAGAATTAAGAATTTAATGTCAAAATTAGAGATTATACTTTTATCTGACAAGTATAATACTCTGGGGCTCAAATCTAAATGAACAAAGTCCTGGATACTTTCTGGAGTAGTGATGAATCAATAATGAACATGGTTTTAACATCACAGAAATAATTAAATTTAGGAATGCGCATTTAAAAGATGTCTTTTGAAAACAGAGTGCAAACATCAATGCAAAACTTTAAAATATTCAAACTTCAACATGTTGATAAATCAAAAGTGTAAAAGCTTACATCTTTGATATTGATTTTAACTTTTGGATTATCAGCAGCTTTGAGAGTGGTTATGAGATACCCCAGTCCCAGTGCAGGTGCACTGACCCAACATAATACTCTTCCTCTGGAAAACTACAACAGATAACAATAATTATTCAGAAAAAAATATAATACCTAATGAAAAGATCAGAACAACACGAACTTTTTCACTTTATACAAATTTTGGCTACTTTTTGAATACTGATCTACGCACTACTTTCAATATTCTGTCGTTTGCCACATATTATTATACGTCAATTCAATTGACCATGAAAATTCACGACACATTATTACTAAACTATCACATCAACTTAGTGAACTAACTGGCAACTGTATCAACCATACATAAATTGGCAAAGTTCTTCAACCAATAAATTATTTTAAGTAGCACGATGTGATTGTTTTATCGTTTTATCGCACAGATTTTCAATTCATTTGAAAGTCTAATTGCTAAGACTAAAAACTTAGTTACTCTTTGAGTGGGAACATAACATGCCAATTATTCAAGTTAAAAAAGTAAATATAGGAGTCGCAAATGTCTTTTGAACTTTCTATGTAACGTACGTTATTAAATGATCATAAAAATAAAGACAAAAAGACACAAGAAAGACTTACCAACGCAAAGGGAGCCATATTTTGAAAATACGATACTAATTCTCATCCACCAAAAGACAAATTATCAACATTTTGCTATTGATGTGTCTCAACTCTTTCGATGCAAAAAAGAGACACTTATAATTTTTGTTAACTTCTTGTACTAAATATCAAAGTAGTAAATTCGTTGTAAATTCAAAAAAGCTGAAATAAAGATCACTCAAGGAAGTATTATCTTTAGACAGCGCCAATGTCAGATAAGCTATCAGATGATGTGTCCTTTGATTCAGAGAAAACCTCACAACAGGAAGAACAAATTAGGATATGGCGTATGACTTTAGCTGTACATTTTAGCAATCTTTTGTACTCAGCAGCGTTTTGGATACAAATTGGAATCAACCCAGTGTGTACTAATTTTGTTTCTGCTATGTATTTCGATGACATTTCTTTTATATCATGTTAAATTTAACTCTTCCATGATAGTACATCATCAAATCCCTTAATGTCGATGTGGTCACCTATGGTTATCTTCAAACAGCATTTTCTGGGCTACAACTTCTTGGTGGACCTGTTTATGGACGTCTTGGTGATATCTTTGGTAGTCGAAGGGTCCTTATTTTGGCACACACCTGTGGATTCCTCATGTATTGTCTCAATTTTCTTGCTGATAATACATTGATGCTCTTCTTGGCACGTCTTCCTGGCCTTCTATTACATGGAGCTCAAGGTACATTAGTTTTCTGAATTTTTAATGATGTTTGTTAATTGTTTTTGTTCTTCAATTCCTCAAAATACACCAGGTGCTCAGATGGCAATAACTGATGTGACAAGTCACAAAGGTATTAACTACATTTCAATGTGTCAATATGAAAGTCATATCTCCATAAATTTTATTATCCTGCCATGCCATCCTTATGACTAAAGCTGGTTTTTCAATAAATTTAGAGAGGGCTGTTGCTCTGGGGAAACTCAGCTTCTCTTACGGCCTTGGTGTCATTCTTGGACCATTTCTTGGTGGACAAATCTCAAAATATTCCTCTCAAAAAGTTACTATGTTGTTTGCAGCAGCTTTGTCTGCATTTGCTGTAGTATTTATAAATATCACCCTTTCTAAATTACCTGTAAAGTCAGGTAGGTTGTGAGCTAACAAGGCAGTAAAGTTTCCGACTAGTAATTCCATTCATGGTAATAAACCCACTAAAATTATCTTATGAACTACAAACATGCTTTTTTTAGATCAAGAAAGAAAGGATACTTCCTCACTTTTGGATGCAAACGAATCAGCAACTTGATGAGTATTCCCAGTGTTAGATTTTTATATGTGATGAAACTTATCTCTGGTTTGCCTTTTGCTATATTCCAATCAATGTTTTCTGTTATTGTGGTAAACTCATTCGGTTTTACGGCTGCACAAAATGGAGCATTCATGTCTTATGTTGGATTATTAATGATTGTAAGTTCGTAAAGTAATACATTTAGCAGCAATCAATTCTTTTAACACAATGATTTACATATGCGATAGCTTGTGCAAGGTGTTGCAGTAGGATTTGTGACAAGACATATGAATGATAAGAAAACCTTGGTCCTTTCTATGGTTGCCAGTTCCTTTGGTTATTTTATTTGGGTGAGATATGGCTACTGAGATGTGGCATTGAAAAATTAGTTTAGAAATGAAAGGAAAATAAATACAATTAACTTTACTGTATCTCTTTTTCATTCTAGTGTTACAGTACTAAAGCAGTGCATCTGTGTATCTTAGTAATTCCTCTCATGTTTGGTGGTGGTCTATTCAGTGTTATAACCAACTCAATTTTAACCAAGGTTGTTCCAGCAGATGATACTGGATTTGCACTTGGGCTATCATTTGCAACTCACTCACTGCGAACACTCTCCCCAACATTAGGAGGATTACTTCTTGCTAACTTTGGCTATACTTCTTTAGGAGGTTTTGGATGTGTTGTCTGTATTGGCTCAGCATTATATATATTCGCATTAAGTAATGCTTCAATAGAAACAAACAAATCTACTTAATGTGGTTTTTTAATTGCAAAAATTATTAACTTATTTAAATAATTAATTTCTTGTACAATTGTTTTAGATGTTGTCTTGATAAATTATCAATACAGTATCTTAAATAATATCTTGATGCAGTGAAGCTTTGCTAAGCAATTAATTTCTGTTCAAAATGCAAATTGAAATAATTTAGTTATTAAGCATATGGTCACCTTAGCATTCTTCTTGTTTTAATAAGTCTTTTTTCTTGAACATTGGCCTGGGTTACACCATTTGTCTGCCTTACCCCCAAAGGTACAGCTCGCTGTTTAGGTGGAGCAGGTCTATTCATAATTGCTGCACATTTTGGGATGTGACGTGCAGCAGTCTCTGGGGCAAAGCGACGTGTACAATGTTTACAATACACATAGTCTGGGTTTTCACTTGGTGGAGGTGGTGGCAGATCAGACAGTTTCCCTCCTTTCTTCATATAATTCTGAACTTTCTTGGCTTCACGTATAGCTTGTACAAAATCCTCTAAAAATAAAGAAATTTCCATTATTTCATTACCTGAAAATAGCAAGCATTGTGGTAAGTAAGTATACATTGAATCATACCATGTTTTTTCCTCCAGTTAGATTTAGGAATGCCTTGTTTTCCTGTTGATGATCTACCACGTCTATGATAAGCTGCTGCTTCTGTGCCTTGAACACGGTGTTTACTAGCATTGAACACTTTTCTCTGCTTCATGCTGTTACATATCTTAATATGTTTTTCCACTCGATCAGCTGCAAAAGTACGTCCACAATTATCACATGGTACAAGATCATCATTCCCATTTGGGTGTTTTTCAGAATCATGAGGATCAGAGTCAATAAAACCAGTTTGCTTGGGATGAATGTAAGAGTCCTTATCCACAGACTTACTCCTTTTCATATTGCTAGAAAAGTATTTCCCGAAAAATTTGAATGATTTTGGTGTAGATTGTTGGGTGTATTCTTCTTGGAGGATTGAACATCTTTTCCATGAGAATTTAATTTGCTTTTGTAAATGTTAGACTTTTTTTGATCTTTGACAATGGGATTTGGATTGTGCAAACTAGATTTTGAAGTATTTCCTAAAGATTTATGATTAAATAAAGGATTTCCCTTTTTCATTGTGTTTTCATCAATGTCCCACTGAGAAGGTTTTCTAAGTCTATTTCTACTAGAGTATGTTCTTTGATTCTTAGGTGGTGTTGAAGGTGACTGCGGATGAAATTGTGGAGGTGCAGAACTTACATCATACCCATCTGAAATACAAAAAATTTAATCAGTTTCTATTAAATATAATGTATAATACTAATTTATATCACTTACTAATGGGTAACAAAAAACTCATCTTACTTTCTTGTTTGAATGATTTTAAATGAGCACTCAGCCTCTCTGGTTTAAATGACCGACTATAGCTGGGCCATGGTAACAATGCTTGTTTTGATGACTTTTTGGTAAGCATGCTCTTCTGATCTTTGTCTCTGGTCATGCTACCAGCTAAACTTGGCAAATGATCATGTTTTATTGGCATGGGTCTTCGTATATTTTTTGGTAGGTGATGGTTTTCCAACTTCCACTTCTTAAGACATTGTGCTTCATGAATAGAGATTGATGCTACTCCAAATTCCCTGCCACAAATGTAGCATACCACTGTCTTTGGCTTAGCAGGTTGGCTGAGCTGTTGTTTATGGTCAAATATATTAGAATGGCTACTAATACCATTAGGATAGTGGCTTCGTTTAGCAACTTTGCCAGGTTTGCAACTTCGTTGATGAACCGGCAATCGATCAGGTAGAAATGTACGACCACAGTTTTCACATGGTAAAAGTTGCTGTTTAGAGCTTTCATAAGAAAGCTCATTCATTGCATCAATTTGTTTGCTAAGTAATGGCCCTTTATTGTTAAACTCACCAAATCCAATAGGTCGAATAGGTGTATTACGACGCATGTTCCTTGGTAACTCGTTATTCTCCATGTGCCATTTCTTGAGGCATTGAGGTTCATGTATTTTGATAGATGCAGTACCATACTTTCTGCCACAAATGTAGCATATTACTGCTCTCGGCCCAAAAGACATAGTCAAACATGCGCCAGAACCAAATCCCAGCTAAAAGTAATTCGAAGCCATAAAAATAACTCCCTGCATAGCTGCAGCAAATAAAATTAAATGGTTGCAATACATACAATTGCATCGTTAAGACACAATGAAGAAATTTCTCTGGTTGCTATGGGAGGACACCCTGTAGTTAATCGCCGAGGGGAAGCATATACTAAGGAGCTAAACACGTACTACAGTGCAAAAAAAACTTATTGAAGACGGAAGAAGAGAGAAATCAATGTGTAGCATTTCCCACGATTACCAACTTGCTATCTACACAAGGTGCATTTGATTTACGAGAAAAACTGATAACGCTATAGCAAAGTGCTATTTTCTAGCTTGGTATAATGATAGCATTTTATTAAAGCAAATTTAGGCTGAGAGCAGGCTGGACACCGGAAAGAATCATTGCATTCTTGCATTATAAACAATATAACCACCCTTCCGTGTGGGACTTTGGATATATTAAAAACTCTCTGTATTAAAGGCCCTGTATTTGGACATTGTAGTATTTTATGATACAAAAGATATTTCAATTGTTTGAAAGAAAATTATGTAAATTTTGAGCACGTTTTCGACATTTTCCTTACATGATCTGTTTGGATATTGTCTGAGCGGGCTCAGTCAAAGGAAGTGATTGTGAATGTTTTAAATGCACAGTCATTTATCATAGAACTATTTGGTAATACAATGTCTCAAGCAATGAATAACCAAGGATCTTACAAACCAAGGATTTTGAAAGAAGGTTTTCTTGAAAAGAAAAGCAGTGTTTTAAAACAGTGGAGAAAGCGATACTTTAAGCTGAATGGCGAAGTGTTATGCTTTTTCAAAAAAGAGGACCACAACACGACACAGCCAATGGGCCGGATTTTTGTCGCAGACATTTTAGCCGTTGGCAAGTATGTCTCAAAAGCAAAAAGCAAAGATCATTGCTTCAGTATCGACACGAAGTCAGGCAAGAAACACATTATGAACAGTGAGACAGCCGAAGAGAGAGACGCTTGGATCCTAATTGTAAACTTTGCCAAAGACGAGTTTTTAAAAGCCGAGGAGGAAGATCCAGTACGTAGGCGAAGTGTACGTCTAAACGGCGACCTAAAACGAATAAAATTGTTTAAAGATCCTACGAAAGGTATCGGAGTACGCATCAAGAGTGTTAACGGTTGTGTTTTTGTAACAAGAATCGTCGAAGACGGACCCGTAGCTGAAACAGGGGTCTTGCGACCAGGTGAGTTAATTGAATTTTTAAAGTGGGCGACATGAAGTTAATTGTTTTGAATTGCATACTGTGCATACTGTTTCTGACATCTCAAGTGAAATATCATTCATTAGATACACATATATTGTCCCTATAAATCTCACGTGTCGTTTACTGCCAATTTTACGTTCAGCTGCATTTTTGCTAATAGTATGTATTTATGTATGTTTGGTACAGGGGACCAAATTCTAGATGTTGATGGAGTAAATGTGAACAACATGACTATAGAACAAGTTAGCGAAGTTTTAAAGACTGCACCCATCCTAATGACATGCACTGTAAAACCAGCAAATCATTTCAAATATGCTGCCGAAGAACCCAAAACACAGCAGATAGAACAGATAAAGAAAAGCAGTTATGCGGAAATTGACATTGATGCACTTGCAAAGGAAGCTGCCAAATCTAACAATGAAATAGTAAAAGCTGGTTATGAAGATGATCAATCCAGCCATGGGAGTCAAAGTTTTGTTATTGTACCTTCTGATGATGAACTTGATCATGATGAGAAAACTGGTGATAAATTTCAAACAAATGGTGCTGATGAGGACAATGTTTTCCAATCTCGCTATGTTAACATTCCTCCAGAGCAAGGTGGTAAAAGTGGGTCACCAAAGAAAAATACAGTTCCTGCAGGGCAAAGAAATTATTTAGAATTATATTTCGATGAAAAGTGAATTAATATTTTCTTTGTTCAACTAATGTGTATATAGTGATGGACATTTTGTTTTTCTAAGGAAGATACCTGTTGTATTTTTTTATATTGCAATAACTTCTGTAAAGTTAAAAAATTCATGAAAACCGTCTTAACGTTTCAGATATGTACTGTGGACAACTTAGAAATCTTTTCAAAGGGACAAATTTCAATAGTAGCCTAAGAATTTGAAAGTTACATTATACTAACAAGATATTTACCAAGACCAACCATGACCAACAGACAAAAATAAACAAGAAAGTAAGCCACACAACAATTATTTAAGTTATTTTATTGACAATGACAACTTGTAGTAACTTTTTATTTATCTTGTGACTCCTGTCCAGTTGGCATTGTTCTTATGATGTCAGAGTCACCAGGGTCAGTAATGCTTAGGACAGATACTCGAAAATATTTTCCACAAGCTGTTCCCAATTCAATATTGTTGCCAGTATAGTGATGCACACCTGTCTTTGCCAGCATGGCATAATACTCAATTTCACTTTTTCTAAAAGTTAAATAACAATGTAAGTAAAAAATGACAATATGAGCAAGCTAATTTCTTTCTTAAGGAAATAAAATATTAGAACAGCACATACCTCAGTTGAGGAGTATTGTTTGAGATGATCACAAGTTTCGCTTTGCCTTGACGTAATGTCTTCAAGGTGGACTTATAACCCAAAGTGTACTTACCACTTTTCATGACAAGTTGGAGACGAGTATTGATGCTCTCTTGAGATTTTTTCTTGAAATGAAAATGGTCACAAAAACTTATTATAGTGAAGAAAACTTTTTAGAACAATGAACTAGAACAACCAATCTAACAACTTTCCCATTCAGATCGAGAGTTTCTTATAATATTTCACCATAAGAGAAGAAAAACATTTCTCTTCGGGAATGCATAAGGTCATCATATTGGGAAATAGTTTGCTTCTAATATTTACAAAAACAGTAATTTAGATTTGTATGATATATTTATAAGTGTATCTCAGCACAAAAAAGATTAACTTTTTTCTTAGTTAAGGGTGAACTAACAGCACAATTTGGTATTGTTACAAAACCTTACTTTACTTATGCCATACAACTCTGCCCTCCAACTGTCCAACCCCAGTCCCCCGCCCAAGATCAACTTTCTAAATTGCTGCCCCCAAGATCAAATTCAAAGAAACATGGCCACCCTTGCATGATTATAAATGAGTTACATCTGCTTTTGCAACCCTTCTAAGTCTAAACACCACACTTCATTTCCAAATGTTTACAATAAAAAGTTCTCTAAAATCCACCCTTTAGAGTGCTATCCTGCCCATTGCCCAACATTTTTTAGTGATTCTGCCCCTGAGATATCAGCAACATAAGACGTACTATGCAGTGTGGATTACAACGATTTATAATTTGACATATTGAAATCAATGTCACTCACCAAAGGTGGTGATAGGTAATTTAAACTGTAGGCATACATTATTTAACAAGTCTTCCTGGTAAGTTGAAATAATGATAAAGTTAAGTGTTTTCAGGTTTCTCAGGCGCACACATATCAACATGCCTCCACCACATTAATTAACAATGCACGACAAAATAAAACATAATCTTATTCATTCACTAAAATATTTCAACAAAATGATGTGAAACTAACCGATTTTTTTGTAGTTACCATGTTGGATTTTGAATCAAAACAAGTCAATTCTAGAAATAGAAGTAGGAAATTTTAATATTCGACATAATTTTTAAGCTAGTAATGTTAAAAATGTATATAAATCTCACTTTTTCAGTAGAAATCTTTCGACTCAATATGCTTCTGGTAACACACGAGGCAAAAAAGGAATCATTACCATCATGCATTGCAAAATGATAGATATTTGATGATGGAACTCTATAGACCTGGAGCAATATCTCGAATAGTTTCCAAACCAACTCAAACATTCTGCTAAAATTTTACGTCTTTTTTTGACAGTTTTTTTGCATTCATACCATACTTAGCTCTTAGATCTAAGATTTTTTGGTGGAAAAAGTTTCTTCCTTGGGATTTTTGCTGCTGAGTTAAACAACTGAGATCTGTCATTCGTCATGGTCCTCATGGATGGAGTGGAGACATAGTGGAGAAGGTTGTTGTCGTTTTTGCTGCAACATGTTGAAAGAATGACTCAGTCAATTGTTGTTCAAGGTACTACATGTTCATGGAATGTCCGAGTGATATCATTTGGATTCATTCCTAAACATATGGTTTGCTTGCTTTTCTATTTTGTACTCAAATGTAAACTAATTATAATGAACACTGTATTTTTTAACAGTTGGACAGTGTGGAAATCAGGTAGAAATACTGACTGTGTTTTTCATCATTTTTAAAGGAGTGCATATTATGCTGTTTATTTATTCATTCATGTAGATTGGTTGTCGATTTTGGGATTTGGCCTTACAAGAATATGCCACTATCAATAAGGTAGGTTTTGTGTTGCTGTATTGCTGGTCAAGTACTGATCACATGATCTTGTTATGCTACCGGTTGGTTTATTGTTTAGTCTGGCAAATATGATGAATGCATAAGCAGCTTTTTCAGAAATGTTGACACCAGGTATTCAAGAGCAACTATAACTGACAGTTTTTACTCATTTATGATTTTTTAAACTAAACCATCAAAAAATATTTGTATGCAAAGGCATGAGAAGATGAAAGACCTACCAGTTGGTAAAGGAAAGATTAAAAGCCTGAAAGCAAGAGTAAATGCCTGAATTTTTGCAATTTTTTTATGTATGTACACTATAATGTTAGAATTTTTATCATTTCAATGTCAGGCTGTTTTGATCGACATGGAAGAAGGAGTAATCAACGAAACTCTAAATGGCCCTCTTAAAGAAATCTTTGATTACACACAACTTATAACTGATGTGTCTGGTTGTGGAAATAATTGGTAGATTCAACTATGAATATATTCTTTCTCACATATATGCAATGAACAGAATTAGATTCTTCTTTAGGGCTACTGGTCATTTGATGTATGGAAGACAGTATCATGACAAAATGATGGACACAATACGCCATGCTACTGAACTATGTGATTCATTGCAATGTTTCTTTTTACTTCATGCCATGGGAGGAGGCAAGTTATTTATAACATAATTAACATCTCTTATCAAGATTTTTTATGAAGAAATGATGCATGAAATTTTAGGAACAGGATCAGGTATCGGAACTTATGTTCTTAGACTACTAGAGGAACATTATCCAAAGGTGTACCGTTTTACCACAGCTGTGTATCCCTCAAATGATGATGACGTTATTACCTCACCATATAACAGGCAAGTTTTTTGAATCCAAGAATGTTTAACACATTATTGATCCTATCTTATCCATTTCTTGTTTATTAGTGTTCTTGCAATGCATCAACTTACAGAACATGCTGATTGTGTATTACCAATTGAGAATCAGGTGGTAATATAGTGTGCTTTAGCCAAATTTCTAGACAAAAACATGAAAAAATTGTTTCTATAGGCACTGATTGACATTATCAATAAAATCTACAAAGTCATGCCATCTGAGAGACCAGGAAAGAAGGTATTCAACATAGACAAAACACAAGTAAAAACAGCAATCACATCAAATGTAGAGCGATGGAAAAGATCCAATGAGGAAAAACCATTTGACCACATGAACAACATAGTAGCCAATCTGCTACTTAACCTGACCAGTTCAGCTAGATTTGAAGGATCATTGAATGTTGACCTTAATGAGATTACAATGAACCTAGTCCCATTTCCAAAACTGCATTATCTTGTCTCAAGTCTCTCACCATTGTACTCGCTACTTGATGTGAGACTTCCAGTGGTTCGATTTGATGAAATGTTCTCAGATGCCTTCAGTAAAGAACACCAACTCATTCAAGCCGACCCAAAACACAACCTCTACCTGGCTTGTGCACTAATAGTTAGAGGGAAGGCTGACATTTCTGACATTAGAAGGAATATTGAGAAAGTAAGACCTCACTTAAAATTTATTCATTGGAATGAGGAAGGCTGGAAAACAGGATTATGTAACATACCACCAGTAGGACTGCCTTATTCTTTACTCACTCTTGCAAATAACACCTGCATTACAAACACATTCCATAATCTGAAATGTCGGTTTGTGAAACTGTATAGAAGAAAGGCACACATTCATCACTATCAAAATATTGAAGGGTTTGAACAAACTCTTTTTGAAGAGAGCTTAGAGTCTTTGAATTATTTAAATGATGAATATCAAACACTTAATTGTGCCACAAATCAACCTCTGCAAAGTGCCTCAAGACTCCATATTCTTTAGTAAAAGAATTTGAGAATTATAAAAGCATTAAGCAGAATTCATTTGGTTTTGATATTTATTTTCTTTAAACTACATGCCATCTTTTCGATGATCTTTTAATCAAAGAGACCTAAAACAAAAGAATTGAACTGATTAGTGCCAGTCCATCATGATTGATGAAAACATCATTTAATAGAAATTCTTAATAACTATCTTTCAGGTTAAACAATCATTCATTTTGGCTCAGTGCCTTTAATTTTGATGAATTTCAAAGGAAATTTCCCCATTTATTTTGCTAGTACAATGCCACTAACTATTCTAAGAGCCTTTAACCTTGGGTTTTTCTAATGTACTATTGACAATATGTTTATAAATTGAGAGTTGACTATTTGGTGTGTGCAGCAGTCAGAAAAATGTGACATAAACTTAATTAAATTTTTTGCCAGATTTCAATGTCTCTCAAATTGTGCTTATATCACAGAATGTGTTTAACTGGATGACAGACATGTGGCATAATGATAATCAATGTTGCTGTGTAAAAGTATTTTAAAAAGCACTGCATGCTGAAAGAAATGCATACAGACCAAGTCTCACGCTTTTGGCGTGAGACTCACGCTTTTCGACGCAATCTCACGCAACCACGCCATTCAGACAAAATATCACTCTTTTTTTTAAATATTACAACCAGCCCATGTTTTTGAACCACCAAAGTCTATGCTAAAGAAAGCCAAAACTGCAACATGGGATTATAACAAGCTCCATGCTAAGAAGTGATGTTTTGCTTCACAAAACTTCTACTGTTGAGAAAACAAAACATGTTGATTGAACCCTTATTTCAATTACGTTCATGAAAACCAAAGTAGGTCGATGAATTTTTATTCATATTTTAGTCTAGAAGTTCGGCCATCCGGGCCTCACTATTGCCTCTTCAGGGTGATTACATTTCTCACTCCATACAAACCAAAAACCCTGGCATCTATGGAAATGGAGAAATTAAAGATTGACAAGTAGTCGAGTAAAAATGTGGTGAGGATAACACACTCTCAAACTGACTTGGTGGTGACTTAAAACTTACACAACAAAGTCCTAGCTTATGATGCATTATCATTGAGAACCTACCAAATCCCATGTCATCGTCTGATTCTTCAGATTCCTCTTTCGTTTCTTCTTTCTTCTCTTCTTTTGATTCTTCATCTTGAGCATCGGCAGCACCTGTTCCTCCAGCAGCTGGGGCACCACCACCCCCACTTCCTGGTGTACCAACACTACACAGCAAATCACCAATGTTACGACCTTCCAATGCCTTGGCAAACATACTAGGCCAGAATGGTTCGACCGTCACACCAGCAGCATCAAGCAATGCTTGAATTTTCTCACCCTTGACAAGAAAATATTGAAATTACGTGGAACTCAAATACTTATTACTTACAAAAACACTTAAATACTTAGAAATACACTTTAACGTAACGTACATGTAAAAAGCCTACAAACAAAGAGAATGAAAATTACTTACTGTGATGGGCACATCATCGTCGTGCAAGATTAAGGCACAGTACACGCAAGCAAGTTCAGACGACATAGTGTAACTTCAAAAAATATTATGAAATAGTTTCCAATTAAAAATTAGTGCAGGTTGCTTTCTTTCCAACAGGATTGAAAAGGATTGTACGCCTTAGCCCCAACGGAGAACACTACACTTTCACAGAGCAAATTAAAAAGGAAAGAAACCACGCGCGACAAAAAGTCAAACACGCGACGCGAGTTTTAAGTTACGGGGATAACGCAACATTAAACAGCAAAAAGCACTTATAACCCAATAGTAAATAAAAAACTATGGTAGATTAGTGGAAAGTTTATAGCAAGAAAATGTCTGAGGATCTCAAAACCTTGCGCATTGCTAAAGATGATGAAGGCATAATCAATAGTTTAAAATCAATCGAGAGGAAACTAGATGACCATATGTTGCGCGATCAATATGTTAACGAAGGACTGGTAGAAATATTGCGCGGTATATTCGCTTACTTTGAAATGTTTTCCTTTGTTATTAAACATTGTTTTTATTTCTCGATAATTCAATATTTACCATTGAAATTATTTATTTGAATAAAAAATATTGATACTAGACTTTTTATTTGGCAGCCATAAGTTCCTATGTGCTGTTACTAATGTCATATAGGGTGACTTGTATTTCCTAACAAGATGCAAGACCTTGGACATGTTGAACTATTTTTTTTCGTCTTTAGATCTGGTAGTACCCAACAATCTTGTCATTTGCTCTAAAGCCCTAAGTCTCATTACAAGAATTGTTGAAAAGAATGAAGAATTTAGTCAAAAACTTGTAAAACCATTTGGTTTTCTTAAACAACTCATCACTTTTTGTTGGCCATTGCAAGAAAGTAGCCATGGTATTGACATCTTTTCGTGTTGCAGTCATTTATCTTAGAATTTCACGATATTTCTTCTATTCAGACGTAAAGAACCATCATGATCACATGACCATTTGTGTTCAAGCTGTTGCTCTTGTAAGAAGATTAGTTTGCAACAACAAATTTCTGGTTTGTGCTGCCAATATTGATCTTGTTCAAAATGTTATCAACTTATGTCGTTTGCATTTTGATGAATCAAACCAATGTTGTTATGGCAACCGAATTTACCCTACAACGGCTACATTGCTTTTACAAAGTCTTGTGCATGGTAAAAATTTGATAGGAAAGGTCTGTGAATTACCATCCAAAATCAGTGAAGACATCCTCGATTCAACATTAGGTCAAGGTTTGTATTTTCTATCAAATGGACAGCTTATTTTTAATGTTGTACTTCAACTAAACATTTTGCCCTTTTTCTTCAAGATGTAATTACTCAATGCGCTAATGGTTGCGTAATGTCAATTGATTTGTATGACACAACTACAGACAAAGACATAATCATCACAAAAGAACTCATAAAGGAAAAAATGGCTTGGCCAAGATTTCTTACACCAGA
This sequence comes from Xenia sp. Carnegie-2017, assembly GCF_021976095.1. Classification (NCBI taxonomy): domain Eukaryota; kingdom Metazoa; phylum Cnidaria; class Anthozoa; order Malacalcyonacea; family Xeniidae; genus Xenia; species Xenia sp. Carnegie-2017. The sequence continues at coordinate 8,491,012 of NW_025813436.1, read as the reverse complement.
TTATGAAAAAGATGATGGAAAGATAATGGTGAATGGGCAGATGTTACTGTCACAAGTGTTGTTGATGGTGGACATTTTTGGGCCCAAGTTGGTGGAAAAGATATTGAAGAAAAATTGCACTCCATACGTGCTGTACTTGAGAATGAAAATGTGGTAATTTTATCGCACCTTATACCGCGCTGTCAATGAAAAGAATAAAACCGCAAGAACCAAGATATAAACCTAGATAGGGCGATTTTAACAGAACAATTGACTTAAATAAATCCACTAATATTTAGGATTGCAAAAGATTAACAAGTATTCCCATGGTGGGAGAACTGGTCACCTGTCACGAACTGGTCACGTGTCACAGTACGCTTCATGGTTACGTTGATGTTTACAGAGGCAAAGTATTGCAAATAATAACCACGCAAGATGAGACAACGTTGGAAGTATTTGCTGTTGATTATGGTTTTAAAAAGATAGTTTCATTAAACTGCGTATCAGAAATAACCGATCTAGGAAAAAAAGAACTGTTCCAGGTAGTAAGATTAAATATTGACCTGATTATCATTATAAGCACGGTAAACTTATTAAATAAATTATTACCAGTTCAATGTAAAATGGTTTTATTTCACTTAAAGGCACGTTTTTGCTGTCTACATGATGTTCAACCTCCCTATGAAGATGTTGATGTTTTGATAAATTTAACTGGTAAGAAAAGTAATGGAGTTTTCTTGAAACTGATGGTTCTAACTAGAATTAAGTATGGTTATCAAACAAGCTACTGGCGTTACAATTTTAGCTTAATATTACTTATTCAAAACTTAAAGGAACTTTACGAAATCTTGCCAAACAAGCTAATGCCTGTCGTTTGCAAATTATGAACAAAAATGGGATCGAGGTTTTGTTGAAGGTAACAATTATATTTAAACACAACTCAGATTCACGATGACGAACCCATGTTGTGATTTTATTTTTTTTTAGTTTCTCGTTCTTCCTTACAACGAGTTACAACGACAAGTTATAGGGACATTGCTAAATATGAGTTTAAATTTTAAAAGTAGAGAAAGAATCGGATATTTTGGAGGGGTAAAAATTTTGACAGGTAGTAGAAAATATAAATCACGCTCTTTAGCTAATGGAGCTTTAAGAATTTTATTGCTATTTTTAAGCTCATTTTCCTGCATCTTTCGTGTTTTTCATTTTAAAGATTTAATCCGGAATGACTTCAGAAAAGATCCAGCTCTGTTGTATTTGTCAATATGTGCGCTTCGTAATTTAATGTTTAACTCGCCGACGAATCGTGGCCAATGCGCGGACGAGGACGGTCTTTTTGTTTTAACAGATGTTTATATTTCAACCACATGGGATAAAATTCAACAGCAATGTTTGGGTGCTTTAAAAATTCTGATAGGAAATTCTTGGTGAGAGGTTGCATTTCCTATGTTCAAAAAATTCTTCGTGTATTTCAGAAATTTTGATCCAGTTTTACCCTATACATTTTCGCAATCTCTTACTATTTCTTTATGCCGATACTTAACTCGATACTGCAAAGCAAAAAAATATTGATTATTTTGACTTCGACTGCTAAAAATAGTCAAATAAGAATAGATCTCTATTGTGTACTTGTATGTTGTTAATATACAATTATTCCTAAGATATGACATTTTTTCTATCAAGGTATATGTTGATTGGAAACGATGGCATGGATTTGCGTTCTGTTATCGATGTCAATCAAGACGTAAATTCACATCAGTTTTTCCATCACGTCAATATGTTCTATAGTCTTTATTCTTCCTTTCTTATCTAGAAATCATTTTCATTGTCTACTGCCATCACGACTAAATTTCCATCTGTTTATCGTCGGTAGGATTTGAGAAAGATCAAATATACATTTCTGCCAAAAAGACGTCAATACGACGTCTGCGGGTGGGAGGGAGTTAGCAGGCATGACGTGTTTTAGTCCTCGAAATATACGCTCAAAAATACAGAGTATTAGAAAGGTCTGCAGCCATTATGACTGACAGCAAATACAAGTAAAAAGGCTGCAATAAAATATATTCATTAAACCAAAACGTCTGATCATACGCACATTAACGCAAAGATACATGCGTACAAATTATCCGCTATTGGAGCGTAACGTCTTTGGGAGAATGAAGGGGAGATTTGGCGTTTTTTTGCCAGAAACGTATGATTGACTCTTCCCTGTTTTATAACAATTTACCGATGAAAAATTAGGGAAAAGATCATACGAACATTGTTTTATGTATTTATGTAAGTTGCATTTTGATTTCATGGTGGAATATAGATGCTTACTACTGCATACACGATCAATTCTCTACCGATTGCAAAAAATTCGTGAAATTTACACGTATGACCGAGTTGTATTTTTATGAACATTAGAAAAAAACATCTTCGACCTGGCGAAGTGCAGCCGCAACCAATAGAAAAGGCCTTACCTTCACATGTGATTAAGACTCTGTCCAATCAGGAGAGTGATGAGTCGACATCTGATCATTCTGATGGAGAAGAGCCATTGTTTAACATTTCACCATCAAATGATACTCTAAAAAAGGTCTCATAGCTCATGATCATATACATACACTGTCTACCCTTCATTTTTTAACGAAAATTTGTTGAATTAACGTTAGTCTAGTGAAGAAGACGTTCATCGTTATTATATAGAAGGAGAAGCCATTCCTTTTATTGAGGATGATACTCACGAGTTTAGGTAAATTATTGGTGAAGAAAGATATTCTGGTATTTCTCACTTTTAATGAACGCTTGTAGTGCTTTTGAAAACTGATTAGAAACCCTAAGAAGAAATTATCTTCAAATAGAAATTAGAACTCCTGATTTTCTAACATTTTTTTTAATTTGACTGTCCAACTAGTACAATTTAGATTGTATGGTAAGCTTGCCGATGGTTGTAAATAACTAAAACTCCTGCTGAAATTGAATACTAGTTTCAATGGTTATGAATTTTGAAACGCATTAATTAAAGTGTCGGAAAGAACTGAAAATCTTTTTTTATAGATTCTGCAAGGACAAAAATAGATTTCGTCATCTATAGTTGCAAGGTAAAATCATACATTTATAAAATTTGTCACCGATCTTTATAAAATTTTCTCCTATATATTGCAAGGCCTGCATGTGCATTTCTTAACGCTGGTAAAGGAGGTACGATTTACCTTGGTGCAAAGAAAACTGGTGAAGTATGCGGAGTTAGAATGTCACGTAGAGATGTAAGTTAGTTAAGTTGCATTAACGTATTGTTTAAAACTATATAATTGCAGGTAACTCGTATACACTTTGTTCAGATGTATATTGTAATATACTAATGAATTAATACATTAAATCATCACTAAATCTTAATTGTTAAGTAGCAGTAAATTGACGAATATGATCATGGATAAACCCTTAATGGTTTATTATTATTTATTAAACATTTTGTTATTCTGCAGAGAGATCGTTTACGTTGTGGTATTGATGGAATTCTTGGTGAATTTAAACCATCTGTCAGATATGATAAATATAAGGTTTTCATTAAGAATTGACATTTTTTCGTTTTTCTCATGAAGCTACATTTGTGTTGAATTGTCAGTAATTTTCACTTCGAAATTCTTTTTTTCTTTCTAAAGATTGACTTTTTTCCAGTAGTTAGAGAAGTGAAGGACAACAGTTTGTGCGGGTAATGCGCGATGCTATGCATTCTGAACAAATTTTAAAAATTTTAATTATACTTTCAAAAAAAAATCTTAATTTTTTTTTTCATTTCTAGTAAAAGTGCGGAACTGATACCCGATGTTTACATCATTGAAATTTCATTTGCTAAGTCCTTTGGTACAGTCTATACAACCAACAGAAACAAGTAATAGCGCAAATCAACTATTTGAATATTTTTGAAGTTGGAATCTTCGTTTAATTCATATAGATAATGTTAGTTATTATTATATAAAGTTAAATTAAGGTAAAATTTACGCAACCATGAAAGACATAAATCCAAGTGTACTTGACTTGTTTGGTCATATCGATGTAATTATTATTATGTTGCTTGTGCATCCGAAACAAAATCATTTCCCGTTCATAGTTTTATCTTTTATATTGTTTTTAAGGATACTTTTTTAATATTACTTTTACTTCATACAGGTGTATTTTTCGCTGTGGAGATTCTAATTGTGAGGTATCCTAGATTTCAAAAAGATGGATTTATTAAAAACGTACCTTAATAACTACAGCCATGTGGCACTTTATTCTTCCAGTATTCCATTCAAGATTTAAGAAAATTGGTCATACGACAACAAGAGACATTCTATAATGACCAGATTAAAATGTTAGTAAAACTGCTGTGAATGGTGTGAAAATGATTTTTTAACTCATATTTGATGAAGCTTTATGAAAGCTAAAATATTAAAAAATAATATATTTTTCTTTAGACTTAAACGTGAACTATCTTCAATAAGACAGTTAAACGGTATACATAGATATTTATATTCATTACACGTGTATGTAAACAGCCTAAAGTAAATTTATCTGAATGTTTCTTTATGTGACCACACGTCTAGCAAGAACGTTTGAGTTATTCAAAAATAGTTTGGAGATAAAAATGAATAGATAAGTTTTGTTCGTTCATGGAGAAGTCAGTAGAAGGTTTTTGACTTCATATTTTGCTGGATCTCATAGAAGACTTATGGTAGCGATCTCGTACGAATAAAATTAATGTAATCAGTTAAGTTTCCTTTTGTTATTAATACTTAAGAAATAAATGATCTTTAGGAACACTTTAAATTTGACAGATTTATCCACATAAATATAGTTAATTAATTCATCCTGTAGTAGAACGCTAGATAAATATACTATGATAATATGACTATGATTTGTAGAGCTTTCCTGCGTGACACAATCGTCACTGCTTTCAACAGTCATCTCAAATGGTTTTTTTTCATTATTGTTTAGATAGATAAATAAAGCTCTTGAGGAAGCTTGCAAATGGAAATATACGTCATTCGTTGGCAGGTGCATTTAAAGTTGAGATCACTTTGTCGAAGACTTAGTTTCCATAGAAATTTGAAAACATTTTTTTTGTTGTGTTCTTGTACATATGGTGTAGGCCAGTTGTTATGAAAAGATGGCGTCCATTTTTTTTTTCTTTGAACTAAATATGGAAAATGTGGTTGAGGAACTTTTCAAAATTCTTAGGAATTTCAGAATTTGGACGATAGCACTGTACTCATGTTTGTTGTAAACATCTCGTAAAGAATAAACTATTTTAAATAAAGCTTCCGTTTTTGGTAATATTTTTTTAAGAACTTTGTTTGCTCGTCAAGCGTTTCAGCATCATCACATCGCATCAATTATGTTTTGGTTGCCATAACAACAAATAACTTATTATCCTTCAATTGTCCTGAATTGTTCAAATTGTTATTTTTGCTTTTCTCCAACATGTTTTTGCGTGAGATGAACTACGAGAGGAACGAGGGACGTCTTATTCGTTGATGCCACAACTTTTCGTCAAGTATTAAAGTGCTTGATAGTAGTATAGCTGGCTTGTTTTATATCGTGCGCGTATTATTTGTGATTTGAAAGTCAAATTTTCTGTATGTTCTAATAAATTTTAATTCGCGTTTAACCAGTAATATTGAGAGTAGCGTTGTCTCATTTGCCTAGCGAGCAGCTGTGAAATTCACTTTTGAACAAAATATTTATCTCGTTGATGAAGAACTATGTACAACTGCCGTTGGGACAAGAAATTAGGTTGGAAACGAGGCAGTACATACAACAGTATTTGTGATATTCGTTTGCGAAAGAAAAGCTGTGCGTTCTGCACTTCGTTCGAAGCGGAACATTTCTCTGAAATTTACGTGAAAGTCCTTGTTTTTTTACCCCGGCGAAAGATATAAGGGGTTATACATTTTGTCGTCAAAAAATACATTTGCTCGGAGCTGTAACAAGGTAAATGTTGATATGTGAAAGAAAATGATTTCTTAGTACTACCTTCAGTATTGAACAACAAAGTTTGAAAATTTTATTATCATGCGTGTTGAGTCACCACCGAACAAAATTGAGCCGATAGAAGAAGACTTTCAGAAGGTGTTCGGTTCCATCGAGGATCAAGGTAAAAAGAAAACGAAGACGATGAATTCTCTCATTTGGATAGTAACGTTGCCCAGCCACGTCTTTCCCTTCCTTGTTTTCCGGAATCGCTACGGCTTACGTTTACATCGACAAAATTGGAGAAAATTTATCAAAGAAGCAACAAACGTGAAAGATTAAAAAGTAACCTGTTCTGTGCATTATCAGCAATTGTAGCAAACATTACTTTGATAGTCATTCATTCGCTCATGGGCTTTAAACAACACAAAAGCGTGATAATTCTCAACGGTGTTTTCCTTGGTATTTTTGCGGGTTTGTTTTTGATCTGTCTGCGACAGTGCTCCCCAGGTCATAACGTATCAATCCTTGTATGGGTTATGGCTGCTGTAGAAACATTACTACAGTTAGGCTTGGGAGAATATCCGCTTGTGCCGAGCGACCTGGTTGGAGTTGTAACATTCTTAGCATTTTTAGCTTTCATACTGCTACCTGTACGCTTACGATTCTGCATATTTTGGGTGACCATCTTAGGCATTGTGCATTCATTGATTGTGGGTTTGTCCGCAGATAAATTACAATCCTACTCCGTTAATCAGGTAGGTTGATTTGCTTTCTTTATTTAAAGAAAGATTTTTAAAGCGTGCAAAATGAGCAATATGTTAGCTATTCACAATAAGCAGCTGAAGACGAGAAGTCTTTGCACTGTCTAAAATACAAACTGAACTTTGTCATGGCTAACAATAGGTAACCACAAATGAACTTAGTTGACGAGAAAACATGTAAAAGTACAATCTCTTACAACATTATCAGTTCGATCAATACATGCATCGTGATTAATCTGGAACATTAATCTCTATTATTCTAAGACTACGAAGATTCATTAATTCTCATTTTAAAGAATGCCACTTAATACCTGCATGTCTTATGCGTTTTATCTGAAAATGCGGGTTGTAGAGTGCGTTGCGAATTAGGGCACACGTGAATCAACATGCAGCTTTGCGATTAATTTATATAAGAACGATGCTATCGTCAAATTGAGAACGAATCCCAATACAGGTGGAGTTTGGACGTCTAAGGCTAAAGATGCAATATTTGAATTATAAGAGTCGCAATGATGTAAATCATGTAATGAGAAACAACATCAAAATTAAAATATATCAGTTGGAAATATTTTCGAAAATTTTATAAGTACGAGTTTCATTGCAAGGAAAGTTCTTCAACCTTTCTTGATGCACAAAGCAATTTCGCTCGTATAAATAGCTTTTACCCTTGACATTATAATTGTGAATTAAAATGCAGCTGCTTTTGAACCCTTTCAGAAAGAAAGAGTAGATGGGTCTTTCACAAGAGAAGCTATATTTAAGCAAACACGCACGGAATTTTTTTTAAGTCGCGCCAAAATTTGGGCAAATTAATATTTTATAACAGGATCTTTCAACAAGATACGTTTTGCATGTAAAGCAGCTAAAGGTTTTTGTATTTATAACACTTTGTATTCTTGATTACATAACCTTCAGTATTCCAATCAATTGAAGACATTTCAAGTGTCTTTTGAAGTAAAGCGCTCAGCCTAGCTTTGTTATCCTTGTAGCCAAAATAGACGACGTGAAAACCGAAAGAAACAAGCATGCTTGTCGCGCAAGGCACTCATAATATATGTCATTGTATTGGCTGTTAACGCAAGAAAAAATAAATTGAATGCACATGGCTTTTATTTCGCACAATCAGTTGTAAAGTTGAAAATGATGAAACGCAAATTAAAAATTTTACATTAACGTTTTCAAACAATATTTGTTGACAACAAGCATGCGAGCAGTTGCAAACGCCTTCGATACGTTATAACTTCACTAACCTTTTCTTTTTATTTTAAGATCGCAGCGAATATTTTGTTGTTCCTTTGTGCGTCCTTAATGGGTGTAATTGATTTCCTTCTGGCGGACAGACGACAACGTCAGGCATTTAGTGAAACTTTAAAGTCCCTAAAAGTGAAAACAAAATTGGAATTCCAACATAAAAAACAGGTATTTATTGAAATGTGCGTCTTTTCCACACTTATCCTTTTCTCCAATCGGGTACATCAAGGGTACTTTGAGGGTACATTAGGATATCTTGGATGGTGTGTATTAGAGAAGGAACGAGTTTTAACAACGCAAGATGATATGTTGTGGAAGTTTGTTAGTGTTGCAAGATGATTTGTTGTGGAAGTTTGTTAGTGTTGCAAGATGATTTGTTGTGGAAGTTGGTTAGTGTTGCAAGATGATTTGTTGTGGAAGTTTGTTTGTGTTGCAAGATGATTTGTTGTGGAAGTTGGTTAGTGTTGCAAGATGATTTGTTGTGGAAGTTGGTTAGTGTTGCAAGATGATTTGTTGTGGAAGTTTGTTAGTGTTGCAAAATGATTTGTTGTGGAAATTGGTAGTGTTGCAAGATGATTTGTTGTGGAAATTGGTTAGTGTTGCAAGATGATTTGTTGTGGAAGTTTGTTAGTGTTGCAAGATGATTTGTTGTGGAAGTTTGTTAGTGTTGCAAGATGATATGTTGTGGAAGTTTGTTAGTGTTGCAAGATGATTTGTTGTGGAAGTTTGTTAGTGTTGCAAGATGATATGTTGTGGAAGTTTGTTAGTGTTGCAAGATGATTTGTTGTGGAAGTTTGTTAGTGTTGCAAGATGATATGTTGTGGAAGTTTGTTAGTGTTGCAAGATGATTTGTTGTGGAAGTTTGTTAGTGTTGCAAGATGATTTGTTGTGGAAGTTTGTTAGTGTTGCAAGATGATTTGTTGTGGAAGTTTGTTAGTGTTGCAAGATGATTTGTTGTGGAGGTTTGTTAGTGTTGCAAGATGATATGTTATGGAAGTTGGTTAGTGTTGCAAGATGATTTGATGTGCAAGATGATTTACAATCAGATGTTTAAAAACTAAAAACAAGACAACTTTTCACCATATGACATTTATAAAAGAAAAATTTAAAGATTTTGAAATTTCCTTCAGCAAATATTTCATCGTTTAGTAATGATGGGATGCTTATTTAAAGTTATCAAATATGTTTTGGCATATTTAAACAACTTTAATCGGCTGGTAGTTCTATTCATCATAGGTTCGAAACAACCATTTCTCATTTCAATATAGAAACGGTTGTTGTTGTCAGTGCTTCCCAGTCATGTTTCCAAGAATATCGAAGATGACCTCCAGTCTGATGGACGCATAATAAAAGACGGAAATTTTAATAAAATTTACATCGAGAGAGTGGAATGTTGCAGGTAGAGAAACTAATCTAACATAAAAAAACATCAGTGAATATTTTTTGAAACTTACTTTGATTATATAATTTTTTATCACACAAATTCAGGTATTTCCACACTTTCCATTTCATCTAATATATTTTCCATTTGCAGCATACTTTATGCTGACATCGTTGGTTTCACCGAGCTGTCGTCAACGTGTTCAGCAGAGGAATTAATTGTCACCTTAAATAAACTTTTTGCCGTATTTGACAAACTTGCTTCCGTAAGTGTATCTAAAGTGGAAATACGCATAAAATTAGGGCAGACAAAAAGAAAAGAAAGTTCTTGCAATGTGACAGTGTTACTGCTTATAGTGAAACATTGTTCATTCATCATTACCTACACTGACACACGTTATTTTAGTTTATATTTTAGATAGTGTAAAGACTGTTCTCGTTCTCTTTTGTTCATTCATCACTACCTACACTGACATACGTTATTTTAGTTTATATTTTAGATAGTGCAAAGACTGTTCTTGTTCTCTTTTGTTCATTCATCACTACCTACACTGACATACGTTATCTTAGATTAATTTATGGATGATGAAAAAGATTGTTCTTGTTTTTCCTTGTTTATTGACTGCTACTGACCACAGACAAACGTTATTATGAATGAATTTCAGTTGTCTAATAATTATTTTTATATTTTCCCCAAATTATTCCGTGAAGAAGCACAATTGTCAACGGATCAAAATTTTGGGTGACTGCTATTACTGTATCGCTGGATTAGATGCGAGTGAAAAGAAAAAAAGTTTTGATGACCATGCTGTTTCTGCTGTCAATATGGGTCTAGGCATGGTCAACCATATTACGTAAGAATACACGAATCGGTGATGTTTTAGCAAAATTTACATTGTCAAATTTTAAAAGTAATTTTCTCAAAGACCTTCAAAAATAACGTTAGTTAGATGAAGTTAGAGCAGGAAAAAAATTTTTCGTGAAATACTTTAAAAGTTTTCACACATAAGGCCTAACATTAGCCTAACATGATTCACACTGAGAACCATTTTGCACTATTTCAGTAAGGTGCGTCAGCAAACAGGAGTAAGCAGTTTGGACATGCGCGTAGGCATCCACACTGGAGCTGTGTTAGCGGGAGTACTGGGTCAGAAAAAGTGGCAATTTGACGCATGGTCTAATGACGCAACCCTCGCAAACAAAATGGAATCTGGTGGAATTCCTGGGTCAGTAGTAACAATGAAAATGATTCGAGACATGCGCTTTCAACTTTTATTTATACAACTCCATTTAGACGAGTTCACATCTCCGAAAAAACGTACGAGAGAGTCCAAGGTCTTTATGAAGTCGAAGATGGGAATGGACATTTACGCAATGAATACATTAAGGAGTCTGGAATTAAAACCTATCTTATCGTCGGAAAAATAAAGTCAAAAGCTAAGGTTCCGTCACTTTAAAATTTACTTCAACTTTCTATTTCAGGATAGACTATTTATCAGTGTTGATAAATTATATCATTTCCTCATAGCGTTATGGTTGCATTTCAGGAAAAGTGGGAAACTGTTCCATTACTTGTAATGCCAGAGTGTGATATAAAGAGAAGAACATCTTCACCAATCGTTAGCTTCATTGGATCTACAGCTCGGAAGGCACTTAAAACAAAGGAAGCAAATGGTACAGTTGTAAATAATCATCAAGCACCAAAACAAGTGGAAATCTCACTGCCTGAAAAAACGGTAAGTCGTCATTCTGAAAACGCATCGTCTGGAGTCTTTTGCTGAATGCAAGAAGTGCTAAGTGTTTAAGCCATTAAATCCACTCTAGCTAAACATTGATGTCTTTTGTCAAGAAGAGATATAATATATCTCATTTATAAGAATTTGTTCGACTCAATCCAAATTCACACGTTAATAACGAAAACATTGGAAGACTAATTTTATCTCCCAACAATAAGTAATCCGATTATTTATGAATTGAATTTGATATTTAATATATTACGTCATTTCATCCTTAATAGGAAGACAGTCTTGAAAAGAGCGAGGTTAACGACAACATGAGCGAGTATGTTTTATTTCAACATTGATTTATCGTCGTTTCTTGGAACAATTATTTTTTGCCAGAGTCTGGGAGAGATTTAGTAAAAAATTTTTGTTTCAGAAATGAAGAACATTTAATGCATAGTCTTGCATTAGTCCTGGAAGAGAGTGAACAAAGGTATAATGACTCGTCGTGTCGTAAGGTTTCTATTACCCACAATCTAGTATGATACATTCAACCGCTCAACTCAAAATGACTCTTATATCGAAAGATTTCAAATAATTGTATAACATATAAATATGGGATGCATATAGGCTTTGCATTTTGACTTTCTCAAATATTTTTTACGATAATTTATGCATACAAGACTTGTGACTTTATAAGACACGCGTCTTCAAAGTGCTAAGTAAAAATAATCTTGTGGTTTGTATAGGACTTCAGACAAAGTTAATCCGATAACATTGAAATTTTTCGATCCCATCAACGAAGAAAAGGTAAATATCAAAATATACTTAAAATGACTAAAATGAAATGGTTACAAAGAGAGATGAATGTGAAGGAATAAACACCAATAGCGGTGGTTGGGAAAGGTCGGAACAGTATTCGTTAAAACGAGTCTCCTTTTTGGCCACTTTTTTCTAACATATTTTCGTCTTTTTTCAATAATTCTTTCAAATATTTATCGTTCCAACATATTATAAAACATTAAAATAAACATCGACTGATGTTGGTCATGATGCATGAGTTGCAAATATTTTTCTTTTTTAGTATTCATCTCAAACTAAAGGTGGCTGTGCCGTCTCATTCGCTTCACTTTCTCTTGTTTTATTTTTCTCGTTTCTTGTGGAAGTTTCTGTTATTCCTGGGTACGAAAATTTTTCTGTTCATCATTTCTATCGTAGAACATCCGCTTTTCTTAATTTTTATCACGAACTTCATCAATTTGACATAAAATCTTACGAATACAAAAGAATTTTTCAAGTCAATTAATTCCATTTAATAATACACCTTTTAGGTCAATCCAGCAATACTCCATGTTTCCAGTTATATTTTTCATCTTTCTCTCTTTCATTTGTGTTACGTTAGCTTACAGATTTGAAAAGGTATAAAAAGATAAACTTACATTTACCATCATAAGCAAATTCTAATAATGTGACATTTCCACGTAAATATAATTCATCAATTGTCATTTTTAGTACCTTCCCCATGTGTTGGTGGATATGTCGAATTATCTTGAGAAAAAGAAGCTAGCGAGGACGAGTTTAGGCGTTATTGCTGTTTTGCTATTGATTCTTTATACATCTGTTTTGATGGTAAGCAAGATTGAGGGTACATATAGGGAAACTGGGGATAGGTCTTTTCAGCTCAATTGGATAAAAATCAAACGAGATTTTAAATCCTCAGTTTGTAAAGATCATTTTTAACGTTTTATAATTTAAAAGTCTCAAATGCTAAAAAAAGGAGATTGCATTAATACAAATGCATTTCATTTCAGACGGGTTGTAACAAAAACATGTTTCATGTAAAAAACAAGATCCCAAAGACAAAGCTTGTTTATATCCAATGGTAAGAGAGCATGAAATAACCTTCACCTTATTTGATTGATCATTCTTTAAATTCTTTATTTTGTTTTACTATAATTTTATTTGTCCACTTCGCTATACTTGCTCCTTTTTGGCATGAGTTGAAATTCCAAGAATAAATTAGGAGTATTTGGTTTGCATAGATTCGAACGGTGTGCTTTAAAACTTTATACACAAACAACATCAAGCATGCATTGAGGAAAAAAGCAATAATCGTTGTTTGTTGTGGAATTGGTTAATTTGATATAAGATTTTCCATCTTTCACGTCAACAGAGGCTCCGGCAAGGGGGGGGGGGAGGGGCAATTGCCCCATATTTCTCATACTCTATGTTGCTTGAAAATGTCAGTCAGACGATGTAAGTTCAATGATTATATGCAGTCGAACTAATTCTATTCCATTTCTTTTTTAGTATTTTAGTTATATTACGATTCTTGTTCAACTTGGCACCTGCGTCATCACTCAATTAAGTTTCTTTTTCAAATTTGGTTTGATGTTATTAACGACTGTCCTACACTGGATTTTGACGAATATTGCTGTGGATGGCATTTATGACAACTTTGATGAACGTGTTTAGTAAGAACTATTTGTTTGTCAACATAAACGTACTACAGTAAAAAACCACAAAGATCAATCTCTTAACTTACATTAGATAACAGTTCTGTATCATTTTAATGCGATCACTGTATACACCGAGTAAAGAGCATATTTTCTGGATAACTGAACTTTAATTATTCCATACAAGGCTGTAGTGGTTCATATCTTTTGTTTTTGCAGTTCTATTAAAAACTATCAACTTCCATTGGTCGGAGAAAACACAAAAAAACTGTATGTATGAAGGAATATGTTCTGACATTTTTTTTCTAAAACTTTTGCAGTGGAAATGAATGCTCAGATGATTGTGTTGGCAGCAAATACACTGGACCAATTATTCTCACATTTAGTTTAATAATCTTGACCATGCATTGTCGACAAGTACGTAAAAATGAAAAATAATGTTCTCGCTTGTCTTAGTTCTTCCTTATCATACACAGTTGTTGCTTTTATAATGTTGATTTATCGTTTAGACGTCAAAAACTGCAAAGACATTATTTGTATGGAAATTAGAGGTAGTGACTGCGAAAATAGTATATTTTTAAAATTTACCACATACAATGGTACGAAATTTCTTTTTGAAATAGTGAATTGCAATTAACAATAAAATTAGAAATCCCTCTACGTACCAGATAAAATGCGTTGTTCTGTGTATTTATATACCAAGACGAAATCTGCAATGCAGGCCAGATTCTTTCATCCATTTATCTCTGTTATTCTAGGCCGAAGAAAGCAAGCAAAAAATTAATAACATCAAACAAAGAAATTTAATGCTGATTAATAACATATTACCAAGTTATGTTGCTACACATTTTATGCAAAACCAGGACAAAGATGAAACAGTAAGAAATTATATAGAAACCAAAAATATAATTTCCACTAGATAACTCTGTCAGTTGCTTTTTCATACATTGGTAACATTGGCTCAACAAAAGTTACATCAGAGAAAAGCACATGTTATGTTCACCAGTTAGTTTTAACAATTCATTTCTTCTTCAAGATATCCATTACAGACAATTTCTATTGTCCAGCTTAGAGTTTCATGCTCCATGCATTAAATCTTCAGAAGATCATCTCGTATAAATTCTGCATGTTTCCAAATGCTTTTCTCGGAGTTTAATTGTTTAATGTGACGATGGGTAGTTTCGACATGGTCAAACGATGATCAGCTTAGATATCAAAAGCATGAATCTTAATCTCGAGCCAAGGAACAGAACTAGTGCTCAGATCACCCCTGTGTCAAAGCAGCCAATACCTAAGTTGATAAGTAGTTTAGAGTAGGTACTGAAGAACCCAAACAAGCTCATAAGATGTACATTGGTATGACATCCAACACCTTTTAAACGCAAATATTTATCAGAAACTGAGCCCTCGAAGTACATCTGGGAAGCAAAGAAGAAATGCCACAAAATCGAATGATTAATCATCAAACAAGCTCAAGTTCCCTCGAATCAACCAGGAAGAGTGCCACAAAATTTTTTGAGTAAACTACTAAAACTCAAGAAAAAACAGATGCAAACATACAAAATTTGAGATGACCGCATGAAGATCGCATTGAGCGTGAAACTCTGAGTTGGGATTCAAACTATTAAGAATTTCAGTACTTAACTATTTCCATACACTAGAAAAATCCATTTCATTATTTTCAGGAATTATACAGTCATTCTTATGAAAACGTCAGCGTAATGTTTGCATCGATACCAAATTTTGACGACTTTTACTCAGAAGACAGTATCAACAACAGCGGTGTTGAATGTATGAGATTTCTCAATGAAGTCATTTCGGATTTCGACGCAGTACGTTTAGCGAGCAGAATGATGATTTATTGAAAGACACATTAATGTTTATTTCAATTACAGTTCTTATAACTACCATCTTTTAGGTATTAGATAAACCGGAATTTGCTGATGTTGAAAAGATCAAGACGATATGTAGTACCTACATGGCTGCATCTGGTCTTGCCTCTGGACTTGTAAAGGAAAAACAGGTATTACACATGTCACAGACAAGTTTTTTGAGCGCATAGCCACGTATCTAAATTATAATTTTCCAAAAAATCTTTCGAAACATCTGGGAAATGTCGTTACCATCGTTACAATGTTTTCCAGAATGTTTTCACATGATAGTTGTTTGTCTAAATCCACTAGGTGTTTAGAATTTACCATTTTAGTCAGTTTATCCTGTTTTATTATATTTTTTAAGATATTAATCACATGTAGAGTTTATTATTCTAAATTGATTTTGTTAATTATCACTAACATAAAAATTATCACATAAAATTCAGCTAAAATTGTCAGGAATAAATAACGTCAAACTGTCAAAATTATTTATTGTCGCTTTTTTCTTCGCCTCAATTTGTTCTCGTTCACTAGAACAAAGTTCACGAAACATTAAAACCTCTTACTGACCTTGTGGACTTTGCATTAACACTGAAAGACCGCTTAGGCGACATAAACAGTGAGTCGTTCAATGAGTTCGTTCTTCGAGTTGGTAAGTAACTTATTCTTACAGAGTTAAAAAAAATAAACAAAAATAAGATTTTAAGGAATGAAGTTGCTATTTCCTACATCAGGTCTTCACTGGGGACCAGTGGTTGGTGGCGTTATTGGTGCAAAGAAGCCTCATTATGACATTTGGGGTAATACTGTCAACGTCGCCAGTCGTATGGATAGTACTGGAAAGGGCGGTTGCATACAGGTATGTTGGAAAAAATTTATGGACATGACTAACCGTGTGAAACTCATTTATAAACAGGGAACTTTTGTTGATTTATAATCGTTATTGCAATACCCTAGACTTAACGTAATTCATACAGTGTAGTTGGATTGCTTCAGGAAAATCAATCAGAACTAACTTCATTTTATTAAGGACAGCTTCGTATTTTCTTAACTATTCTTCTTATAACTACTATAGATTGTAGAGAAGACTTACGAAATACTCAAGGACAAAGGATATCTATTTGTATATAGAGGACTCGTGAAAGTAAAAGGCAAAGGAACTTTGACAACGTATTACCTGACAGGAAAAGAGAAAGAAAACGGTTCAGAAAATCAACAAAATTCGAACGATACGGCGTTATGAAGGCCATAGTTAACTAATCCAAAAAAAACATGTCTTTACTGCTGGTCCAGAGACGTTAAATTTCACTATCATAATGTGCCATTTATTGTCAAAAAATAGACATTACAGACAAGCTGCTCAAGAATGAGAAGCTTTATTTATGTTTCATAGAGTTTTTGAAACTAATTAATAGTAAAACAAACGTAGGATTAACTAAACCAATGACTTTTCTGCTACTTTTTGAAAAACATACCAGTAAAAAGTATGTAAATAGCACATCTACTGTTGAGCATTGTCAGTACAAAGAAACAATCATTTCAAAGTTGTTATGATGGTAGTAATTAAATCCCAAATTAAAATGGCTCGACTTTGAATTTACAAGATTCGAGAATACGAGCAACGATCACCTGACCCACGATACAGACATTGATTGGTAAATGAAATACTTTTGCCACATGATGTAAACATCATTAATAAAAAACATCCTTAAACACTAAGACTTTCTTCTTTCCGCATTTAATGACTGGAATAATTGTATACACGTTATTCTACACAATTAAGAAAGTACTGGCTTTGAATATATTTAAAATTACAATATTCTAGTTTTAATCATACAATAAATAAGTTTAACCAAAGATAATCCAAAAGATTTGTTCTGGATTAAAATAACTATATGTTTAACGATTATTTTATGTTGTCAAAATGTAAGCATAAAAATTTTGACTCAAATCATAAACTTGAATTATTATAAATTTTCAACTTTGAATTCCCTTTCTAAAGTGGGCATTTTCTTGTCAAATGATGAAATCTTTCAGGTTATTCAACAACAATTAACTCGTATTTTCTAAATAGCTTTTGGATTATTCGGTTACAGAGCAAAATATTTATATTTTAGCGAGGAACCAAGTTCCAAGTTTAATTTTTGTTATCTATTCATCTGTTGTTTTATCTCTGCTAAATATGATAATATTAATCATGGCTGTCTTTCTCTACGGTAATAAATTAAATTTTAACGCACAGCATGCATATGCTGTACAATTTACTTTCGAAAAGCATAAATTACGAGATCTGTAAACGGGAAGATGATAAATTTGAACCTCCATATTTCATGCAACAAAGCATTTGAAAACGTAAATCCTCACAATTATTTCTTATCCACGAAAATCATACAAAGTCCCCTTCATCAGCAATCATCTCAATGCGAGGTCTACTAACCCTTGGTTGTGCACGTGGTGCATGCGTGATGCCTAACTGACTGAGAGACGAGTGTTTATGCATGTTGGGTGATCGCTGAAGATGTTGCGTAGGTAGACTATGTATTGAGCTGGATGATGTTTGACGTGTGAACCCATCAATGGGGGACACCATGGGACTCGTCGGTGGCGTGAAGATAGGTGGTTCACACATGGAAGCGGTAGAAAATAGTTTATACCATCCCAAAGTCATTGTAGTGAGATTGAGATCGGAGAGAAGGATCTGAACTACTCCCATAAATACCTTGCGATCCATACGACCATAATCACCCCAAACAATTACCTTCGTATGAAAAACACGAAGCATACTGTCAACAATAACCTCCAATTTACGAAATCAAGTTATCAAATATTGCAAATTCCATCTTTGCTTTACTTCCATTCAACATATTTGAATTCCTTACACAAGTCGATTTTAACATAAAAAATTATTGACAAAAAAATACCCTGAATAAAACATGTCGGAATATAGTATCCTAAGACAATGGACATATCCTTACAATAAAACGACTAACATCTGCTTAACTAAATGAAGTATTCCCGAACAAAACATAACCAGAAACACCCCCCCTCCCTCCCCTAGTTAAGATGTCTGGATAATGTATTCCAGGAGAAATAAGAATGAAACACAATGACATACTAAAATGGCGCACCTGTAATGTCTTGTTAGTTACGTTGCATCGAAAATCCAATTGTTGTTGATAATGAGGTTCCAAAGTTCTTCGTGTTGGACGTGTTTTTTTCTTTGCAAGACACTTTCCATTTTCCATAAGGTAAACTTTTACATACGGAGCTTTAAAGCAAAGAGAAAACGATTGTTTAGTAAACAACTTCAGTAAAAAAAATCATCTTAATTACCCTTAACATTTTCAAGTTTCTTATTCAGAGAAAAAAGTTTGGACAATTTATACAACTAAGCATTTTCTCATAAAAGTTTTGATCATAATAGTAATCAATACCATTTATTAATATATTAACTAAAGTGTTGTTCTATCGTGTCTTTTTTTATATTTTCCAAGCGAATGAACAATTTTTATGAATCAAATGAGTTCAAACAATTTCCACTATGATTTTCCCTATTATAAACATGAAACAAGACATTTTACAGTAGAATCTTACCTGGTAATATCTTAGATCCAGGTTTCGGAAGAAGACCCCGCGCACGAATAACCTCAACTTCTAACACTCCCTTACGATCGTAAAAACTTAGCTGAATATCACCCATGCGAGGTGACGCTATAACAAAACAAAAAATAACATCAAACGTTTGAATTTTAAAATATATTTCAAAGAATCTAACATGTATATACCCAGTACTTGACGTCCGACAATTTGAGCAGGTCCAAGTCCATCAATAAAATCTTGCATTTGCTGGTCAGCCACTTGTTTTCGTGCTTGCTTTACGGATTGACTGGAAGATACACAGAAAAAAAACATTACTAAAAACGAGATCTCATTGTTCAGGTAGCCATTTTATATAACAATAAAAACAAATCTCAATCTCTGTTGACAAAACACGCAGCTATCAAAAATGAGGCTGTATATATAAAATCACCTGCTTTCTGTGCTCGTAATGGACCCCGTGATACTACCTACACTTCCAGTAGGACTGCGATCACTGGCAACAGATGATGATCGACTTGAGTTTTGACCATTAGGAAAAGAATTTGATAAGTGATCGTAGGGTACACAGGTGGAACCATTAGTACGTGGTGGGTTATTTACAGAGGAAGAATGGAGACGGCTATTGGCAACCGTGGTGTCGCTATGTCGGGGATCTGAATCTGAGAAAAATTTTGATAATGCTAAGCCTAAAACTCTAGGTAAGGAAAGTTGGCTTAGTTGGTATTGATGTAAAATATTTTCCTGTGTATCAATTGGACAAAACCTAACAGTCAAACTAAAGTTACATATTTAGATGAATAAACATAACCATTAATAATGAATAAAGTAATTGCTCAGCACAAATAAAATTTAAATAGCTTCCATTCCTTTCAAAGTCACACTTAATCAATTAAAGAATTGATTTTCTGAATGTAATAAAGGTTCATATAGAGCTATAGAACATAAGAAAAATAAGGGGAGAAACGATTATAGATCCGAGCATAGTGAATTGCTTTTTGACTCGTGATGTGAATCAAGAATTAAATATTTCATAGATAAATTTCATTTCTCCATTAACTCCCATTTAATTTTGATTCATGTATCATGAGGTGAACATTCATTGACTTTGTGGCAAATAAACACATTTTATTAAAGCCTATCACAAGATATGTCCACGGTTTTAGTAAGCATTTTTCTTTTTGTCCAGAGTGGGTATTGGCTTCTTGCTTTTAAGCATGGTAAAGACGCACCAAGCGGATAACGGTCATTGACATCACAAAGAAGACAGACAACATGCCAATAATATAAGACAAATGAATACTTGCACAATCCACTCGATCAACTAACGAGTTCATACCAGTCAATCATCTTGCACTGCTCTAGGAGTGACTAACATGCTCGGTTACAAAATAGTAGAAACACCATGGATACAACCATCTGACTTTAGAAAAAAATTATTTTGGAGTTAATTGCTAGCTCAGTCACAAATTTTCAGACAAATCATCTGCGCATGCGCAATCTGCTAAAGAATGCACAGTCGACTTGACCAGCTGCACAAGTTCATGGTCATGGCAACGACCAACTGCATCTACTAGCATCGATTTTGAAGTAAATAGCATGCTTGATAACAATTTAATAGAGAAATCATCTGCGCATGCGCACGAGCATGCACAATCCACTCGACTAATTGTTCATAGTCATGGCAACGACTAACTATATTTACTTGCACTACTTTCGTGGCAATTAGCTCAAAGAAATAATCTGAGCATGCGCAGTAGTGACTTGAATAATACCACAACTTTCGTAAGCCTTTGAATTTGTGTATATATATATAAAGCTAAAACTTCATATTGTAGATGTCAACTAGCAGTGGAAGCTGGGTGCGATATGTATGCAGTGGCTTAGGGGTCCAGACGTTTCGGGTCGCGACCGCACTCTCCCTGCGTACCCCGAGCAAAGCCTATTGCAGGTGATCTCGGGGTCTGATGAGCGGAAGCTTGCTTTGGCATCTCCCAAGTAGGATAGCGTGGAGGGGCCGAAATCTCCTACCGAAACGTTAACATGCGGCGTTCTAGTGCCTTAAGATTAACAAGGTATCGGGAAGCATGGCCCGAAAACGGGGTTTTTTGCTTTCATATTTTATCTTTTTAAAATAAAATAAACCAAGCAATGCTTCAATTAAATTCTTATGAAACTCTGTGCCTTTTTATGACACATGTAATTTAAGACAACCTTAAATTATACAATTTTTATTGGTTTATATCTTTCTGATTTAACTCTCTCGTTTACTGTTACTTATAACATGAGCATACTATCTATAGGCTTTATCTAAAATGAGGATTATCAGCTTTCCTTGCCTCATATAGTGTTGGAAAAAGTTCTAACTCTTATAATCAGCAGTCATTCAAGGATAGAGCAAAGTTTTTCAGAGATTAAAAAAAGCTAACAGAATTACACGACAAAACAAGAAGTTGACTAGTTCATTTTCGTACCGAATATTTTAGAGTTAAGGCTCAGCTACAGATAACATAACTATACGCTAGTGTTTTGTTGTCGGGGTGTTGATACAAAATCGGGACAATATCAGAGACGTTTCTCAATGAATACGCATGTGCAATGTCCATTTGATGTGATGTAACAGCACTACGAATAATAACAATTACAGTTTGTTTGAACTTTGAACATAGATTGTTTGAAAGCATTGCTGGACCATGTTTTGATGTTTTCCTTTTTTATTGAAGCATTATTTAAACGATGTACTTTTTTAGTTGTTAGCTAAGAACAAGCAGAAGAGAGCGACGACGATTTTTTATACAAAGACATCTCAGAAATCCTAGGGTTTCCATCAAATCTTTGCAATAAAAATCTAACAATAAAAATATTTTTACCTGAAAACCAATTTTCACTGGAGGGTCGAAGTTCATGTGTGAGACCAGGAAGGGTTCGAGGTTTTTTCGTACCTGGTAAAGGAAAGTCTGAATTAAAGGTTCCAAGAGGGGAACGTCTCTCTATGTTTTTGACATCTTGAGGCGGTACTATGCGCTCAATTCTTGGACTGTATCCTAAAAATGGACAAATTATAGTCAACGAAGGAACACTGTGTTATGAACAATGAAGCGCTTAAACTTTCCAGATGAAAAATTTACAAATCAAAATGTAATTTCGTAATAAAAATTACTATGTAGTTTTTATTCTTTCAATAGCTATCCTTGGTTGCATACACGACATCAGAAAATTTTACAAAACTTACGAGGATTATTTTGATATGCTAAGTTGCCATTATTCCTTGCTTCATTTTCATGTGTGGAGCGTAGGTCATCGTTGAGCCTTAGTGAACCTTAAAAAAACAATATATGAAACATGCTGAATTTTGTAAGAGTAGAATTGTTGCTCAAGTTAAGGGAGAAATTGTAAACAGTTAAGAAAACAGTTAGCAGCAATCAATAACACTCACCTGTTCCGGTCGAGCTATCGTTAAGAATTACAGATGAACTTTGAACAGGTGTTGGGGGTCGTAAGAGATTTGAGTTGTCGTCATGAGTTGACAATGAATACCACATCGGTTTACCATCTACATTAGCAGTCGTCAGATCAATAAGAACCTAGAAAAAATGTATTAAACTATCAATAGAACAATCTTAAACTATTTTCGTTTGTTCCTTTTGGTACAGTCTATATAAAACTAATCACATTCAAATCATTCATATGACGTAACTTAGCAGTTTCATATGCTGGAGCAAAAGAAGCTTGAATTATGACTATATGAGAACAAATACAATGTTAATGTATATAACTCAAAAATCGAAGCCCATACCTCTCCTAAAAACTCGCTCTCCCCAGACTTCTTATAGTCCCAGACACTTATCTCAATGGACCTTCCCTGAAGCTTCTGTGGCCGGCAGGGGTATACAAAAGACTGAGTCCATTTTGGCGAAGCTGTCTTTGGAATGGTTTTTGTCCGTCGCTTGCTTTGCATGCTAATAAGCCCCCAACAGAGAGAAAAATATATTTGTTCAGCAACTACATTGATGGAACCTACGTTTATATAATTTACATTGATGGAACCTACGTTTATATAATCTACATTGATGGAACCTACGTTTATACAAACTACATTGATGGAACCTACGTTTATATAATCTACATTGATGGAACCTACGTTTATATAATCTACATTGATGGAACCTACGTTTATATAATCTACATTGATGGAACCTACGTTTATATAATCTACATTGATGGAACCTACGTTTATATAATCTACATTGATGGAACCTACGTTTATATAATCTACATTGATGGAACTCAAGCGTTTTACCTAAGCCAAAACAACAACATAGCAAAACTCTTTGAGACTAAGTAACAACATTTACATGCATTTACATTTAAATTTGAAATGATTTACATAGCAATAGAAAATACATGATGACTCACCTACGATCGGGGAGAAAATACACCTTAACATAAGGATTGGGTATTTCATTCGTGTTATCACGCGTGATAAGTCCCTCAGCGCAAACGATAGTCACAGTTAAGTTAGCCGCTTCATGATTATAATGCAGTTTGACCTATATTAACAAAATATAATAAAAACTTCATGAATGTCAACTGTTAAGCTTCTATATTGTATACGGAAGTTTTGATAGCTTGGATTTAAGACACGCTTCTCACTGCTATCAATTTTATGTTGCAACATAGCAATGATAAATTTTGTTTACTTGTTTACTCTCATGGTTGTCATGCACTGTATAATAATCAATTTATATCAATGTACCTGGATACGTCCACTGATTTTGACGGCAGTAATATGCTGCAATGTACGACAATCATAATATGTGATATTAATTTTACTTGTATGAATAATTTACTGTATGTTCTGTATTAACAAAACATAAATTTGTTTAACACAGCAATACAAGTACTTATTAAAGAAATTCAATCGTACATTGTAATCATTTCGTTGTGGAAAACGATTCTCCTTCCCATTTGGCAAAAAATGATCTTGAGAATCTTTCCACCCACAAAAAGTGTTGTTGTTGCTTCTTGACGTCGTGAAGTCAGCGGGTTCCGTTCGAAGTGGAACTTTGTTCCTGAACATAAAAAATTTTAGTTTGCTTTTCTCTGCTGTTTATTGATCACTACCTACATTGGCACACGTTATCTTAGTTTATATTTTAGATAGTGTAAAGACTGTTCTTTTTCTCTGTTGTTCATTCATCACTACCTACACTGACACACATTTTTATATTTTATTCTTACTTGGGTCTCGATACAACAACATGGAGATCAGGGCTTTCCTGTGAGTTAGAAATGGCGTCAAGAACATCTTCGAATGTACAATCGACAAGTGAGTATTCATTCCATTCCATTACTTCATCACCGGAAACGAGCCCTGCTCGATCAGCAGGACTCCCCTCATCAATAGCAGTAATAAACGCTCCAGGTTTGTGATTATGAGTTATCTTTCCTCCAACGATTTTTAACCCATAAACAGAATAAGGATCTAAAAAAGACAAGAGAAGTTTCTGAAAACAACATACACACTCTAAGCTGTTTTCATGCCAGGAGAAGAAAAGAGAGATATACAATAACCTATATCTTCCAATGATCTCTGATTATTTCGCTTTAATAGAACTTCACCCAAACATTTACCATCGTCATCAGGCTTTGACCATCGAATTAAAGATGTGGCATTCTAAATAATGTGTTTACAATTCTCTTTACAAATAATTGCTTATTAACAACTGTCTTCAACAGCACACTACTGTAGAATATTTTTAAAAACATAAGCTAACATTTCTACTAGTTCTTACCGAGTCAGTATTTCGTTCACCTCGACCCAAGACACTTCCTCGCAAAATCGTCGGGCGATACTCCTCATGACCGTCACGAAAGCTTACTTTTTTACAGCTCCCTTTGGTGGATGTTGTGCGTGATTCTCGCGAGTAGCCCTCGACTTCACTGCCAGGTGGACTCTCGACGTCATCGTCAGACAAAGATGGTCGCGTGGAAAAGGTGTTTGTGCGTAGACTGGAACGACGACTTGAGCGGGGACTGAGACTGACAGAACGTAGTAGCTTTCCGTAGTCATTACTTCCGTTCGGATTAGCGTGATCTCGAGATGAGGAAGAATCCCGTTTCATACCTCTGTCAGCTCGCGAATTTCTATGGTTGACTATCCCCTGATACATAACTGGAATATTCTCTTGTAAGGAGCGTCTACGAGATCCGTTATTTTTAAGAAGGAGTTCGATGGTCTCAGCAGTAGAGACTGGAGCTGAGTCATGCCAAGGATTAAACCATCCTCCAGTTTTAAGTAAAAGCTCCTGTTTCTTTTTACATATAATGCATATCCACGATGACTAGATGAAAGATAGAAACATAAAAACATTGAATTGAAAAAAAAAAGGTGAAAAACAAAAAGATTATTTTAATTTATTGCAAACGAAGAATTGACGATAAAACGAATAAAATGAGCTAAAAAAATACTAACTCAGCTAAAATGCTAGAGCATGGTTTCAAGAAAGAAAGAAAGAAAGACAACTCCCGCACAGAAATCTATTTATGAAGATATTTTACAGCAATAAAATGCGTAGTTTCCAATAAAACTCAAGAACAGACATTTAGTTTTTTTTAAAGACTTTTATTCAAAATTTTTTTACTTTTTAGATATTTATTTTACAGTTTGAGATAAACAACATACATTCAGTTATTGTTTTTAAAAGAACGCAATTTAAAAATAATTTATGGTGTTTTAAAATAATTACATTTTACTAAAAATGTTTTTTATGCATCTATATCGTTGTTTTATTTTTGTTTAATTGAAGTTTTCAATATTTTTCCCCTCGCCATCTTATTACTTTTATGCTAAAATAGTTTATTCAAGTGTGGAGTTAATGTTATGGTTTAAAAAGTAAAATTATTTTACAAGTCACCAGAATGTTGAGTGAGACTTTATCACACAGCATCATAAGACTTTAACAATGGAATGTAGAAATTGTTTCTTAATTTACACATTTAACACAAACCTCTTGACCAAGGGCCATTTGTTTAAAATCTTGAATAAGCGTTGTAAAAAATCCCTGTTTTACATAAAAGAAAATTTTCATGAAACAATCAGGTGATCAAAAATTACTGTTGACATATCGTCGTTGTTAAAAATTTCTCATTATAAAGCAATAAAAAAAGTTTCACAAAATATTGCCAGAATTCAAATTGTCAACTCAACAGTTGGTATGTTTTAAAATCCATTATACTGCCTTTTAATGATTTTTAATTTAGCTGAAAAACAAACAAGAAAAAGAGATGAAAGAACAGCGGTTTCGGTGATGAACAAAACTCAAACCTAATGAAGAAATATTCGTCAAAAGTAAGATAAGGACAAAAGTATCTTTTATCATGAAAATCTTCTGAGAAATTCTGATGGATTCAGTTTATTGTCTTTTTATCTTTTCCCTGTTTAATTTAACGTCAAAATTTGCGTTGTCACATTATCTTTTTTTAACCACATTAATTTAGTTCGTTAGCCTAGGCCTATTAAAAATTTATAAAAACATTGGAAGCAGACGTTTATGTCTTTATATGAGGAAAAGGCTTTTGGCACTTAAAGAAAAATAACAACAAACTTTAATGGCAACATGCAAGCACTCTTTTTTAAATCTTTCAAGGACGGAAGCTTTTTCGTAGCACGGAAACTGAAATATTCCAATTTTTACTTCTTGAAGATCGCCATGATAACTAAAAAGCTTAGCTATATAGCAGAGCATAGTCACACCAAAATATCTCTTTGCTAAACAGATGTTGCTGAAGAATGTTGATTTTAAATCAGGAACGTATTTTCTTTAAATCTTACGATGCTTATGTGTCAGCAACTGTAGAAGCTGCATGAATGTAATAACCACTGAAAACTTTCTTCAGTAAAAAAGCAATGTCGTATAAAAGTAATTGCAAAAGCATCAAATGAAACAAACGAAAAAAAAGGGGGAGAGGTGTCGAATTCAATTCAACTGAGAAAAAAAACAGATTAAGGGTACATGAATTTCATTCAACGACTCTCTACAAAATAACTCCAGATTCAAATAACGACAGATTTCTTTGAAAAACAAAGTTTGCTTGCCGCAATTACTGATAGATAACTCAGTATACACGTCATCATAATAACAAATGATGTTAATATTGATATAAAGTTAGGATGGTTTCAAGTTCTACATATCTTTTTCAACTAATTTTTAGAAAGAGTCTCAAATTTATTCAATAAGCTACATGTGATTTCTTCAAAGAAATCTTCTTGGGAACAGAACATTTATTGTAGTGCAAAACAAAGCGCAATTTGTATCCATTAAAATAGAAGTAGCAGTAATTTCTTCCGATACACGTTTCTGCCGAAAGAATATTACTGAATAAAATCTTTCAAATCCTAAACAACATTTAAAGCTCCCACACATATCAAGAGATAAAAAACACAAATATTTCTATCGCGAAATGAACATTATACAAAGCGAATACTAAATTTTAATAACATTTACATAAATGTTTAACCTCACGCAAACAAGATAAACATTTTTTGATGACAGTGCATCAAACCTTTCGTAAGATCTTTTATGTGTAAAATATTAAAAGAAAGTGGGTCATTTGTTTGTAATTTGTGTGGGCTGACATACTGTCCAAATAAAATGAATAAGTTAAAGAAGTTAGTCCACTCTAAAGCTACAAAATTGAGTTGATTTTAGAATCTACTTTCAAATAACCAAAAACTGCTCAAAACGGGTCTAGTGCATTGAGTCAGCCTAGAGTGAGTTAAATTTTTAAAAAATATTTTCCTACAACTTTCTACATCACAAAAGCTTAAAAGACAATATTCCTAATAGGGAAATATTTAACAAACATAATAAAGCCGACAAAACCAATTTCAAAAGCTCTTTCCATTAAATTTAGCTTGCTCAAGCATTAATTATAACAATGCGTAATGGGCCGGTTAAATATTAATAGAAACAGGGATGTTGTTTTGTTTACAAATGAAAAGAAAGGTCAACACGACAGTACATAGTGCAGTAGGCAACATATTATTTTCTGAGCTGAACTTGCAACGAAAAATAGCGTAAAATGGTACAAATCACGATGTTCGTCGATGATTTTGCAACTATGGGCAATAATAATTTGTAACTTTTCAAGTTTAATAGTAATATCGTCTTTCCCAGAATATCTTTTAAAACGCTTCAACTTCGCTTTGAAAGAGCATAGGCAATTGACGCTTTCCTGACTGACTGAGAATAAAAACCTACGTGTTGATAAAGTCAAACGTCTTATATAACGTAGGAATCGACTTAGTTGGTATTATAAGTATGCCACAGTAAATATTTCTGCCCATTTAGGTCGTTTGCAATTTTTCTTATATCAAAACATTAAATTTCATAGCAACAATAAACCTTACCTGTTTCCTTGAAGGAAATGTGACTGTCTCTCCACATCGGCTACAAGCACGCCGTCGGCAATACTTGCACTCTTTTCCAATTCCTTCGCTAAATTTGGTTTTATGACAAAGTTCGCACACGTTGCTCTGTTTTCCTTGCTCCACAGCTCTCCATTCTTTAGTCTTCACTTCAAGTTTATTTTGATAAGTCTCCACTTCTTTAGCGAGGAGTCTGTCGAAATAAAATGTCGCTCTATTCAATAAATACACACTCAAAATGACTAGATAATGCTGCTGATGTCAAACAAAATCTATTGTAACTATAAAAGGGAAGCGTTCACCGCGGTGTACTTTTGATATCCAGACGAATTCCCAGACGAAAAAGGGTTTTCCACTGAGAAATTTCATGCTCCAACGGATTACAAATAAAAACAAACGAATAGTTTAAATATTGGATGCATGGGCACGCGAGAAACGTGAAAGCATCACTTATAATAAATTTCTACCGTTGCAATTTGTGTGTTTCAGCATCGCAAGCCTTTTGTCTTTCAATAACTTCTTGTATTTTGACTCGTTCTTCGTCGGTTAAATGTGAAAGGTTAGGTAGAGGTGGTTCAATAGGATTTCCTGATGTCATCATTCGTAGTTTTAAACTATTACCCCGATAATATTTCACTTGAACACAAACAAGAATGGAGATCCTAACAAGCGATGCAAATTCGTTGCTGTATCAGAAATTGTCAGAAATTCGTATCAGCCTTAATCATTTTACGTCACCACCAAAATATTGATCATTTTTTATCCACATTATATGTGCAACTTGTAGCTCGAAAGTTTAGATTAAAAAACTATGAAAGCTATCTGGAGCTCGAAAAATGTGAATGCCAAATACGCCACTTGCATTGAACGCTATCTTGCTATTTAAATTTCTCATAAATAATTCCAAATTATGCACATGTTCCTCCTAAGAACACAAAATCATCGTCAACACTCGTAAATTCATCGGTTCATGTCGTAGCGTATATCATTGATTAAAAATGCTTTAGATGTTCCGTGTCATTTAAAGTGTGTGCATTACCAAGAATATTTCTTCTGTCACGTAGCTTTAGTCAACATACTTAAAATGTTGACATTTCGTAAATCGTTGGTTACATCTAAAAAACAACATAAAACATCCTTAATCTACTATTGATAGACGATTTCGTGTAGATCATCATTACTATGACATGTGTAGAAAGATTTATGTACCATCCTCACTATGACATAAGCATAAGGAGATCAAGTACATTGATTTCTTATGTACCATCGTCACTATGACATAAGTATAAGGAGATCAAGTACATTGATTTCTTATGTACCATCCTTACTATGACATAAGTATAAGGAGATCAAGTACATTGATTTCTTATGTACCATCCTCACTATGACATAAGTATAAAGAGATCAAGTACATTGATTTCTTATGTACCATCCTTACTATGACATAAGTATAAGGAGATCAAGTACATTGATTTCTTATGTACCATCCTCACTATGACATAAGCATAAGGAGATCAAGTACATTGATTTCTTATGTACCATACTCACTATGACATAAGTATAAAGAGATCAAATACATTGATTTCTTATGTACCATCCTCAACATGACATAGGTATAAAGAGATCAAGTACATTGATTTCTTATGTACCATCGTCACTATGACATAAGTATAAGGAGATCAAGTACATTGATTTCTTATGTACCATCGTCACTATGACATAAGTATAAGGAGATCAAGTACATTGATTTCTTATGTACCATCCTCACTATGACATAAGTATAAAGAGATCAAGTACATTGATTTCTTATGTACCATCCTTACTATGACATAAGTATAAAGAGATCAAGTACATTGATTTCTTATGTACCATCCTCACTATGACATAAGTATAAAGAGATCAAGTACATTGATTTCTTATGTACCATACTTACTATGACATAAGTATAAAGAGATCAAGCACATTGATTTCTTATGTATACTTCTCACAATGAAAACTCCATAAAGGAGAACAAGAGGCGCTTTTTTAAACCCAGTCTATAATATACCTTGGAGAAAGTTTACAACATAAGAATCTCGTTCGTTTTTCTTGCATTTAAAAATAACGACAAGTGTCATACGATGGTCAGCATTTGCCAAAAAATATGTCATTGGCGATCGTTCATCAAAAAAATAAACAATCTTCTCTTGACTTAAACAATGCTCATTATCCTGAATAAGGGAAACGATCGATGGCATGAAAGTTTTGGGACAATCCTGTGAATAAAATGACAGAGAAATGTTTGACTGAAAGCCTAAAACTACTACTTACATTAAAAATAACTACTTACATTAGGATGACTAAAAATAGAGGGATAAGAATGTATCCCAGTGGGTAATTCAACCTTAACACGAGGAAGATGATACCCAGGAGCTTTGTAAGAATCACTCAAACCACGTGTGTCCAACAACAGAATAATATAAGAGGCATCTGAGCGACGACAAAATGTATTAATTCTAAAAAATAGTATCACAGTTCAACCCACACTACCTAAACACATTATCTTAGTTTATATTTTACATAGGGTAAAGACTGTTCTCATTCTCTGTTGTTCATTCATTACTACCTACACTGACACACATTATCTTAGTTTATATTTTAGATAGTGTAAAGACTGTTCTCATTCTTTGTTGTTCATTCATCACTACCTACACTGACTTACGTTATCTTAGTTTATATTCTAGATAATGTAAAGTCTGTTCTCATTCTCTGTTGTTCATTCATGATTACCAACACTGACACATGTTATCTTAGTTTATATTTTAGATAGTGTAAAGACTGTTCTCGTTCTCTGTTGTTCATTCATCCCTACCTACATTGACACACGTTATCATAGTTTATATTTTAGACAGTATAAAGACTGTTCTCGTTCTCTGTTGTTCATTCATCCCTACCTACATTGACACACGTTATCATAGTTTATATTTTAGACAGTATAAAGACTGTTCTCGTTCTCTGTTGTTCATTCATCATTTCCTACACTGAAATACGTTACGATTCGTACTTGTTCACGTAGTCAATGCTAGTTTTCGCAACGAGGGTTTTCATTTCAACCGGTGATGACTGCTCACTAAGTGTGGCATGAAAATAGAGAGAAAATTTGGAAACAAGGGAAGCGTGAAATCTTGCAAGCCATTGAAACAGTAAAGGCACTTCTATCTGTCTTCTAGAACCACCACTAAATCTTTTCTTTACTCTAAGGGATCTGGTAAATGACTAAACAAAGAGAAAATATCATAAAAATTTCAAATTGTCAATTATAAATCTTTGTGACATAAACGTACATTATATGATAATAAATATTTCTCACAACACCAATTTTTATCTATCATGATCCTTGATGTCTAATGGTTGACTTTTTTTAATTCCTTCTTATTATGATTAGTAGATTTTTAAAAGTGTCCTACATCAAATGCTAATGAAAATCATTATATGGAAACAACAAACAAACAACAAACAACATTTGTATACCGGCCAGTATTAATCCCCGCCAGGGGGGTTGACCGGTCCATGAATTTTTCTACGCCAAACGTCTCTATCTCTCGCCATATCTCTCGTTATACCCATCGCCTTCATATCACTGTTCACAGCATCCATCCATCTCTTTCTCGGTCTACCTCGTTTGCGAACTCCATCAACATTCATTTGCAACGTTCTACGAATTTCAGCACTTTCTTCCCTCCTTTCCACATGCCCAAACCACCTCAAACGCTGGCGCCTTACCCAATTCTCGATACACTCAACACCAACTCTTTCTCTAATCTCTTCACTTCGAATCCTATCCATCAACGTTACACCACACATCATCCTAAGCATTCTCCTTTCCGTCGACGCCAATCTTCTCAGGTCCTCTGCTTTCGGCGCCCAACACTCTGCTCCATATCCCAAAACACTTCTAACACATGCCTTGTACAATTCTCCCTTCTGCTTCAACGAAGTCGACTTTCCGCACAACATTCCCGACAACTCTCTGAAACTCCACCACGCTGTTTGAACTCTGCTTAAAATCATTATATGGAAATCACATCAAAACTGTTTTATGTTGATCCTGTATTACAACACAAACAAATTATTCTCACTCTAAAATTTCAATAAAATTCCATTGAAAGAGTAATAAAGTAACTCACATCTCTTACGGAGGACGAAGGTAGCGTTTTATTCCAAGAAAGGAGTTTTGCTTTGCTTTCATGTAAATGTAATAGTGATGGTAAAAATTTCCAATCAACTAAGTCACATTGTGCTTGCAACAAATGATGCAGTAAGTCCATTTCAACACTAAAATGCAAAAAAACATAAATCACAAGCAGATTTTCAAATGCAAGAATAGTTCAATTGAGATTCACTAGATATAAATTGTGCCCAAGACTGAAAAATATTTTAATGTAAAATTATTATCAAGTGTCACAGATAAAATTCATATACATTGGGTGCAATAATTAAAAACAATTCCTGCTTTATGAGTGTGCGATCATGATTTTGAAAAATTGCTATGTATCACAACACAACTGCAAAAAAGCTATGATAGATTATTTCAGTTTTTTTTTATTTTTTTGTTAATGATAGTTACCTAAAGGAAGTCTTTACTGGGTCCAATATTGGATGATGGAACTTTTTTATGTTCCTGCAAAAGATCAATATGTAATGTTCATATATCAGTCATTATTTCAAATAAATTACATTGACACAAGCTTACGCATTTCTAATTGACATTACAGCTTGAACAATTTCCGAGTAAGGAAGAACAGGATTGCTAGTCGATGTATGTAAATTCAATGTTGCTAAATTTTCATAACTGTAATCAAAATAAAGGTCACGGAATAATCATTTTTATTCAAAAATTAATCTTAAGTTGATAAAATGAGCTTTCAATACATTTTCATACACTGTTGTCTTGCTTGAACAAATTGAGTGAGATGTCGACAAAGTTCTGCCAACAAACCACGGCTTATTACATCAGACATTAATGCTTCATTGTCTTTAGTAGAAGACAATCCAGAGAGCTTTTCTACTTCGCATTCAATAGTTTGGTAGTCCGACAACAGAGACTGAAATATGAAAAAAGCTTAATAATAAACAAGGACTTGAACAAAATATAAAGTTTAAATGTTAGCTAGAAGTACATCTTTTCTGAAACGCTTCTTAACAAGAAAACTGCATGAGGAATACGTCTTTTCTGCTTCTGCAAGAGCACATAAATTGTTGATTAAAGTTAACCAAGGACAAGTGACGGCCAGTTGTCCTTTCTTCAAGTTACTTTCTTTTTCCTAAAGCAATAATCATTTTTTATTTAAATACAACACAAAATGAATGCAGTAGAATTATGTATGACGGTTTTCAACGTACTTTCAAAGCAAGATCCTTTGCTTTGTCAAATCCAAATTGACTCAGGACAAGAAAATATGTTTCAAGAAATGCTTGCTCAACACTTACAGCAAGCTGAGGAGAGCATGGACGAGACCCAACATTGCTTTCTGCAAGAGAAAAAGTCTTTGAAACATGCAATAGTATTTTAATATGATAATAACAGAATAAGCACAACGTAATTATAAGAAGAAAAGATTTAACAATAAGATTAACAACACAGTCTAGTGATTAAATTATCTTGGATAAAATTTGTCAACCGATAAATTTAAGCCGTACTTGTAGAAGGAGAAAGCTTTCTAGAAGCCATCCTAGCGTATCAAAACGATTCAAGGAGCAAACTAAATCATATTTTCACATTAAATTTGATTAAATTACACTTTTTAGTTATTATCAATTTCTCGCCATTTTGAATGCAAATGTGAGCCTTCAATGCACACCGCTGGAAAGTCTTGTGATGGTAAATGATAAATAAAAAAAAGTTTATAAACAAAACTTCTTTTTGTATGAAAAGTAAGTTGTTTTAGTTTCTTTTTTCTTTTTAATTACTGTAGTTTCTATGTTTTTTTGCAAAATTCATTTATCGATTGCCTGATTTAAGTTTTTGATAAAAATGAAATTGTAATGTTTTATATTATTATATTTATACCTACGTGTATCTACTTAATATCTTTCTAAAAGTATTTCAATGTCGTACTGTTTTATATAGTTTACTGCATTAGTGAATTGTTCTTGTCTATTTGAATATTTGGTCAGTTTTTTTAACTGTACAGTACATTAAAATATTAAACTTTCATTTTAATTTAAGCAAACAAGACGATTGGCCAAGAAACTAACTTTTGTGAATTGTAAAAGAGCGATGGACGCTAAAAGTGATTTTGATGGAGGTAATGGTTTATCGTTTAATACAGTTGAAAAATTGCTTTAAATTATATAAACTTTTCGTAATTCACTAGAGTACATTGGGTGTTAAATGTTTCGTTTTATTTTATTTTATTTATTTCAAATGGAAATGGAAACTCCTTATAACTACTTTAATTATGTTAAATATAAAGTACAATGTAATGCTTGATATTTGAGATCTCTGATATTTAGCCAAAGTTATGAGCCTAGCTACAAGTCCACTTTCGGCCCAGGCTAATGCAGTGAGAGCTGAAACATTGCCATGGCAATCATATTTCAGGTACAAATATGAGTATTTGTGATTGACAGGATTTCGAATACAAGTTGATTATTTCTTTCTTGCAAATTGGTACTGATATTGTATAGAGGCCAAATGATCTCGGAGAAAGATTTTAATGTGATATCTGACTTTGATGGTTCGGCCAAAAAACAAAATTATGAAATGGTTAAATCTACTCCAGAAAAGGTTCTCAAAGTTTATGATTACTGAGAAAATACCTTTACTTTGCACAAAAATATGATGATGTAATCTTCTTTAACAGGTTTTTTCAACAATATTTTCATTACTGGGTCAGCTTGCTAAAGATTTAAATGTTCAATATCTATTGACATTGTTAGATGACATGATAACAGTATGAAATGTTTTTGTTTGATTTACTTTCAAAAAAGTTGTGTATTTAAACACCTAATTTTCTTTTTCAGAAAGATTTTGAGTGTTTTACTCTACTTCACAACTATAAAAACAAGTTAGTATAGAAGTATGCTGAACACTTTAAAAGTTATTTTTTGCAAAATAAACATCATTGTGTATCGTAAAATCTTTAAATTTTTGTCTTGCTTCATTGTTTGGAAACACAGAAATCAAGCATATCCTTGGTCACCATTCTTTACACTTCTTCATAGACAGGACGAATTTATTGTTTATCAGGTGAAGTTTTGTTTTTTTCAGGAGAAATATCAAAAATCTCTTTAAAAACATCAACTCATTGAACGTTGTGTCATTACTTGAACAAAGGATAATATACTTTTGCAACAAATGATATTTTTTAGTCAGCTAGACTCATTGCAAAATTGGCTTGTTGGGGAAAGTCTCGAATGACTCAGAGTGAAGTACGGAGTTATTTTGACTGGCTTAAAGGTCGACTAAATGCTGTTGTAAGTTTAACGAACATTTTTAGTTTGTCGTACTTATGGCAATACGCTTGAAATCATTAGTTCTTTTGATTCAACCGTTTAAATTTTACTTTATAGAAAAATACTTACCGTGAGAGCGTTGTGGAATGTTTTCAAATCATGCTTAGAATCGATGAATATCGTTTTACTTTTGTGGAAACTGATGGTATCACTTGGTAAATTACAAATGCACCATCGCAATCTTTTTCTAAAGTTGTGTTACTATTAAATATGACTTGAATGTAATATTTCTTTTTAGTTTAGTCATGGTTTTGGTTCGAGATAACATTGGCTTTCAACTACAATATCAAATAATATTTTGTTTATGGCTTCTCAGTTTTAATCCAGTCGTTGCGGCAAAAATTAATGAGTACGTTGAATGTATTGAATTGAATAGCCTTTGTTTCGTAAACACTTCAATTATGAGAGTTTTTTAAAATATTTTTTGACAGGATTAATGCTGTTGTGCAAACACTTGCTGACATCCTGCGAGACACAGGAAAAGAGAAAGTCATTCGTATAATCTTGGCGACGCTAAGAGTAGGATATTTCGTACTTGTAATAAACTAATTCTTAATAATGAATCAATTAATAAAGTAATTCTTAATAATAAACCAATTAATAAAGTAATTCTTAATAATAAACCAATTAATAAAGTAATTCTTAATAATAAACCAATTAATAAAGTAATTCTTACACCCAATTAATTTATAATTATGATATTAGTTCTTGCACACAAATCATCACCTCAAATGTAGCACAAATTCTTGCACATATTGTGACATCAATTTTTCATTCAATTCAAAGTTTTTTCATTTGCTATTTTAATGTTAGAATTTACTGGAGAAACCAGAAGAAAAAACGAAAGAGGCTGCACTGGCAATGATTCAATGCAAACTAATTCCTGTAAGAAAATTATCGAATCCTGTATAATCCTCATATATCTGTCTCAATATATGTTATTAAACTTTTTATAAAATTCAAGTTTTGATTGATGTTTCTTTAAACTACCAACTGTCTATGTATACATAGAGATTTTTTATTGTAAAAATCTTTAACCGTCTTAATACTTTATTTTTTTTATATACAGGTTATTGCTGTCTTAGTGAACAAGACATGGGTGGATGAAGATATTGAAGTATGAATATGATTTTTTAAATACTTTACGCATACTCGAACATAATGAGAATCTTTTCATTTCTCCATAGGAAGATGTCCAATTCGTTCACGAGCGGCTAACGGAAAGTGTACAAGATTTGAGGTAATCAAATGTCTTCTAAATTTTTCATCGTTTATTTTTTTGTTTGTATTTTGTTCGTCTTTAGTACATTTGACGAATACGCAGCTGAAGTTCGGTCAGGTCGACTGGAGTGGAGTCCTGTTCACAAATCCGAGAAGTTTTGGGTAAGAAATTCATGCACAATCAACGAACATTACCATTATATTAGGGTTACTTCATTTAAGGATTGCTTATTTAATCGTATTTCAAATAATTTCAGCGTGAAAATTCTCAAAGACTCAATGAAAAGAATTATGAATTAATAAAGTAAGTCTTAAAAACTCTATTCGTCCCCGTAAGTACGTACATCTACGTCCATCAGGCTAATCATGATTGAAAAACTGCGTTTTTGTAATTTGTTATTTCATAATTCATTTAGGATTCTTACAAGATTGTTAGACACCTCTCAGGATCCTTTAATTTTATCTGTTTCTGCGCATGATGTT
This sequence comes from Xenia sp. Carnegie-2017, assembly GCF_021976095.1. Lineage (NCBI taxonomy): Eukaryota > Metazoa > Cnidaria > Anthozoa > Malacalcyonacea > Xeniidae > Xenia > Xenia sp. Carnegie-2017. Next base: position 8,453,425 of record NW_025813436.1, on the reverse strand, counting down.
GGTGAATACGTGAGACACTTTCCAAGGGGAAAAAGGTCTGTTCTTTGTTGTTTTGAAGGTTTGAAAGTCAGTATTTCACATAGTTTCATGCAATGTTGATAAGTACGGGTTAATGTAGTCCTGAGAACTGTTGGTGGTGTTGTCGTCTGACGTTTCGACATTCTTATCGGTAGCAATCTTTAGTCAAGATGACTAACGCTAAGATTTTCATAAAAGGACTCAACATCAACGCCAAACAACAATCCTCAGGACTACACACAAATATTCAACTATTCCCGGATTAAAGCATACACTTAATTGAAAAGTATAGTTTAAACGTTAACTTAAACAGGAAAGCTCCTTGCATTTAAGTTACTGAATGAAATCTAATAAACTTAACGATGATCACTTCATTAATTCAAGAGTTTTAGAAACTTTGGGATGTAAGGAATTAGTGATGAAGAGGATGGCGCATAGCGATCCGAATGTCCGTTACGAAGCTTTGTTGGCAGTACAAAAACTAATGGTTCATAACTGGTAGGGCGTTGAATTCCCTGGAATTGTTGTAAACAAAGCGTTCAGAGAGTTAGCTAAAAGCACTTTCCATTTTTGTTGTTATATTTTTATATTGCAGTTTTCTATGCTTACTGTCTTGATGCTCTAGAACGCGTAGGCAAAAAAAATGTGTTTATTCTTTAGGGAATATCTTGGAAGGCAAATAAATCAAGGAAGTTGATCATCATGATAAACTGAATGGAACTTCAAATTTTCAATATCTCATAATAAATATTTACGTAAATTACATATGAAAACAATTCGATCTTTTTGTGAAGGGAGGAGTGGAATTATTTGTGCCATTTGAAAGGATGATTAAAGTTTGCATAATAAACGATTGGAGCTGTAAATTTTACTTTATTATCCATCATAATCAAGGATATTTACAATCAATATTTTTACAACATGTTAATATTTTCATCATCATAAATGTCTTTCACTACTGGAGAGCAAATTCTAAAACATTCATACACTGAGTTGCTCTTTTTTTTGATTAAACTGCTGGGTCGACGTCCGATGATTTTTCGTGAAAAACTTAGAGCTTTTGAAACTGAAACTTCATCACAACTTGGCGTCTTGTAAGCTGTGTGCAGATTTTCTACGAGGTAAAGTACCATCTAACGTATTTCTCACGTGTTGAGTTTCACTGGATTCGGGATTGGGAGAAAGTGATCTCGCCCGCTGTTTCATTGTATAGCGGTATATATCAGCACGAACAACTTGCATTTGATTGAGTTCAGGCTTAAAGAGAATCACATATATCTTGGGTGCAAACATACATGCAAGAAGATCCACGGCAGTCGCTAAAATAGCGACACAAATATAAATGGCAAAACGATCAAGAATACTTCCTGTGAAGACGATAATAAACGAAAGCCATATTACTGAAAATGAAAACATAGCATAAGTAATCAAACGTGCTTCACTAAAGTTGGCTGGAAGGGAACGAGCACGAAATGCCATTATTGCACACACCATAGATAAAAGCCAGTTGTACAAAAGTACAGCGGTATGCAGATCACGTGCAGAATCATTGCAACCGATAGGTACAGCGGTCTCTCTTACGAAGGATTGCAATTTAATAGGATGCACATCCACCATTACAGCTATCAGAATAGCTTCAATAACGAGCAAAACGAAAACCATAAGAAACTGAGTCTTCATTGTAACCAGGGATTTATCTTTGATGTTGGCCACAACGTTATTAAAGATCTGAATGAGTCGAAATGTTTTGGTTAGCACCAGTGAAGATGCTAAAGTCATGAGTAAGCCAAATGCTATAGGCTGAACATGACAAATAGACGTATTTGGACGTCCAATATAAAGCAATGGTAGAGCAAACATCACAGTTATAGTTATGAGAAGGAGCAAAGAGGGATATCGTGATGCAGCTTTGACGATAGGGGTTTTACGATGTTTATAGTAAACACCAAACATGGATGACGTCACAATTACTCCGAACACAGAAAATGATGTCAATACGGCAGCAGTTGCCGAATCCCAACGGATAAACTCTTCTGGTATGCGCAAGCATCGCGTTCGATTAGAATCAGATGTAAAACCGTTAGGACATTCCTCGCATTGGTTTGGTCCGATACCGACCTTAAATTGTCCGGGTGGACAGAGTATACAATCCCAGCAACAAGCAACATCACTATTCACTTGATACATCCCCGGGGGGCATGGAAACGAACACACCGAGACAGGGGTGGTGTTTCGACCACCGTTCCAGTAAATGGGACTCCGAATTTTCAGTAAACCATTGGACCAACTGCCAACGAACACAAAACTTTTCCCTTTTTTATTTTTGTTTGAAGGTTGAAGGTTGCTGATGTTGTAATAGATCACTAAATGATGGAGAATATGTTTTATGAATTTGACATTTAATGTAATCGTAGAGGGACTAGCTTTGACGTTTTGACGACTAATTAAATCGTTTACTCAAAAAATAATAACTCATCAAACAATTATAATTTCATGATTAAATAAAATCATTCACATAATGTGATTATACCTTCTGGATTTCCATCTTCATTGTAACTCAACAACCTACTACTGGATCCAGTTCTATTCACCTGTAACATATACATTCTTAACCTTTCCAAGTCAATATTCTTTATATAACTACTATTGCAATTCTCGTAAGAATATGGTTTTGTTTCAGTACAATTCATGTACTCAACTAATCCCAATGCAACAGTATAAGCAGCATCCATAATATAAGAGGTTTTGCTTCTCGTTAGATTCAAAGCAGTTACGGTAAAATCATGTTCGCGTACATACTCTAAGATCCAAGGGTTTTCCATGGTTAAGTCGAACTTTCTCAAATGTTGTTCAAATAAGGGTACAGTGGGAGTATGTGTAACGATACCCACCATACCACCCACTGTCGATAAATCAAAATCATAAACGCTATCACTGAATCCCCAATCCTCGGTGGCAATCCACGTTTTCCCAGTTAATCCTTGTTTTTGAGCTTCTTTAAGCACAGCAACAGCTCGTGGACGCTCGCAAAACAACACAATCACGTTGGTTCTTTCATTTTTTTTTAAATCTCTGATAATACTCCGAATTTCTTGTTTCGTGTCTTCCGAGCTAATGTTGAAATGAAAGAGCCGTTCTAACGAGATACATATGTTATAACGTCGTGCTAATTGGTTAAAGACCTCCACTCCACCACGACCATAATCTTCATCTGTCGCTACTGTTGCAACATATGACCAGTTGAAATGTTTCACGATATCAACCATAGCACGGGCTTGATAATTATCTGGAGGTATGGTACGCATGAAAGTCCTAGAAAGTTTTAAGTACATCATTCGCAAATCATTTTGATGAATAATAATGCTGGTTTTTTACTACAAACATAAGTTCGTTTATCGTACACTGATAAACGTAATTTTAATAAAATTTTAGATAGTGTAAAGACTGTTCTCATTCTCTGTTGTTCATTTATCACTACCTACACTGACACACTAACATACACACCTGTATGCTTCCTTGTTGCTCAAAGAGACACTAGTACTAGAGTAGCTAATTTGTGGAAGTGATGATACGCCAGCAATCGCATTAACACGTTGCGATATCTCAGAGCGTGCTCCACCAATCAAAGTGACTATGTACGGTTCCGTGGTATTGTCGTTGCAAGAGCACTTTTGAGAGCTATTTCTGTCTGGCTTTCGAGATCGAAGCAAAGTATAATCCAAAGCAGCTTCAAGGGCGACGTCGACGTTATTAAGTGAGTCCCGAATATCGTAGCCCAATGTCAAATTAGTAGCTGGAAAAAGATTTTATGCAGACATGAAAATTTGTTTAAACATAAAGTCTTAAGTTCTGGCGTGTCAAGTGAAGATGTAATTAACGATTTGTTAATTATAGGAATTAAGTTTCTAAGTAAAAAATCAAAAAAGGAAAAATATATTCAACATTACACATTACAAAGCCAAGACAATAAAAAAACTGTGACATCTGTCACTATAACAAAAAAATGGAAAATCATAAAATAATTGTATATTTTGTTTAGGATAGGACCAGACACTATTTCAAACATGGTAACAACTTTTTACCATTAAAAAACCCAGGTCTCATGGCCTCGACAGAAAAGCGTAAGGTCTCGCTCCATATAACTCCAGCGTTGTTCAATCTGTAACACCTCGGTATACGGTCGTGGTCAAGAATATAGGAGTATTTAGGAACACGTAGATCACACAGTGAGTCATTAGATTCACGTATGTGGATTGGAAACAGTCCACCAATTCGGATGTCACTAAAATTACTGACGAAGGGCCTTGGAAACTTTGCTTGTCCACGATTCGAATTCTGTTTGCTGGACGATTCACGCAAGAGAACAAAGATAGTAAATGTATAAAACAAGTTCATTGCTGTAAAGAAATATCGTTGACCTAAAGAATGATAAAAATCTTGTTTACACAACACACAACTTAAATTATATCACATTTATTCGTTATAATAATACGTAGAGTAAAAGGCAAACTTTATAAATTCCTAGCTTTCCTATGTCTACTTGTTGTAGTGTATCCTCAAATCATAGATATAAAATTTTAAAGTAATGAAATGACTGTACATAAACTCTCTATTTCCATATACATATAAGTTTTAGTCAGTTCTTATGTGTATATGCTACTTTAAGCCAAAACAACACCCATCGGGCTTCAGATTGAATCTATGAGACTATGACATATATTTCAAAACAAACAGAAATTTATTAGTATCACACAAGCTGATGGTTTTTTTAGAAAGAGGTAACAAAACAGACCAAAATATAGTGGTTACCTGAATGGCCAACGTTATATACATGGGGTTTTATCATAGGTTAAATCATAGCTACGCCAGTAATATTTCACTCGATCTACACTACACCTACTGTATGTTTTTAATAGCGTTTCATATGATCTGATAGTCAAATCCAATAAATAAAACGACACTGGATCGCTTGAGCAAGAGAATGTTGTCAACTTTTGAACATAAGTATGTAAAACTACCAATGATATGAGATGAAATAAATTAATTTTCAAAAACATGACTATTAAAGAAATTGATACATACAACCAATCTTACCGAGGACGTTGTTAAATATTACGACAAATAGATCGACAGCGTCGAGTCAAACAATTGCATAGATGTTTGACTTTGTCTTCATGCAACTGACAACTTCAACTTCGTAAAAATGTAATGACGATCGTTTGATATATCTAAACAACAACGTCTGCAAAAAAGCGATAACATTTACATCGTTAATTTTAAGTTATCTGAGCTAATATAGTCAACATAACGACAAGTCAAGACCGGATATGTATGTTAGATACAGTCTAATGAGTGCATGAAGACAAAGACAACCAACTGTATCTATGATTGGGAATACAGCCGAACAAGAAGAAAAGGAAGTTATAATTTACATTGATGTCATAGATATATGTGAGCTGAAGCGAGACGTAAATAGCTATATATAAGTTTGTTTCCTAACAAATACAGAATTTACTTATGTCTTTTTTATTTGATTTTAAAAAATCATTTTGTTAAACATAAATGTCATTATTCCAAATTTTCATTATTAGCAATCACACAATAAGTGTTTTTGAATAAACTATATGTAGCTCAAATGTGAAATGTCGAATCTTTAATAAAAGTTAATTTGTCCTCCAAAAACGAATTGGGCATAGTATAGATTATTATCCGACTGTTCCATAACCTAAAAATTAAAGCTTTGCACCTGTTTTGTCATCTGTCGGCAGAAACACAGGCCCTTGGAAAGTGTCTCACGTATTCACCAACATCATGCGCAAAAACAGATAAAATTAAAGGATCCTGAGAGGTGTCTAACAATCTTGTAAGAATCCTAAATGAATTATGAAATAACAAATTACAAAAACGCAGTTTTTCAATCATGATTAGCCTGATGTACGTAGATGTACGTAGATGTACGTAGATGTATGTAGATGTACGTAGATGTACGTACTTACGGGGACGAATAGAGTTTTTAAGACTTACTTTATTAATTCATAATTCTTTTCATTGAGTCTTTGAGAATTTTCACGCTGAAATTATTTGAAATACGATTAAATAAGCAATCCTTAAATGAAGTAACCCTAATATAATGGTAATGTTCGTTGATTGTGCATGAATTTCTTACCCAAAACTTCTCGGATTTGTGAACAGGACTCCACTCCAGTCGACCTGACCGAACTTCTGCTGCGTATTCGTCAAATGTACTAAAGACGAACAAAATACAAACAAAAAAAATAAACGATGAAAAATTTAGAAGACATTTGATTACCTCAAATCTTGTATACTTTCCGTTAGCCGTTCGTGAACGAATTCGACATCTTCCTGTGGAGAAATGAGACCATTCTCACTATGTTTGAGTACGCGTAAAGTATTTAAAAAATCATATTTATACTTCAATATCTTCATCCACCCATTTCTTGTTCACTAAACAGCAATAACCTGTATACAAAAAAAAATAAAGTATTAAGACGGTTAAAGATTTTTACATTAAAAAATCTCTATATATACACAGACAGTTGGTAGTTTAAAGAAACATCAATCAAAACTTGAATTTTAACAAAAGTTTAATAACTTATATATTGAGACAGATATATAACGGGGTGTTTACATGAAACCAGAATGACTTTCATTTCCAATTGAAACAAGATGTCAATCCACGAATGACTTTCTCTTTCTCTTTTCCTGTGTCTCGCAGGATGTCAGCAAGTGTTTGTACAACAGCATTAATCCTGTCAAAAAATATTTTAAAAAACTCTCATAATTGAAGTGTTTACGAAACAAACGATATTCAATTCAATACATTCTACTTACTCATTTATTTTTGCAGCAATGATTGCATTAAAACTGAAAAGCCATAAACAAAATATTATTTGGTATTGTAGTTGAAAGCCAATGTTATCTCGAACCAAAAACATGACTAAACTAAAGAAGTAAACTATCAAGTTGCGTTGTGTCTGTATTATTTCACAGGACATTTTGTAAATACGCAAACACAGAGCAACCCTGTACAATCAAATACAGTTCAATAGAGAGATGTGGTTTTTGTTCAATTTTATATCAAACAACCAAAATAATTTTTATACTTTACATTAACACAAATATAAATTGAAATAAACGTGAAATTTATTTTTAATGCATTGTTTTGTAAGTTATTTACATCATTGTGTATTGACTAACTATATTTCTTTGACCATTTAAAAGGATAATTTAAAGTTTGCATAATAAACGATTGGAGCTGTAAATTTTACTTTATTATCCATCATAATCAAGGATATTTACAATCAATATTTTTACAACATGTTAATATTTTCATCATCATAAATGTCTTTCACAACTAGGGAGCAAATTCTAAAACATTCATACACTGAGTTGCTCTTTTTTGATTAAACTGCTGGGTCGACGTCCGATGATTTTTCCTGAAAAACTTAGAGCTTTTAAAACTTAAACTTCATCACTTGGCTAGTTTCACAACTTAGCGTCTTGTATGCTGTGTGCAGATTTTCTACGAGGTAAAGTACCATCTAACGTATTTCTCACGTGTTGAGTTTCACTGGATTCGGGATTGGGAGAAAGTGATCGCGCCCGCTGTTTCATTGTATAGCGGTATATATCAGCACGAACAACTTCCATTTGATTGAGTTCAGGCTTAAAGAGAATCACATATATCTTGGGTGCAAACATACATGCAAGAAGATCCACGGCAGTCGCTAAAATAGCGACACAAATATAAATGGCAAAACGATCAAGAATACTTCCTGTGAAGACGATAATAAAGGAAAGCCATATTACTGAAAATGAAAACATAGCATAAGTAATCAAACGTGCTTCGCTAAAGTTGGCTGGAAGGGAACGAGCACGAAATGCCATTATTGCACACACCATAGATAAAAGCCAGTTATACAAAAGTACAGCGGTATGCAGATCACGTGCAGAATCATTGCAACCGATAGGTACAGCGGTCTCTCTTACGAAGGATTGCAATTTAATAGGATGCACATCCACCATTACTGCTATCAGAATAGCTTCAATAACGAGCAAAACGAAAACCATAAGAAACTGAGTCTTCATTGTAACCAGGGATTTATCTTTGATGTTGGTTACAACGTTATTAAAGATCTGAATGAGTCGAAATGTTTTGGTTAGCACCAGTGAAGATGCCAAAGTCATGAGTAAGCCAAATGCTATAGGCTGAACATGACAAATAGACGTATTTGGACGTCCAATATAAAGCAATGGTAGAGCAAACATCACAGTTATAGTTATGAGAAGGAGCAAAGAGGGATATCGTGATGCAGCTTTGACGATAGGGGTTTTACGATGTTTATAGTAAACACCAAACATGAATGACGTCACAATTACTCCGAACACAGAAAACGATGTCAATACGGCAGCAGTTGCCGAATCCCAACGGATAAACTCTTCTGGTATGCGCAAGCATCGCGTACGATTAGAATCAGATGTAAAACCGTTAGGACATTCCTCGCATTGGTTGGGTCCGATACCGACCTTAAATTGTCCGGGTGGACAAAGTATACAATCCCAGCAACAAGCAACATCACTATTCACTTGATACATCCCCGGGGGGCATGGAAACGAACACACCGAGACAGGGGTGGTGTTTCGACCACCGTTCCAGTAAATGGGACTCCGAATTTTCAGTAAACCATTGGACCAACTTCCAACGAACACAAAACTTTTCCCTTTTTTATTTTTGTTTGAAGGTTGAAGGTTGCTGATGTTGTAATAGATCACTAAATGGTGGAGAATATGTTTTATGAAATTATTTGACATTTAATGTAATCGTAGAGGGACTAGCTTTGACGTTTTGACGACTAATTAAATCGTTTACTCAAAAAATAACTCATCAAACAATTATAATTTCATGATTAAATAAAATCATTCACATAATGTGATTATACCTTCTGGATTTCCATCTTCATTGTAACTCAGCAACCGACTACTGGATCCAGTTCTATTCACTTGTAACATATACATTCTTAACCTTTCCAAGTCAATATTCTTTATATAACTACTATTGCAATTCTCGTAAGTATATGGTTTTGTTTCAGTACAATTCATGTACTCAAATAATCCCAATGCAACAGTATAAGCAGCATCCATAATATAAGAGGTTTTGCTTCTCGTTAGATTCAAAGCAGTTACGTTAAAATCATGTTCGCGTACATACTCTAAGATCCAAGGGTTTTCCATGGTTAAGTTGAACTTTCTCAAATGTTGTTCAAATAAGGGTACAGTGGGAGTATGTGTGACGACACCCACGATACCACCCACTGTCGATAAATCAAAATCATAAACGCTATCACTGAATCCCCAAGCCTCGGTGGCAATCCACGTTTTCCCAGTTAAACCTTGTTTTTGAGCTTCTTTAAGCACAGCGACAGCTCGTGGACGCTCGCAAAACAACACAATCACGTTGGTTCTTTCATTTTTTTTCAAATCTCTGACAATACTCCGAATTTCTTGTTTTGTATCTTCTGAGCTAATGTTGAAATGAAAGAGCCGTTCTAACGAGATACATATGTTATAACGTCGTGCTAATTGGTTAAAGACCTCCACTCCACCACGACCATAATCTTCATCTGTCGCTACTGTTGCAACATATGACCAGTTGAAATGTTTCACGATGTCAACCATAGCACGGGCTTGATAATTATCTGGAGGTATGGTACGCATGAAAGTCCTAGAAAGTTTTAAGTACATCATTCGCAAATCATTTTGATGAATAATAATGCTGGTTTTTTACTACAAACATATGTTCGTTTATCGTACACTGATAAACGTAATTTTAATAAAAATTTAGATAGTGTAAAGACTGTTCTTTTTCTCGGTTGTTCATTCATCACTACCTACACTGACACACGTTATCTTAGTTTATATTTTAGATAGTGTAAAGACTGTTCTCATTTTCTGTTGTTCATTCATCACTACCTACACTGACACACGTTATCTTAGTTTATATTTTAGATAGTGTAAAGACTGTTCTCATTCTCTGTTGTTCATTCATCACTACCTACACTGACACACAAACATACATACCTGTATGCTTCCTTGTTGCTCAAAGAGACACTAGTACTAGAGTAGCTAATTTGTGGAAGTGATGATACGCCAGCAATCGCATTAACACGTTGCGATATCTCAGAGCGTGCTCCACCAATCAAAGTGACTATGTACGGTTCCGTGGTATTGTCGTTGCAAGAGCACTTTTGAGAGCTATTTCTGTCTGGCGTTCGAGATCGAAGCAAAGTATAATCCAAAGCAGCTTCAAGGGCGACGTCGACGTTATTAAGTGAGTCCCGAATATCGTAGCCCAATGTCAAATTAGTAGCTGGAAAAAGATTTTATGCAGACATGAAAATTTGTTTAAACATAAAGTCTTAAGTTCTGGCGTGTCAAGTGAAGATGTAATTAACGATTTGTTAATTATAGGATATAAGTTTCTAAGTAAAAAATCAAAAAAGGAAAAATATATTCAACATTACACGTTACAAAGCCAAGATAATAAAAAAACTGTGACATCTGTCACTATAACAAAAAAATGGCAAATCATAAAATAATTGTATATTTTGTTTAGGATAGGACCAGACACTATTTCAAACATGGTAACAACTTTTTACCATTAAAAAACCCAGGTCTTATGGCCTCGACAGAAAAGCGTAACGTCTCGCTCCATATAACTCCATTGTTGTTCAATCGGTAACACCTCGGAATACGGTTGTGGTCAAGAATATAGGAGTATTTAGGAACACGTAGATCACACAGCGAGTCATTAGATTCACGTATGTGGATTGGAAACAGTCCACCAATTCGGATGTCACTAAAATTGCTGACGAAGGGCCTTGGAAACTTTGCTTGTCCACGATTCGAATTCTGTTTGCTGGACGATTCACGCAAGAGAACAAAGATAGTAAATGTATAAAACAAGTTCATTGCTGTAAAGAAATATCGTTGACCTAAAGAATGATAAAAATCTTGTTTACACAACAAACAACTTAAATTATATCACATTTATTCGTTATAATAATACGTAGAGTAAAAGGCAAACTTTATAAATTCCTAGCCTTCCTATGTCTACTTGTTGTAGTGTATCCTCAAATCGTAGATATAAAATTTTAAAGTAATGAAATGACTTTACATAAACTCTCTATTTCCTTATACATATAAGTTTTAGTCAGTTCTTATGTGTATATGCTACTTTAAGCCAAAACAACACCCATCGGGCTTCAGATTGAATCTATGAGACTATGACATATATTTCAAAACAAAAAGAAATTTATTAGTATCACACAAGCTGATGGTTTTTAGAAAGAGGTAACAAAACAGACCAAAATATAGTGTTTACCTGAATGGCCAACGTTATATACATGGGGTTAAATCATAGCTACGCCAGTAACACTTCACTCGATCTACACTACACCTACTGTATGTTTTTAATAGCGTTTCATATGATCTGATAATCAAATCCAATAAATAAAACGACACTGGATCGCTTGAGCAAGAGATTGTTGTCAACTTTTGAACATAAGTATGTAAAACTACCAATGATATGAGATGAAATAAATTAATTTTCAAAAACATGACTATTAAAGAAATTGATACAGACAACTAATCTTACCGAGGAAGTTGTTAAATGTTACGACAAATAGATCGACAACGTCGAGTCAAACAATTGCATAGACTGCAACTGACAACTTCAACTTCGTAAAAATGTAATGATGATCGTTTGATATATCTAAACAACAACGTCTGCAAAAAAGCGATAACATTTACCTCGTTAATTTTAAGTTATCTGAGCTAATACAGTCAACATAACGACAACTCGAGACCGGATATGTATGTTAGACACAGTCTAATGAGTGCATGAAGACAAAGACAACCAACTGTATGTATGATTGGAAATACAGTCGAACAAGAAGAAAAGGATGTTATAATTTACATTGATGTCATAGATATATGTGAGCCGAAGCGAGACGTAAATAGCTTTATATCAGTTTTTTTCCTAACAAATACAGACTTTACTTATGTCTTTTTTATTTGATTTTGAAAAATCATTTTGTTAAACATAAATGTCATTATTCCAAATTTTCATTATTAGCAATCACACAATAAGTGTTTTTGAAAAACTATATGTAGCTCAAATGTGAAATGTCGAATCTTTAATAAAAGTTAATTTGTCCTCCAAAAACGAATTGGGCATAGTATAGATTATTATCCGACTGTTAGATAACCTAAAAATTAAAGCTTTGCACCTGTTTTGTCATCTGTCGGCAGAAACACAGGCCCTGGGAAAGTGTCTCACGTATTCACCAACATCATGCGCAAAAACAGATAAAATTAAAGGATCCTGAGAGGTGTCTAACAATCTTGTAAGAATCCTAAATGAATTATGAAATAACAAATTACAAAAACGCAGTTTTTCAATCATGATTAGCCTGATGTACGTAGATGTATGTAGATGTACGTAGATGTATGTAGATGTACGTAGATGGACGTAGATGTACGTAGATGGACGTACTTACGGGGACGAATAGAGTTTTTAAGACTTACTTTATTAATTCATAATTCTTTTCATTGAGTCTTTGAGAATTTTGACGCTGAAATTACTTGAAATAAGATTAAATAAGCAATCCTTAAATGAAGTAACCCTTATATAATGGTAATGTTCGTTGATTGTGCATGAATTTCTTACCCAAAACTTCTCGGATTTGTGAACAGGACTCCACTCCAGTCGACCTGACCGAATTTCTGCTGCATATTTGTCAAATGTACTAAAGATGAACAAAATACAAACAAAAAAAATAAACGATGAAAAATTTAGAAGAGATTTGATTACCTCAAATCTTGTACACTTTTCGTTAGCCCTTCGAGAACGAATTTGACATCTTCCTGTGGAGAAATGAGACCATTCTCACTGTTTGATAATGCGTAAAGTATTTAAAAAATCATATTCATACTTCAATATCTTCATCCACCCATTTCTTGTTCACTAAGACAGCAATAACCTGTATATAACAAAAATAAAGTATTAAGACGGTTAAAAATTTTTACAATAAAAAATCTCTATGTTTACATAGACAGTTGGTAGTTTAAAGAAACATCAATCAAAACTTGAATTTTAACAAAAGTTTAATAACATATATTGAGACAGATATATAACGGGGTGTTTACATGAATCCGGAATGACTTTCAATTCCAATAGAAACGTGATGTCAATCCACGAATGACTTTCTCTTTCTCTTTTCCTGTGTCTCGCAGGATGTCAGCAAGTGTTTGTACAACAGCATTAATCCTGTCAAAAATTGTTTTAAAAAATTCTCATAATTGAAGTGTTTACGAAACAAACGATATTCAATTCAATACATTCTACGTACTCATTTATTTTTGCAGCAATGATTGCATTAAAACTGAAAAGCCATAAACAAAATAATATTTGATATTGTAGTTGAAAGCCAATGTTATCTCGAACCAAAAACATGACTAAACTAAAGAAGTAAACTATCAAGTTGCGTTGTGTCTGTATTATTTCACAGGACATTTTGTAAATACGCAAACACAGAGCAACCCTGTACAATCAAATACAGTTCAATAGAGAGATGTGGTTTTTGTTCAATTTTATATCAAACAACCAAAATAATTTTTATACTTAACATTAACACAAATATAAATTTTTCTTTTCAAAATTCATATTCATTCACATTATAAGCATTTAAGATTACGTGAAATTTATTTTTAATGCATTGTTTTGTAAGTTATTTACATCATTGTGTATTGACTAACTATATTTCTTTGACCATTTAAAAGGATAATTTAAAGTTTGCATAATAAACGATTGGAGCTGTAAATTTTACTTTATTATCCATCATAATCAAGGATATTTACAATCAATATTTTTACAACATGTTAATATTTTCATCATCATAAATGTCTTTCACTACTAGAGAGAAAATTCTAAAACATACACTGAGTTGCTCTTTTTTGATTAAACTGCTGGGTCGACGTCCATAGATTTTTCGTGAAAAACTTAGAGCTTTTGAAACTTAAACTTCATCACAACTTGGCGTCTTGTATGCTGTGTGCAGATTTTCTACGAGGTAAAGTACCATCTAACGTATTTCTCACGTGTTGAGTTTCACTGGATTAGGGTTTGGAGAAAGTGGTCGCGCCCGCTGTTTCATTGTATAGCGGTATATATCAGCACGAACAACTTCCATTTGATTGAGTTCAGGCTTAAAGAGAATCACATATATCTTGGGTGCAAACATACATGCAAGAAGATCCACGGCAGTCGCTAAAATAGCGACACAAATATAAATGGCAAAACGATCAAGAATACTTCCTGTGAAGACGATAATAAAAGAAAACCATATTACTGAAAATGAAAACATAGCATAAGTAATCAAACGTGCTTCACTAAAGTTGGCTGGAAGGGAACGAGCACGAAATGCCATTATTGCACACACCATAGATAAAAGCCAGTTATACAAAAGTACAGCGGTATGCAGATCACGTGCAGAATCATTGCAACCGATAGGTACAGCGGTCTCTCTTACGAAGGATTGCAATTTAATAGGATGCACATCCACCATTACTGCTATCAGAATAGCTTCAATAACGAGCAAAACGAAAACCATAAGAAACTGAGTCTTCATTGTAACCAGGGATTTATCTTTGATGTTGGTTACAACGTTATTAAAGATCTGAATGAGTCGAAATGTTTTGGTTAGCACCAGTGAAGATGCCAAAGTCATGAGTAAGCCAAATGCTATAGGCTGAACATGACAAATAGACGTATTTGGACGTCCAATATAAAGCAATGGTAGAGCAAACATCACAGTTATAGTTATGAGAAGGAGCAAAGAGGGATGTCGTGATGCAGCTATGACGATAGGGGTTTTACGATGTTTATAGTAAACACCAAACACGAATAACGTCACAATTACTCCGAACACAGAAAACGATGTCAATACGGCAGCAGTTGCCGAATCCCAACGGATAAACTCTTCTGGTATGCGCAAGCATCGCGTACGATTAGAATCAGATGTAAAACCGTTAGGACATTCCTCGCATTGGTTTGGTCCGATACCGACCTTAAATTTTCCGGGTGGACAAAGTATACAATCCCAGCAACAAGCAACATCACTATTCACTTGATACATCCCCGGGGGGCATGGAAACGAACACACCGAGACAGGGGTGGTTTTTCGACCACCGTTCCAGTAAATGGGACTCCGAATTTTCAGTAAACCGTTGGACCAACTTCCAACGAACACAAAACTTTTCCCTTTTTTATTTTTGTTTGAAGGTTGAAGGTTGCTGATGTTGTAATAGATCACTAAATGGTGGAGAATATGTTTTATGAAATTATTTGACATTTAATGTAATCGTAGAGGGACTATTTGACGTTTTGACGACTAATTAAATCGTTTATTCAAAAAATAATAACTCATCAAACAATTATAATTTCATGATTAAATAAAGTCATTCACATAATGTGATTATACCTTCTGGATTTCCATCTTCATTGTAACTCAACAACCTACTACTGGATCCAGTTCTATTCACCTGTAACATATACATTCTTAACCTTTCCAAGTCAATATTCTTTATATAACTACTATTGCAATTCTCGTAAGTATATGGTTTTGTTTCAGTACAATTCATGTACTCAAATAATCCCAATGCAACAGTATAAACAGCACCCATAATATAAGATGTTTTGCTTCTCGTTAGATTCAAAGCAGTCACGTTAAAACCATGTTCGCGTACATACTCTAAGATCCAAGGGTTTTCCATGGTTAAGTTGAACTTCCTCAAATGTTTTTCAAATAAGGGTACAGTGGGAGTATGTGTAACGATACCCACGATACCGCCCACTGTCGATAAATCAAAATCATAAACGCTATCACTGAATCCCCAAGCCTCGGTGGCAATCCACGTTTTCCCAGTTAACCCTTGTTTTTGAGCTTCTTTAAGCACAGCGACAGCTCGTGGACGCTCGCAAAACAACACAATCACGTTGGTTCTTTCAATTTTTTTCAAATCTCTGACAATACTCCGAATTTCTTGTTTCGTGTCTTCTGAGCTAATGTTGAAATGAAAGAGCCGTTGTAACGAGATACATATGTTATAACGTCGTGCTAATTGGTTAAAGACCTCCACTCCACCACGACCATAATCTTCATCTGTCGCTACTGTTGCAACATATGACCAGTTGAAATGTTTCAAGATATCAACCATAGCACGGGCTTGATAATTATCTGGAGGTATGGTACGCATGAAAGTCCTAGAAAGTTTTAAGTACATCATTCGCAAATCATTTTGATGAATAATAATGCTGGTTTTTTACTACAAACATACGTTCGTTTATCGTACACTGATAAACGTAATTTTAATAAAAATTTAGATAGTGTAAAGACTGTTCTTTTTCTCGGTTGTTCATTCATCATTACCTACACTGACACACGTTATCTTAGTTTATATTTTAGATAGTGTAAAGACTGTTCTCATTCTCTGTTGTTCATTCATCACTACCTACACTGACACACGTTATCTGAGTTTATATTTTAGATAGTGTAAAGACTGTTCTCGTTTTCTGTTCTTCATTTATCACTACCTACACTGACACACTAACATACACACCTGTATGCTTCCTTGTTGCTCAAAGAGACACTAGTACTAGAGTAGCTAATTTGTGGAAGTGATGATACGCCAGCAATCGCATTAACACGTTGCGATATCTCAGAGCGTGCTCCACCAATCAAAGTGACTATGTACGGTTCCGTGGTATTGTCGTTGCAAGAGCACTTTTGAGAGCTATTTCTGTCTGGCGTTCGAGATCGAAGCAAAGTATAATCCAAAGCAGCTTCAAGAGCGACGTCGACGTTATTAAGTGAGTCCCGAATATCGTAGCCCAATGTCAAATTAGTAGCTGGAAAAAGATTTTATGCAGACATGAAAATTTGTTTAAACATAAAGTCTTAAGTTCTGGCGTGTCAAGTGAAGATGTAATTAACGATTTGTTAATTATAGGAATTAAGTTTCTAAGTAAAAAATCAAAAAAGGAAAAATATATTCAACATTACACGTTACAAAGCCAAGATAATAAAAAAACTGTGACATCTGTTACATAAGGATATGACCAGACACTATTTCAAACATGGTAACAACTTTTTACCCTTAAAAAACCAAGGTCTTATAGCCTCGACAGAAAAGCGTAACGTCTCGCTCCATATAACTCCATTGTTGTTCAATCTGTAACACCTCGGAATACGGTCGTGGTCAAGAATATAGGAGTATTTAGGAACACGTAGATCACACAGCGAGTCATTAGATTCACGTATGTGGATTGGAAACAGTCCACCAATTCGTATGTCACTAAAATTGCTGACGAAGGGCCTTGGAAACTTTGCTTGTCCACGATTCGAATTCTGTTTGCTGGACGATTCACGCAAGAGAACAAAGATAGTAAATGTATAAAACAAGTTCATTGCTGTAAAGAAATATCGTTGACCTAAAGAATGATAAAAATCTTGTTTACACAAAATACAACTTAAATTATATCATATTTATTCGTTATAATAATACGTAGAGTAAAAGGCAAACTTTATAAATTCCTAGCCTTCCTATGTCTACTTGTTGTAGTGTATCCTCAAATCGTAGATATAAAATTTTAAAGTAATGAAATGACTTTACATAAACTCTCTATTTCCTTATACATATAAGTTTTAGTCAGTTCTTATGTGTATATAATCGATGAAAACCTATGCTACTTTAAGCCAAAGACAACACCCATCAGGCTTCAGATTGAATCTATGAGACTATGACATATATTTCAAAACAAACAGAAATTTATTAGTATCACACAAGTTGATGGTTTTCAAAAAGAGGTAACAAAACAGACCAACATAGTGACCATGCTAAAGTTCAAGATGCTGAGTCATGAACACATTTTCTCATAAAATATAGTGGTTACCTGAATGGCCAACGTTATATACACGGGGTTTTATCATAGGTTAAATCATAGCTACGCCAGTAATACTTCACTCGATCTACACTACACCTACTGTATGTTTTTAATAGCGTTTCATATGATCTGATAGTCAAATCCAATAAATAAAACAACACTGGATCGTTTGAGCAAGAGAATGTTGTCAACTTTTGAACATAAGTATGTAAAAATACTAATGATATCATATGAAATAAATTAATTTTCAAATACACAAAAAAACATGACTATTAAAGAAATTGATACATACAACCAATCTTACCGAGGAAGTTGTTAAATGTTACGACAAATAGATCGACAGCGTCGAGTCAAACAATTGCACAGATTGCAACTGACAGCTTCAACTTCGTAAAAATGTAATGACGATCGTTTGATATATATAAACAACAACGCCTGGAAAAAAAGAAAACGAAAACATTTACCAAATTAATTTTAAGTTATCTGAGCTAATATAGTCAACATAACGACAAGTCAAGACCGGATATGTATGTTAGATACCGTCTAATGATATGGTGCGCCAAGATGGACAATATTACCAAAATCGAAAATATTTACAACGAAACACATAATCGTAAATCGAAAATAATATACTGGCAACTCTTTCAATATTTGCAAAACGAAACGCAAAAATATAAAAGAAAAATATACCTACTTTCTTTGCTTAAAAAGACATCGTATTCGCGACTACGAATTTGTTACAAAACATTGTCCTCAGATTGATGACGGCTACGTGTTTTTGTTGTCGCAACAATGTTTTCGCGCCAAAATGACTTAATTAGTACTCATAGTCGTACTTGTAGACTTTGCTAAAGCTCCCTATTATCACCTCAGCCGTAACATTATCTTTCGTAAAAATGTTTCGATGTAGTCCATCAAATAAACTAAAGCCTCTCGCTAAGAATTCCACAACATCCCGATATTCTGCCATATTTAATATGGAAGGGACAGGCAGACAGAAAGGATGGAAGGAACAAAATAACGAGTCATCGACAGTGTTCACGGAACGCGAAATAAAACACCGTTTTTTTCTTTGATGTCAGTGACAAGGCGCGGAAAAAATGTTGTTTGTTCGAAGAAAATGTCGTTTTATGAATGTCAATTTCGTTTTATATAAATGAGTTTCGTTTTATAAAAATAATTTTCATAATTTGAAAAATAAATTTCGTTGTGTATATATAAATTATGGTAAACGAATTTTTGTTTTCTTTTATATTTTTGCGTTTCGTTTTACAAATATTGAAAAAGTTGCCAGTATATTATTTTCGATATACGATAATGTGTTTCGTTGTAAATATTTTCGATTTTTGTAATATTGTCCATCTTGGCGCGCCATATAATGAGTGCATGAAGACAAAGACAACCAACTGTATGTATGATTGGGAATACAGTCGAACAAGAAGAAAAGGAAGTTATAATTTACATTGATGTCATAGATATATGTGAGCTGAAGCGAGACGTAAATAGCTTTATATCAGTTTTTTTCCTAACAAATACAGACTTTACTTATGTCTTTTTTATTTGATTTTAAAAAATCATTTTGTTAAACATAAATGTCATTATTCCAAATTTTCATTATTAGCAATCACACAATAAGTGTTTTTGAAAAACTATATGTAGCTCAAATGTGAAATGTCGAATCTTTAATAAAAGTTAATTTGTCCTCCAAAAATGAATTGGGCATAGTATAGATTATCATCCGACTGTTCCATAACCTAAAAATTTAAGCTTTGCACCTGTTTTGTCATCTGTCGGCAGAAACACAGGCCCTTGGAAAGTGTCTCACGTATTCACCAACATCATGCGCAGAAACAGATAAAATTAAAGGATCCTGAGAGGTGTCTAACAATCTTGTAAGAATCCTAAATGAATTATGAAATAACAAATTACAAAAACGCAGTTTTTCAATCATGATTAGCCTGATGTACGTAGATGTATGTACTTACGGGGACGAATAGAGTTTTTAAGACTTACTTTATTAATTCATAATTCTTTTCATTGAGTCTTTGAGAATTTTCACGCTGAAATTATTTGAAATACGATTAAATAAGCAATCCTTAAATGAAGTAACCCTAATATAATGGTAATGTTCGTTGATTGTGCATGAATTTCTTACCCAAAACTTCTCGGATTTGTGAACAGGACTCCACTCCAGTCGACCTGACCGAATTTCTGCTGCATATTTGTCAAATGTACTAAAGACGAAGAAAATACAAACAAAAAAAAATAAACGATGAAAAATTTAGAAGACATTTGATTACCTCAAATCTTGTACACTTTCCGTTAGCCGTTCGTGAACGAATTCGACATCTTCCTATGGAGAAATGAGACCATTCTCACTATGTTTGAGTACGCGTAAAGTATTTAAAAAATCATATTTATACTTCAATATCTTCATCCACCCATTTCTTGTTCACTAAACAGCAATAACCTGTATACAAAAAAAAATAAAGTATTAAGACGGTTAAAGATTTTTACAATAAAAAATCTCTATGTTTACATAGACAGTTGGTAGTTTAAAGAAACATCAATCAAAACTTGAATTTTAACAAAAGTTTAATAACATATATTGAGACATGTCATATGAATGTTTTATGCAGTGCGGTGTTTGAAATTAAATGAAGATATGATCTTCGCACTTTGTTGGACAATTTAAGCAATTGTCTCACAAACCTGAAAAAATCAGGTGACTTAAGTCATATCTTCATTTAATATATTGAGACAGATATATAACGGGGTGTTTACATGAATCCGGAATGACTTTCAATTCCAATAGAAACGTGATGTCAATCCACGAATGACTTTCTCTTTTTCTTTTCCTGTGTCTCGCAGGATGTCAGCAAGTATTTGAACAACAGCATTAATCCTGTCAAAAAATATTTTAAAAAACTCTCATAATTGAAGTGTTTACGAAACAAACGATATTCAATTCAATACATTCTACTTACTCATTTATTTTTGCCGCAATGATTGAATTAAAACTGAAAAGCCATAAACAAAATAATATTTGATATTGTAGTTGAAAGCCAATGTTATCTCGAACCAAAAACATGACTAAACTAAAGAAGTAAACTATCAAGTTGCGTTGTGTCTGTATTATTTCACAGGACATTTTGTAAATACGCAAACACAGAGCAACCCTGTACAATCAAATACAGTTCAATAGAGATGTGGTTTTGTTCAATTTTATATCAAACAACCAAATAATTTTTATACTTTACATTAACACAAATATAAATTGAAATAAACGTGAAATTTATTTTTAATGCATTGTTTTGTAAGTTATTTACATCATTGTGTATTGACTAACTATATTTCTTTGACCATTTAAAGGATAATTTAAAGTTTGCATAATAAACGATTGGAGCTGTAAATTTTACTTTATTATCCATCATAATCAAGGATATTTACAATCAATATTTTTACAACATGTTAATATTTTCATCATCATAAATGTCTTTCACTACTGGAGCAAATTCTAAAACATTCATACACTGGTTGCTCTTTTTGATTAAACTGCTGGGTCGACGTCCGATGATTTTTCAAAAACTTAGAGCTTTTAAAACTTAAACTTCATCACTTGGCTAGTTTCACAACTTAGCGTCTTGTATGCTGTGTGCAGATTTTCTACGAGGTAAAGTACCATCTAACGTATTTCTCACGTGTTGAGTTTCACTGGATTCGGGATTGGGAGAAAGTGATCGCGCCCGCTGTTTCATTGTATAGCGGTATATATCAGCACGAACAACTTCCATTTGATTGAGTTCAGGCTTAAAGAGAATCACATATATCTTGGGTGCAAACATACATGCAAGAAGATCCAGGGCAGTCGCTAAAATAGCGACACAAATATAAATGGCAAAACGATCAAGAATACTTCCTGTGAAGACGATAATAAACGAAAACCATATTACTGAAAATGAAAACATAGCATAAGTAATCAAACGTGCTTCGCTAAAGTTGGCTGGAAGGGAACGAGCACGAAATGCCATTATTGCACACACCATAGATAAAAGCCAGTTATACAAAAGTACAGCGGTATGCAGATCACGTGCAGAATCATTGCAACCGATAGGTACAGCGGTCTCTCTTACGAAGGATTGCAATTTAATAGGATGCACATCCACCATTACTGCTATCAGAATAGCTTCAATAACGAGCAAAACGAAAACCATAAGAAACTGAGTCTTCATTGTAACCAGGGACTTATCTTTGATGTTGGCCACAACGTTATTAAAGATCTGAATGAGACGAAATGTTTTGGTTAGCACCAGTGAAGATGCCAAAGTCATGAGTAAGCCAAATGCTATAGGCTGAACATGACAAATAGACGTATTTGGACGTCCAATATAAAGCAATGGTAGAGCAAACATCACAGTTATAGTTATGAGAAGGAGCAAAGAGGGATATCGTGATGCAGCTTTGACGATAGGGGTTTTACGATGTTTATAGTAAACACCAAACATGAATGACGTCACAATTACTCCGAACACAGAAAACGATGTCAATACGGCAGCAGTTGCCGAATCCCAACGGATAAACTCTTCTGGTATGCGCAAGCATCGCGTACGATTAGAATCAGATGTAAAACCGTTAGGACATTCCTCGCATTGGTTTGGTCCGATACCGACCTTAAATTGTCCGGGTGGACAGAGTATACAATCCCAGCAGCAAGCAACATCACTATTCACTTGATACATCCCCGGGGGGCATGGAAACGAACACACCGAGACAGGGGTGGTGTTTCGACCACCGTTCCAGTAAATGGGACTCCGAATTTTCAGTAAACCGTTGGACCAATTGCCAACGAACACAAAACTTTTCCCTTTTCTATTTTTGGTTGAAGGTTGAAGGTTGCTGATGTTGTAATAGATCACTAAATGATGAAGAATATGTTTTATGAAATTATTTGACATTTAATGTAATCGTAGAGGGACTATTTGACGTTTTGACGACTAATTAAATCGTTTACTCAAAAAATAATAACTCATCAAACAATTATAATTTCATGATTAAATAAAGTCATTCACATAATGTGATTATACCTTCTGGATTTCCATCTTCATTGTAACTCAACAACCTACTACTGGATCCAGTTCTATTCACCTGTAACATATACATTCTTAACCTTTCCAAGTCAATATTCTTTATATAACTACTATTGCAATTCTCGTAAGTATATGGTTTTTTTTCAGTACAATTCATGTACTCAAATAATCCCAATGCAACAGTATAAACAGCATCCATAATATAAGATGTTTTGCTTCTCGTTAGATTCAAAGCAGTTACGGTAAAATCATGTTCGCGTACATACTCTAAGATCCAAGGGTTTTCCATGGTTAAGTTGAACTTCCTCAAATGTTGTTCAAATAAGGGTACAGTGGGGTATGTGTAACGATACCCACCATACCGCCCACTGTCGATAAATCAAAATCATAAACGCTATCACTGAATCCCCAAGCCTCGGTGGCAATCCACGTTTTCCCAGTTAACCCTTGTTTTTGAGCTTCTTTAAGCACAGCGACAGCTCGTGGACGCTCGCAAAACAACACAATCACGTTGGTTCTTTCAATTTTTTTCAAATCTCTGACAATACTCCGAATTTCTTGTTTCGTGTCTTCCGAGCTAATGTTGAAATGAAAGAGCCGTTGTAAAGAGATACATATGTTATAACGTCGTGCTAATTGGTTAAAGACCTCCACTCACCACGACCATAATCTTCATCCGTCGCTACTGTTGCAACATATGACCAGTTGAAATGTTTCAAGATATCAACCATAGCACGGGCTTGATAATTATCTGGAGGTATGGTACGCATGAAAGTCCTAGAAAGTTTTAAGTACATCATTCGCAAATCATTTTGATGAATAATAATGCTGGTTTTTTACTACAAACATACGTTCGTTTATCATACACTGATAAACGTAATTTTAATAAAAATTTAGATAGTGTAAAGACTGTTCTTTTTCTCGGTTGTTCATTCATCACCTACACTGACACTTATCTTAGTTTATATTTTAGATAGTGTAAAGACTGTTCTCATTCTCTGTTGTTCATTCATCACTACCTACACTGACACACGTTAAAGTTTATATTTTAGATAGTGTAACTCTGTGTTCTTCATCACTACCTACACTGACACACTAACATACATACCTGTATGCTTCCTTGTTGCTCAAAGAGACACTAGTACTAGAGTAGCTAATTTGTGGAAGTGATGATACGCCAGCAATCGCATTAACACGTTGCGATATCTCTGAGCGTGCTCCACCAATCAAAGTGACTATGTACGGTTCCGTGGTATTGTCGTTGCAAGAGCACTTTTGAGAGCTATTTCTGTCTGGCTTTCGAGATCGAAGCAAAGTATAACCCAAAGTAGCTTCAAGGGCGACGTCGACGTTATTAAGTGAGTCCCGAATATCGTAGCCCAATGTCAAATTAGTAGCTGGAAAAAGATTTTATGCAGACATGAAAATTTGTTTAAACATAAAGTCTTAAGTTCTGGCGTGTCAAGTGAAGATGTAATTAACGATTTGTTAATTATAGGAACTAGGTTTCTAAGTAAAAAATCAAAAAAGGAAAAATATATTCAATATTACACGTTACAAAGCCAAGACAATAAAAAAACTGTGACATCTGTTACATAAGGACAGGACCAGACACTATTTCAAACATGGTAACAACTTTTTACCATTAAAAAACCCAGGTCTCATGGCCTCGACAGAAAAGCGTAACGTCTCGCTCCATATAACTCCATTGTTGTTCAACCTGTAACACCTCGGAATACGGTCGTGGTCAAGAATATATGAGTATTTAGGAACACGTAGATCACACAGCGAGTCATTAGATTCACGTATGTGGATTGGAAACAGTCCACCAATTCGTATGTCACTAAAATTGCTGACGAAGGGCCTTGGAAACTTTGCTTGTCCACGATTCGAATTCTGTTTGCTGGACGATTCACGCAAGAGAACAAAGATAGTAAATGTATAAAACAAGTTCATTGCTGTAAAGAAATATCGTTGACCTAAAATGATAAAAATCTTGTTTACACAACAAACAACTTAAATTATATCACATTTATTCGTTATAATAATACGTAGAGTAAAAGGCAAACTTTATAAATTCCTAGCCTTCCTATGTCTACTTGTTGTAGTGTATCCTCAAATCGTAGATATAAAATTTTAAACTAATGAAATGACTTTACATAAACTCTCTATTTTATACATATAAGTTTTAGTCAGTTCTTATGTATATAATCGGAAAACCTATGCTACTTAAGCCAAAGACAACACCCATCAGGCTTCAGATTGAATCTATGAGACTATGACATATATTTCAAAACAAACAGAAATTTATTAGTATCACACAAGCTGATGGTTTTAGAGAAAGAGGCAACAAACAGACCAAAATATAGTGGTTACCTGAATGGCCAACGTTATATACATGGGGTTTTATCATAGGTTAAATCATAGCTACGCCAGTAATATTTCACTCGATCTACACTACACATACTGTATGTTTTTAATAGCGTTTCATACGACCAGATAGTCAAATCCAATAAATAAAACAACACTGGATCGTTTGAGCAAGAGAATGTTGTCAACTTTTGAACATAAGTATGTAAAAATACTAATGATAACATATGAAATAAATTAATTTTCAAATACACAAAAAAACATGACTATTAAAGAAATTGATACATACAACCAATCTTACCGAGGAAGTTGTTAAATGTTACGACAAATAGATCGACAGCGTCGAGTCAAACAATTGCACAGATTGCAACTGACAGCTTCAACTTCGTAAAAATGTAATGACGATCGTTTGATATATATAAACAACAACGCCTGGAAAAAAAGAAAACGAAAACATTTACCAAATTAATTTTAAGTTATCTGAGCCAATATAGTCAACATAACGACAAGTCAAGACCGGATATGTATGTTAGATACCGTGTAATGATATGGTGCGCCAAGATGGACAATATTACCAAAATCGAAAATATTTACAACGAAACACATTATCGTAAATCGAAAATAATATACTGGCAACTCTTTCAATATTTGGAAAACGAAACGCAAAAATATAAAAGAAAAATATACCTACTTTCTTTGCTTAAAAAGACATCGTATTCGCGACTACGAATTTTTTACAAAACATCGTCCTCAGATTGATGACGGCTACGTGTTGTTGTTGTCGCAACAATGTTTTCGCGCCAAAATGACGTAATTAGTACTCATAGTCGTACTCGTAGCCTTTGCTAAAGCTCCCTATTATCACCTCAGCCGTAACATTATCTTTCGTAAAAATGTTTCGATGTAGTCCATCAAATAAACTAAAGCCTCTCGCTAAGAATTCCACAACATCCCGATATTCTGCCATATTTAATATGGAAGGGACAGGCAGACAGAAAGGATGGAAGGAACAAAATAACGAGTCATCGACAGTGTTCACGGAACGCGAAATAAAACGCCGTTTTTTCTTTGATGTCAGTGGCAAAGCGCAGTAAAAAATGTCGTTTGTTCGAAGAAAATGTCGTTTTATGAATGTCAATTTCGTTTTATATAAATGAGTTTCGTTTTATAAAAATAATTTTCATAATTTGAAAAATAAATTTCGTTGTGTATATATAAATTATGGCAAACGAATTTTGTTTCTTTTATATTTTGCGTTTCGTTTTACAACTATTGAAAAGTTGCCAGTATATTATTTTCGATATACGATAATGTGTTTCGTTGTAAATATTTTCGATTTTGGTAATATTGTCCATCTTGGCGCATATAATGAGTGCATGAAGACAAAGACAAACTGGCAACTGTATGTATGATTGGGAATACAGTCGAACAAGAAAAAGGAAGTTATAATTTACATTGATGTCATAGATATATGTGAGCTGAAGCGAGACGTAAATAGCTTTATATCAGTTTTTCCTTACAAATACAGACTTTACTTATGTCTTTTATTTGATAAAAATCATTTTGTTAAACATAAATGTCATTATTCAAATTATTATTAGCAATCACACAATAAGTGTTTTGAAATGTCAATCTTTAATAAAAGTTAATTTGTCCTCAAAACGAATTGGGCATAGTATAGATTATTATCCGACTGTTAGATAACCTAAAATTAAAGCTTTGCACCTGTTTGTCATCTGTCGGCAGAAACACAGGCCCTGAAAGTGTAGTATTCACCAACATCATGAAAAACAGTAAAATTAAAGATCCTGAGAGGTGTCTAACAATCTTGTAAGAATCCTAAATGAATTATGAAATAACAAATTACAAAACGCAGTTTTCAATCATGATTAGCCTGATGGACGTAGATGTACGTACTTACGGGGACGAATAGAGTTTTAAGACTTACTTTATTAATTCATAATTCTTTCATTGAGTCTTTGAGAATTTTCACGCTGAAATTATTTGAAATAAGATTAAATAAGCAATCCTTAAATGAAGTAACCCTAATATAATGGTAATGTTCGTTGATTGTGCATGAATTTCTTACCCAAAATTTCTCGGATTTGTGAACAGGACTCCACTCCAGTCTACCTGACCGAATTTCTGCTGCATATTTGTCAAATGTACTAAAGACGAACAAAATACAAACAAAAAAAAAATAAACGATGAAAAATTTAGAAGACATTTGATTACCTCAAATCTTGTATACTTTCCGTTAGCCGTTCGTGAACGAATTCGACATCTTCCTATGGAGAAATGAGACCATTCTCACTATGTTTGAGTACGCGTAAAGTATTTAAAAAATCATATTTATACTTCAATATCTTCATCCACCCATTTCTTGTTCACTAAACAGCAATAACCTGTATAAAAAAATAAAAGTATTAAGACGGTTAAAGATTTTACAATAAAAATCTCTATATTTATAGACAGTTGGTAGTTTAAAGAAACATCAATCAAAACTTGAATTTTAACAAAGTTTAATATATATATTGAGACAGATATATAACGGGGTGTTTACATGAATCCGGAATGACTTTCATTTCCAATTGAAACAAGATGTCAATCCACGAATGACTTTCTCTTTCTCTTCCTGTGTCTCGCAGGATGTCAGCAAGTATTTGAACAACAGCATTAATCTGTCAAAAATATTTTAAAAATCTCATAATTGAAGTGTTTACGAAACAAACGATATTCAATTCAATACATTCTACTTACTCATTTATTTTTGCAGCAATGATTGCATTAAAACTGAAAAGCCATAAACAAAATATTATTTCATATTGTAGTTGAAAGCCAATGTTATCTCGAACCAAAAACATGACTAAACTAAAGAAGTAAACTATCAAGTTGCGTTGTGTCTGTATTATTTCACAGGACATTTTGTAAATACGCAAACACAGAGCAACCCTGTACAATCAAATACAGTTCAATAGAGAGATGTGGTTTTTGTTCAATTTTATATCAAACAACCAAAATAATTTTTATACTTAACATTAACACAAATATAAATTGAAATAAACGTGAAATTTATTTTTAATGCATTGTTTTGTAAGTTATTTACATCATTGTGTATTGACTAACCATATTTCTTTGACCATTTAAAAGGATAATTTAAAGTTTGCATAATAAACGATTGGAGCTGTAAATTTTACTTTATTATCCATCATAATCAAGGATATTTACAATCAATATTTTTATAACATGTTAATATTTTCATCATCATAAATGTCTTTCACAACTAGGGAGCAAATTCTAAAACATTCATACACTGAGTTGCTCTTTTTTGATTAAACTGCTGGGTCGACGTCCGATGATTTTTCGTGAAAAACTTAGAGCTTTTAAAACTCAAACTTCATCACTTGGCTAGTTTCACAACTTAGCGTCTTGTATGCTGTGTGCAGATTTTCTACGAGGTAAAGTACCATCTAACGTATTTCTCACGTGTTGAGTTTCACTGGATTCGGGATTGGGAGAAAGTGATCGCGCCCGCTGTTTCATTGTATAGCGGTATATATCAGCACGAACAACTTCCATTTGATTGAGTTCAGGCTTAAAGAGAATCACATATATCTTGGGTGCAAACATACATGCAAGAAGATCCACGGCAGTCGCTAAAATAGCGACACAAATATAAATGGCAAAACGATCAAGAATACTTCCTGTGAAGACGATAATAAAGGAAAGCCATATTACTGAAAATGAAAACATAGCATAAGTAATCAAACGTGCTTCGCTAAAGTTGGCTGGAAGGGAACGAGCACGAAATGCCATTATTGCACACACCATAGATAAAAGCCAGTTGTACAAAAGTACAGCGGTATGCAGATCACGTGCAGAATCATTGCAACCGATAGGTACAGCGGTCTCTCTTACGAAGAATTGCAATTTAATAGGATGCACATCCACCATTACTGCTATCAGAATAGCTTCAATAACGAGCAAAACGAAAACCATGAGAAACTGAGTCTTCATTGTAACCAGGGATTTATCTTTGATGTTGGTTACAACGTTATTAAAGATCTGAATGAGTCGAAATGTTTTGGTTAGCACCAGTGAAGATGCTAAAGTCATGAGTAAGCCAAATGCTATAGGCTGAACATGACAAATAGACGTATTTGGACGTCAATATAAAGCAATGGTAGAGCAAACATCACAGTTATAGTTATGAGAAGGAACAAAGAGGGATATCGTGATGCAGCTTTGACGATAGGGTTTTACGATGTTTATAGTAAACACCAAACATGAATGACGTCACAATTACTCGAACACAGAAAACGATGTCAATACGGCAGCAGTTGCCGAATCCCAACGGATAAACTCTTCTGGTATGCGCAAGCATCGCGTACGATTAGAATCAGATGTAAAACCGTTAGGACATTCCTCGCATTGGTTTGGTCCGATACCGACTTTAAATTGTCCGGGTGGACAGAGTATACAATCCCAGCAAAAGCAACATCACTATTCACTTGATACATCCCGGGGCATGGAAACGAACACACCGAGACAGGGGTGGTGTTTCGACCACCGTTCCAGTAAATGGGACTCCGAATTTTCAGTAAACCATTGGACCAACTGCCAACGAACACAAAACTTTTTCCTTTTTTATTTTTGGTTGAAGGTTGAAGGTTGCTGATGTTGTAATAGATCACTAAATGATGGAGAATATGTTTTATGAAATTATTTGACATTTTGACGACTAATTAAATCGTTTACTCAAAAAATAATAACTCATCAAACAATTATAATTTCATGATTAAATAAAGTCATTCACATAATGTGATTATACCTTCTGGATTTCCATCTTCATTGTAACTCAACAACCTACTACTGGATCCAGTTATATTCACCTGTAACATATACATTCTTAACCTTTCCAAGTCAATATTCTTTATATAACTACTATTGCAATTCTCGTAAGTTTTTGGTTTTGTTTTAGTACAATTCATGTACTCAAGTAATCCCAATGCAACAGTATAAGCAGCATCCATAATATAAGATGTTTTGCTTCTCGTTAGATTCAAAGCAGTTACGTTAAAATCATGTTCGCGTACATACTCTAAGATCCAAGGGTTTTCCATGGTTAAGTTGAACTTTCTCAAATGTTGTTCAAATATGGGTACAGTGGGAGTATGTGTAACGATACCCACCATACCACCCACTGTCGATAAATCAAAATCATAAACGCTATCACTGAATCCCCAATCCTCGGTGGCAATCCACGTTTTCCCAGTTAAACCTTGTTTTTGAGCTTCTTTAAGCACAGCGACAGCTCGTGGACGCTCGCAAAACAACACAATCACGTTGGTTCTTTCATTTTTTTTTAAATCTCTGACAATACTCCGAATTTCTTGTTTCGTATCTTCAGAGCTAATGTTGAAATGAAAGAGCCGTTCTAACGAGATACAAATGTTATAACGTCGTGCTAATTGGTTAAAGACCTCCACTCCACCACGACCATAATCTTCATCTGTCGCTACTGTTGCAACATATGACCAGTTGAAATGTTTCACGATATCAACCATAGCACGGGCTTGATAATTATCTGGAGGTATGGTACGCATGAAAGTCCTAGAAAGTTTTAAGTACATCATTCGCAAATCATTTTGATGAATAATAATGCTGGTTTTTACTACAACATAAGTTCGTTTATCGTACACTGATAAACGTAATTTTAATAAAATTTAGATAGTGTAAGACGATTGTTCATTCATCACTACCTGACTGACTCATCTCTCTTCTTCATTCATCACTACCTACATTGACACAAACATACATACCTGTATGCTTCCTTGTTGCTCAAAGAGACACTAGTACTAGAGTAGCTAATTTGTGGAAGTGATGATACGCCAGCAATCGCATTAACACGTTGCGATATCTCTGAGCGTGCTCCACCAATCAAAGTGACTATGTACGGTTCCGTGGTATTGTCGTTGCAAGAGCACTTTTGAGAGCTATTTCTGTCTGGCTTTCGAGATCGAAGCAAAGTATAATCCAAAGCAGCTTCAAGGGCGACGTCGACGTTATTAAGTGAGTCCCGAATATCATAGCCCAATGTCAAATTAGTAGCTGGAAAAAGATTTTATGCAGACATGAAAATTTGTTTAAACATAAAGTCTTAAGTTCTGGCGTGTCAAGTGAAGATGTAATTAACGATTTGTTAATTATAGGAATTAAGTTTCTAAGTAAAAAATCAAAAAAGGAAAAATATATTCAACATTACACGTTACAAAGCCAAGATAATGAAAAACTGTGACATCTGTCACTATAACAAAAAAATGGCAAATCATAAAATAATTGTATATTTTGTTTAGGATAGGACCAGACACTATTTCAAACATGGTAACAACTTTTTACCATTAAAAAACCCAGGTCTCATGGCCTCGACAGAAAAGCGTAACGTCTCGCTCCATATAACTCCAGCGTTGTTCAATCTGTAACACCTCGGAATACGGTCGTGGTCAAGAATATAGGAGTATTTAGGAACACGTAGATCACACAGTGAGTCATTAGATTCACGTATGTGGATTGGAAACAGTCCACCAATTCGTATGTCACTAAAATTACTGACGAAGGGCCTTGGAAACTTTGCTTGTCCACGGTTTGAATTCTGTTTGCTGGACGATTCACGCAAGAGAACAAACATAGTAAATGTATAAAACAAGTTCATTGCTGTAAAGAAATATCGTTGACCTAAAGAATAAAAATCTTGTTTACACAAAAACAACTTAAATTATATCACATTTATTCGATATAATAATACGTCGAGTAAAAGGCAAACTTTATAAATTCCTAGCCTTCCTATGTCTACTTGTTGTAGTGTATCCTCAAATCGTAGATATAAAATTTTAAAGTAATGAAATGACTTTACATAAACTCTCTATTTCCATATACATATAAGTTTTAGTCAGTTCTTATGTGTATATGCTACTTTAAGCCAAAGACAACACCCATCGGGCTTCAGATTGAATCTATGAGACTATGACATATATTTCAAAACAAACAGAAATTTATTAGTATCACACAAGCTGATGGTTTTTTTTAGAAAGAGGTAACAAAACAGACCAAAATATAGTGGTTACCTGAATGGCCAACGTTATATACATGGGGTTTTATCATAGGTTAAATCATAGCTACGCCAGTAATACTTCACTCGATTTACACTACACCTACTGTATGTTTTTAATAGCGTTTCATATGATCTGATAATCAGATCCAATAAATAAAACGACACTGGATCGCTTGAGCAAGAGAATGTTGTCAACTTTGGAACATAAGTATGTAAAACTACCAATGATATGAGATGAAATAAATTAATTTTCAAAACTATGACTATTAAAGAAATTGATACATACAACCAATCTTACAGAGGAAGTTGTTAAATATTACGACAAATAGATCGACAGCGTCGAGTCAAACAATTGCATAGATGTTTGACTTTGTCTTCATGCAACTGACAACTTCAACTTCGTAAAAATGTAATGACGATCGTTTGATATATCTAAACAACAACGTCTGCAAAAAAGCGATAACATTTACATCGTTAATTTTAAGTTATCTGAGCTAATACAGTCAACATAACGACAACTCAAGACCGGATATGTATGTTAGATACCGTCTAATGAGTGCATGAAGACAAAGACAACCAACTGTATGTATGATTGTGAATACAGCCGAACAAGAAGAAAAGGAAGTTATAATTTACATTGATGTCATAGATATATGTGAGCCGAAGCGAGACGTAAATAGCTATATATCAGTTTGTTTCCTAACAAATACAGAATTTACTTATGTCTTTTTTATTTGATTTTAAAAAATCATTTTGTTAAACATAAATGTCATTATTCCAAATTTTCATTATTAGCAATCACACAATAAGTGTTTTTGAATAAACTATATGTAGCTCAAATGTGAAATGTCGAATCTTTAATAAAAGTTAATTTGTCCTCCAAAAACGAATTGGGCATAGTATAGATGATTATCCGACTGTTAGATAACCTAAAAATCAAAGCTTTGCACCTGTTTTGTCATCTGTCGGCAGCAACGCAGGCACTCTACTAATGATGTTGATATTTCATTGAGTCTTATATACATAATTAAAATTAAACGGTGACACAATCAAGCGAACTCTTTAGAAAACTTAGCAATCTTAAACTATCAACTATTTCATATATTAACGCTGAATTTCATTAGAAATGTTTGTGTACAAACGTAATTCGTTATGTTTATGACAAATATTTCGGACGGAAGATGGGATGCCCAACCGTCAAAAGAAAAACGGAAGACAACAATATCTCCATTTTTGTACTGCTATAAGAAAATTTAGGTTCAGTTATGTGCGATTCTTAATAACAAAACAATAATTTTTAAATTAATCAGATTTCACATTTCCAGAAGTGTTTAGAAATTCTTGCAAATAGTCAATATTCAACTATATATTCGCCTTTTGACATCGTCAAAGAAATATAGTTAGTCAATATACAATGATGTAAATAACTTACAAAACAATGCACTAAAAATAAATTTCAAGTTTATTTCAATTTATATTTGTGTTAATGTTAAGTATAAAAATTATTTTGGTTGTTTGATATAAAATTGAACAAAAACCACATCTCTCTAATTGAACTGTATTTGATTGTACAGGGTTGCTCTGTGTTTGCCTATTTACAAAATGTCCTGTGAAATAATACAGACACAACGCAACTTGATAGTTTACTTTTTTCATTAAACTGGTGTTATATAGAGTTATCAAGACTTTCAAAATACTTTCAATTTTACCTTAAAAAGATTTTTCTTCAGTCAAATCTTTGGCATGTTGTGTGATTCTAACTTGTTAAAATTAAACTTGATTCTCGATTATTAACATCGCATTTACAATAAAACCACCTACTTATATATCATCATTTATTTACTCCAGTAACACACCAAGTTTTGTATAAATAACAACTCAATTGGAAATGGCATAGATATGAATGCCTGGAGTGAATGATCAAAAGATAAAAATGATGATCACAGCTGTTACTAGTTTTTCCAATGATCTCCATCACACATTCAATTTAAATTCTTTTCTATAAATGAATTGCAAGTTTCTATACTATACTCATTGCATTTAAAATGAAGAGCATGACCATATTTACTACATCAGATTTGCCCAAACAGAAGACAAATCGACACAAAAGTGAAAACTAACATTATGAAAATAAATAAAAATAAAGTGATCACGACTATTATTATCATGTGGTTATTAAACAATATATTTTTTTTGCCTAACAAGTACTTGCAAAAATATTGGAATGCTAATGGATAGTAAGAATGTATACATACAAAAAATGTATCATGATATGTATTATACACAACTAATACTGACAAGTGACAAATCAATGAACTGATAAGAATCAATGGACTATATCCTTCATGGCAAATGTTTCCCACTAATCTTATCGTATTATACTAGAGGGTATCTATGAAATAGAGATGAAATAAGCAATATAGTAAAATGGAACATGAGAGGTTTTTGAATGCGATAAAAGAGAGAAATATTGTAAAGGTTAAATACATACCTTAAGTAGATGTGATAAAACTACAATCTGTTTCAAAGTATAACCAGATAACGCCTGTAATAAACACAATACAATAAATAGCGCGATGAACGTCGACTTAAATTTTGGCAAACACTCCTAGCAGCTTTTCAAACGACAAAGAAACTAACAAGACAAAGAGTCCAATATTACTTTAACGAGCCTGTCTTTCATTCAGACGGGGTCTGTTGACTCTCCTGAGTGCACAAATGCAAATATAAAGAATGAGTTAGGACACGCAACGTTTTTAGACAGGTTATTTTCAAGGGAACATGTAAAATAACAAAATAGCACAGTGTATCATCTGGTAACTAGGGTAACAAAAAAGGTAAAACGATTACTGTCTTAAAAACCGATTGAACTAGGTGGGAAAAAAGGATAGAAAAGCATAAATGAAAGTTTCAATGAAATTATACTTTTGGAAATGTTTCTTAATTTGAATTCCGATCATTTCAATAATAATTTAAAAAAACACCTGCAAATAATGCATACCTAGCATAAACGTAAGTAAGGCGTGAGTCACCGTCTAATCATGATTAAAAATATGCCTTTAGTGTAGGTTTTGATTAGATAAATGATAAATGGGGAGTTTTCTGTAAGAAGCTTATTTATAATTCATATTCCACAAAGATAATGTGCACAGACATTACTTTCTCTGGTCATAGGACTTATTTAGAAGTTAGAAGTTAGAGCAGCTGACAAATAACAATAATTAACAACAGTTGCACACCGTCTATTTACTACTAAAAAAGTACAAGATTTCTTTGTGAACGGTGTGCAACCAGCACACAAAGACTTCCGTTGCACATTTGCATTTGTATTATTTAAATTTTCTTATATTGATGTTGTTTGTCTCATGTGGAAAGTCATATGAACGGACATCTTCTTATTGAAGTTAAGTAGCAGATGAAAGATAGTGAAAAATTGTAGCATTGAAAGGATTCAAGCGCTAACTCTCCCAGCAAGAAATGCGTTCAACAGTGCACGTAGGATTTTTGGTTATAGCTTTGATATACTTTACAAATGTCGCAATAATACAGGGAAGTAACGAAATCTCTTTATACAAAGATGGTGATTATATTATTAAAGTTTTGTTGGCACTAACAAACAGTGAAGGAAATTTGTCTGAATCATACGTAATAATCACCGAAGTTATACGGTATATTATAAATGGCATTAACGCTAACAATTCAACCTTATCACAAATAACGCTTGGCTATGATATCGTAAATGACAAGTCAAATCTGAATTTGATCATGAAAGAAGGCATTGCTATTGTTTCCAAGTATCGTCACAACTCTATTTGTAGAAAAAACGAGGAATTCTGCATGGCAACACCAATGCTTGCTCCCAATCTTCCTTCGCGTATAGGTGCAGTCATTGGTCCTGCGAGATCAAGCAGTTCAGTACCTTCGGCAAGTTTGTTAGGCCTTTACAATATACCACAAATAAGTTATGCAGCTTCTTCAAGTATACTTAGTGATGATTCACGATTCAAGTCATTTCTACGTACGATTCCATCAGACAAATATCAGTCAGAAGCCATTGTTTCCTTTGTGAAGCACTTCGATTGGACCTATGTTGTATTTATCGCCTCGGATGATGAGTATGGTAGACAAGGCTTGGCTTCATTTAAAATGGCCGCGCGAAAAATGAAGGTTTGCACGGCTGAAGATGTAAACATACCATTTCAAAGAGACAACGGAACGGAAGATATGAAAAGACAAATCGCAGATGTAGTGAGTAGAATGAAGAATCTTCCAAAAGTGCGTGTCGCTATATTGTTCATGTTTGAAGAACAAGCAGCTCAGGTAAATAAATTTATTATCTTCGTGTTTTTATTTCAATCATAATGATAAAAAAACCACATAACCTCATGAACACTTTCTTTTAACTGATGTACCAGAGTAAAGTCACAATTATCCAAAAATCGTAGATATTCATATGTTATAGGGATAATATTTGTTACATAGATGCAAACACCGTCAATAAATTCAGTTATAATTGATTAGAGAACAGTCAGTTTTTTTTTATATTTTAAGCACTCAAGTAAACATCACAAGATAATCACCTAAGTTAAAAGTTAAACACGTATGTAACAACACGAATAAGTTGAAAAAATATAAATATTACCGTTTAATATAACTTTTGGGACACTTGTCTCGTTTTTATGTTTCCGAAAGAAAAACAAAGAAATGGCTATTGTTGGCTTATTTTGAATTCTAAACGAACTGCGATAAATCATTTTAAGGATTGTCAAACATATACGAGGATTTGTCAACTGTCATATTCATTGCACATGAATTACAATTTTAGGTTTTAGATGTAAAAACGTCACAGTCCTCAATGTTTTCCGCCATTTTAAATTTAATAATTGCAAAGCCAAAATTTAAACTTGATGCTCAACAGCCAAAAACTTTAAAGTTTTCTTTCATTATGTTTGTTATTCTTGGTATTCATTTGGAGAAATGAAAATCTGTTGATAAAAACAAAAACGAAAAGTGTTCACTGGCTCAATATCACTTGTTGCAAAGAATTTCCTACACATCCCATTCTTTCAATGACCTTATTTTAGGTATTACGAGAAGCAGAGGCGCAAGGACTGAATAATGTCACGTGGATTTTTAGCGATGCTATTGGTCCAACGATAGCCAACTATAACATCAGCAAAGAGCAGTTACACGGCGCTTTTGGCATTGATTTTGTTTCCGAAGTAATTCCGAAGATTGAGGAGCATCTTTTGAACGTGACTGTTGAGAAAGCATTCGTGAGTAATCCATGGTTATTGAAACTCTTCGAAAAGAAGCTTAACTGTTCTACAAAAAATGTAGTTGGTAAAAGACAATGCAGAATGAACGAGAAGTTTGATCGTAATTTCCTAAAAACTTCAGTACGATGGAGTCGACTTATCAATGTGGTAAACAGCATCTTAGCCATAGAAAACGGACTTGATAATCTATTGAAATGCAATGGCAAACTACCAGGAGGACAGTGCCCCAACACAAGTTTTCCATTAAATGCTGAGGATGTGTACACATATATACGAAATGTTTCATTTAAAGGTGCTT
Organism: Xenia sp. Carnegie-2017; assembly: GCF_021976095.1. Classification (NCBI taxonomy): domain Eukaryota; kingdom Metazoa; phylum Cnidaria; class Anthozoa; order Malacalcyonacea; family Xeniidae; genus Xenia; species Xenia sp. Carnegie-2017. Next base: position 8,415,240 of record NW_025813436.1, on the reverse strand, counting down.
TAGGTAAGCAAGTGTCTTTTGATGAACATGGGGACTTGGAGACGAAAAACTATACTTTTCGTAATTTGCAATGGAATCGCCTTAATGACACCATAGAGTCTCGAACAGTTGCAGAATGGTCATCCCTTCAGCCAGATAGTCCTAAATTCATTCATGGCAAAAACGATCTTGGTCTTACATGGAACAAAGGTAAAGTCCCTTATGCAACCTGCAGTATTCCATGTAAACCTGGAGAAAAACAGGTGGGTGAAAGTGATTGTTGCTGGGCATGTTATCCTTGTCCTAAAGGTGAGGTAAGCAACGTTACAGGAGTAAACACATGTCATAAATGTCCATGGGGATGGTATGCTAACAAGGCTAAAACACAATGTCTCAAGACTGAAGTGGACTATATTGACTCTGGTGATGCATTTGCAATTGTTACTATATGCATAGCATCTATTGCTATTGTTGCCATTTTAATGGTTGTGGCAAAGTTTTATTTCGTCAGGGACACTCCGTTGATTCAAGACTCAAATCCACTCCTCTTAGGTTGTTTGATAACTGCGGTAATCCTGGCTTTCATGTATTCTATGTTTCAAGTTACATTGTATCGTACAGATGCATCATGTCGATTCTTGAGTGCAATGCTTTTGGTGACACAGCTGCTAGCAGCAAGCACATTATTGGCTAAAACCAAGACATGTGACCAGCATCTCAGGAAGCTAGCTTCACATTATTTTGAGCCAGCCGCCCAGTTCTGCTCTATAATATTTGTCGCAGCTGTGATGCTGTTTGAGCTTTTTGTCATTGGAATTTGGTTCATAACGGATTCACCAGTGTTTGAATTAACAGTAAGTTCGATTGAGCTACACATCCGAGAATGCAGTTCGACCTGGGCAGCGGCAAGATTTATTGCCACTGGCTTCCCACTACTCATACTATTTCTTGCAACAGTTTTCTCGTTTAAAGAACGCGATGATCGTAAAAATCACAGCGAAGCAAAGTATATAAGTTTTTGTACAATTTCTCTGTGCATACTGCTCATTGCATTCTTTCCTACACATCGTTTCGCCCAAGGCCTTACACAGAGTATTGTCATAGCAACCACTTCTCTTGTGGGCGGATTAGCGGTTAGCGTCTGCATAATTCTACCGAAGGTGTACATTTTGCTTGTAAAACCTCACCGTAACGTACCTGAGGAAGAACAGGAACGCACTCGTAGTCATAATACCACAAGTTCGGCACACACAGCAAACGGAAGTCAACATCGTTCTGTTTTCTCAGAGGGTGACGACAAGTTTCAACCGACCAATGACAATGAAAAGCGTGTTGTGAAAGACATTACCCTTTCGTAATGCGGTCAACATCATTTCTGATAATGCCTTGTTTTAGAAACATTTTCTTAGAAAGTTAATTTCGTGTAGTGAAAGTCATTTAAACGTCAAAATGTAGAGTTTACTTGTAATTGATGATCAATAAAAGTTAAGAAACAATTGTTAATTTTGAAAATATTGCTGAGTTTCTAAACGACTATTTGAATATCGATTTCAATATTCAAATTGTCACCAATATTCAACTTAACATCAAATAGCTGATTTTCTATATTAACATTTCGAGAGTGAAATTGCTACGTTGGTTATCTACTCATAATTAGGGTTACGTTTGGTTACAGAAAGATCTTAGTTACTTTTGTAAAACCTTCAATATCGCAAAAGATCCCCCAGTGAACCCTCTCCACCCAAACTCACATTTTCCGTCAGGGTATGATGCAATGCAACATAAATGCATTATAATCAGCCACTTACTCCAATACCGACACAATTTGCTTTTTTCTCTCAGGAACAAAGGGTACTTTTTCTTTTGCGCTATGTAGTCGTCTGTTCTCCTCTCTAAAGAATATATAAACCATTTTGTACATTTTATGGGAGAAATCATTTAAAATTCCAAATATTATAAGGTTAACGTTCAACTTTAGGGAACAAATTGTCATTAATGCAGTTGGAAAGATAAGCATTAGGGCGAAGTTGAATAAAGACGTTATTCCACGGACCTAGTTTTACGTGAGTGGAGCATTATCCTCTTCTCTCGCGCAGATTTGTAAATAGCTGAAGGCACGTGACGATGTCTATAGTACAAAGCCATGTTAGTCACCAGGTTTCCAAACAATGTCAAATCAAAATGTGGAAAACGAAAATATCTGAGTTACAGTATGCATCTCATGCATTCTTCACCTTAATATTCTTAGAACTTGAGGATGAAACTTGTAACGTTCTTTGAGTTTCTTGTTGTAAGTGAGTGATGCTTTTTCTCTCGGAGCAAGCTAGAACAAACACAACATTACAAACATATAAATTCTCCTTCGCATGCAAAAAAGAATTAATCAACACTGGATGAAAGTTACAAACGATAATATTGATGTACAATAATGAAAAAAACGAAATAGTTAAAAGAAGCAGCAAACATATGTATGTTAACAATTTGCTGCAATTTCAACAAATGGGGCAAAAATATAAACAAAGCAATGAAATTACCGGTCCAAGTTTGGCTGACGCATCTGCTTTCCAAATTCTGAAAACGCAATTAGATTAAATTAAAGTCCTGAACATTAGTTACATGAAGACGGCTAGACGTCATAAGATGAATGATTTATAATATTTATGAAAGTAAAAACCAAGCTTGTGTCCTCCACCATCATCAATCCTCAAACAATAATTTTCAACTTGACAATAGATCATTGTAATTGAAAGGATGTAACACAACAACAAAATTATCTTAGTTGAGTATTTTCTTACCTGACATTCATCTCGTCACTGCCAGAAAGTATAAACTCTGAATCAGGACTCCATTTTACACAAAATACACGTTGCATTCGTTTTGTATGATACACTTCTCTGGAAAAAAACAATTTAACTATGAAAAATGCTTCCCAGGAAAGACGTTCTCCTCCACATCGCAAATTATTTTCTTACAGGACCGCTAAACTTCTTAAACAACCTACTGTGACCACCAGACACCTACCTACTGTGACCACCAGACACCTACCTACTGTGACCACCAGATACCTACCTACTGTAACCCCTAGACACCTACTGTAAAGATTAGACGCCTACCTGCTATGACCACGACTACGAGGAAATATCCGTATGGTTCTATCAAAACTTCCAGTTACAAATTCTTCTCCAGTTGGAGAATAATCTACATCAAGGACAGCAGCAACGTGATCTTTATGTACGTTAACCGCAAAGTCCAGACGGCGCATATCGTAAGTGTAAAGATTCGAATCCTCGTTGGCAACTGTGAAATGGAATGCTTCCATAGGATTCCATGCGACTGTGTTGCTACGCATTTTCATCAGAAGTTTTCGTAATGGTGTTGTTTGACGTGTATCGTACAAAACGACGCTTCGATCAGATGCCGTACTTGCAAGAAGGTTTATCTTCATATAAATAAAAGAAAATTGTTAAAAGTTTATGAAGGGTCACATTCTTACAAAGCAGTTCATTACATTATAAAAATTAGGGCACTGAAGTAATGGAAATATTTTATATGATGCGCTGAATTAAAACATAAAAATAGTTTCTCACACACAACCAGGAACTACTGCAGCCAATCCACTACAACGTTTATATTTATTTGTCATCAAAACAACTAATACATCTACTATTATATTAATTAGAAAAGGCCTTGCAACATAGGCTAGCTTAAACTAAACAGTATTGAATATCAATTTACAAATATTGATAGTGATCCATCCAGATAGGCAGGAAGTACTTTTGTCAAGCTGTAGGGATGCTACAACAAAATGTGCTTGATATAACCTACACTACCTACCACAATGATTCACAACTGGCTCCCAGGAGTGTGTAAGAAATAATTTTCTGCTTTTTTTGTTTCTCAGTTGAAGGAAGATAACACTTTTCTTCTTAATAATGCATTTAAATAATTATAAAAGTACCTCAATTGGATTAAATTTAACACTGTGAACTGTATCAAAACCCCACTTGAATGATCTGACAGGTTCAGATCTTTCACCTTGCCAAATATCCACTTGCTCGCCACAAGTTGCATATGTATTTTCAGCCCAGTGATGGTCAATGCCTTGAAACATTGTCTAAGATAAAAAAGCTGCATGCTAATGGTGGACATCAAATGATAGGAGGGACATGTAAGTACACATATGATAAAAATCATGGATCATTATAAGGAAGAAGTTAAAAAACAGGGAACAAATATCTTCAATTTCTCCCCGTTATTGATACAGCAAAATAACTTTAGTCCAAGGATTTATAAATTACATACTTTTCCTAGAATGGAGTGAATTAGATGATAAGACGTATCTTTTTTACAACTCCAGTGTTTTATTTGTTTGTCATCACCAATCTTAAAAAGATGAAATGAAATTTGAAAAATAACAGACCACAATCATTGTGAAAGTGACAAGATTTAACAAAACTGTATCACTTAGTATCCACAAACAACCATAAAGTAAAAACTTACAGAGATGAAGGTATCTCCTGAAGGAACAACAGCAAGACCACGGACGAAACCTCTAGTATAAAAATTACAAATGCATGAGTATGAGTTTAGCCAGCATATTGTTTAAATAAACCATTGCATAACAAACAGCACACATTTGTTTCTTTAACTAACAATCCTCTTCCTACTCATAATAAAATGTCACATCTTTAAAGACCTAATCAACAAATCAATACATATGGGCATAAATTCAAAAGCCATAAATTCAAAAAATCAATACCTATGGGCATTATATGATCTCAAACATTTTCTTTGAGGTAAATTCCACAATTTTACCTGAATAGAAAACATTAATAGAAATAATTAAATACACACAAGCACTTAAGATGTAAGCAAAAAATATTAGATTTAAAAGTTGTACTTCTCCGTTACAAGAGCCACTTAGCAAGAGCGAAAGGCTCTTTTGAAACTTTGCCATACAGTTTACTCCATCTTTATGTCCGTCAAGCGATCCAACAAACGGCTTGGCAAAAACTCGCTCGAGTTTTGCAGCATTTAAAGCCCTCGTGTATTCACGTGCAGCTTCGAATGGATGTAAACTTGGGTCAATATTTCGAGGAATTTTATGGATATCCGACTTGCATTCACGAATGTAGTCCGAGGGGTTGCGAGATAGCACTTTAACTTTCATCTTGTGGAATATTGTACGAAAATTTATGCTTTCTTTGATGAGATAGCAGAACTCCTTTCTCAACGACTCAAAAACTCCGCCATATTGGACATGTGACTCAATGACGTCAGCACACGGTACAGAGGAACAGCGCAGAGACAAACAGCACACTTTTCGGATTCAAAGGAATTCTTCTGATCACAGAGACGGCCGTAAGGCATCGGGAATCATGGACCAAAACGGGGTTTTTGCTTTCAAATATTATATTGACACATACATATTCCGAGAAGGATAACTATCTTTATTACAGTGCGATTTAATGAAAAGGAACTTATAAGTCCAAAATGAGCTTACCTAAAAAATGTAACAATGGAAAACTAAAAATGTCGAAACGCTTTTACTTGAATCATATCCTATTAATTGGCAAAAATTAGAGAAAAATAGCAAATAATAAGTCTTTATATACATTAATTGAGCTAAACGAAAATTAGTCACGTTTTTTCATGTTTAGTTACACATACATTCAGTTAGTTAGCACATAAAATAATCGAAAGTTTCTACCTGTGAATGAACGTGAACTAATCCTTCTACAATCTCACGGAGAAACCACCACATTATCTGTTGGTCCTTGTTCTATCCCTCGTTAATAACATTCCTTAGAGTACTCTTCTCACAATACTCCATCAGTATACACAAAATTTACAGAGTACACTTTGAACGCTCTTGCAAATCGTTTGTGGTGATTGCTTTCTCTTCACTTTCGAAATCAGATTCCTCGTCCTAAGAGAAAGACGCTGGTAGCTATTTTTCAACATCTTCAGCAACATCATGTACAGTTCCCACTACTATATACCACGTTAGCCAAAGGGCTTCCAAACTGTATATGTGATTCATCGATATTTCTTTTGAACATATCTTTAGTAGAGTCGGTGTTATTAATGGATTGTTTTTGTATTGGAACATCGTCTTCGCTTGAGCTTTTATCGTCATCAACATGCTTGGAATCATTCGTGTTTTAATTGGTCAAAGAGTCCTCATACAAAGTTATGAAGAAAAATAAAAAACATCCCTAACATTGTCACGGATAATACGAGTTGCGTAAAAAAGTGACGATGAGTTTGATGTGCATTTGTCAAAAACAAGCTTAAGAAGACAAACAGCATTAGAAAAATGTGTAACTGAAATTTGCTAAACACCGATTTCATAGTTCGCTCTGTCACAAATTTTTTGAGAATTAATCTGAGCATGCGCAGTCAACTCCACCAACTCTCCAAATTCATGGCTCCAATTCAAACTGTATGAGCTAGTAACGATTATGGAGTAAATCATCTACGCATGCGCAGTCTGCTCGAGCATGCGCAGTTAACTTGACCAGCTGCACAAGTTCATGGTCATGGCAACGTCCAACTGCATCTACTAGCACTGATTTTCGAGTAAATAGCATGCTTAGTAACAATTTAATAGAGAAATCATCTGCGCATGCGCACGAGCATGCGCAGTCCACTCGTTCTAGTGCCTTAAGATTAATAAGGTATCGGGAAGCATGGCCCGAAAACGGGGTTTTTTGCTTTCATATTTTATCTTTTTAAAATAAAATAAACCAAGCAATGCTTCAATTAAATTCTTTGAAACTGTGCCTTTTTATGACACTTACAATTTAAGACAACCTTAAACATGTTTTATACAATTTTTATTGGTTTTTGATTTAACTCTCTCATTTATTGTTTCGCACGTATCACAAGCAAACCATCCAAGTGCTTCAAGGCCAACAAGGATTACTGGTTCCCTTAATTAACATGCGACGCTCTAGTGCTCAACTATCTCCGGGTATCGGGAGGCATGGACCAAAAACGATATTTTTTGTTTTCAAAATTTCAGATTCACAAATGCCCAAAACTCAAAAGCATCTCCTAACCATTTTATTGCCACTATTATACATAAACAATACTATGTACCATTTGATTGTCCGAATTTTGTGATTTGATCTGTGAAAAGTGACTATGAAAAGAAATTGAAGGCATTCAAATTTTATTGTGCTGCACAATTACAATGATTCATATAGCTTCACAATTACTATGATGATATAACTTCAGTTGAAGAAACACAAAATGAGAGAGTTAAATCGTAAAAAATACGGAAGTTGTTTGAAATATTGCAGTATCCTTGGATATTATTGTTTGTTTTATGAAAATAATTGTTGTGAACTAAAAACAAATTTCATGAGCGAAAAATCTCGTTTTCAGTCCATGTTTCTCGATACCTTGCGAATTGAAAGACAATATAACGTCGCATGTTAACGTTTCGGAAGATTTCGGCCTCTACTCGGCTTTACTCGTGGTACGCAGGGAGAGTGCGGTTGCGACTGAAGCCTATAGGCCCGGGCTTTCGAGAGTCCCGTTGTATCTAGACATAATTAGTTTTAGTTTTTGTCATTTCGGACTAGTTAAATGTTCTTAATTTAGACCATTTATGTTGTTAAACACCGTACGATCTACTGTTCAAATGCACGATAATCAGAAATCATGAAGTGTTGGGTTTTCCAAGGTTCAACTTTAACTTTATTTCTTCTGTTGATACTATGAGTTACAAAAACAAACTGGGAAATGCAAAGGCAAAGGAGAGTAAGAAACACAAATTTCATCAAGACTGTACTTAGTGGGAGGAATAGATATCCGTTCGACTTAAAGTGCAACAACTTTGTCTTAGCCTACAGGCCCCATAATTAGTAATCCCCGCCACTGACTCCCAGAGCAGTGCAAAAAGTTTTAACTCGAACAAATTCTTAAAGAATATTTTAATAATTCATTTCATAAGTTATATTCTCCTTAACATTTTGGGGAAATTTTAGTACGGTTAAAAGTGATTTTCTGTAATGTAAATACATTTTGCCATTATGTTAAGTTGATATCATCTTCAGCGATATTTTCATCTATCGTCTTATTCTCATAAACTGCCTGTTCTATCCTTGTTTCTCCACCAATGTCTTGAACTCCATCTACATTAACCTGATCTTTAGATAGTGGACAATCTACGTCACTTTCGGTGGCATCAGAAACACCATCGATTTGAGATACTCCATTTATTTCCTCTACATCCAAACTTTCAATGTGGATCACATCATCAGATTTATCACCTGACTCCTTGGGTTCCCCTAAAGTACACACATCACCTTCGCGAAAATTCTCTGTTGAATCTGGTTCATTAGGACTCTTATTTTCTGACTGGACTCCGTTCAGAATAGTTCGGCAATGGTTGCCTTCTTCATATTGTTTTGCATCACTTCCTTTGCAACCATCATCTTCTTGTTCATCTTCTTGTTCATCTTCTTCTTCACTATCATCACTCTCCTCACAATTTTCATCTTCCTCTTCATCGTCGTCATCCGAACCTAAATCTTCGCCAAGTTCCTTCAATCGTTTCTAAAAAAGCGTAACAAGAACAAAAATACTAGAAAAAACAGTATTTTTATGAAAAACTGACATAAAAATTATACCTAAATTGGGTTCCTAAATAATAATTCAGAATTTAAATCACGAACAAAAAATAAACGACTTTAAGATGAGCCAAATCTTAAGAACAGCATGTTTACCTTGTATTTACTACACTTTGCGTCTTGATCACTTAATAAAACTAACAAGTCTTCGTGTTCTTGAGAAATGCTTTCTTTCTCATTGCGAATTGCTTGAAGATCTTTCAAAAGCTCGTCTATTTTTTTTTCTAAACTCTTCACGACGATCTCCGAATTGCCAACTTGCCCCTTTGTACAAACAGTAATAATAGTTTTAGCTCTACCTCTTCTTCAATGTATATTTTAAAAAAAACATATCAGGCAAAACCTGTGACGTTATTTCGTTGCGCAGGGATGAGTTTTCAGCTCGTAAAGACAACACTTCTTCTTCCAACGAGCTAACAGATACTTGCGAATGACGTAATCCACCAGTGTTTTTTGAATCTTTAGACGACAAAATGGACGCAGCGTTTGCTACAGCTAAAGATGCCTTGGATACCTCGAGTTCACGTTCCTTGAAATGAAACAAGCGATGTTCATTGATAATGCAACCAAGAGCATTAATTAAGACGAGTTCAGTTCCCTCTAAGCTATTTAGACTTAATTGAATATCGTGTTGAGTATCAAGTATTATCGACGTATATTTTGTCCACAAAATTTTTCTCCTGTCACCCAAGACCAAAGGAGAGTATTATTTGAAGTCGATTTCTTGAACTAAACTATGTGGGACTCACCAGATGTTTAATTCTGTCTTCTTTGTTTTGTACCTCACATTCTCTACTGTTCAAATCCTGTTGAAGATCTGTCACCATTTGACGTAACGATTGTACATTGGTGTTGTCAATTTCTGAACGGACATTTCCTTCGTCATCTGCGAGGAAAGATGAAAAACGTACTTCAGTTGTAGGTCTCGAAAAATCATTCAACAGCTCAGCAAATATGTGAAAAATATAATCATCTTGAAATAATTTATTAATATCAAGTCGAATCGATATACACAAATCCTTAAGACTCTGTGACACAGATACGGTGAATGCGTATGGTTAAGCATCAACAAATAATTCAAAAGTTTTACAATAAGAAAACATTAAAACTAAAGGTTCTGATATTAAGAATTTTGCAACTTACTAAGTCTATTATTCAGTTGATCTTTCAATTTCTGCATCTCCAATGCTTGCTGTTGCAATTGTATTTGAGCCTAAATATAACAAATCAAATACAGTACATTACATCGGAGAAATTTGGTCCACTCATTAGTAACGTCTTCTGGATATGTTCATATCCTTCATCTTCGAATTTATTCATTAAAGGGTTAAATAAACCAAAAGTGCACTTATTTTGACCTAGAAAACACTTTAACCTTAATCATTTGAAAAAGGATGCAATTTAAAGCATGGACATAGATACAGCAAGAGTCATTAATGCGTAAAATAAGCAATACCTGAGTATAATTAGTTTCAAGCTCACCACATTTTGCTCGAATTTTTCCCAATTCATCGTCCTAAAAAATGAAACAAGTTTTAAGGCTGGTCAAAACTGTTTCAAACAAGCACTGTCTTTCTTGATGAGTACGCAGTTTGAGTTAGTAATTTGAATGCTACCAACTACTTGAAATGCTCCACTTTTTATGTCATCGGGAAAAGATTTAGTTTAGCTTTGGAAACTTTTTCATTTTGATCCGTAGTGCTATGTTACATAGTGTTTACCGTGAACACTATGTAACACATGAGCCATAGAGCGTCTCTATTCTCATTGGTCAAAGTCTTTCAGAGAAAGGAATCGTTGCGTTTCAGTACGGATTCTGACTTAGAGACATTCAATTAATTGCAAATAGATGGTAGCTGACCTGTTCCTTAATAAGCTCCTTATATGACGTAATAACTGATTCCTGGTTGTCAGCACCGCTGGCCATAGGAGCAGACGTATTCTGTAAATTTTCTTTGACAGGACCCCCTTCTACGGCTACACTCACAGAAGCTATAACAGAGGAAAACACTCCATTTCACACAATTCATGCTCTTTAAATTATAAGTGAACGAAGGATTGAATTCAACATGGCCTAGCATTTCATTTGACAAAGAAACGTTTCAATTAAATACCTTCAAGTTTCTTGAAAAGTTTTGTAAATTCATGATCAAAAAAAACGTGTTCCGATGAAACTGCCTGTATCTGTAAGATTAAACGATATTCCATAAAGAATACAAACGACAATTAAACTTTCGGAAAAGTACTTTCATATACATTACAGCAATCGTTACTAAAGAAAGAAATTTTGCTTGATGTTAGCAATGGCAAAAGAAATATTCAAATTTCACACAACAAAACACTTAAGCTCTCTGAAATTAAAATCTTATATTTTTTCCTTACACGACGTTTTTGAAGTCCTTTATATTTCTCAAACGATAAAAAGAGTGAAGAAAATAATCACCTCTGGTGCCTTCGATGCTTGTGTATAGTATTCCGTTTTGTATATATGATGTATTCTGTCAAGGAAGTTGTCCGTTCCAATCCTCTTTGATATCAACTGTTGTATAGCTTCTCTGTCAACAAAAGAAGAAGCTAAAACATCCAATAACGCAACAACAAACACGCTAATCATACGTAACTATCATGTGATTCTAATCCAATCACAAAGATAATCTAAAATTGATCGATGCTCATAACCAGATAAGATAATCTAAAATTGATCAATGCTCATAACCAGATACCTGGAACAATCCTTAACACTGCCATCGTTCTCAATAGAGCATATTCCGAGCAATAAAGCAGATAACCCAGAGACAACACGTTCTTCTTCTTCCCACCGTGATTTTGAATTTGTGAAGTCAACTTACGACGAATTAAGAACTTTTCCCTCAATGAACTACTAACAAGTTGCACTTTATAACTTATTTTGGGGAGGAACTTGGTTAGCGTGTTTTTTTAAACATACTATAGATCAACAAAGTTGAAAGAAGGTTGTGGTGCTTTACTCACGACTAAAGGATACATAAGGTATGTTTGATGTATTCTGTAAAAAACGTGACACTGCTATAGGACATGCTGTAAGCCAACTACATAACAAACTGAGTAGACCAATCTTAGCCTGTATTGTTGCAGCACCATGAGATAACATGTTTGTACATTGATCGATAAGTGAGATGGGTGGATTACCTAAAAGAGTTGTTCGATTTTGAATATCTTCAACAAACTTCGAGTTAAGCTAATTACAGCTATGCATGTATACAATTCATGCTTGGTTACTGTAGTATGTAAAAGATTGGATTATGCATGAGGTGCTTTATGTTACAAAGTGGAAGTTTCCTTATCTCACCTACACTGGTAGCAAGTTGAACACGTAGTAACTGTTCTTTTTGCACGGAATTTTCCTTCAAACAATGGGACAATGCAATGGATGCACACCAATTCGAGAATGCGTTTGGACTAAAAGAGATTTTTTTAGATATTGAAAATGTTTAACTTCACACTCACAAGCCATACCAACCTAAACAGGCCTGCGCATAACAACTGGCCGGCAGATACTGTCGTTGCTATAAACAAAGAAAAGAAAGGGGAACGCCATGAAAACAGAATAAAAGGTTTGAAATTACACCCCTCCCCTCCCCCCAATGATATATTTTAATTCAAGCAGTTTAAGGATACGGAGTTATTGATATGAAAAGGACAAAATAAAATAAGAACGCTGCAAATTAAAAATACAAATAAAGTTTGTAAAAGTGTTCAGTAACCTGAACAAAACCCAGCTTAAATTTAAAAATTAATGATCAAATTACCATCAGCTGCACTAGGAAGTAAAGTTGACACAACCTGTGTCTGACCAAGCTCATTCTTGTACAGATAACACTAAATAAAATTAACAAGATAAAGTCATGGTTCTTTCATGATAAAAAACTTTTGTAATGTATAAGAATAGTGTCATTAAGTATCTAGTATTTCACATGCCTGAAAACAATAAAGAACAGCACAACGTAAATTAAACGGTTGCTTCTCGTTTATCATAGACATAAGGAGAACAACAATGGCTGATCTAAATGAACAAATAAAAGTAACAAGAATTACACCAATTGATTTTTATATTGATACAGGGGGCACCATGTTTTTGAACATCATTTATCATAATAACACATTTTATTTCTCAAATATAAACCGTCTCTTATTTCCGAATATCACACACATCTCAAATTATAGTAATCTTATAGTAATAAAGTAAATGGTTTGAACCCGGGAGTATCGTTACATGTTTGTAAATGTAGATCGTCCATGTTGGTATAGTCCTGAGAAGGACTGTTTTTGACTCTGAAGATGACTACCGCTAAGGTTGTCGAAACGTCAGTCAACAACAACAAAAACAGTCCTTCTCAGGACTATACCAACCTTGACGATCTACATTTACAAACATGTATTCTTATAGTATTTAAAGGGTTTACCTTACGTATATAAACTTAAAACACAGTAAAAACAGCACGTTGTGTACAACTAAAAATTACCTAGGCGGTGTGCAAGGAGCGTTTACTTGGGAGAAATAAGATTGATTCTCTTGATTACCACGTATTACTTCAGATACCGTGTTGATTGTCTATAATAAAGAAAAAATTAACAAGTTTACAAACAGCATGATACCTAACTTTACGTTGACTTTACAAACCTCGGTGAGAATATCAGATGGGATCCCAGTTGCCATTAAAATGCTACATAATAACTTGAGAACACCTAAAATACAAAAAATATTCCTTTAAGCCTTACTTCTACAATTGTTTTTCGGATATAAAAAAAATTCTTATAAGAAAAAATGTGTTATTTCCTACCGCAGTGGTTCATAATTTTTTGTGCAAATGCTGTTGTCTGTTGTGGGTTATTTGGTGAAACAAGTGTTCTTAGTATCTGAAGATGGAAAATTGTAGATTTTAGGATCTTTTTAATTAACATCCGTCAAATGAAAATTAGAACATGTTTGTAAAACTTGATGGGACAAGAACACGATGAATTACCTTCAGCATAAAATTAATATTTGCCATCTTTTGAGGAGACCAACCTCTTTCAGCACCTGAGAAGTAAAGATGTTCAGTCGGCATATTCTTCGCAAAACTTTCATTCCAAATAAAATTGTTTTGCGTTGGTAAATGTTCATCAATGAAATTTTAAATGAAGAATATATGACAATCAAACAAGGTTCTCCTTTTACCAACAATTACCAACATCAAGACGTTATTAAAAAAACCATTTAAGTTTAAAAAGTATTCAGATATTTGTAATCACATTAAATAATAAAGCTAACGAGCCAACTTATATTATCCATTGCAAATTTCGTCGTAGATAAACTGAAGAATTACCATTGGATAAAGTTGCATCCAGTTGAAAAAAAGGAGTCATTCTTTGAATATAACTGGAAGATATATAACAAAATAATAAATGAATGACTTCACCATCTTGGAAAAACATCACAACAACTAAAATGACGGACACTTATAAACATCACTTAGATTTAAAGAATGAGCATCAAGGTCATGCTTTACAGGTTTAATTTTCTTATGGCAACTTTCATGTGAACAGTGTAATCATTAATATACGTATTACACAGATATTTGGACAGTATGATGTATAGATTGAAGAAAAATCGCATGTGAATTGTGATATTCTATATTGTCCTGCCTAAATACGTAACGTGATTCTTATTTATTTACTCCACTGAGCATTTCCAAGTTAGATAGTCCAGTATACTTACAGTACCGACCTCGAGTAACATAACTTGACTTGCGAGTATCAAATGGCGAGTGGGCGAGTGACTCGCGATGCAGTTGCGTGTGAGAGGTTTGCGAGTGGATAAAATATTTCGCTGTTTGCGAGTAAATCGAAATAACTCGGAAAAATTTCTTTCTCCGCAACTGCATCGCGAGTCACTCGCCCACTCGCCATTCGATACTCGCGAGTCAAGTTATGTTACTCGAGGTCGGTACTGTACAACTGCTAGTTATATATTTTACACAAGCACGCAAAGCATGACCATGATACTAATTTTTTCCCACACATCTTAACATAGTCGTGGCTATGTAAGTAACTAATATGATATGACACAATATTGAAGTTCTACCTTCCTTCTCTAAAAAAATTTTGGTTTGAGACATTCGACTTCAGTAGTCCAAGCATCAAAAGCAGACAATCTTCCACCACAATTCCTTAACAACATTGCTTCATAATCACTCAAAAAGCTATTATATTCGACAAACAATCAATGAAAAGAACATTTTAAGACTAATCTATACCTCCATCGCTATATTCTTCTTCAGTAATGATCTCAATTAGACGATCAAATGCATTTTCAAATGCTACAATTTTCTATAAAGTAAAAACATGTAGTTTACAACGACAAAGAATGTATGAGCATTCTTAAATGTTACTTTATTAAGCTCAACATAAAGTGAAACAATTATATTTCTACTTTTTTTTGATATTTTTAGCTATATGAGCATAAACTGCCACAAGTGAAATTCATTTGACTGACCTGAATTGCAGCATTTGACTTGGTCAACTGTGTCAGTAGTAGCAAACCCTGTTTAAAGATAAGTTGATAAAAACAAAAAATCTCCAAAGAATCTCAATCTCTATGACAATGGATACTCCCACCTCATTTCTTATAATTTCTCGACTATCAGACAATAGGTCCATTAGCCTGGAGACACCTGAAAATTTATGCAATGACTTATTTGTAAGTGAAATATCTTTTAAGTACAGTCAAATAGACTTTGCATTTTAAGTATAATATCAAAGATTGTAGACCATCTCAATGCATTATTGGGCTAATGTTTTCCTGTGAAAGGAATGTATCTTTCAATGCATTATTGTTAAAGTCAGACTTCTCACCCATAGGATTGACAAGCACACATTGTTGAATTTGATAGCACTGGTTCTTTAGCAAAATTGTGAGAAGGCGAACAGCAGGCCAGCGTACATGGAAGTCATATTCCTATGTCATAGTATTAATGAAAAAATTTTTATGAAAACTTTGAATTTGTTTTTGATAACATCAGCCAACTGCTAAATTTGATAATGCATAAGCAGATAGGCGCAATCACACACCTCCAACAAGCTAAGCAACATGGATATATTTTCTTCATTCTTGATGAAGATTTCAGTGAACTGAACACCAAGATCGGCATCTGAAGCAATCTGTCCCTCTTTGCTAACTTCTTCTGGAAATCATATAAGAAAAATTTTGATCATTCTTGGCATCATTATCATTGTAGATAATAACAATGTTGTTTGGTTAAAGAAATACCTTCATAACATATCACAACAAACCTTCTTAAATCCCTATGACTATATCTTGTTGCTCAATAAGCAACCTCGAAATATACCTTGTTGCCAAAAACTAATCCTAAAAGCATAGCTTGTTGCCCCACAAGTACCCTTGATGTATATACCTTGTTGCCCCACAAGTACCCTTGAAGTATACCTTGTTGTCCAACATTCTCAGTGCTCATTATGTTGCATAATGTTTCCAATGCCAAACCAAGAATTTCAGAATCATTTCTGAAAATAAAAATGACTAATAAGAAGTAGCTCTTTATTACTTAACCACATTATTCAAACCTGTCATTGGTCAAAACATTGCATAAAATATCCATTGATCTTGTCCCCACATCTAGCTTATATTTCTATAAAGATTTGTATCATAACAAGATAAAAATGCTTTTAAAAGTATATAAAGCATACATGTTTAAGCTTCCACCTTTGACATGGACCTCAGTGCTCTCACAGCATCTCTTCGATCTTCGAGAAGTGTAGATGAGGAGACTCTGTCACATAGTTTCTCAACCTGGGAACAAAAATATTAGAATTACACAAGATGTAATCATATACATAGAATTTTCAAAAAGAAGAAACATCAACATTATACAAAAATCTAAAACCCGATATCATTCAACAAAAAACATGAGCAGAAGAGGGAGCTTTCTTTATTTTATGAATTTTTTGTCATCAGGTGCTCATGTGAACTGGTTTTTAATCTACAAATAAGCACCTAAAACGACGATTAGGTACGGCAAAACATTATACAACTTACTGAGACATTTGCTATAAATCTACAGATAATTCTCAATGTATAGTGACCTGCACGACTTTTGAAATTAAATATAACTGATGTTAACTCACTTCCTGAAGAAGCACATACTTGCATTCATTTTTCCATTTCAATCTCAACAATCAGAAGAGACTGTTTATAAATTAATAGGTAATCGAGAGGTAAGTTTTGCAATGAAAAACAACAATCTTACCGTGTCGGAGCCAGTCTGAGCAGCATCTTCATTTTGTGCACCTAAGACTGACTTAAAACCACGTAAAATCTCCATAATTTTTAAAAAAGCGTATAATTTACAAATGAAAAGAAAATTTCTTTCACAATGCAAAATACAACATGGATGTTTGATCATGCGCGCGACGTGGCATTTAAACAGCTCATTCACCATATATCCATCCAGACAAGTTCGTAATAAGAGTTCAGTAGTAAAGAGTAGGCTTCGAGTCAACGTCGTAGACAGGTCTTATCAACTCATATAAACTCGTGATCAAAATATTTTACATGTTTTTATAACTTTAATGTTGGTAGATGTTGCTCATCCAGGTTAGTATGAGAAGGACTGAGAAGGTTGGTGTTGAACTGACGTTTTGACATCCTTAACGGTATTCATCATCTGAGTCAACTACGTAAATAACGAGTGAAGTTGACTTTTACTGGAGTGCAGATAATGGTGTGCCAACTTTATTATGTCAGTCAAAACCAAAACCAACAGTTCTCCTTATTTCTGCACTAACCTGGACGATACTTTAGCAAAAACTTTATTTAAGATCATTTCTAGCAAAAACTTTATTTATGATCGTTTCTAGCAAAAAATTAATTTAAAACTAACCCATCCTGATACGATAATGTAAAGGAGGGTAATGTTTACATTTTACGAGTTACATATTTCGTCAAATTTTTCGATCTGAATTGTTGAATGTGGAATATGATAGACAGTGTCAACAAGTTGAGTTGCTTCAAAAAGAATTCTTTGCGATTCATTTTCGTCTTCTGCAAAAGCAAACATAAGAAAAGCACTACAAAATAAAGATTACATCAAAGATCTCAAAAGACATATTCAATAACAACAAAATACACTTTTAAAGAGATATTGTAAAAAAGAATTCTTTTTTTCATTAAAAACAAGCAAATGGATGTGGAAAGCATCATTTAAGATAACTTTAAACAACATTGGAAATATTACTCAGCTGGTGGTAAAATGAAACAATATTTCGCAACAAACCTATATCCAAATGGGCTGAAAGTGCTAAGGTACCCACAGTCAAAGACCATACATGTAAATCATGAATTGCAGTTACACCATTAATCTTTCTCATTCTTTCTTTGATTTCATCTAAGTCGATGCCTTTTGGTGTTCCTAAAGATACGACGATGAGCCTTAATTTACAATATTTATTGCGAATCCTGTTAAGCTATAAAGGCACAAGAATGACCAAATGATTCGCTGTTATTACAGTAGGATTTTTAAAACCAAAACATGACCAGTTTATACCTTCCATCAACACCAGTAAAGCATCCCTAAGAATTGTGATAGTCGTAAAAAGAACAATAACAGAAAACACAAATGTACAAATTGGATCGGCAATTGACCAGTTCGGCTAAAAGATACATTTTAAAAATAAAATATTAAAATATGTTGATTTATTACTCCAACATAATGAGAAGAACTGAGAAAAGTGGTTATTACTTTAAATTTGATTATTATGGCAGCGACAAGAACGCCTAAGCTCTGCAGCAAATCACCAATAACATGAACGAATGCAGCTTGAACATTCACGTTTTCGTCTTCAGCATGTTTCTTCACACTGGGAGTTGAAGAGAGTTTCCTCTTGCCATGCGAATGTCCATGTGAACCCGTAGAGCTCGCTCCGTGAGAATGATTATGACCCAATACTAGACCCATCCTAGAATAATTGTTGTCAATTTCATGTCAAAACTTTCATTTTTTCACTGTACTGTAATCAGAGGCATAACTTGGGTCTCAAAATTGGGGGTGACGATTCAATTTGCCCAACAAAAGAGAGTGGCAAGTCGAGTTTTCTACAGAAAAAACTGCTTACTTTAAATTTTAGTGGGATGAACACCCCTCCCCCACTCATTTAGGATTTACGTCCCTGTGATTGATGTGATACGTACAAAATATTGACACCAACACCAACGCCAGCAATGATCAACATTATGTTAGCGTTAACCTTGTGATTACCATTGATGACTCGTTTGATTGCTTCATAAACAAGAACTCCCGTCAATACCCAAATAATCAACACAGACAAGAGTGCTCCCATTACTTCTACAAAACATGAAAAAAATCCATTTTTCTGATTAAATGAATATACTCTACATATTCACACGTCCCCACTATCTAAATTGTTCACACTCTAAAATAATAACTGATAAAAGAAAGCATCCTAAGAAATAGATATTTCTTACCAGCTCTATGCCAGCCATAGGATAGTTTAGACGTAGAAGGTCGAGTTGCAAACCAAATTGCTAATAATGAAATTAGGAAGCTTGCGAAGTCTGACAAGAGATGTGCAGCATCTGTTATAATAGCCAAGCTGTTGGCCATTACACCTCCTGAAAAAGAGAGCTTAACATAAAATTTATGATTAGTTGGGAGAGAAAATTAAGATTTCTATATGCACTAAAAGTTTTAGGAATGCAGAGTCAAATAAAATATTTTCAATGCGCAGTTAACGGTAAGAATGGTATATTTCACGACATCAGTTTTATTTTGTTAAGAGTTTTTAAAAATATATCAACTTATTTCAAAAACTTATTCTGAATTTCTCGTAGTCCATTGTCAACAATGCTCGGAGCTAGTATTACATTTATTTCAGCAGTATAGACTAACAGTTAACAAATCACTGTAGTAGAATTGTCAGTAGTCCAGTGGCCTGAGACTTAGCGCTATTAAAAACACCTCAAATGGCTGAAAGTGGAACATCAGAGAACATTTATTGGTCAACCACAATGAGCATCTTTTTTTGTGTTATTACATGAAAATGATTTATAGATGTATTATAAACACGTATACTAGATATGACGTCATTTTATCAATCAGAGTATTAAATCTTACCAACACATTCAGCAACAAGAAAAAATAAACACAATGTTGATGCAATGACCAGCTTTTGTTTTGCTCTTTTTGTTTTCAAAGATGCTGATTCGGACAATTTTCTGTTATGTCCGTATGTGGAGCAAGGTGCTTCAGAAAAGGGAGCAGGAGTATTTTGACTCCGCTCATCATCGTTATCTTCCTGTGTCTCTTGAATGGTAAAATTTGTCAATGTAACGTCAATTGGAGGAATTTTGAACGTACTATTTGTCACAAGAGGTGTTTTTTCGTGATTTCTTATAATCGTTGCCGACATTTTTGCTGGAGAAATGAAAAAGCTACAATTAATTTTCAACTTTCGGAAATAACATATCTTTACAAAAAATGAATAAAATCTTAGTAAATCATTATAAATATAAAATACTAAAATATTTTAAAAGGTGACTTGAATGGCCACCATGCATAAGACCAGCCGTTGTGCACAATACATAAAATATTCGTTTTTTCCATTGTGGAAAGGCTTTGGTTCACGCAATGTCGATTGCGCTTATTTGCATTTGATGAATTTGAAACAGCGCTGTATAACCAGTATAATAACACCAAACGTTGACTTCTAAATTAAAGACGCGCAGGACACTTGAATCAAATAAATCAATAAATATAGCGCTCAATTTGAATGCAGCAAAATTTGACTTGATCGGTTTCATTTTAATTGATAGTCGAGATAACAGACAAACATCTTTAATAGTTCTGGTTATGTACACAATTGCCATCAAAGATGCGGCAACAAACAAATTAGAATAAACAGACAGATCATTGATAATAAGAGCAAGCATTATCATATGACGCTGAGCTTAGAACAAATTTGAACAAATTATTCACTAATGAAGAAATGAGAATTTTGTTGAAACTGATGATACAAGCACAATAAACCATACGTACCACTAGACCACCTTGTCGCAAAGTTTTTTTCAAATCAAACAGCGGCAAAGAAGTCCAACTCTATTTTAATATCACGAAGCAAAGTCTGACAATGTGACGATGTATTATATAACGTTTGCCCGTTATGCTTAGCGGGCTGACAATGGAGAACACAAGCGAAGATATCCTATGATATACAGCCATGTACACTTCTTGTCCAATTACCAGCTGGAAGATTATACATATTGATTTTTTTATACATAACAATGGTAAATAACAAATTGTAACACAACTTACCTTAACATGTTATATTTTTATGTCTTAACCACGTGAAATTAATCCTACATAGTTTGTTTAGAAAATGCTGAAACTCAAGGATACGAATTATTCGATGACAGATGGATTAAGAAACTATTTGAAAATAAAGTTTTTTCGTTTTCTAATACGTTTTCAATTATAATTCATATATAACTATGTACCATTCCGTTTTCGTGAAAACAGTGAAAAACATTTTTTAGCCATTTCTACTGACTTATGTGTTTAAACTTATGCAGAGAGTGTGCATGTGTGTGTGAATTAGAGAAGAAGATTTTATATAAGAATAAAGCATTTTTGTCATTACAAAATTTGCAATATTCTTATATTTATATAATATATTTGGTTAAAAATCCATGCCGATAATAAGAAAAACGTAAACACGTAATTAAAAACGTAAAATAATAAATGAAAACAAAACTCAGGCTAATCTTAGAGAAGTTGCAGTGTTTATTATAGAGGGTGTTAGGTACGCGGCGTTTATTGGATCGTTCACACAACACAGCTCGCGCGCATGCTACACGCACGATTGTGGGCAACGTGTTTTGTCACGCGATATTTAATTGTTTTATATTTCTTGAATTTTGTTATCTAACTATGGCGTCATTACCATGGCTATTCTTGAAATTCGACCTTTAAGTCTGTCATTCACATCAGGCAATCGGAAAAGAAGTTATTGTTGAACAATTATTACGTGCCCGAAAATGGTTACTCTTGTTGAGATACCGCTTTATTCAAATGATTGTTTTCGTGTTATGAACGAGATGAGAAGGAAATCACAACTGTGCGACGTCATTTTACGTGTTAAACATATTGAATTCCCAGCTCATCGTATCGTTTTGGCTGGAGCGAGCCGGTATCTCCAAGCAATGTTCACTAATGGAATGCTAGAAAGTGGGAAAACTAAAGTGGACATAGGCGATATAGAGCCACAAACCATGGCAAACTTATTGGATTTTGTATACACCGGTTCCATAGAATTGACAACGAACAACGTCCAACAACTTTGTGCCGGTGCCACCATGTTACATTTAACAAGCTTGGCAAACTCATGCGCAAATTTCCTGGAAGCTCATATGGACTATTTCAACTGCATTGGAATCCGAGCTTTTGCTGACCACTACTCTTGCACAAGTCTAGAAAATTTTGCCTTCAGGTATATTTGCGAACATTTCCTAGACGTTGTGCAAAGTGAAGAATTTTTACAATTGAGCAAGGATGGGCTTCTTGAGCTAATACAAAGCAACTTGATACAGGTTTACTCGGAAGATGAAATCTTCAATGCTGTAGAAGTTTGGATAAAACACCATTATGAAGCACGGAAAGGCATGGCATCAGAGCTTTTGCAACATGTTAGACTTCCACTAGTGTCATTAGAATTCTTGGAAACACGGGTTGTACCTGCAAGTTTTGTTAAAAATGATAGCAAATGTCAGATGCTTTTGGCAACTGCATTGAATAGTCACAAGAGCAATCTTCCATCGTATATGTTTGTGCACCGTGCTCAACCTCAAATGCTTTACACTGTTGGTGGACGTAATTCAGATTGTTGTCAACTGGCAACCTTAGAACAATATGATGTTGCAACAAATTCTTGGAGTTCTTTGGAGCCAATGACTTGTGCTCGTACCGCAGTTGGTACATGTTCGCTTAATGGATACTTATATGTCATTGGTGGAGAATGTGCCAATCATGCCAACAACCTGCTTGGGATACCACCTACAAGAAAATAGTTGAGATCTATTATCCCAAAGAGAATTCCTGGCGAAGAGTTGCAGAATTAACTATCCCTCGTTCTTTTGCATCAGCTGTGTCTTGTGATGGCTATGTGTATGCCCTTGGAGGCGAAGACAGATTATGTTCTTATAATTTTGTTGAGAAATATGATCCTGAAAAGGATTTCTGGTTACCAGTACAGAGTATGAAGAGACGAAGATCTGGAGCAGGAGCAGCTGTATGCAATGGTGAGTTTTGTCATTCTTGTAATTAGTAAGAATCCCTTTCAAATAGGAAGCAATTTCTGAAATGGTCTACACTAGACATTCTTGCTATGGAAAACACAAGACTTCTCAACTTTCCTTTTGTTTTAGGAATGTTATTTGTAGCTGGTGGATATGATCGTGGTATTCACACAGATCGTGCTTCCGTCGAATGCTATGACCCAAAATTGGATCAGTGGATCTTTGTGACTGAACTAGAAAAAGCAAGGTCTGGTCTGGGTTTAGTTTCATTAGATGGATGCATTTATGCTGTTGGTGGCCGTAATAGAAGCACTGATTCATATTTTGATTTGGTGGAGCGGTATGATACGCGCACGCACCACTGGTCACCGGTGGCACCTATGAACAGCCCTCGTGCCTGGGCAGCCGTAGTTGTTTACAAGGAGAATATATTTGCTATTGGTGGATTTGATGGTGCAAATCGGTTGAACTCAGTTGAAATGTATGATCCAGTTAAAGACATTTGGACCAATATTGAAGGTTTAAATGTGAACAGGGCTGGGTGCGGAGCGGCAGTGCTATAAAACTGGCTTTTATTGCAGCAGCATTTTTACAATAATTTTTATAAATAAACATGTTTAACATAGAAAATTTAAGAATGTTAATGTAAAACATTTAGTTGATTGTTTTAAGAGTAGTATTTTAAATTGAAGTTATGTAAAAATTTTCATCTTGTGCTGTAGGGCAAATTGTGTAAAAATGCATTGTGTATAGTGTAGGCTACTGAAAACAAAGCTTCATTTGATTTGATTGATAAAAGATTTATTTATATGCCACAAATTCTATCCTTTACATAGATCACAAGGGCACCACAATCTTGGAAAGGTCACTGAGGTGCTATTTATACTCTGATATTAACAAAGACACAAATTTAAGAATGATCTACACCTTCATTTATTATTTTTCACGTCTTTGTTGACAATTTTCTGCCCTAAATTGGTGAAAGTGCATTCCTCTCATTTTGAGGAAGATCTGGATGCCAGAAGTCCACAATCAATATCATTCTGTAGCTGGTTCCATTATGCCATACTTCATGTTCAATAGAATCATCAATAATTATAAACTTGCCTTCTATCCAAGTACTAAAGAAACAAATTTCATGTACTCAGTTCAATTTCTTTCTATTTATATATAATGTTGTTCATAAAACAGTTGAATGGTTGGTAAATTTCACAAAATGAAATGAACAACTTGCCATAATAGCCTTGACCCCCTCCACCCAAAATCAAAATGCAATCAAGATAAAAACACCGTAGTTACTCTATCGGCGAGATGCCTGTGCATACTTAAGTAACGTTATATCCTCCCTGAAGTACACATTTTGTTTCAGTCTTTACCTAATTGTTTGATTTACACGTATAGATACACCATTTGGTACGACGAGACCAAGATGTCCACGTATACGACAGTTGGTAGGACCACAATGGGCCCAGACGTGCGTACCAGGTTTCATGACAGAAAATTTA
The DNA here is from genome assembly GCF_021976095.1 of Xenia sp. Carnegie-2017. Classification (NCBI taxonomy): domain Eukaryota; kingdom Metazoa; phylum Cnidaria; class Anthozoa; order Malacalcyonacea; family Xeniidae; genus Xenia; species Xenia sp. Carnegie-2017. The sequence goes on along the minus strand of NW_025813436.1, from coordinate 8,390,770 downwards.
ATCTAAAAAGAAGAAAAGAGAAGCAAATGACAAAATCATCATGATGTACAAATAGTTGCAAGAGCAAAAACGTGAATTCATTATCCCTACACCTTCACAAGGTTTCTCTAAAAGAAAGATAAAAACACAATAAACAATTCTTTGCCATTACACAACCTCCAGATTCAAAATGCTAAGGACATTAAATCCTCCTAAACAGTGCCATACCCTTCACTCCCCACAAACCCATGGATCAATAAAGATGAGCTCACTAGCCCGAACCACATTTATACGACAGTCGTTACCTGTCCCCTCTTACATCCAGCTGCGTCGGGGATTTTCTCAACCAGACTACATGTTTTCGGAGCCTTTGCACAAGCTGATCGATCCTTCCGTCCTTGTGAAAATATAGTGAACTGTTGCCAGTCGCCTTTCTCACGAAGACCCTCCTCTTCGGGAAGAAAGCCACCCGTCCTGTGATCGTACAATGCAACACCTTCATCGCGGATGGTTTTCCAATTTTTCTCCAACATTCTACAAAAGTAGTAATGACACTATTTCTTTTATGGAAAATGTTTATATACTTTTCACAAAATAACCTATCAATTAAATGTGTTTATAGTGACGTTGCTAGTGCATTATTCAAAAATAAGAACAAAGAATCATTAATGGATGAAGAGACCTTGCTGTCAACAACTTTTTTAAACTGAATGAAACAGACTGAAAGTCACAATAAACAACTTTGATAAATATTCCTCTTCCAAAACTCCGCGATCAACAGATCCAGAAAATGACTTGCAAAGATAAAGCTCATTCAATTTTACTTATAAGACACGCTTAAGCTTTGCACAACGTCAATTTCAATTCCTTCCTGCATCAACTTATTCCTTATATTAAAAGAATGTTTTAGATTCAAAATAGAAACATCAAATCCAACATCCGAAGATGAGAATCTGGCATGCAAGTTCTTTCAATATTATTTTGGAGTCAAAAAGCTAACTTTTAAAAATTTGTAAAAAGCAATAAGGCATACTTGAAGTACTTGTGATATGGAGTCTCTTTTGGATTCCAAAATGGTTGCGCTCTTAATGGTGTTTGAGCATTGTAAAGAGATCGTTGCATACGAGAGAGAAAATGGCCATGTCTTGCACCACTCTCGTAAACCTCATATGACTGGAAAAAAATTTGAAGAGATGGAACAAAGTTCGCATTTCTTTTTTTAAGAAATAGGAAAAAAGGATTGTCCTTGTTCTTCATTTATCACTACCTACATTTACATACGTTATCTTAGTTTACATTTTAGACTTTGTTAAAACTGTTCTCATTCTGTTGTTAATTCATCACTAGCTACACTGACTCACGTTATCTTAGTTTATATTCTAGATAGTGTAAAGACTGTTCTTGTTCTCTGTTCATTCGTCACTACCTATACTGACTCACGTTATTTTAGTTTATAGTATAGATAGTGTAAAGACTGTTTTTATTCTGTTGTTCATTAATCACTAGCTACACTGACGCAAGGTATCTTAGTTTATATTATAGATAATGTAAAAATTGTTCTCAATCTCTGTTGTTCAATCATCACTACCTACATTTACACACATTTTTCTTGCAATGATACCTCTTTGGATCTGCCCATTCTATACAATGCATCGCCAAGATGAAAGTAGAATCTTCCATCATTTGTACCTGATTCTCCAGAATCAATTCCTCTCTTCAAATGAGGTATGGCTTCTTCATAATTTGACTCCGTTTTTAAAATAAATCCCATATGGACTTGTGCATAGCCATCGTTTGGATTTATTGCAAGGGCCTGGATTTGAATATAATTTACAATTATTCTAAAGTAAAAGATAAACCAATTACTTTTTATTTCATATAGATCATAAAAGTTTGAAAGTATTGGTCTGAATGGAGGCTTTGTACGTATGCAAATACATTAAACTCCTAAACAGTATCCTTCAACATTTAATGACAGTGAGATATATACCTGTTGAAAAGTTTTTTGCTTGAGCTTGATTTCCAATCAAAAGCCATTGAACTCCAAGTTTATTCCAAACTTCTATATCTTGTGGTAAATCCACTCCTAAATTTTGTAATGCTTTCACAGCAATATAGCTCTTGCCAAGAAAAGAAGCCCGATCTGCTTGTCTAAATATAGCTTGCCGTTTCAAGGCTATGGGACAATCTTTGACCATACCCACATTTCCATATGCATTTATAGCTTCTTGTAAAACCTGATTACTTCTCATCAAATCAGCTAGCTCATCCAAAGACTTTGCCAATCCATGCATTGCTCGAGGACTATCAGGATGGCTGCTAAGAACATTCTCAAAAGCTTTTCTAGCATTTACAAAACTTTTAGCTTTAAGAAATTTTTCTGCTTCTTCTATTTGAGGCAGTATTGCTTTATCATATGCATTTGTAATTGGCTCATTTGGATCGTTTTTTGGAACTTTGATCTTTGATTTCATTTTTGAGCTAGACCTTTTGGCAGTCTGGTCACTAGTTTCTGGTGCTTTTGTTTTCGATGACTTTGCCATTGCTGGTTTCTTTTTTCTAGCTGCTGTTGCTTCCAAATCGTTCTCCTGCATGTAGTAGACAGCAGCTGTTGCTATGGCAATAACAGCTACCATCGCAACAACTATTTTCCATATTTGGTCTGAATCTTTTCCTTTCTTCTTCACACCTAAATAGCAAAAACATAGATCCTGTAAATCTAATTACAAGAACATCAAATCAAGACCAAAATGTCGATATTGCAAGATTAATAGTTCATTACTTACAATTCCATTCCATAAACAATGACTTTATTTTTAACTTAAAATAATCACTAAATAAATAACTATAATTCTTAACACAAAGGAGAAATTTTTTCACATAGCGCACACAAACTGGACACAAATTGAAGTTCCATAAGAAACTCCAGTGTGAAATTAATTTGCAATAACAAAATGTCAAAATCTAAAAAGTTATGTAACTAATAAATTAGTATAAAGAGAAATTCGAAGGTTATAAAAACTCTGGAAATTATTAAATTAAAAGTTTAAATCGCACTTTTAATCTTTTCAGGTTTGCTGTCTTTTTTCCGTTGCCGTATTGACATTATTTCAGGTAGTAAATTTACAACTCAAAGTCAGCATGGCTACCATTGATGGATCTGGGCACTTGTAGCAGTTGAAGTTTAAGTTTCTTTTATGACCGCTGACTACCAAGGAATATTATGAGCCCTACATAATTACAATTGAAACCTTTTATCTTAATGTTTTGGAGTTTTAGCGCCCAAAATTCTTTTTTCATAGAAAAGCACCTGTCGTACTTTTCAAAAGCGTTTATACAATCGAGAAATCTTGTTCATTAACTTTAACATAACGTCGCTCAGTGGATCATTACACTGTGGCAGCCGTGACGTAGCGTAGGTGGGGGGTGCTGTGGGGCCAGGCTTATCCTTGCAAATTTATTGAGTCCCGGAAAATATTATATATTTATTTACATTACAATGTTTATATTACAGTCATGGCCACCCTTGAGAGAAAATCTTGACTACACTATTGGTGTGTCACTTTCACTTTTCACTTTTTTTCCCTAAGTGTCAGATGATTCAGAAATTTGCCAACCGTGGAATATGAATAATTAACTTCAGGCGCATGTTGCTAGCAGTGAGGCAGTATAGTTTATCTACTGTGGTATCTTATGTAATTCATGGTAGATTTGAGTTGTCTAAAGAAGTCCTTTCATCCTCCACAAATAATTCTTCTTCATCATTTCTATCAGTTCGATACTGCTCATAAACATTGATGCTAAAATGATTTCCTAGAAAAAAAATTATCATGTTGCATCTAGAAGTGTTAGACAGAACAATATAAATGGTACCAAATAATAATTAATAGACACCATCATCCTCTCATTGAGTACCATTTTATCAATGAAGTTTTTAGGTCTGTTGTACTTCTTACAAGACACAAATATTCAAAATTTACTATCTTCAAATAGCAAACCTTTTCCCATAAAATGATCTGCAATTCTTGCTTTGCATAACATAAGATTATTAACACCTTCATGACATTGTGTGTTTGTTGTCATTCTAAAGTGATATTCTGGCCACCAACTTTCACGTTCAGACCAACACAACTTTAATGTTTCCTTCACTTTTGACTCTGTCGTCTGCTTACATCCATTGTAAATAAAAAAATGAAGTAAAGTCCAGCTTTCCTCACAAAACATGTTAACTGAATGGTCAAGCTTCTCAAAGATAGTCTTTACTGCACTTGCAGTGTCTCCTGTGAAAGGCAAAAATGTCATCTGATTAAATAGTAATGATGGTTTATCAAATATAAAATACAACATTTTCAATAATGTAAGGTATATCAAAAATGAAAGTGTTAGATTATCATCACATTTCTTACCAAGTTCAATTTTATATTCCACAAAATCTTTGATCAATTCGCTAGATGGGTCAATCTTGATCAAATCTTCTAATAAATTTGCCTTTTCTTCCAAACTTGCAGAGTGGTTTTTCATGTAATGGTAAAGATACCTTTAAAAAGAGATATCTTTGTTACTTTCAGCAATTAATAGAATATTTCAAGTTCTCAGTCTTAAAAAGGAAGAACATACAGAGAAGAGAGTGCAATATATTTAAACAAATTTGGCTGCCTGTTTTGCACCTTTTGTTACTACCTGTGCGAATTTGGGTTGGTTGGATTATTGTTTTTGTAATCACATAGAAATCGACGAACTAAGCCCTCTTCTTCCTGGCATTTTAACAACTCAAGGTATGTAGGAACAAACTGATCCCAAACCCCAGGGTTTGAGAAGACATCTTGAAAAAGTACCATTGATTGTTTCCATGAAAAATTTAAATTTCTTTGTGACTGTGTTGTTTGTGATAACCAATTGTCTTGCTCTTCATCAGAATCGTACATATCTAAATAAAAAACATAAAAATAAAATCAAACAAAATGTTTAGCAACATTTAGACAATAAAGCAAGCCAGGAAATGATAGCTGAGGCAGTATATTTACTCTAATTGGGGACTTCATCATTGCTTTTCAACTAATATAAATGGAGGGCAAACACTAATGCCTTCACCATACAACCATGTGGAACATGGCAGGTTAGTAACCAGTTTTCAATTCTTATGGAGATCAGTTTGGAATAAAAAGACATACCTTGCAACTTTGTTGAGTTTACTGAGTTTTTTTCATTTACAAGATATTCAAAGAGACCAATGTAGGCTTTATGCAAAAGACTTTCCCTGAACTTAGGTTTATTTGCTTTAGACTTCAGTAATTCCAGAGCCTCAAGAACATCATGCTGTTGTACGACAAGATACAAGGCAAAGTTTAGTAGTATCTCAACTTGATGGTCACCACAAGCAAGAAACATATCTTTGTAGAATTTCACAACAAGCAAGTGATTGTTTGGTAATGTCTTCAAGATTTCCAATCCAGCCTGAGGTTGAAAATGATAACTTATTGTACCTACTAAATTGCATTATTTAATTGTCATGTGTCATCAGCTAATTGCTTTAGACTTTTAGCTTTGAATTATGAAGTAAGTCAACATCATCCAAAATTTTGTTGATTGCATCATGAACAGTATCAGTGGCATGGCATATTCGACAATTAAGTAAGAAGGCACATGTTCTGCCATTCGAAGTTCCTTTGAAATCAAATGTTTTCAATGTATAAAAACATGTGTCTATTAATTTAGCCTCTCTCCCCCTCAAGTTAACATGTTCACTATGCCGCTGGGCTAGCTTACTGGATTATGCTAAAGAAGTTGTTTAGACAGTGGTGACAAGAGGGTGGAAACAGAGGTGTTGAATGTCGATGAAATCAAAACTTGGAGTGCTCAGAAACATACCAAGGCAAATAGTTCAATCACTTTTTCACAACAGCCACTCATGCCAACCATGGCTGCAATTGCTTGGTTAAACTTGCGAGTCAAAAGACCATCACGAAGAATATGGCTCAGAAGGTAGAGATTGTGTGAATTCATACGTTTTTTTGATGTCTTGCCCTCTAAAAAGTCCAAAAGAAAACCACTGCCAGAGATATTGAATGATATTTTAAACTTGAAATACTTGAGAAAAGTTTAAAAATTCATACTTGGTTGTATGTGTTCAGTGAAAGGACGCCAAACAGTCTGAAAACCCGAGGCCCCATTGAAACATCTTGCCTCGAATCGATGATGTCTTCTCTTATGCATCTTCCAAACTCAGACGGATCACTGTCTGTAAAGTCGCCTTCGTTACAGGATTTAAATTTTGAACACCATGAATGTCAATGAGTTTCACTCAATAGTCAATAGTCAACATGCCATCGGTCCTACCAATGGTCCTAGGGAATGGAAAGGGCCCGGGTGTCGAGAAAGAATGCTCGCAATGAAATCGTGTTTGTTAGTCATAAGAAGAAAAAACACTTGTTTATGTTATACAACTAGTGACTTTTTGTTACTATGGTAGCATGATTTTCTCTCTGGGTATTCAATACTTGGGCAGGAGATTACCAAAATACACTTCAAAAATTGTTGGTTATCTTCAGAAGATCCATTCATGTGGGATACATCCACTTTAGATCACTTGTACATGGAGCTACTGGTTTATCATTATGTTTAAAGCAATATCAGGGAATTCTTATAAGCCAAATAAAAAACAACTGTCTGTACTTAATCTGTAACTAGTCTATTTGCTTTTGATGAAAACAGAAAACTTTTTTTCTTTTAAAGTATCTTCATTTCAAACATATTGAAGAAGAAACCCATATTACATGATTGCCATTCACTCAGCTTGGATCGAAATATGGAATAAATTATTTCATACTTTACCCAATCAGATCAGAGATCGAAAAAATCTAACCAATAACAATGCAAAAAACTGATCGAAATCAGCCAATGAGATCAGGCCACCAAATGATCTTAAATCACGTCAATCACTTTTCACAGTTTTTACACTGTAGATGCCCCAAGACTCGACAGTGGAAGGTAAGTTTTTCAAAATTTTTATTATATATTTAAAAGCGTGCTTCAAATGTCGATAAATTCGATAACGAAAGCCTAGTTTTATGTATAGTTACGTGTTGTTTTACTTCTAAATCTTTTCTTCGGCTACTTTCTGCAATTCGCCGTTCAACTGCGTGTCTTTGTCAGTGTGTTTGCTTCGCACGAGGACCTTGTCAGTATAAAAACGACCAGTTTATGCGTTTACATGTCTTTCTTTCGATTATACATTAGTGTGAGTGGTCTACTGCTAGTGTTTGGAATGTTTCGAGGTGAAACTCTGTTTAGTATGTTCGCTTTTAACATGTATTTGTGAAGCAACAAACGAGCTCGACCGACGTCTTTCTCATTTCAACGCAAAAATATGAACACATTCTAAGAGAAACGTTATAGCAATACAAAATGAGAGATAACTAGGGTATTTCTTACTTCTTGGGTTGATTTTCTTTGGTAAAAAGTGTTTTTTGAGCGAAAATTTTGAAGATATTTGAAAAATAAGAAAATGTTGGTTCATGTTGGACGTTGGACTTCAATCAAATTGGCGCCTTTTTTTGTTCCGCGTGAAAGTGAAGAGAACTGGGCACAAATTTTGCAAAACTAAAATTAACTCATCGACTTCATAATAAAAAACAAATTTTTGACCGAAAACACCGAAAAGTAGAGTGGAATACAGGCAAAAACTTTCACTTTGTGCCAATAGATTAGTTAAAACGTATAAGCCTTGAAGATGCTGACGGTTAATCAAACCAAAGAAAGATCATAATGTTAGGTACTCGACTAGAGTACAATTCCGAAAAGTTATCATTAAAAGTTATTGAATTTTTTTAGAGCATTTTTGTCAAAAAATGTGTTATAAATTCTCTAGGAAAAGATGCTAATTTTTCGTTGAAATTTGACAGTGAGATATCATGAAGAATGCAACCAAAGTCGTGTTCTAAAGTTCAAAGTTAAAACAAAGATAAAAGGAGTTGTTATGAAAAGAACTAGGTAGGAAACTGAAAATGACATGTAGTTCATCGACAGGCTAATTTGATTTAGAGCTATTTATTTCATGTTATTGTGCGCAACGAAAATGTTTTTGAAAATTTTTATCATAATATTGTGTAACGTGAAATGGGTAAAAACACAAAAACTGATCATTTTTATTTTGAATTATTAGAATACTCAAATGAAACAATCAGACTGAGAGTATTTTTAGTGATTTGCTTGTGCACACGTTTAAAAATGCTCTGTTAACATATTTTTATTTTACAATCATTGTCTTTATATTTTTGCTGCAAATACATGAGTGCTAGTTTAAAACAAAGAGCAGCTTTATAAGTTTAGGATAAGAATGATTGGACAACAAGTCAAAACTATAGTGAATAGTCTATTGATGAAATGGCACATAAAATAATAAAAAAAGTCTTTAAGACTTCATTCTTTTGAAATATATAAAATATCAAAAGAACTACTCATTGGAAGAAATCTACTCATGAAAAAAAATAAGCGGAAGCTTGAGATTTTCATTTGCTTTCTATTTTGATAAAATAAGTAAGTTAAAACAATCATTGTGAACGATTTATCAAAAATCGACGTTTAACGACATATAAAGAAGTCTATAAAATATCAAAAGAAATGTTCTTTGGAAGAAGTCTTTTTATGAAAGAAAACTAGTTAAATATTGCGTCGATAAAAAAATGTTATGGATTTTAGGGTAAGGATTATTAGGTAATAAGTAAAAATGGTGTTGTGATCGATCAATATCAAATCGACGCTGAAGATCAAATAAAGAAGTCTATACGACTTCCTGTTGAAAATTTCAAAAAGAAAACTTCTTTGTAAGAAATCTATTCATGAAACGTGTAAATGTTATACTTGTCTATACATCTGCAACTCAAAGTCTTCATTCGCCAACCACTCCCTTATTAGATAGATAAGTACGTAAAAAGTATTGTGTAAATATGATTGTGAGACAAAATTTCAAGAACTAATATAAAATGTTTGCAAGACCTTAACAACAACGAAAGTCGCAGAAGAGGTGCAAGACCTTAAGAACAACGAAAGTCGCAGAATACTTCATCGATTCTTGCTTCTTGCATACGCAGCGTCTTTCATTGTTGAGGTACTTCATCAATTCTTGCTTCTTGCATACGCAGCGTCTTTCATTGTTGAGGTACTTCATCGATTCTTGCATACGCAGCGTCTTTCATTGTTGAGGTACTTCATCGATTCTTGCTTCTTGCATACGCAGCTTCTTCCATTGTTGAGGTACTTCATCGATTCTTGCTTCTTGCATACGCAGCTCTTTCATTGTTGAGGTACTTCATCGATTCTTGCTTCTTGCATACGCAGCGTCTTTCATTGTTGAGGTACTTCATCGATTCTTGCTTCTTGCATACGCAGCGTCTTTCAGTTATCGTTCATTGAGGTTGCTTCTTTGCGCTCTGGTTGAGGTACTTTCGCTTCTTGCGCATACGCAGCGTCTTTCATTGTTGAGGTACTTCATCAATTCTTGCTTCTTGCATACGCAGCGTCTTTCATTGTTGAGGTACTTCATCGATTTTTGCTTCTTGCATGCGCAGCGTCTTCTAGCTGTTGTTGAGGTATTTCATTGATTGCTGCAAGTGCAGTCTCTTCCTTTGCAATGCAACGATAACCGATTCCTAAGAGATTAGCAATTTCGAGTTCTTTAGATACTCTTGTCAAGTGTGGCATTTTTTGCGTGTGTCATGAATGAGAAGAATGTTAGAAAGATCAAATATAAAACTAATATGAAAAAAAACAACAAAAAGACGAGGAATTCAAAAGAAAGTTGGCTGCCATGTTTCGAAGAGAAAATTATTATAAAATGGTCAAAGACAAAAGATGACAAAGCATCCTTGCGCCGGACAAAAAATAAGATGAAATGTTTAAGAGAAAAATGACAAGGCAATGTTTTGATAAAAAAGAAGATGAAATAATGTAAGAAAAAAATGACAGAAATCTTTTGAAGAAAAATATGATGAAGAGATGCGAGACAAAAGATGACAAAGTAACTTTGTGAAGAAAAATAAGATGAAATGGTAAAGTACAAAGATTTCATCAATTGTATAACAAAATATGTAAATACATTTTCTGACACTTTGACTCATGTATGACTTTTGAAGACTTCTTGTTGCAGGTGTATTTTTTTTTGATATTTTGCTTTCTGTTTATGGGTTGCATTTTCAACCGTGGAATGACATGACTTAATTTTCTCGTATAACTTACCTTAACTCAATTAGCTATTGACCAACTGAATTCAGACAAAGATATAAATAGCCTAGTCATTGCCGAAAGTTTTATGTTTCGTTATTTTTGACTTGTACATGATTTTCGACCAATTGTGCATAAGTAAATCATTAGAAATGCTGCAGTTAGCGCAAAGATGAAGGATGGACATAAGGTAAGATTAAAAATAGATTATGCGCGGACATTAACATTAAAACTTATTTAATATTGTGCTACCTGAATTTCAGCAATTTGCATGTAATTGTCACAAGTTATAGTGCTTTGTCCAAATGTGGTTCGCCATGATGTTGCACGAGGGAATTATTAATGAGATAATGGTGATGACATTGTGTAGAATAAATATGTTTTGCTAAGTGGTTATTGATACGTTTAAACGTTTTGCTTAGCAAATAAGTGGATAGATGTAGTAATGTTTTACTAATTTTTTAATTTCAGAAATTCTCATTTAAAAACTAAGCCTCTTTCACTTTGCTAAACGTTTAGGAGAGGCATTGGTTGCCTATGTTGACTGATCTACAGGTATTCAATTTTTCCAATAAATCTCTTGTGCTTGATTATTGCTTGCAGTTTCTGTAAAGCTGATCACGTGATGAGAAGACAAAATGTCTTGAATAGACTTGATTCAATTTTAACTTTTGATATTTTATAAAACAATTGTTCTTGGTGGTGTTTCATATTGAAATTTACAAACTTTTCAGGTTAATTGATATAAAATCACAAAGAATTTTTTGCAAAAGCAGTCGAAGATATTAATAAAACTTGCTAAAAACTTTTTGACTGATAAAAACATTTTTTTTCTGTTTGAAAGACTTTCGTGCTGAAATTTTCTGAACCTCACCGTTTTGCAGTGAATGAATGATAGAATTTTGGTGTATTAGACCCGTCAATTACATCATTCTTATTGTAGATGTTATATTCTTGTTGTCGTGGATCTTATCAAACTAATCTTGGGTTGAGGATTACGTTAACTTTGGAATGAAGATGAGATCAACACTGACAGGAAAATAACTAAACATTATTGGAATATGTTTCGTTCCATTTCCATAACAAATAAGCACCTTATTCGTCACTGCTGGAGGTTTTGAAGAAGCAGTTGGTTGCTGATGAGGATCAATCTATAGGTAATTTATGGAATCTATTTGTATTGACCAATCTTTACAGTTGCTTTTTGACTACATTACGAGAAGATAATGTCGTATAAATTGGAATTTGCTCCGCGAAAAGCAACTAATATTTATTACCATAGTTACCCAACAAATAACTTCACGTTAAAATAGAGTGGAGATTGGAATGTAATTTCTTGATATCGTTTGGACTTGAAAGAACTTGTTTACATTGTATGGTACGAAGTTACACAGAATTTAAGTTTTTACAGTAAAATTCATATTATTTTGGAATTTGGTCATAAGCTCTCTGCATATCATTGAAAACTGTTGTTTCACGTTTTTTGTGCATAACAGTATTTTCCCTAAATTTTACTGAATTTCGTCTCAGCTATATTGAACCTTTCGTTTTGTTTTGTAGTGAAAAAACAGTACAATGGTGGCGCATAATGAATCCTACATACTACATGATGTTTTTCGTGGATTTACTTATCTAATCGTTTATCACAATCATAGTCATCGTATAGAAACTCACGGTTGTTGAGAATTTACTTCATGGTCGTCATGGATTTATATCATCGTCATGGATCAACATCATCGTTGTTGTGGATGTCAAATTAACCTTGAATTAATCAATTGAGGCTTACGTTACTCTACAAAACAGGACTAAAGACGATGTTTCAAGTTTGTGTGCTTTAGTTAAAATCCTGGTGATCAGCACTAACAGGAAGATGATTGAACATTGGCTGAGTTATTAACAAAGTTGGTTGTGTTCTTTTGATTCCTGTTGCTGCTTTTTTTCCCAATTTTGTGCACGATACAGTGCTTAATGCTTTTTGCGGTCACAACGTTTGCCTTCAAATGATAATACATCTTATATTGCCAAAAGCTTTTATTTGACAATCGTACAGTGTAAGATTATCACCGAGCAAGATAAAACAAGAAAAGCGCTATATCTGTCTGATGTCGGTTAGCGTAAGATCTTGCTGAATGGCGTTCTTTGATCACCAGGATACACGATCCTAGGTTCAAGGAAATAAGCATGGGTTTCTTTGAATTTTTGGTCGTGTTTATTAGTTCTTGTACAGTATTTATGTATTTTCCTTAGCTAAACATTAAAAATCTAAATGCATGAATTAAAGCAAGCGCAACGTTTGCAAATTACGGTCCAAAAAATGGCGAACCCGAATTACAGATTGCACGTTAGAAAGCAAGGAAATTTCGATCTGAAACATCGCGCAATCCGGCATGCAAGCTGCATAGCACAGTTAAATTTATCTAAAATCATAAACGCCTGAAAATGGTCTTGCTTGATGATGCTCAATTAACAGTTTTTCTGTTTTTCTCGAATTGTTTGAATTTTGAACCATACAAAACTTGAAATGTTCATCAAATACTTTACAACGAAAAAAAACAAGTTAACATGTTTAAAAAAAATTTTTTGAAAAAAATGAGCGATTTGCATCATCAAGAAGAATATGTAACCAAAAATCTGTCTATTGGTCTAATGAACAGCGAAACAGAATAGGTGCATGAAGCCCGGCATTGCTTTTGCTAAATAGTTGCCAAAATCAATGTTATGACAGTGGCATGTCCAAGTTAAATAACTCGCTGTTATTCAACTTGAAGAAAAAGTCAGAGCAGGAAGATAGTTTAATTATTCATGATGTATTGGGTTGGGTCGTCTCTCTTCGTCTATTTTATTCATGGAAGATGATTTGATAGCCGAGACAAACTAATCCGATACATTAAATGTAGTTCCAGGCAGGAATAATCTTAAACGGTGCCATGATGGCACCTAGGTGATCGAGTGTTGGACACAAGAAGGATTGGTTGGCACGCCGTTTGGTAAAGTATAAGGGCCCAGGGTGGCGGTTCCCTATCTATTAGGTTCCCTTTCGGCTCGGGTACTAACGTTGGTTTGCAGGTGCTTCATTGTTCAAAGGTATGTTTTAATCAGTTTTGTGCAGCATAGTTCGTAGGTAGATATTCAAAATGTTAAATCGGTTATTTCATGCCACTGATCAAAAGGGTTAGCTAAGGATGCGCATATGCAAAAAGAATGGAGCTGCTGAAAGCGGCATAAAAATGGCGTACATGGAGGTTTATATTTTTAGTTATATTTTAAGGATGCATATTTCCTAAGTCACCTGTTTTATCAACCTTGTAAAGATAAAGACAGTCTAAAAAATTTTGTAAATATAATTAAGGCCTTAAAAATGTAAACATTCTTTTTTTGTAAAGATAACTAGTAAAAATAGATAAGGTGATTCCAAGTAATGTGCATCCCCGACTTGCTTTCGTAGCTTGTTTGATCTCCGAGGGTTTTCCTCCAGCGATACGCCGGTTTCCCTCATCTTTAGAAAATCACTCTAAAGAATAACAAAAAAGGGTGGCCATGTCTGGGACCTGCAGTAGGGATTGTATGATTATCGGGTTGGATTCCTGATCCACTCAAGAGAACAGGCGAAAACATTCTTAGATTTTCTGTTCGTTGCCGTTTAAATGCACTTCGAAAATTCTTATTTCTGGAATCAGATGCATCATTACCATAAGAACCAAAGAACAAATGCAGTTTTTTCACTGACTTTGACACTAAATATTAGTGATCAATTTCTTTTTTATGTATGTATTTATATTGAAAGTACGTTACAGCTCGAAAAATAAACTATGAGGAAAGATGGACATAATTTGTCACAGTTCAACTGATATTGATGACAAACGCCTAATTTCTTATTTCAGAACTGCTTGTATTTCTAGTTACATATTTGTAATTTGTATCAACTTGGCTGAAATTTACTTCACAGAAGCTTTTCAATTCTGCAATTGTAAGCAACTTAGCAAGAAGGATGTTCAAAAATTGTATCCTGCCTGTCCTGTACTCCTGTACGAAGAAATCGTTATTTAAGTAGGTGACAAGAAAATACCTAAAAAAAATGCCAGCCAATGACCGAGCACTGTGACCCCCCGCTGTGGCTGTGACGTCCAGGAACGACTTTGACATTAAAATCTTGTGACTATCACGTGAGTTACACGTCGCAAAGTGACAAGGAAATTAAACTTTCAATCCTCAGAATTATTCAAGATTCTCGTGACTTTAATATTTTTCTCGTGAAATTATGACCTTCGTTTCTCATCGATACGCGACATACTTTTTTATTTACCATTTACTAACAGGTAAATTTATGCTTATGATGTTTTTTCTTTGTTTGTTCGTATTTAGGAAGATCGCAAATCAAATGTAAGGTAATACTCATTTTTGTTGCTGCTCAGTGGTCAACATAAACAGACCATTACCAAGGATGATTAGGTCTAGAAGTTGCTTTATGTTGTTATGATTTGTTTAGTATTGACTTATAGGGTGCCAATTTACGTAATTTGAACTGTTCGAAACGAAAAATGTTGTTAAAATGTCAATTCAGCATTTACACATTCTCCACAAACATGTTGTAACTTTCGTCAGCGAAACAACTAACTTATTCGCACTTTAATATCTCAGGGAATGGCATTTTTGCTGTAATTGATGGAAATATGGCAGAAGTATTTCATTCTCCATTTTTCAGTCAAAACTCATCACCAAATCAAACCTTGTTGCCAAGTCAACATTCATCTTTTGCACAAAATGAAAAAAAAAGGTACCATGTATGGCATACTAGCTTTATGACAATGTGACCCCGTAAGTTTTTCTTTCCATACTCTCCATAACATATTTATATAACTTACCCTTTTTTACATGTTTGTAGATATAGATCGTCCAGGTTAGTATAGTCCTGAGAAGGACTGTTTTTGTTGTTGTTGACTGACGTTTCGACAACCTTAGCGGTAGTCATCTTCAGAGTCAAATGAGGAGTAAACGTCAGGTGTTAGCTGTATTTGTTTTCTGGTTACCTGACTAACCTGATGTTTACTCTTATTTGTCTCTGAAGATGACTACCGCTAAGGTTGTCAAAACGTCAGTCAACAACAACAAAAACAGTCCTTCTCAGGACTATACCAACCTGGACGATCGACATTTACAAACATGTAACGATACTCCCGGGTTCAAACCATTTACTTTATTACCCTTTTTTCGTAGAAAAACAGACATATATCTTGGCATGGATGAGGCATACTTAAACGTCACTTCTGTTGACCATAGTGCAATGAATGAAACCTATGAAGTATATGGTGTTTCTGATAATTGCTATAAGGTAATTGGGTTATATTTGATATTAAACAGAGTTGCTTAAAACTTTGTACCATTATTAGTGTTGTTATTATAATCACTTTAATTGAACAGCAACAAAAATGGTACAAATTCTTAATTGCATATTACCATAGTTCATATGCTTTAATAAACTGCATTTATGTTTGAATTTATTTTGGTTAGCCTTTTAAATTTTATCAATATGGATCAATTATAATTTTTCAAATGAATCACTGTTTATCAGCCTTTACTGCTTATTACAAACCTAAGCTATTCTAGTTTATTTGTTTTATGTACTTTTGGATTGATATAACAATGCTGTTGTTTGTTCAATGAATACATTTTCAGTGTCCTCTTCAAAAGCTCAAAATGATTTCAAACCAGAAGAAGGGAAAGGGGTTCATCATAGATACAAGATGGCCATTCAGGCTTCATGTACATGCTAGCAGCAACATCAATAAGAATTGCAGCATAACATTTCATTTTGGTGAATCAGGACATTATTTATTCGAGACTAAAGTTGATGTCAACAATTCACTTTGTTGTGCTATGGTTGTCATCAAGAAGCCAAAGAATAGCTTTATACGTAAGTATGTACAACTGATTTTAAAACTTGTATTGTCAGGAAATCAGAGAAAAACAGGAAGTTGTGTGTGCTGACATATATCAGGCTAATGAAAGGATGCCTGGTTGGTAAAGGCAAAAATAGTGGAAACTACACTGTTTCTTAATCACGAAGAATTATAATGTAATCAAACAACTTTGATGTTCATTACAACCAACTTTTACTTTTTTTAGCAATCTTTGTTGCTGCTGGTATTATGCTTGGTATTATGGCATTTGCCTTGCTTGCCAATTGGATACGAAGGTGATTGATTTTTTTTATTTTTGTTGAACTGCTACCTATTACTAAGCCCTTATTAACCAAGGGCTCAAGGTCTTTATCAATAAATATTGAACCAAGGTGTTTTTGTACAGACATAGCCCTGTGCATTCCCTTTTTGCAATATTAGTTTTAGTTTGAGAGAGGATCAAAACAAGACAAGAACTGGTTCAACACGCTCATTTATTTGGTCAACATAGGGTTCACAACCTATAACAAAATTGTTGATTCTTTGAACAATATGTAGCTTCAACCTGGTACACAAACTACAAGACTGCAGTCAAAACCCTTGCATATGAGTTAATTGCCCCATGTATATGTAACATATTTACATGTATAATGATTTATATTATTATATTTGCAGGATGTATCTTAAGAGTTTTCATGGCGTTCCTTATTCAAATTTAAATTTATCCTCTGTGAGACTTATATAGCATTTGATTTAATACATTTTCTATTTCATATGATTGATTTAGAATTAATTTTTGTTTCATTTTTAAAGTTCATTTTTAAAGATCTTGGTCGAGAAAGTCAAACACAAAGTGATGTCATAACTCATGTAAGTTTTGAAACATTCGTGTGCAATGTATTGTAGTCTACATATGTATAGATGTTTTTTTTTGAACACCATTGCCTTCACTTGCTCATTTATCACTATCTGTATATTGACACACGTTTATATTTTAGCAGTGTAAAGACTGTTCTCATTCTCTGTTGTTCATTCATCACTACCTACACTGACACACGTTATCTTAGTTTATATTTTAGGTAGTGTAAATACTGTTCTCATTCTCTGTTGTTCATTCATCACTACCTACACTGACACACGTTATCTTAGTTTATATTTTAGGTAGTGTAAAGACTGCTCTCATTCTCTGTTGTTCATTCATCACTACCTACACTGACACACGTTATCTGAGTTTATATTTTAGATAGTCTAAAGACTGTTCTCATTCTCTGTTGTTCATTCATCACTACCTACACTGACACACGTTATCTTATCTTATATTTTATTGTTTATTTATCAACTTGCAAATATCGTTTTATTCTTATGTAATATAGCCCACAAAAAAACGATTAAAATCCTTAGATACATTTCGAGGGTAAGTGTAAACCTTAATAGACTGCCTTTTTACGTCATGTTTTTGCCATGTACAGTGAAATAATTGTTCAATCTAAACAAAATATCTGTTATATAAGTACATTTTTTATCGAATGTCTTTTCCTCTTTTTTAGTTTATCACTGACCATCATGGTGTTTGTAAATTTTGGTGGTGGAGGTTATTGGTTTTTTCAACATTCAATATGGAATGGTGAGCACGTAGTTACAGTGAGGGTCGATTTGCCCTTCCAAGTCAAACTTCTGATTGTTGATGACGTCATGCTTTTATTTTTGTCTACAGGTCTTACTGTCGCTGACCTCGTTTTTCCCTGGTGAGTAGCGCGGGCACTCTAGTAGAAGCTTAAACTATGTATTTGTATTGATTACGATTAAAGATTAAGCATTAATTTTATATTTATACATCGTTATTATTTAGGTTTATATTCATAATGGGTGTTTCGCTGGCCGTCTCATTTAGCAGCTTACGACAAAAGAATATCCCAAAATCTCGTATATTTATTAAAATCGTTCGACGTTCATTAATTCTGTTTGCTCTTGGTCTGTTAATGAATAAAGGTACTATGAATAACACTATTGCATAAACGTAATTTGAACTACATAATCGTTTTCTCACATGGATCTTAAGTTTGAAAATCTCGAATAAAAATCCTGTTGACCATGCCTACATCAATGCAATTTCGACCCGCATACTCACGACCTTGTGAACCACTTTTATCATAGGTAGCACTTTAGTTTGAAAAGTTTTAAAATATTATTGTGATCAACATTACAGATTTAAAATTGAATTTTAATGAAATATAGACACGTGGTGTAAAATGAACTTAAGAAGTGTGAAGTATTGAACTGCTTAGTATTTGTTACGTAAGAGCGGGGGTGTAAAGTATATCATTAACTTTGAGCTGGTTTGGTACTCCTCTATTTCTCTGTTTTATTATGATTGAAGTTAGCGTTTTATGTTAGGCACTGACCTGAGCTCATTTCGTATTCCTGGAGTGCTACAAAGATTTGCTATCTCGTACTTCGTCGTTGCATCATCGGAGTTATGGTTACATTATCCAATTGACGACTCATACTCGGTGTGTTATGATAATGAAATTTATTGCAATGCTGGAAATTCTTTTGTTTTTCATAGATATGGGGAAAAACTACCAAAGAAATGCTAGACATTAAAAACTAATCGTGCATTTTCTATGATATAGTTTGACTGTTTTTAGACCGCTTGGTGGTTTATGCTTCGAGAAATTGTTGAGTTGTGGATTCAGTGGATTCTAATGATTTGTATAATAACATTGTACTGCGTTTTAACATATCTTGTTAACGTTCCTAACTGTCCAAGGTATTGTAACAAAATTTCTTTTCAGATCTTATAGAGATGCAAATTAATGTTTCGAACTTCACTGTTGGTTCTAGTTCGTTCTGTGCAGTGAGATTTTGATTTTTCGATGAACCTAGGGGATATGTGGGACCTGGAGGGATCGGTGAAGGATATCCTACCTATGAGAACTGTACTGGTGGAATGGCTGGGTACATTGATAGATCATTTTTTGGAAAGAGTCATATTTATCAACATCCAACGTCTATGGTTAGTTGGCTTATTGTGTCTCCTCTGTTGTTTGTTCTACACTGTTTATTGTCTTTGTTCCATTTCTAATGTAGAAATTATACTTAAACACAATTCCTTACGACCCCGAGGGAGCATTGGGCTCACTGACCTCTATATTTTTAACATTCTTGGGTCTACAAGCTGGAAAAATCCTGTTAAACTATACCGAACATTTTGAACGAGAGCGAAGACTTATTTCATATGGTCTTATTTTGGTATGTATTGCCATATACTGTTGGCCAGTATACGTTTGGGGGTTAATGCAATTTATGTTCGTTGTGATGTAATGTAGTTAGTCAGTGCATCAAAGGTTTTTAGGCTGTTTTATTTGTCCTGTTTTATCCTTTAGCTATTTGCCAAGGTCACGAAGATTTTTAAAAATTTTGTAACATGTGAATGTTGGTTTTGTAGAAGAACATTTGCCATGACAGGCGCTTTAGTGTCTACACATACGTACATCAAAAGTAAAATGGAGATTTGAATTGTGAAGGATGTGGACTAATTACAAATATTCAAAATTGTTTAAGATTGACTTATATTTCACTTGAAAAAGGCTGCTGCTGTTTGAAAGTTTTCACTAACCTTAGGCCTTAGTTAATAGTTATCTTTGGACAATAGATAATTTGTGTGTATATTTCTTCTTTGATGATTGCTGAATATCTTATTTTCATTGTAGCATTTCAAAATTCTCATAAGAAATGTAAAATTTGTGACATAAGGGTTTCATAGTGGGGCTCATTTCAGACAATACTAGTTACAAGTAATTGGGCTTATTAA
This sequence comes from Xenia sp. Carnegie-2017, assembly GCF_021976095.1. Taxonomy (NCBI): domain Eukaryota; kingdom Metazoa; phylum Cnidaria; class Anthozoa; order Malacalcyonacea; family Xeniidae; genus Xenia; species Xenia sp. Carnegie-2017. Next base: position 8,370,862 of record NW_025813436.1, on the reverse strand, counting down.
TAGTCATCCTTAAAAAAACTTAATAGCCTTAAACTCATATTTTTATTTTGACATTTAATGATACAATTAAGAGAAATGATTTGCCTTGAAGACCATATATGCCTTACGCATGATACAAGAAACAGTCAATGAAAGAGTTACGTGGTGAAATTTTGCAGTACCTTAGATATTATAGATCATTTAATCAGAAGAACTCTTGTAAACGAAAGAAGGCAAAAGGCAGTTTTTTTTTAAACTCTGCATTATCCTCAGAACCACAGTACTGTGCCATAAATTTATCTATTTTTGGGTAATAAATTACATAAAAACTATAAGTTGGACGTGGTTCTCATTGGCAAGGTTATATTGTAACACAAAGTTTGTGTTTTTAAAAGCCACTCGTTGAAAGTAATGTTTCATGTTTCTTTTCAAGGGATTCATTGCTATTGGTTTATGTGGTGCATCTAAAAACGACGGTCTTATTCCGATTAACAAAAATTTATGGTAGGAATTGTTTAATTCTTCGTATTAAATTATGAGTGTTGTAGAGGGATGAGCCATCTTGTGGAAGGGGTGACCCCCTTTGTGAAAGAATTATTCAAAAACCTGTTGTGAACGATTCGACCAATTTTTAGAAAGTGTTTTTAATATTGTCATTTTCAAATACATGGATGTTTTCTTATGAAAAAGTTTCCTCTCTCTCATTGAGAAAATAGATTCCATACATATCCCCATCTTCCCTTAAAATAATTTATGAATGAGCCTGAAAACTACATTGAATTTCATTGATAAATTGCAGGTCCTTGTCTTTTGTAATTGCTAACGGATCATCGGCGTTTATCTTGTTGACTATCTGTTATGTTCTTATTGACGATAGAAAGATATGGCATGGTTCACCATTTGTATTTCCAGGTAGGAAAACAGGCCAACGGGGCAAACTGCCATTAGACTGACTATGTTTATAAACCCTAGACTCGAGTTTTATGTGTTACATTTTTTTCTTTTAGGGATGAATTCAATCTTGGTTTATTGTGGTCACGAAATTCTCACGTTTTATTTTCCTTTTAATTGGGAGTTGGATAAACCAACTCACAGCAAGAAGCTTGCTATGAACTTGTGGGGTGCTAGTTGTTGGGTGATTATTGCTTACTACTTATATAAAATTAACTTTTTTGTAAAAATTTAGTTATGTATTCACACTACGGTATAATTAACCTAGCTTAACCTTAGTTTATTGGGCTGGGAGCAGAAATACTCGTTGTGAAAAGAAAAACCATTGAACGTGTTTGTTTAAGCATTGCCGTAGATGTGCTTGAAACTACGTTCTTTCTCACACTAGATGCAATCATCTTTTTGTCTTGAACGACGTAAGTATTTTTGCTCGGGACTAACTTATAATTTAAACAGACGAAAAATTATTTTAATTTTTGGTGTTAAATTTTTTAAGCAAATAATCTGAATTTGTGTGCTCAAAACATTTGTTTATGTTTTTTGTTGATCAAAACTTTGCTTGTAATAACCACACCTTTAGTCACGATAGACATGATCATGACTCCACCAACTGTTGACTATACCCCTAGCCATGAAAGATATGATCATGAACTCACCATGCGACGACCATCACACTAGCAAACAGAGATTTGACTCAGTTACGATGTGACAACGACACCCTTAGCCATAAAAATATTGAACATCACCCAACCACCTGATAACTGCACTACCAACGAAAAGAGAGTTAATCATGAACTTGTCATGTGTTAATAACTCTACCAGCCTGTTGAATCAGTTGATCATAATCCCAGCCCCCAGCATAAGACGCAGTCCGCGATGGGGATGAATATTTTGAGTTTATACACAACTAGAAACTTCATATTTCCTTTTGAAATCTAAAGTTTTAGAATTTTAATGTAAAATTTTAATTCATCTCTAGTGTTATGCAAATTTCATGGTTTTAAACATAGACATCAACAACACACAGCTCTAATGAAACATTGAAAGCTGTCTGAGCAAGAAACTCTTAAAATGTTATTTAGCGTTGTTAAATATTTATTTACTTTTAATTATTATCGTAAAACATTTCTTTAGTTATCGGTTATTATTTTTGTACAACTAAATTTTTCTATTTTACACCATTTCAGATGGTTTAGAGCGAAGTTCAATTTAGACGATACAAATGTTATCTTTGTAGAAAGTATTATAAAAATTTAGGTAATCCTTTTTCCCCATGAAGCCCATGGGTGCTTTCGTTCATGATGAGAAAGTTCTATTGTATAAGGAGGCTCTTTCATCACGAGAGAGTTATGAGAAATTTACATTGTAAAACGTACCTAGTAAAAAACGTACAAACTTCCTTGGAGTTGGTTTGAATTATAAGTCAAAAAGGCAAAAGTTGTTTGATGTTTGAACCTTTGCAGTATGCTTGGATGTTCTAGTTGAGAAGACTTCTTGAAAAGAAAAAAGACAAATTTTGCCGGAAAACAAAAAATCCCGTTTACGGTCCATGCCTCTTGATACCCCGAGATAGTTTAGCACTAGAGCGTCGCATGTTATATAAGGGAACCAGATAATCCTTGTTTGCCATGAAGCCCATGGATGGTTTGCTCGTGATACACGAGAAACGATAAATGAGAGAGTTAAATCAGAAAGTTATAAACCAATAAAAATTGTATAATTTAAGGTTGTCTGAAATTACATGTGTCATAAAAAGGCACAGTTTCATAAGAATTTAATTGAAGCATTGCTTGGTTTATTTTATTTTAAAAAGATAAAATATGAAAGCAAAAAACCCCGTTTTCGGGCCATGCTTCCCGATACCTTGTTAATCTTAAGGCACTAGAACGCCGCATGTTAACGTTTCGGTAGGAGATTTCGGCCTCTCCACTCTATCCTACTTGGGAGATGCCAAAGCAAGCTTCCGCCCATCAGACCCCGAGATCACCTGCAATAGGCTTTGCTCGGGGTACGCAGGGAGAGTGCGGTCGCGACCCGAAACGTCTGGACTCCTAAGCCACTGCATAAATATCGCACCCAGCTTCCACTGCTAGTTGACATCTACTATATGAAGTGTTAGCTTTGTACAAATATACACAAATTCAAAGGCTTGCGAAAGTTGTGGTATAATTAAAGTCACTACTGCGCATGCCCAGATGATTTCTTTGATAATTTGCGACTAAGTGAGATAATTGCCACGAAAGTAGTGCAAGTACATATAGTTAGTCGTTGCCATGACTATGAACAATTAGTCGAGTGGAATGCGCATGCTTGAGCGCATGCGCACATGATTTCTCTATTAAATTGTTATTAAGCATGTTATTTACTTTAAAATCGGTGCGAGTAGATGCAGTTGATCGTTGCCATGACCATGAACTTGGGCATCTGGTCAAGTTGACTGCGCATGCTCAAGCAGACTGCGCATGCGCAGATGATTTATCTGAAAATTTGTAACTGAGCGAACTAATTACTCTATAATCGGTACTAGCGCATACAGTTGGTCGTTGCCATGACCATAATCTTGGAGATTTGGTAGAGTTGACTAAGCATGCTTTAGATTAATTCTCAATTAATTTATAACGTAGTGAGCTCTGAAATTAGTGCTTGTATATGCCCTTAGCAAATTTTCAATCATATATTTTTGGCATGCTCTTTGTCTTTTTATGCTTGGTTTGACAAATGCATATCAAACTCATCAAGACTTTGTCAGGCCACTCGTAATATCAGTGTTAATGTTAGAGACGTTTTTATTTTTCTCCATAATTTTGCATCTTCATATTTTGTGCAAAAACAGTGCTCTAATTTTTTGCGACAGATATTATAATTCGTGAATTGAGGTAGAAGAAATACTTGAAAATGAAACTTCCAAAAGTGAAACAAAATCAAGCATGACAGAGGAGAAACAACGACGTCAGGTTGAAGATAGTTTGATGAAATTCAACGTAGTTAAAGCACCTAGCGTACGCTAGATAGTTTTGATGAAGACTCGTTGGCCAATGAAAACGCAAATGATTCCAAGCATTTTTACGACAGTAAAAGCTCTAACCAGGACGATTTTTCATTTTGTAGGTGTTTTCTTTAAAAAGTCAACTAATGTCAAGGAAAAAGAGTTTGGTTTTTGGATAAATTGAAAAGCTTGTTTTGGACTTTTAAGTTCCTTTTCGTTGAAGTTTTTAACTTGACCATTGAAGTAATGCAAACTTGATACGTATTATCTAGAGCTATTTTACCCCCACCCCACCTCCCTATTGTTTTTTCCTCTTGGCAAACATACTTTGAACACAGGCATTTGCGATTTTACTGAAACACAAAAGATTACTAGTTGATGCCTTTCTCTAGTCTATGTGTAGAAATTGTCGGTCTTTTATTTTCACATGTTTTTTATTGATACGAACTACTTATACCCTGTCAAATATAACTGGTTCACTCAAATGTCCGGTTTTTGTCTGTATGAAAGACCTTGGTTATTTTTGGATTACAACCAAAGGTCATTCTTCCAAACTGTGTGACGCTTGGCAATTTGCCTTATCATTATTCAAACGTTATTATCTTACAGGTCCAAACAAGAAATTGATTACGCACGTTCATAAATATATTTCCAGTATTGGGTTGGTTTTTATTGTGTTATTGTGCTCCATAAGAGAATAACTAGTGCGAGTGAAACAGTGAAACTTGAAACGTCGTCATTTTGAAGATAGTTGTATCGTTGATTGCTGTACTTTAGTCGTGTTTACTGCAGATACCGTTATTATTTACGTTGATATCAACAATGTGCTGTAAACGTTGTAAAATCTTGTTGGTGGTCACCGTAAGCTTTCTAGCGACGTTGCCTCCAGGTTCAGCAACTCGTTGCCGAGGCGGTTTTGACCTGTACTTCGTATTGGACAAGTGAGTTTTGTATCTGTTTTCATTTTACAAGTTTCCTTAGCGACAGCATGGCATCAACTTCAAATATAAGTAAAGATTTGGTGTGTTATAGTATGAGATTCAGTTACAATATATTAAAAAGTCATATGTTATAAGATTCCATTAATAATAACGGATATTCTGACCGGTAGACATTTCAGTATACTGTTGTACATGATAGTACATCAGCTTAATTTCTTACTCCTCTCTTTTCAAGCTGAAGCATGCAATACTTAATAAAAGATAAAACACTGAATAATATAGAGCTCGTCTTATTTAAAAACTCTTAAAAAGAGCACAACGAGACTAAACAGACATGAAATGCCTAAGACTCTATCATTACGTTCATTCTCAACAGTCAATACAGTTGTGTCCTTTGAAATGAAGATCAACTATTGAATTTGAGGCCATCAAAGGAGATTTAAGTGATACAAATGGTGAATAAAAAAGTTTCACATATGCTTTATCTATCTATTGTTTCATTTTGCTTTCATTGTCTTGCTTATGTGATAAATCCGGATGGTAAATTAATTACGTCTCTCAACAACCGGCTCTCACAATGAACACAGAAATAAAGGTTCTATTTTATCACATTTCTTTTCGCGTAATTGTACAAAGAACTCTTGCAAATTTCTTACTTATAAAATATTTTTTTCACTTAAAATGGTCCAGTGTATATCCAAATTTTAAAACTCGTCTTACCATTTAACACAACTAAAAGTTCATTAACAAAACGAGGATTGTTAAGATTAAAATTTCTTTAATCTGTTTGAGTTTCACTTTATTTTGTTGTAAATTTCCGTTTATCTTACGTAACGATAAGTTATTGTAAGACATTCCATTGTACTGCATTTCAAAATCATCAGAATTATCGTGTTGTTAATTGAGCTATTACTAATTGTATTAAACTTTATCGAAAATAAAAATCTGTTCACTTGCTTGCCTTTACAAAAATAGATTCTCTTGAAGTTGCATCCAGGTTTTTTTTTGCAAAATAAGCTCTATAATTCATCACTTGCATCAACACTTGCCTCTACAATGAATGTTTCGACTGTACTCTAACTCAAAATACACGGAAATTGAACTGTAAAACAGTTCGTTTCATGAGGCCAATTTTGTAAGACAATTGTGTATAGATGTGAAAGTCGGCTAGATTATAAAATAATGAGCTTTCCTCATGTATTTTGGTCAAAGATGAAAGTGAAGCGTCTGGCTCATTTCCAAAATTGAAACAAATTATTTGAGGAATTTTTTCGTCCTCTTTATTGCCTATGATCAATAGAGGCAAGGCTTTTAGTCACAAGTGACTGTAGAATTCTAGTTATTACGGTAGCTATTGAATTTAACTTTATTTAGGGCACTAAATTTATTATTTTCTTTAGATCGTCAAGTGTAAGTTACTCGAATTTCCAAATTCAAACTGTGAGCTTTGTGAGGAAGATCGTCTCTAGTTTTGTAAGGTGCGATAATGCTTGTCAAAGTCACATGGCTTATTGTTTGCTTTATCAGCTTAATGACTTTCTCCTGCTATGAAGCACCATAATTTATTTAAAGCGAGAGACTTTGCTTCTTGAACACAGAAATATATCTCAATCAAGCAGTTAGAATTGCTTGCCTCATTTTTATATCTACAATCAATGCAGTCCAGTGAAAATTTACTCGTAATTTTATACTGAAAGATTTTTGCCCGTTGTGATGTACTCATATCGCTTTATACCTACTGCTTTGTGCTGGTGTGGACAACTGGGGGGAGGGCAAACAAAGAGAGGCCTAAGGACTGCCCTCGTGAAACGAATCAAACAATGAAATTTGAGTAAATCATTAGGAAGGCGGGGCGATAACTAGTTAAATATCTGTATGGCAACCGGATTATCAAGATATTACCTCAAAAACACGAGAAATCGTGTGAGGAACTCTTGATTTAACTTTTCCTTGGAAGGATGCCCACACATCCTGGCAGAAAGACTTATATACCTAAAGTGTTGGACTTATGCCCGCCCAAAACTATACGCCATTGTTGCTGAATATAATTTCTCCTTCAACATGTAATAAGAATGTATTTTGAAATAGAAGTCTACAATGATCGTAAACATTTTGCTAATTCCTTTAAATTGTCATATTCGTCTTTTTTTCTGTAGCTCAAAACTCCGCGTCTCCTTTATCACGTTTTCAACCGAAGCTGAGGTTGTTATGCGACTAACAAAGAACAGGTGTGCTAAAAAGGTTGAACATCCCCCCAATCTCCCTTCGTCCAACATAGAAAACAGCCTATCATTCAATGTCTCCTAAATAATATTCTTGCACTGTTTGCCTTGTCTATTTGTGTCTTTGAAATTAGAACCGTGATTGAGTCAGGTTTGAAAGATCTTGGTGATGTTGTTACAATTGGCGATACTTTTATGGATCGTGGTTTGACGAAAGTAAATATAGAAAACTACGTGTTATAACTAATAAATCTCAACTATGTTAACAAGAACTGTTTTTTTCTAGGCAAATGATCAAATTGAAAAGTTTGGTAAGTGTTACGGTACTTGTCTTCTTAAAAAAAAAAACAAGTAAAAATCAAAACTGATCGTCAATGCTATCATTCTACTCAATTTCAAAGATCAATTGCAAAGCGCATAGGCATACGGGACGGGGGCAAGGGGGAAGCTGCCCCCAAGAAAGTTTGAAGATTGAAAAGTTGGGCAAATTTTAAGCGTAAGTCGGGCGAAAATATGGCGGAATCTTTATATTGAGTTAGGTGAATTATTAACCCCCCCCCCCTTCCCCATTGCAAAACGTATTTTTTCACTTGGACAGAGAAAATCTAAGATTATTTTATCAAAGTATTAGCTAACAAACATGCAGAATCATGTAAAACGTAGCGCAGAAGATGAAGGTTTGAGCTTTGACATTTTGTTTTTGTAGGTGATCGTACAGCTGGAATAATAATTGCACTCACAGATGGTCAGATTGGAAAAAGGAAATCACAGACATTTAAGGAAGTGAGTTATAGGTCAATACAATATATTTATGGTTTTATTTTTACGTAAAGGAGCTGTTGTGATTAGTATAAGAATATGAGTGTGATGGTTGATAGAAAACCGACGTTTTTTTATTTGAGAAAAGGGGCAATAATGCTAAACCTGCGGGCTGTTCTTTATGAGAGTTATCAAAGATTTGAAATGAATTTTTATTTGTTTAAGTACTTCTTTAGATTTCTTTAATTTGATTTGTTATTTTTCATTACTATTCCAAACATCGGGAATAACGTATATACTCTGTCATCACTACATCACTCTTCTCTCAATTCTTGATATATATTTTTTGTATCCCAGGCAGAAAATTCTCGTAATTTGGGTGCTACAATATACGCTGTTGGCGTTGATAAATACGACAAAGAAGAGGTACGAAACTCAAGCTATGGATTACTGAACGGGTGGTGGAGAAAATACGCCTAGTATAAAAAAATGCTCATGTGGAATGCAGAATGTGATTGGTTGAGATTTGCTCAAGTGTGAAAGTAAAGTTTAAAGTAATAGCAAAGATCGCATGATAAGTCCGACGATATCTATGCTAAAGTCTACAAATCAGGATTAAATAGGAAAGTCGATTGCTCAAGAATAGAGACTATCAAGATTATGAAGTAATGTACAGATAAAGAAATTGTGGTTTACCAAATTTTTTTTCTAGCTGGAAAACATTGCCGATAAACCGTCTAAGGATCATGTGTTCATAGCAGAAAGCTACGATGCTTTAAAAAATATTATAGATTCTGTAAGGTTAAAATACATATATTAGTTTTTTTTTTATCAGGCTGCGTTTCGTAGTTACCACCATGCATTTTTGATTCTTGTAGATTGTCAATAAGTCATGCATTGAAATATTGTCAGCTGATCCGACAAAAGCTTGTGCCAACGGTAATTGATGTTGATTTTGAAACTTATTTTGCGTGTAGTTCTTCTTTCTTGTGGAACTGATGCAAGATCTTATCAAAGAAAATATTTATAGAGCAATTTCCTGTCGTGTTGACTGGTAATGGTTTCATGAAAACTAATAAATCTAGCATTCGCTGCAATTTTAAAGTAGGCGACAAAGACTTAAGTAAGTGCTTATAATCATAGTATTTACTTTGTCTAACAATTTGTTATTCCATTCCGAACCAAATCTCTAGCCTTGAATGAAAACACTAATTTTATCGTTGTAGTCACGAAAGCCTCTTCAGTCGAAGTTTCACGTTTGAAATGTGTGTGTCCGCCAATTTCAAAACCTGGAAGGTATCTAACATTTGCTAGTAATTAAATATCACCATTCGTTTGTGAGATTTAAAAGAAATTTAATCATTTTATGCAGTCAAGTAAATATCCAAGTTTCTCTAAACGGTGTCAAGTATGTTTCAAGTGATGTTAGGATTGCAATTATAGACTGCCGAGCGGTATGTGCTTTTTTTAATGTCTTGTGAGTTGTAGATATCTTCTGTATGAGTACGGTTAATAATTTGCTATAAGCAACGATAAAAAGTTTGCTAAAAAAATAAAATGATCTAGCTTAACACTCTAGCACTTTTTGCGTTGGTAAAATACTTGCGATTGCCAATTTAGTAAAGCCATTTAAGTAAATCAAATTCTTTTTTGTTTCATTTTAGCAAGTGCAAACAAAGAACAACTTTAAATATTGCTTAGGAGGTAAAATTACTATAACTACTAAATTTAATACTCCACAGTATAGTATGTTCCTGATTGGTGAATATATATCATGCCTGGTTCAATAAATACTTTTTCCTGGAAAAAAAGTTGCAATAATTATGAACAGTAGTTAGTTTTTAGTGGTTCAACTTCGTATTGCAATGTTTCATCATTGTGCAATTTAAAATAAATTCCCTCAAACTCATGGAAAACATAAACAGAGCTTATGTTTTTTTTACATGTGTCTAATATGTCATTCAATTTTACACGTATGCCAAAGAATAGTGCTGTCTAGTTTTCCTGTATTTAATAAATGTCTTCTGCATATACGAATCTTCTCGTTGAGTTCTTGCTTTGTGTCTAGAATCAGAGGTTATTACGATCTCTGGTAAAAACTTTCGTCGATCATTTGATGAATTGCGTGCAAACGTCGGTTGTCGTTTGCGATACAATAATACTTATACTGGTATGTATGAAAATAACGACACTATTTTAGTGACATCTCATGATTTATCTAAACAATAAGTTATTTTAATGTTTCAGAACCAATCGAGGTGATTTTACTTACATCTACCGTAATGAAATGTAAAATACCAATTATTCAAAAAGAAAGGTAATAATCACTGTCGTGAGATAAAAACGGTCGTGGGTTTTGTTAGTCTTTTTTATCCAGGGTATTTTGACATCATATGGGTTAGATACTGAGAAAAAAAAATTCAAACTGTTGGGACAAAACAAACATTGAAATCATATCATCATTTTATTTTAGAACTTTTATGTTGGAAGTGATAACATTAGATTACCGCAAAGCTGTAATCAAAACATTGAAATTAACTCCGAAAACTTGTGTACCGGTTAGAAAAAAAATACTTTTATTATTTTCGTCATTAAACCGATGATTTATCATGACACAAACACATAAGACAGACTCTATCCATCAGAAAGACTTTCGCCAATAAAAAAACTCTTACCATCAGACAAACTTTCGCCATCAGACAAACATTTTCCATTAGATATACGCTCATTATAAGACATGCTTTCGTCATTAAACAAACTCTCACCATCAGACAAACTCTTACCAGTAGACAAATTCTCACCATTGTATATATAATTGTCATTTATTCAACTGCCATATGCAAAGTTCTTTATTCAGTAGTTCCTTCGTTGATTTAAAGGTAAAACACAAGACAAATGTTGGTCTAATTCTTGGAATTTTATTTTCTCTTTTTCTCTTGGCGTTTATCTTGTTGTGGTGGTTCTGGTTGCTTCTATTCCCTAAGGTAATCAGTGATTCAAAAATGGTACAAACAAATTGGTTTCTCCTCTTTCAAAATGTGTTTAGGCTTCCATAAAGTTAATGATCTCTCAAACCATAAAAATATGACAAAGAGACTTAACTAAAATGCATCTAAAACAAGTTTTTAATTTGAAGTTTTATTCCAAATTTTTTTTCTCTTTGATTACTCAGTCACAGAAAGAACCTGTTTCTCCCACATCAAGCACGGTAAGATGAATTTAATCTCAACTATCTGAATCTAACAAAAGAGATACGTAATGAAAACATATGTTCCTGTCGTCTCAGAAACGTTAAACCCAAAACCTGAGGACAGGGATCGACATGCAGATCATACATAAGCTAGTTTTAGCGTACAATACCCCCAAATTTTTTGTGCGATGTTCACTCCTGGCTAAGTGACGCTTTTAATTCGTAGAGAAAAAAGTTTTTGTACATAATTTTTCAATGCAGGGACCACCGAAAATGAAATGGCCTTCGGTTGATACTTCTTATTATGGAGGTGGAGGAATTGGTGGAATTACACCTGTTAAGGTTTGTTTAAACGATCATTTGCATTTCAGTCACAATCATTCTTCTATAAGTCAACATCCTTATCTACAAATCACAATCTTTACCCTGCTTATCTGCCTGACTTTCAACCATTTCAACTTTGTTTGTCATATCTATTCCAATATTGGCCATTCATTACATTCATTTTTCATTTTGTAGGTTAAATGGGGAGATAAAGGAGCAACTGAGGCAGGAGCGGTGCTCTCGGCTGCAGAGGTTTGTTTGAAAGGCATAAAAATACTGTTTCGTGTCCTTTATAACAATCTTGTTGGTTTTTTTATGATAATAATATAGTTAAAAAAGAAAAATCAGACATCCGGAGAAAGTAACGAAGATCCTAAACCGTCTTGTTGGGATCATACTAAGGTAAATAAAATGCAGTAAAAAGAAACGATCAATACATTTTTTTTCTTTTTCCAGTGTGTTCTTTAATTTTATAGCCGTTGGTAATGTTTGTAAAATTGTGTCAGGTAAATGAGGCGACAGAAAAATTCAACTTTTATTTGTGTTTTCATTTCAGGAAAGAGTTTTAACATTCTTAGCACTCTTTCCCAAAGCATATGCGTGGATAGCGTCCAAACGACCACAGCGTGCTGGTAGCAAAGGGCCTGGTAATGAATACACCCAAGTACGTCATAGCTCAGAGTAAGAAAGAGGTTTAACAGAGGATATTTTAAGATTTCTAGAAATGTATTGCTGTTTACTACATTATTTCGATTTCTTTGTTTAAGGAAAGTGTAAATAACATCCTGTTAACAACAGCTACAAATGCTTTGCTTAGCCTCTTAGGTTAGTCCTTGTTGTAATATTCTCTCATCTGAAAAAGTTTGCATTTGCTGTAGTGTCATGCTTTTTTACTTTGTATTACCTGGTACAACTATAATAAATCTGCGTATTTTGGTATTTCTCACTGAACGACATAGTAGAATGTGGATTTAATCGTAATGTAAGATAGGTTTTGAATATTGTTGTTATTGATGTCAAGTGATCAACAATATCCTTGACTATCCTTGTCTTCGTCAAATTAAAATTCATTTCTTCACAAATGCATTTTTGGAAAACATTTTTTCATTTTTGTAATATATCAACATCCGTTCTTTCCATCCATCATATAACTTGCTATCTTCTTTGGAAAGCGTAAACCTTTTTTAAGAAGTCTGCTATTGTATTTAAACAGTCACAACACACTGTAAATGGGGACACTACGATGTAGAGTAGAGCACTGATAAAACCAATTGGCAAAGCGACAAACAACAAAATCAGCATCCATATTATTGCCCATACTAACTTGCATAAAGCATCTCCGATACCCATTCTATAAAATTCAAAAACATATATTATCACAATTAAATGACTTTTTTCCGTAAGATATGTGTTTTTTACAATCCTTTCGTGTTCATTGATAATCTTGAATCATCGTCTAGATTATCAAACAAAAGGAGTTTAACAATTTTCATTTAAAATTGCCTGCCTCGTAAATTAAGCTACTGCAAATTTTCTTGAATATTCGCCATGTTTGTTGCTTTCCAGTCTCAACAAAAAAAGCTAGGCATCTGCATGCACATATAGTCTTTTGGAGATTTTATAAGATATGTAGATATCAAACCTTCTTCTTTGATTTGCCAAACGAAAATAAGAATTTTTAGTTCATATATATAGTAAGCTAAATAAGTTTCAGAAACGTTTTTACGTTGTACAATGTTTTGACAGGTGTTTTAGTTCTGCTTACTGAAGCGAAGTTTTTTCTTGACAAACAAGAAAGATTTAGTTCAATAAAATGCTTCAGATTTTGCAATTGAACTCATGCTAACTTTAAACTTCCAGTTTGAGACCTTTTTTTTCTATTCATCACTACGCGCTAAGTTGTCGTAGCTCTTATTTCAGGAAAAGGAAAATTTTAACAAAAAAATTCTCTCTCCCCTAAGTGATCTGAAAATGATGGATTTTGATCAATGATCACGCTATCCCATACGGATACCATACCATGTACCACAGTATTTTATTGAACCGAACTTTTACATTGACAATGGACATTCCGTGCAACAGTTACATGTCTTCAGTGGCATTCTCAATGTAATGCACCACATTTGTATGGTGAATGAATCATTAATGAATGAACGCGGCATTTCAAATATTGTTTTTGCTCTGCCAAGTGGCGAAAATGGGCGAAAACTCTACACAAAGCAGGCTGGTTCAAGACCAGAAGTCTTATCCAACCAGTCGGAGTAGTAGAAAAGTCAGAAACTTGGTATCTAGAAAATGAAAATGTATATGAATGTATTTTACAACGGTAAACGTCTAATGTCATTTTAAAAGTTCTGTTCCCTATAAATACAATCAATTGAATCCACAATCATCGCTGTATATTTTTGCCATACCGAACCCCCCCCCCGGCATGAAAGTAATATGGCGGTCCTGAGGGCAGAAATTATTTTATGTTTGTGTGTTTAGTGCAAATAAATTGCCCAAATCTCAAACTGACATTTGTATAGTGTTGTTGGTGGGAACCTATACTTTAAATGTTTTCCTTGCAAAATGTCCAACGTCCAACTGTTTATGCATGTCTTTTCACGCTACAGAAGTGCCTTAGATCAATTTGCTCAAAGAGAGGTTCGTTAAAAACGTATAATTAACTTCGTATGTATGTAGTATATATACATATACATGTGTAAAATTATAATGTAGTATTGCTTTTGTTACTTTGATTTATTTCAGGGCAATTTGATTATGATTTAATCGTTATTGGTGGTGGTTCAGGGGGGTTATCTTGTGCCAAGGAAGGTACATAACATGAATAGCTTTATAAGTTAAAATCAAATTTTTAGTCTTCTTTAAATCTGTATTATATTATTGTTTTTCATTCTTAGGTGCTGCCTATGGAAAAAAGGTTGCAGTCCTTGACTATGTTTCACCATCTATACAGGGTCAATAACGTTTCATTTTTATTGCAATATAAGTTTTGAGATGATTTAAAGACTTTCATTTGTTTTTAGGTACAAAATGGGGTCTGGGAGGAACATGTGTGAACGTTGGTTGCATACCAAAAAAATTGATGCACCAAGCTGCCCAACTTGGAGAGTCAATTCAGGTTTCAAAGTTTAACTTTAAGATTGGATTGTTATACTGTAGTATTGATCATAGTGAAAATAAAATATTTTTTATACGTAGATATCCGATAAATATGGTTGGAATATAGGTGACAATGTCACACATTCATGGTTTGTTTCATGTTATAATTGAAATGACTGGTTCTTAAGACTGTGTTCAAATGTATGTGTTTTAATATTTAGGGAAACCTTAGTGCAGAATGTCCAAAACCATGTGAAATCTTTGAATTGGGGCCATCGTGTTCAACTTCATGAAAAGTAGGAATAAATTATAGTACACTACAGAATAAAACATCTGATCATTAATGTAATTTTGGTTGCTCATTTGTCACTTGCAAATCTGTCAAATATCTTTTGTTGGCTCCATGTCTGAAAACATCCATGTATGTGGTGTTGTCTCTTGATATAGGCAAGGTACCAGTAGCATACTGGGGATTTTTTTATATGCATGTTTTGTTCCATTGAAATCAGTTGTTTTTTATCGATTATAACATTCCCCTCACCAAATATTGAGCTAGACAACATGGCACCACTTTCTATAGACATATATGTATTCAACATTTATTTAGCATATAGCATACGTTTAGATCCTACTTATATATAAAATTACCAAACTTACATATAACACATATCCCCATTACATGTATCAATTATAAATATATTGCTCGTTCTATGAATTTCATCATTCTGAACATTATGATTATCTGTTAGACAGGTGAAATATTTCAATGCCAAAGGATCATTTCAAGACAAACACACAATAAAACTCACAGACAACAAAGAAAAAGAGGTTTGTATTGTGTTATATTGCAGTCTTATTCAACATGGTACTGTGACATGACACAGGCTACTTCATCTTAGTTTTGTTATGTGTTTCAGACTCTGATTACAGGAGAAAATATAGTGATAGCTGTTGGCGGAAGACCTAGATATCCTGAAAATGTTAGTCTGCTCATGTATGTTTTCATTCTTCAATAAGTTTTGTTTAAAACTATTCAATCTATGTAAACTATTTTTACCATTATAAAGAAATATGTGTCAGCATAATGACATGTTTGGCACAGCTATGATGAATGCAGAAAATTTACATCAGTCATACATACATAAGATTTCATTGTGTCAACTTTGTGAAGGGTGTCTGGTTATTCTTGTTATTCAGTTGGTTGTTGCAATGACTATCAAGTGAGCATTTGGTGTTGTGGACTGAGCATGCTCAGATGATTTTCCTAATAATTTGTTATTAAGCTAGCTCAAAGCTGTACAAACTTTGGTATCTTTATTGAAAAAAATCGATACCCAAAATTTCACTTCAGTAGCACTTTAAGGATATCTGTCACAATCACGAGAAAACGTTTTGTTACTTCCAGATCTCTAATAAAAATTTACTTTTCTATCCTTTGCTAAACATCGCTTATGTTATGCCTCTATTTTCAATCTTCTAGCTAAGATCCATAATGTTAAAATTTGTCCACTAACTTTTTCAGATAAGTGGGGCAATGGACTATGCAATATCAAGTGATGACATATTTTCTCTATCAAAACCTCCAGGAAAGACGTACGTCGAGAAATTTTCAATTCATTTCACTTGTTCACAAAAATGTACTAGTTTTATTGAATTAGCAAATCAGAACGTTTAGTTCTCACTTCGACCGTCAGGATTGAATCTATGTGCTAGATTCTTTTTTAGAATTTTAGTTTGATGAAACGAATTCTTTTTTGAAACACAAGTTTGCTATTCAAAATTATAAATTCTTATTGAAAGCTTTCAAACTACTCTTTAATGCTTAATCTTGAATTTGATTTTACAGGCTTGTCGTTGGTGCTTCATGTATCCATGAAAACTGTTCTTACATCATTCGTTTATATGGAACCATAAATTTTGCCTGAAATTGTCAATAATCCTTTACTATATTAAAGATGTTGCTCTTGAGTGTGCAGGTTTTTTAACAGGTCTTGGTTTTGACACAACCGTTATGGTCAGATCCGTTTATTTGCGTGGTTTTGATAAGGTTTGTGTTTTGGATAATTAGCTCTATGCTATGTTCCTTTTCTTCTGTTTTGATAAGGTTTGTGTTTTGGATAATTAGCTCTATGCTATGTTCCTTTTCTCCTGTTTTAATAAGGTTTGTGTTTTGGATAATTAGCTATATGCTATGTTCCTTTTCTTCTGTTTTGATAAGGTTTGTGTTTTGGATAATTAGCTCTATGCTATGTTCCTTTTCTCCTGTTTTGATAAGGTTTGTGTTTTGGATAATTAGCTATATGCTATGTTCCTTTTCTTCTGTTTTGATAAGGTTTGTGTTTTGGATAATTAGCTATATGCTATGTTCCTTTTCTTCTGTTTTGATAAGGTTTGTGTTTTGGATAATTAGCTATATGCTATGTTCTTTTCTGCTCACGTTACTTGCTTTTGTTAGTGGTAGTAAAGATTTCATGGAACTAGAGGTGTTTTTGTTTGTGATGAGAAAGATTCATTTTACGTCAGATGGTTATTCTGTATGTTGGGATTGTGGACATTTATAATTGACTTTTTTCCGTATTTTAGCAAATGGGAAACTTAGTCGCAGAAAATATGCGTGAGAATGGAACGCGATTTATTTCATCGTCAGTTCCTACGCTTATTGAAAAGAGACTCGACAACGGACTGCTTCGAGTGGAATGGAAAAGTTTAGAAAATGGCAATGTGAATGAAGACAACTTTGAAACGGTTTTTTTTGCTATTGGCAAGTTGAACCAACGTTTACTTTTTACTCAATTTGCTTATTTGTAGTTGTATGTCATTCATATTTTGAAACTTTACTCTTTGGCATTTTTTTCATAAAATTGTTATAGGTCGTGAGCCAGAGATAAGATATCTTCAGTTAAAAAACGCTGGAGTCGAAGTCGATATCCAGTCAAAAAAAATCATCGTTGATGAATTTGAAAGGACCTGTGTTGATAACATTTATGCCTTAGGAGATGTTATACATGTATGTAATTTTATCTCAAGCACTAGAGGATTGAAGCCTATTTTCATTTGAACTTTTTGAGACAGCATGTATTTTCCGTCGTTTGTCATACATTTGGTTCTCGGAATCCAAGGATCGCTGAGGCTGTTCAAAAAAGGGGGGATGTGGCAGAATGACTTGAGGACATTTACCAAGGAGAAATATTGTAGGCAGACCATATTATCGAGTTCTGGTTCATGTAAAATATTTCCGCTTGTATTTTTAAAACTATACCTAGTTAGGTCTATATAAGTTGCGTGTCAGCGTTATTTATACACCGGATTCTTTAGTCCCGATACTTAAGACTGGAGTGTGTAGGACTCAAGAATAAATGTTGAAAAACTTTTGTTGAAGACAAACAACAAGAGTAAATAAGATTTAAAGAACTATTAATAGACTTTGTGAAAAAAATTCTTTTGTATATTTCATAGAATCGTCCTGAATTGACGCCAGTAGCGATCATGGCTGGCAAACTTCTCGCGAAGAGATTGTTTGATGGCAGTAATAAACTAATGGATTATAATAAGGTATGTATTTTTCTATAAAAGAACGCAATGTCTTTTAACGAATAAATATGTATTAAAGTTAAAGGCAGACTGTATATTCATATGTTCCGTTTGTTCCCCTTTACCTTTACCCTCCCCCCCCCCCTCCAGTAACGTTCAACTACATCTCTGTTTTAATAGATTCCAACGACCGTTTTCACACCCTTGGAATACAGTACAGTTGGACTTTCCGAAGATGATGCTGTTGAAAAATATGGAGAAGATAAGATTGAAGTATGTACGTTGTTTTGAGCAACAGGAAATCTATGATTATCTATTGGTATTTTTTCAAATATGTTAGATTTTTCATGCTTTTTACAAACCATTGGAATATACTGTTGGGGAGATAAATGCAAATCAGTGTTACATCAAGGTATGGAAATTATACTGACATTGGCTGTTAGCAAAGTGCTCTGCCATGATAATATTTTTACATGTTTATAAATGTACATTGTGCATGTTAGTAGAGTCCTGAGAAGGACTTTTGTTGTTGATGTTGACAGAAGTTTTGACAACTTTAGCATTAGTCAACTTCAGAGTTAAGACGACTACTACTATATCAACATGTACTAACCTGGACAATTAACATCTACAAAGCCATTAAGACATGTCCATGTTCAAAACATTCACTTTAATATTTTTAACAGCTGTTTCAGCTTTATTAGTTTTTCACCTGATGCTAAAAGATGACGCACCTTAACAGTCGCATGAACATTCTTTACTCATTATATCTACTGGTAAATTGCAACAATGTGGCCCTGTTGTGGTTTTCCATTATTTCACTTATCTGATGCAGGAAAATTGATGAAGATTGTTGCACAGTTATATAACCCCTATTGAAGGCTGAGCTGCACAGATAACTACTAGTGATGAAATGTTCTCTGTTTTAAAGGTCATATGTTGCAGTAAAAATGGTAAAATATTGGGCATTCATTTTCTTGGTCCTCATGCTGGAGAGGTTATGCAAGGTTTTGCTGTTGCACTTAGGTATAATGTTTCAACTATTGTGTTAAGTCTTTACAGCACCATTTGTCTTATAAACATTACATTTTCTATTATCAATATAGTTGTGGTTTGACCTATGATCAACTGTGTTCATCTGTTGGTATTCACCCAACAAGTGCAGAGGAGATTGTCAAATTGAACATTACTAAGAGATCGGGGAAAGACCCACATGTCACAGGATGCTGAGGTTAGCTTCACTCTGAAAATATGTTGTCTATAAATAGATGTTGACAAGCATTTTCAGAGATAGGATCATAACGAAACACTTTAATAATCTAGTTTACTATTTATGAAAAGTCATTTTGAAACTCTCTGTGAAATGGCTTGGAAGTATGGTATAGCAAACTCCAAATTTGCAAAACTATTTAATTAATTATTAATGTAACTAGGAGTTTTTTGTCTATTCACCAAAGTGATAAAAATATATAGTGGAGAAATGACTCTAGTTTTTCTCCATCTTATTTATTATTACTGAAATATATCTAAAATGAGCAAATGTTTGAAATATTTCGATGAGCAAATTTTTAGGAATGTGACCTTAAGGGTGGCTATCCGTTTAAATTTCAATGATTTCATACCAGGAAAGTTTTTGTTGTCATTTGTGTTCTTGTTACTGATCATATGAATATGTGGAATTTTATCAAGTTTTTACCACACATTAATCATCTGAATGAGCAATGAAAATGATCTTAAAACAACGCAATCCTCAAAGTAAAAGTTTAGACAATTTTGTTTATTTATTGGTCTGTTTTTTGATTTCACACATCATCACAAGATTGACACTGATATAAAGGGTTGTAAAACATAATTGTAGCATCAATGCACCACAACAAACGTTTTTCAACTATCTTGTCTCGTCAAAACTATAGCTATTGTTTGTCACTATAAGCTACATTATTTTTCACATCAATTACCACATTGCGTCATGCGTGTAGTGAAAATGGTGCACTGGCGTTATATGTTACAATATTGACAATGTTCTGAGGTTGTTGAGCAGCAAATGTTATTGGTTCATATAGATCTACATCTTCACACACCTGTAAATAAAAAAATTTCCTTCTTACCTCATATCTGCAATTTCAAAACAGTGTAAAACAATTACATAACGATGCCAATAAACATAAGCATAGTACTCTGTGTTCTTCATTACAATGAACAATTAACTTTTTGTGACGATACTGAATGGCAATTCAAAACCGAAAGATTGGTGCTTAAATAGATTTTTAGAAAGATTACTGTACGAATCTTAAGGTAACAAATGCTATCGGTAATAATCAAGCCAAGAGTGCTAAAATTAAAAACATTACTGCAGTTGTTAAATGGAAAAGGTAATCAAACCTGAAAAGGCCATAAGGACACTGTGGAATAAAGGAATAGCAATCCAGCTACGAAGCTAACGACAAAAAATGCGAAAAAGTTGGTAAGAATTAATCCATCCAGTTGCCTATAAAGAAAATTGTAGAAATCGAAAGAAACAAAAATACGCAAAGAGCGGTATTTTAAGACGGTTTAGTATGGAAAAGTACTCCTCCAGTACCTACTATGGATTGCTTCATGATAAATGTTCATTTTAGATCGAACTTTTTCGTTTTTATGACAATCGTCTTGTGTAGCTGACGTCGCCATATTTGTGTTTTTGTTTTTATTTTACTAGGAATGTGGCTGTATGAGATAATTACTGTGTAACATTCCTGTCTATTCGATTTCTCATTGGTTCAATTGAGTCTTTCGTTTTGTGATAAGAAAAAACTGCGAAATAGTTAATATTTGGATGAAGTGAAATGAAATTTGGCATTAAACCTAATGAAAGCAAACTTATTTTTCATTTGATTTTGTTTCAACTTTTGTTGTCCTTTTAAACGTGTAGCAAATTTAATTTTTCGATCACATGCTTATTTACTGATTGCAGTATAACTGGAGTTTACGCTTATATATCCCATGCACCGCAGCGAGTCGGGTCTTTTTCGGCTGGGACAATATGGAGACCAGGTAGAGAAGAATATTTCGTCCATGCAATCGGTTCCATCTAGGCTATCAGATTTATTTGTTCTTTCTGAAAATACATCATTCGAATGCGAAAAGTGTTCATTCAACCTCTAAGCCCTTTTTTTTGCATCAAATCCTATTTTTCCTTCATTGAGGCTTGTTTACCACAATCTTATGTTTTTGTAATTTTCCGAACAAATACAAACTCATTGAGTTTTAACGACAACCTAGTTGTCTACGAGTTACCCGTTCGTCTTGAAAAAGAGAAATTTTGTGGGAACTAACTAGAACTGTACAGCCTAAGTAGTTTAACGTTGATATCCAGTGGAATTAGCCACCACTGGCTCTATCTAAATGGCGCATGGGAGCCTAATATTTTTGATTTGAGGTAAATTCCCAGCCATGGCGTTAAATAGTAAAACTATCCCAGATATTTTATACAAAATGTCTGTTTGGTGTAGTACTTTGCATATTCCTTGTGTCTTCTAGAGTTATTATGTGACAATGACTAGGAGGATAAACCATGCAACGAACATATTTTTTTAGAAAATTTCTGTAATTAAACTACAGCTTTTTATTGTCCCCACACATTTATTCAAGTAATGTAGTTTTAGCTCAGTTAATTACCAGTTGATTCATTTAGATATTGAGGTACTTCTGAAGTAAATGATAAAAACTTTCTGTGTGAATTGTGACATGCTTTTTTATTACTATTAGCAAGTTACCAACAGTTCCAGAAACAGTACTCAAGAAACGTAAAAGGCTTGAGGAAATTAAGGCTGCAAGAGCCAAAGCGTTGCTTACACAGAAAAAGGTCAAGCAATTGGACAATAATTTTTGTATACAAAGTTATTTAAATACTAAACTGTCAATTTTGGATAGGTTTTAACAGAAGCAATCCAAAATTTCTTTTGATTATCGCAAGGTTGTTGCAGATTTTTTCATGTTACATGTTAAAGACCAGTTTTATAACAGGAACTCAAAGCAAAATATTTAAACATCTGAGAGTGTGATGTAGATATCCAGTGGAATTAGCCTCCATTGGCTTTGTCTTTGTGGCACATGGGAACCTAAAGTCATTTGACATGCAGTAAATTCCTAGCCATGACATCATATAATAAAACTACCCCAGATATTTATATCTGTTTGGTGTAGTACTTTGCATATTCCTTGTGTCTCCTATAGTTATTATGTAACAATAACTAGGAGGATAAACCATGCAATGAATATTTATATCATTTTGTGGCATAAGTTTTCTTGTTATTCAAATATTAAGGAAATTGTAGAACATGTCATCCTTTGTTAAATGTGGTCATTATTTTGCTTTTTAGGAAAATAAGGACAAACGTAAGGTTATTTTTAAGCGTGCAGAGCAATATGTAAAGGAATACAGATTGAAAGAACATGATGAGATTCGAATGAAACGAATGGCCAAACAATTTGGGAATTTTTATGTTCCTTCAGAAGCTAAACTTGCTTTTGTGATTCGCATTCGTGGGTAAATTGGTTTCTTTGAAACTTGGCTGTTTAAGCATTGTTATTTTAGCATTGATTTACAAGATTGTTATATTGGTTTTGTTTATTTTTAGTATCAATGGAGTTAGTCCCAGAGTAAGAAAAATTCTTCAGCTCTTTCGGCTTCTGCAAATCAACAATGGTGTGTTTGTGAAGCTCAACAAGGCAACCTTAAATATGTTGAATATTATTCAGCCTTATGTTGCCTTTGGGTAAGTTTTGAACCATTTTGTATTGAAGCTTTTTTGTGCTTATTACAAAGTTATGGTTCTTGCACATGAAGTACTGTTTCCAACGTTGATAACCAGTGGAATTAGCCACCACTGGCTCTATCAAAATGGCGCATGGGAGCCTAATATTTTTGATTTGAGGTAAATTCCCAGCCATGGCGTTACATACTAAAACTGCCCCAGATATTTTATTTTTAAAATGTCTGTTTGGTGTAGTGCATTGCATATTCCTTGTGTCTTCTAGAGTTATTATGTGACAATAACTGGAAGGATAAACCATGCAATGAACATCATCTACTTTTTAAATGTATATTATGGTCATTACTTCTGCAAAGATTGTGTAGTGTAAATAACATACTAACTGGCAAAGAAGATTTCATATTTCATTGGTTTGATAAATTATTGTTTTCTCCAATCATGTAGTTACCCTAATCTGAAGAGTGTTCGTGAGTTGATATACAAGCGAGGATTTGTCAAAATCAATAAGCAAAGAATCCCTATAACAGACAACTCGTTAATTGAAGAAAGCCTTGGTAAATTTGGTATCATATGTGTCGAGGATTTGATTCATGAAATTTTTACCATTGGTCCACATTTCAAGGAGGCAAATAATTTCCTTTGGCCATTCAAATTATCCAACCCAACTGGAGGTTTGAGAAAAAAGCGAAATCATTTTGTAGAAGGTGGTGACTTTGGAAATCGTGAAGATAAGATTAATGGTTTAATTCGCAAAATGAATTGAAAAGATAGTTTTGATTTAATCAATAAAGTATCACTACTTCTTTATGTTTGTTTTGTGTGCGCATTTGTTGTTGGTTTTATGTTATGCAAAACGTTGGACTTGAAGGATTTCAATTAACAAAAAAAAGAGGAGTTTAAAAAAGCTGTTTAATTAACCCATGCAACCAATCAATAAAGAGCGTTTGTAGATGAAATTAAAATTTAAACTAGCGAATAAATGCTTGGATGATTTTAAGAACTAAGCAAGGGAAATGCCGAAACTACGTCTCGTGAAGTCCCCGAGGACGGGCTGGACAGCGTCATGAAGGTCATTGAAAGGGGGAGAGTAATAAACCACGTGGTTAGTTGTAATTAGTATTGTGATGTATATAGTATGACTAGGCGACAAAACAAGGATTGATTAAACACACTTAACAAGTGCTGGAATCACGCTGTGCATATAGAAAGCAAAAATGAGTAATATTTTTGCGGAATTTGTGTATATTCTTATCACAGTTTTTTGGCAAATTCTCACTGCCATAATCTCTTGTTTTATTCCTGCTTCAAGAAAAGATGTCAGTAATGAAATTGTATTAATAACGGGCGCTGGAAGTGGACTTGGTCGTTTAATGGCTTTACGTTTCGCGTCTCTTGGTTCTACTGTCGTCTGTGTTGATATCAATACACAGGCGAACGAATCAACTGCAAACCAAATTAAATCAGAAGACGGAAAAGCATTCGCTTTCACTTGTGACTGCAGCAGTCGAGAGGATATTTATAGAGTTGCAGAAGATATAAAGGCGAGTGTTGGTGATGTTACGATACTGGTAAATAACGCAGGAATTGTTAGTGGAAAGAAATTCATGGATTGCTCAGACGGTTTAATTGAAAAAACATTCGAGGTTAACACATTGGCCCATTATTGGGTAGGTATACTTTGCTAAGATTTTTCATACACAAATCTTTAAAAATGTGCTCTTTTTGTCTACTTTGACCTGTTCGACCGCGTTTAAAATGCTTCTCTCCATCTATATTGCTTATTTGCTTGCAAGATGTTAAAAAAGGGGAATATTTGGCATTTAAAAAAGCTATCTGTGTTTAGACTTGTGAATCGTTAATATCGAAGCATTATTCGACTTTGGAATGGCATCCTGTAAAATATGCACATGACAATGATGACATTATGCGATGTTTTTCATGCTTCATTTTTTTATGCTGATTGTGTAAATGCTTGGGATTCGTAGATTTTTTAACCCTCAAAATCATAAAAACAAATAAATTATTTCAAAGAATAATACTTCATGTAAACATTATGTTACTTAATGATGATTTCTAGACAACCAAGGCATTTCTACCAGCTATGTTTGAGAAAAACAGTGGTCACATTGTAAGCATTGCATCTTCAGCAGGATTATTTGGTGTGACTGGACTTTGTGACTATTGTAGTTCAAAGTTTGGTGCATATGGTTTTAATGAATCACTTCAAATGGAGCTTGCTGCAGCAGGAAAAAATGGCATTGCGACAACTGTAGTGTGTCCATTTTTCATCAATACTGGGATGTTTGATGGAGTCCAGACAAGGTACTTGAATTATAATGTAGAATGGAAGTTTTCATTTTTTTGTCTGAATATCTGATCAACAATTTGTCTTTTTCTGCAACAAATCAATACAGCTTTAAGGAAGCACAGCTGTCTGTAAAAAAATAATTAGCACAAATATAGTTCATGGCAAAAATTTTTTTGTTTTGTGTTGTATTGTCATCGTAAAATCAGCATTTGATACATTGAAATGAAAATTTAAAATCATGATTAAATTATTGTTTGTTGTCCTGCTTTAAGATTGTTGGAAAAAGTCAAAATACACAAATCTAACTATATGTTACTTTCAGCAGAGAACACTCTTTCCTGTTGTGTGTTGTAAGTTCCAGAAATGAAAATTTATCATTTTATAATTAATATATATTACCTAGATTTCCACTGCTGTTACCCATACTTGAACCTGACTATGCTGTGAATAAGATTATGAGTGCCATACTTAGCAACCAGCGTGTATTGCTGATGCCAAGAATTCTTTATCTTCTCCTAATTTTGAAGAGGTAAAGGTTTTTTATTAACTAAGCTGTTTGGTTTATTGTTTGAAAATATTTCTTGATTAAAAAGTATTTGCAGCATCACTAATGAATTGAGAAAAAGTGAAGTACATAATAGAATATCTCTCTTGTCTAATGAATGGATCATAATTATTTTTGTTTAGTTTTTTGCCCCAGGTCACCTACATTACTTTATCAGACTTCTTTGGTGCCAGCAACACCATGGATCACTTCAAAGGTAGAGCTGGTAAAAAATCTGATTAATAAGCATTGGAACATTCTCATTCTTTATTCATTTAAATCCTTTTAATCGTAAAAATTAAGAAGGTAGTCATTTCAAAATAATCCATGGCAATTATTGTCATGCAACAGAACAACTTGTTGTCTTAAGTGAAACTTCTTGTTAAGTAAACTGCTTATGATGATTTTATAATCAATTTTCAACAATTTTAGTTCAGGAGACTATGTTATTTTAATAAAACATGATTGCATTTGAACTTTTTATAATTTTGTAAGAGTATCTTGAAGGGATGAATGCTGTAAACATAATTTTTGTGTGGGAAAACTTTAGGGTTTGTTTCAAGAATTATCAGTCAATTTTAAATGAAATATTACTTTTTATTTGAATTTTAACTACCAATAACGTAATTTATACAATAACCAAAGATGCTTTGCGTGTAATGACCGTTATGGAAACTTTACGTATAACCTTTGAATTAAGTTTGAAAATTTGTAATCCAGGCATTTAATACATAAAAGATAAAAGTTTCTCCGGATTTAAATGAGTTTTATTGAGCTTTCGACTCGTTGCTTCGAGCCTTCATCAGAATGAGGATATTTATTTACACGTGCTTTTAGCTTGGAGACGTTTAGAGCGTCTAATTGGATTAGTGGGTGGATTAATGTGATTGGATGGGGTGAAATGCGTTGCCATGGGTTTTTGTGTATTGTGAATATGATTGGTGTTAATTGTTCTATATGCGGATGTATAACCTTTGAATTGTATCCATACATATAATATTGCTCTATTTATCTCACTATAAAACAAAATTGCACAACAATGAAAAAAGGAAGCTAAATAATATTGCATTTTGCAGTGTTTCATATCTTAACCATTTCATCTGTAATTTAATACAATCCTTACCCCTCTGAAAGATACAAATGATCCCATGGAAATTATGTCAAGTTTTTTTCCCGTGTTTGCATTGTCGTTTTTGCTATTTGTATACTATGTTAGAAACAGGAGTACTCATAAATCATAAAATCAATCCCCGTGCACTCCGTAATCATAAAATCAATCCCCGTGCACTCCCTAATCATAAAATCAATCCCCGTGCACTCCGTAATCGTAAAATCAATCCCCGTACACTCCCTAATCATAAAATCAATCCCCGTACACTCCTTAACCATAAAATCAATCCCCACAAACTGCTTTCAGAAGATGGAGCAAAAATATATACCTTACTCATCATCACTTTGAAAGATTCATATGGCTAAAAAACACTTCGTGATTGCAAGGACAATATGAAAAGACCTTGCATTATTTTTCCTCGCTTCTTTAACAACTTAAACACTGTTAACAAAAGAAAATTGACTACTAAGTATACAAGTGGTTACTTCTGATAAGCCTGTCTAAAAACAAACCCTCTGGTAAAGATTGTTAACAACACCATAAATGGTATTTTACGACGATGTCGACTATATTTCCCAGTTGTCGTTTAGGCGAATATTTTCTTTTTTTAAATAAGCATATCATGGATGAAACAAAACACTTGTGGACTATATACACAATGCCTGGACAAATACACGAGCTAATAGTTATAAATTGGTTTATTTTGCGTATTTTCTTTAGCAAGATCTGTCACGTTTTCGTGATTTATTGCACTTAGACTCGACTGCATAATATTTTTCTTCGTTTGGTTTGTTTTCTTTTACATGCAATATTCTTGGCGGTAGGTTGAAATGAAACGAAGAATTCCATCTGATAATTTTGATGAAATATGAGCCTGTTATAGGTGCACTGACAGTCATGTTCCAGATAATTATCTACATTTGTACTGCTTAAAAATTAAAAGCATTTTATTTTACTTTTTCGTGGTTATTCATTGTCATACCTCGCTGTTACACATGCGAAAAATACATTATGAAAACTGTGGAATACTGACGACTTGAAATAAGTGCAATGTTTATCGTGCCGTTTCTACTTCTAGTTGTATGGATTTATTTTTGCCAGCTTCCAATTAGAACGATAAACTGTGCTGACCTTAATTAAACCCCCACAAATATGCAAACAAATTGAAATTGGAATTTCAATTTTTATAGTAGCATTATTTTTGTGTAGAAGGACACACCCATTTCATTTGTATGATATAGTTAACTGAGTAGAAAGAATCTTTTGCAATTTCATAATTAAATATTATATAATTGCATTTTTAAAGAAGATAGAACTAGACAAGTCTAGTTCACGGAGAGTTTCTCCATAGCGTGCACTGACAATTTTCGGCATCGGATCTCACACTTCATTTGTTTCAATTTGAACATCATAAAATCAAAAGTGCTACGCGGTTTCCCTGTGCGCGACGCGGAAGCTCAATAAAACATGTGCACAGAGTTATGCGATGTCATGAATGATAAATGAGCGATTTGATAAATGATTTGAAAATCACATCAAAAGTTCTCTTGCTGAGATCAAATTAAATTGCCAAAAAATTTTGATGCGGTTTTATTCATTTAAATGGAGATTAATTACAGTGTCGAAGTTGAACATTTGCAACGCATCCTCTTGTCAACAGGTATATACTTTATGCCTTCAAAAATAGAAATTGGCAAAGCTGTCCGATGTTTTGATATTTCCCACATTGATCTTAGCCATACATTGATGTACCATGTTGT
This sequence comes from Xenia sp. Carnegie-2017, assembly GCF_021976095.1. Lineage (NCBI taxonomy): Eukaryota > Metazoa > Cnidaria > Anthozoa > Malacalcyonacea > Xeniidae > Xenia > Xenia sp. Carnegie-2017. Next base: position 8,342,397 of record NW_025813436.1, on the reverse strand, counting down.
ACCCACCATAATTTCGTGCATCGATGTTAAGGTTATAAACATCAAAGCATTCAGCATGTTTTGCATTTTTTCACCGGTTAATTCACTTGTGTTGACTTATGTTTTGTACATTTGCCATTTTATTACTAGCTTAAACAAACATGTTGATAATTTAATGAGTATTCTTTTCATTTTTAATGTGTATGTTTAAATGAGAGATTAGTTTACACAGTGCAGTTAGTCACTCTGGGATATGTCAAATAAATAAGGACTTTCATGTTAAATCGGTAATGGTGCTAAAAGTTCAATTAATGGCATATTTATGAAGATTTTCGTGGGAATAGATAGGGGCGCGTCTTATTGCAGTCTGAGTCGCAGATAAGTAAGTTATGTAATTATTTTGTAATCTTTTAATTCATCCACTACTATTTGCTATTTGTATCTTTTTTACTTTTCCCTAATATTTTCTCTTGCACAATCAAGTGCAGACCTGTGAAAGAAACGTTGTTATGGATATATGTTTAAATAATTTTGACTGCCTATCTAATGAAATTGGTTCAAAGCGAAATGTGGTTTGCTTTGTATTGTAAAATACATAGGAAATCTTATGGGTTGCTTTTGTTTCATTTCTATTAGTTTTTATTAGGAAAACGAACCTTACACATTTTATTATAGTTCACTTGCAGATAATGAAATTATTTTTTAATCAAAGAAAAAATCCTCTCTGATTAAATCATAAGGTATCAGGGAAGACTCTTCTAGAGTGTTTAGCTGTAGCGAATAGTCAAAGAAGATATTCTCAAAGGTGACTTTTCATAGCATGTTGTTGCCTACAAGACGTTCATAGTTAATCTGATACTTCTGCTCTATTTAGTGTCTGTGAACGAATTTTACATGTTCTTCAATGAAGAAAAGGCCTCTAATTTTATGGGCTAGTTAAAACAAATTCAAAGGAAAATGTGTACTTAACAATTTTTTCTTATTACTGTATTATCTTCGATTCATCATTAATCGTGCGCACTGGCACAAAAAAAAACATGTCTATGTTAGTTAATTTGATAATGCAAGCAAACGCATGGCTATAAAGCTGCTATAAGTTCACAACTTTCTTAAATTGTCATCCGTTTCTCATAAATCATTTACCCGATGCGTTGTAGCGTTGTTTCGCAAAGTATGCCATCTGGCAAAGTGTGCTGAGAGCTATGTGCCATTCCTCAGGAATAAAAGACTGGCGTTGTTAAGAAATAAATTAATTGTCATCGAAATGTTGTGATGTACTTTTAAAGAGGCTTGCTGCATTGTAATTTTTAATTTTGAAAAATAAAAGGTAAATGCAATACAATCTCTGTTTTTTCTATACATTTATAGTGTCATTTGCCAGTCATCATGATTGTAAGATTGTGCACCGAGTCGAAAGCTTAATAAAAATCATTTTTAAAATCCGGAGAAACTCTTATATACTTATATATATGTATTTACAAAAGTATGGTGTCGCTATCTGCGTAATATGTTCATGTATAAAGAATTCTACATTGTCAAGGACTTTTTTTGAGCGTAGTTTGCTTTTTAAAGGAATTCATAACAACGATAATTACAAACTGTTTCAGGTAAGATAATGATAATATTGACAGGGTAAGAGAATCCACTTTTAAAATAACACAACAAGATCGACATCTGACTGGTATGATAGCTGCAGTATCTGTAATAACCATTTTTTTCTGTCTTATCATAAATGTTGTTTATGCACGCTTAAGGTAAAATTACTGCTAAAAGTTTGTTCTTGTTCTGTCGTGAAACTGACGGTGTTGTGTACTAACTTTCTAATCACTTAATTTTCTGTGTTCTCTTTTAATATATACTCTTTCTACCAAAAGACAGTAGTCTACAACCACGCAAAATATGTAAATTTTAAACTCCCTATGCTAACGTTACACAGTTCCCGATGCCAGTGAAAATATCCATTTTTCAATATATGATGAACTCTATTCAAATCTCATTCTTCTACGAGTTTACTAGTGTAAAGTCCTTTTATTTATGAAGGAAAAACTTATAACGCGCTCATAATGTGTAACTTTGGGAGTATTGGTGAAAGCTTAGTTTTTGCAAACGTTCGTTCTAGAAGGTAAGAGTGACATCAAAAATAGAAAGACTGCATCAGATCATAGCTATACATCGATCAAAACTTTTTACCATCAACATGCAATCCGTTTAGGAAAAACAATCCACTCAAAGGGAGACGAGAATTTTTACATCTTCTCTGCGAAAGAGAACCCTCTTTCCTCGCGATGACAGCTTCATATATGTTTCACAACTCACCCCATGGAAGATGAAATACATGTTTAAGTGGACTTACAGTCATAAGCGTGCCATTTACGTGATGTAATCATGCACATTTCCAACATATGTTATCTATTTTTGATTGCGGAACTAAACGAGTAGATAAAACCCACTTGAGTGAATTAGTTTTGTCAACAATTCTTTAATACCTATTACAGATTTTTCCTCTAAGGATTAAAATTAATCCTCTTATATTATTGGCATAAAAGCGCTGTGTTTGCTTGCACAGATGTTTTTTCCTGTGTGTACAAGGAAAGATTCAAGTCATTCAACTGTCCTTGTGATAAATAATTTTCGTTTTTGCTGGTAGGTTTTGTTCACACTATGCTCTCCAAAAATCTTTTTGTTTCATAGCCATTACTGCTTTTTCGTATTATAATTCGTTAACTCTTATCACTATTTGTTCGTCAATATGATGTTCTATGTAATATGATTTTAGCTTACTGCTGAGATGCTCCAATAAATACATTGACTAGTTTCCTTTTGACACACGTTATCTTAGTTTATAATTTAGATAGTGTAAAGACTTTCTCATTCTCTGTTGTTCATTCATCATTACCTACACTGACACACGTTATCTTAGCTTATATTTTAGGTAGTGTAAAGACTGTTCTCATTCTCTGTTGTTCATTCATCACTACCTACACTGACACACGTTATCTTAGCTTATATTTTAGGTAGTGTAAAGACTGTTCTCATTCTCTGTTGTTCATTCATCATTACCTACACTGACACACGTTATCATAGTTTATATTTTAGCAGTGTAAAGACTGTTCTCATTCTCTGTTCTTCATTCATCATTACCTACACTGACTGACTCACGTTATCTTAGTTTATATTTTAGGTAGTGTAAAGACTGTTCTCATTCTCTGTTCTTCATTCATCACTACCTACACTGACACACGTTATCTTACTTTATATTTTAGATAGTGTAAAGACTGTTCTCATTCTCTGTTGTTCATTCATCATTACCTACACTGACACACGTTATCTTAGTTTATATTTTAGATAGTGTATAGACAGTTCTCATTCTCTGTTGTTCATTTATCATTATGTAAACTGACAAAAATTAATTCATATTTTAGGTTGTGCAAAGACGATTTTCAAACTCAGTTGTTCATTCTTCAACATCCAGTTTTTGAGTAAGCAATCATGTCATTTTTGTTCTCTCTTCATTTCTTCAATTTAACATATCTCTACTTTTATCGTGCCTTCTTGACCCATTTCTTGTGGTGTTTATGAAATAAAAGTTTGACAATTCACTGCTACAACTAAAATATGATATATTCACTGATGTAGCTACTATCAATGAATATAAAACCCATTGAACGCGTTATAACTGTAATTTAAGGTAGAAAGCAACTCAAAATTCTATTTGATTTTTCATAATTAGCGGGAAACTTTTGCTGATTCCTTTTCTGTAAACAAACTACGCATGTTTTCGCGTTTCGTAGCAATCTTTTTTCACTGTCGGCAGACGCGTGTTTGGTCTTTGCACTTAATACGACAACTGTCTAGCGCGATGGCGACAACTGACCCTAGAAATTGTCAGACTTGAAGGTGTTTTTTGCCGTTAATGCACGATATATAACGAGTTTAGTTGACATATTCTATTTTGAAACACAGACACCCAAAAGAATCTTGCATTCGTATGAACTGTGGCAAATGAAACAGGAAATATTCCAGCGAATTCTCTGACACTAATGTAAGTATTGAAATTATCTTTGCTACCAAAATATTTATAATATTTAATGCATGATTTTGCGAATATGCTAATCACCATAATTTGCGCTGACTATTTACGTAAATGCGCATTGCACGTACTTTTTAGCTTTGTGCTTCGGAACAAAATGTTTTTTAATGATTACTTGATTTTCTCCTTTTTATCTGTTCACAGAGTAGTTGAGCGTTATAAGATATTATATTATATTTTGATAAATATAGATGTGCACATATTATATAAATGTATTGTTCGTGAAAAGCTTGCTATGAAATGACTTATAAAACTTTTTGGTTGATCATCGAGTAAAGTATTTAACTCGTGAGACATTCGTTGTTTGAACGCATTTTAAGTGTTACTCATCATTGTTTTGTATACAAACGTATATAAGTGTGGGTAGAAATGAACATAGCAATTGTGTATGATAGATATTGAGGGGTAATAGTGAACATAGCAATTATGTGTGATAGTTATACGAGGGGTAATGATGAACAACCATTATGTGTGATAGTATTAGAGGGATAATGATGAACATAACAATTATGTGTTATAATTACAAGACGAGTAATAATAAACATAGCAATTATGTGTGATAGTTATAAGAGGGGTAATGATGAGCAACATTATGTGTGATAGTATTAGAGGGGTAATGATGAACATGACAATTGTTTTTGATAGTTTAAGAGGGGTAATGATGAACAACAATCATGTGTGATAGTATTAAAGGGGTAATAACAAACATAGCAATTATGTGTGATAGTTATGAGAGGGGTAATGAAAAAAATTTGCTGACATGATACACAAGAGCATCATTGCCTGTTATGTTTATTTACACTACATTAATTTTTTTCTCCCTTTTCACCATATTCTTTCAATTAAACTCGACTGAACGATGATTTAATCAACAGCACGTTTAAACCAATTTTTAACCTTAACTGTTCTTCAATAGGAGAAGCATTAAATCTATATCAAATATTTAAATCGGTGTAGTTTGCGCTTTTTCGTACCTAATATAAATTTTCACACCATCAAACTAGGGTCGGTGCGGTGGTAAAAGGTTCTTACATGTAGGTGTAAAATTTATACTTTTCGTAAAATATTACACATATTTTTGTATACTGTAAACATTTATCACGGTTAGCGACGAATGGACGGATCTTTAGAGGTTTTTCAATTTGCTTAAACTAAATATAGACATTTTTGGAATTTTAAATATGCATTGGTTGTTTGCATGTTTGAAAGCATGGTAACTGTAGCATAGTAACGTAGCTACAAACACACTTCAAGGGACATTTGAAATTTCAGAAATTATGTCCAATTAAATAGAGTGTTAAGAAAAGCTTCATGGTTGCTGCACTGCGTCACTGTCAGTGTGACAAGGTCGACTCATTGATAAAGACCAACTGTCATAGCAAATTAATTCAGTTGTTAGGAAGTTATACTACGTAGCTAAATGTCACGCTTTTGTGGTTTACATACCATGTAATTTGGTCTGTAATGTTGAATGTAAGTTGCGTTCCGATAAAAAGTTGAAAGGCATTAATTTCTTAAGGGGATTTGCTGTGTGTAAAAAAAGCCCAATGCATTTCTTATATACCAAGCAAGCGAGTATTTGTGTTCCAATGCCTTTGTGAAAAAGTCATCTTCTCTATTGACAAAATTTTTATTGCATATTACTATTAATATAACCTGAAACTGTTATATCATGTTTGTGTAATTCAAATTTTAATTATCTAACAGTAGATAACTCAAGTCTCCCTGTTGCGTGATTGACATAATTAAACTGCAGGCTATTAACCAATCAAAACGCTTGTAAATGATGTGTGAAATCGTTCAAATGCTTGAAAAAATTTGATTGTTTTCTTTCATCGTGTTAAGATATCTAAATGCCTTACCAATTTTAACTAGTGTTTTTTTTCATCATGGTTGTCTATAATTTCACTACAAAACATTGTTTTAAAAGTATGTTTTTGGACCCAAACGATGTTTATCGAAAGTTCTACCGCCACTAGGCAATATACTCATCGGAAAATGTTTTTATCGCCGGATAACAAATGAAAAGATTGAGCGTTAAAATCTTCAGAGATTTTAACTGCAGTTTTTGTCAGCTTTTAAACAAATCCTGACAGCTAGATGTTTTAAAATGAATTTGTAATTAACCAAAAACGTTATCATTTCTTTGACTTCAAGTTATACGCATTAATATTCATATAATTCATGGAAATATAGAATACAATATAAGGCAAGGCTTATCATTGTTAGATTGGCGCAACGAGAAAACGATTTTGAAAATCTTTAATGAAGATTAGTAGAATTGCGAGGCGTTTATATTAAACAGATCATTCTTGAATACACAGAAAATACATGTGTTTGTGTATTTAACTTAAAGCTTCATTTTGCTTAATCTGCGTGTTGAAATGTATCTGATGCGATTGACTTTAACACAGAAAGGTAAATACACACACACACGAGTAAGGATATCAAGTTACAAGAACATTATGATCATTTGTGTATGGGCCATCCATCATTCTTGATCACAGTGAACGACCTCTTAAATATAACCATATTTTAACTAATTAGGGACGGCTCGAAATAAATGCACTTTGTCGGTGTGCTATCCTTTTAATACTACATGGCCAAGCGCCCTGACGTGACGTGTATTATATCGTTTTAGCTTTGAAGCAACTATAGTCATTGTCAGTTCACATTAAAGGGAACATTTTGCTTAGTAAAAGGAGGCATTTTTTATGAAATGGAAGGTGCGTTATTATCAAGGCAGGCACATTTTCTGCTAAGGATCGTACTTGTTAAAGTTTTCATACTCAACTCCTTAAATGCCCGACGTATGGTTGGTTTTGATGAGATTAACAAGTATGCTCAATTACAAGTTAATGTGAATATGGACAAGAGAACTACAAATATTCCCACTGAGGAGTCGAAACGCCAGATGTTAAATGTACTAGGAATGGATGAATTGCCTGAACTTAAGAATGGAGCATCACCTCATCAATACATGATTCAAATATATAAAAAAATGTCGCGTCGTCGACGTCAAGCAAATGGTGTGAACACGATTCGTGGTTTTGTTGATATTGGTAGGTGGTTTTTAAATCTACAATTTAATGCAGATGTGATAATGTTTCTTATTGTTGATTGTACTGAGATATATCTATGTTGATAATGAAATCGATTCACCTTCAACTAAATGATACTCTCCTTGTGTTTTGACGCCGTTGTTAAACCCAATCAGCGTAGATATGGGAATATACAATGAAATGCAACCTACACTTTTTTATCAGTTCGATCGACGTATTTTTGTAATGTATAATATTGTGTTGAAGAAAAATGTAAAAAAATGAAAGTAAATGTTTTTTGATGAAACGAGCGTTATTTCGTGAAATAAAAGTTCATTGGGTTTGAAAGTGCAAATGTTAATGTCATCTTTCTATTAACACAATTTTGCATACTTTGGTCATATTTACGATCATCTATGAACTTCATTCGATAACAGTTTTGATTGTCGTTTAGGTAAAGATGATGCAAAACGCGAAATACAGTTTCATCAGACATACGAATTTAACATTTCTGCTTTGCCAATTACGGAGAGGCTAATATCTGCTGATTTGCGTATTCTGCGCCTACCAACTGGCATGGAATGGAAATATGCTTACGGACATGGTATGCGATACCGTGCGAAAATTTACTATAAGAAATATATTCATCACATGTGGAATGGCTTTGTTTACTCACATACTCAACTAATATTTTTGGATTCGATGGTCTTTGATGTACGAGACAGGAAAACAGAGGATTGGAAGGTGTTTAAAGTTTTAGACGCTTTGAATGAATGGCGTAACGACAGCAACTTTGTTCATAGTTTAGAATTACAAGTTGAGTCGATCCACTCTGGTTATCTGGTACCAGGATTTGCTTTCGGTTTTTCAGAAAAGTCAAGAGCTCACAATCAGCGTGCACTCTTAGTTAGTTACAGTGACGATGGTAAAACTCCAATGCGTAGCAACGAAGCGAGTTCAGAAAGGCAAAAGTCTAAACGATCGAAAAATGAAAAAATTGTGATGAAAAATAAAAACGATGAAGGTGGTAATCGCTCAAAACGTGGTGCAAAACGCAGACGACGTCGCAAATTATTATGTCATAGGAGAAATTTGTACATCGACTTTGCTCTACTGGGCTGGGCTGAGTGGATTATAACACCGCGTGGTTATAATGCGTATTATTGTCGTGGTGTATGTCGGGTTCCTATACCGGAACATTTAAATCCTACTAACCACGCAATGGTACAATCCACTGTGCATGATATGGATAGAAGACGAGTACCTCCTGTGTGCTGTATCCCGGACAAACTTTCTAGGGTCAGTTTGTTATTTTATGACAAGGGGGATAGTGTCGTTTATAAAACATATGATAATATGGTCGTTGAAAGTTGTCGATGCAAGTGAGTCAATTGAGAGTAAGAAAAAAGTGCCTTTCACAGTGTGAACTGAGGAAATTCGAGTTGGAGACAAAATGGCTTCTATAGGACGCCACTTCACCAGACGTCGTGTCTTTAATGTTCATCCTGTTTGCGATTAAAATAACACTGAATGCATTGAAACATTTAGACGCAAAGAACTCTGGAGACTTTGCTGCGACACACACGCGGATGTAACCTGTCGATTTGATGTATTTACATGAATGATAATTGTCTTTAGTTTATTATTTCTTATACACTTGTGTTGAGAAGGGAGAAAAACAACTTAACTATATATGCTATTCGATAAAAACGATATTATGTCAAAACTGTCTGATTTCGTATCGCTTTCCTGCGATAAACCCAATTACTATGACACTTTAAAAACATGCATCGTTGGAAAATTGATTAGTTTTCCTACTTTCGCAAAATTTACATAAATTGCGTGCAAATTACATCCTGTAATGTCATTAGAACAAATATGAATTCGTTCTTATGTTTCTGAATGAATATTTCGTGAGTTATATGAAGAAGATTTTCAACGAAAAATCTATGTCTACAATAGCCACAGACGTATGATTATAGCACTGTTAATTCTTCCTTATACACAACAACTTTCTATAGTGCAAATATAAAACATTATATCAAATTTGTAAATACTATTATGGTCTATTTATTTACCAGAACTTTATATTCGTAGTATTATTTGTATGTATAATTGATATAATTTTTCCATTATGAAAAGGCTTTAGTACTATTTAGCTACAATCACATAAGTTTTTATAACATATCAGATTTATAAACACAAATTCTCTTCTTAAAATGGTTCGAATCACATCTGATGTTTCATCCCGGATACAACCCCCTCGATGTCGAAAAAATGCTATCTGCTTATTGAAAGTCGAGTTTAAGTCTTAAATCATTAAACCCTATCTTATTTAAGTATAGTACGTGCTAGCGCATGTGACTTAAGGCCAATGACTTTACGCTTTACATTATATTGTTAAGCGTTAGAAAAGTTTCACTTAGATTTTTAATATGCTGGTCCTGCTATTTGAAAATTTTAGGAATGCCATCAAACTTTGCAAATGGCCCTATGTGTCAGTTGTTTGCCAAAGTTCCGGGTGGTCACGAATATTTCGTGTTTTGAGCGAGACTTAGTAGGAGGCATGTTTTTCCTCCCTATGTCAACAAGTGAATTATATTGACTTCACTTGAGGAAACAAGATCGGATTTTGAGTGCGAAGTGAGTTTGTGTTTTGACTTTACAGCGGAAATTGATAGCTTTCACCAATGCAAAAGGATTTTTGCGTTGTAAAAATGAAGAGTTCACCTCATTTCTCTAAAGCTATATGATAGTAGTGAGCATTTGTTAAATTATTATACATCTGTTTTTTGTCAATTGTGTGTGAGTTGTGTAATTCAGAATTTAGAAAATTGATGTTGGGACGATTTAAAACGTCCATATAATTCTATTGATCTTCGATACCACAAAATGCTCGTGAAATCAATTTAAAAAAATGATTGTTGATTTTGAATGTTTCATATCAGTTGAAAAGAATGTGCGAGGATGGAATTATTTAAATCGCAGCTGGAGAAGTCAACAAGTTTAAGCGAAGCATTTTACCTCTTGCTGTCTTGTCTATTGCGTCACTTATTCTCCTATTAATTTGACATTTAGGTTCGCATCATGTTTTATTCATCAAAATTGCGAGAAAAATCCAAAAACGGTTGGTTGCAAGATTACGCGGCAGACACGTCGTCAGAACGATGATTGTGGGGGGCCATATTCATGTATGCATGACATGCAGCATTAGTTTCTTTTGAAATCCATTGTTTTTTAAGGATTATAAAATGAATATATGAGTATGGACCCCCCAATTATTGTTCTGGCTACGCGTCGCGGTCAACGTTGTCTTTCATTTGAGTGGCGTGTGAATAAGTGACTTCACTCATAACCATCATGCACACATTTATTTAAACTAGTTTTTTCAATTTGAAACTTGAGACTCAGTTGGTCACAATCAGATATCTTGCTTCAAGTTCTCGCAAAAAGCAAAAATCTCAGATAATCTACAGATAGCTGCGCTTATGTTTGTCTGCTGAAGATTAGCACGCAGTGTGAGATGAACAAAACATCTTGTTTACGACTCGGCTTTTTTAAGTTGAGGTTTTTTTTGCAAAAAGGATAGTTGTTTAGACTTGGTGTCGTTGTTTGAAAGACATTCAGCAAAAACATTTACTTAAAATTCTCTCCCGCTTTCTTCCGGCATGTTGTTTTTTGTCTTCTTCTGTGATAAACATTTTTTATGCTATTTTATGTTTGGATTAATCTTATCTACAATGTGCATGTGCAAAGGTAGATCGATGAACTGACCCTTAGACTTCATTGACATCTTGATAAGCTTTTGTATCAGATATTTTTTTCATATTTCTTTCTGAAGTTGTTTCAATGTCAGCTATTGACAATAACCTTACTGATTACAAAAATTATTTGAAACTAGAAGAAATATTGTCTAAAAAGTTTATTTTTATGTTTAATTTTCAAGAAACCATTTACATGGAATTCATTTCATCTGTGTGCAACATGCTTTTGAAATCTTTTTGTACTAAATCTCCGGTCTATATTTCCAGACTTAGGATTGATTAATGAATTTCAGTTCATGTCACATGCCTGACATGTTTTGCGGTGTATAAACTTTGGTTTGGCTGGACTGAATGATATCAAAAGTATTCTGTGCATATGAAGATAAGTGTATAATAATGAAAGAGTAGAAAAGATACTAAAATTGTATCAATCATAACGACTGAAAATATAACTGTTTTAGTGAATGAAACAAGAGTTTGGCTTCTTTTATCTTTTAATTTCTTCCTCTATAACATTCCTTTATGTTTGTGACGTAAATTATACGTCAAGAAAATATTCTTAAAGTAACTTCATCATCGTTTCCTCCATATGAATTTGCATTGTCGTCTACACAATATGCGGAAATTTTACTAAATGTACTTCATTTGCATATTGTGCGTTCGCGAGTCACTTGTGTCTGAAAATGGATTTGCGAAAAAAGTAAATTAAAATAAACGGATATTTGGTAATTATCGTCCATGTACACACATTACCTTTATTAAAAGATAATAGATGTTATCGCACTCCAAAGAGACATCGAAATATTTAAATAATTTCCGTGCGCCAAAAAATAGCTTGGAAGGCGTGGTAGCGTGTTGTATGAGCTTTTCGTCATATTTTTTCGATTAATTATGACGGAAAATGTGGTATTTCTTTGAAGAGATTAGTGATAAGATAGAACCATGTTGGGGGGAAAGAGAAACAAAGTTGAATGAACTACCTATCTTTCTATCGATAAGATTAATTGTCTAAGCAGGATTACATTTTCATTGTTAAACAATGCTCACAATACCACGTGCATAGTGTGGTAAATTTATTAAAAGTTTCGTAATTTAGCTACTACAGGAACTCAAGTTTTACTACGCTTTCACTTATAATCTCTAATTTAACACTTCCCATGTAATAACTTTTTACAGATCTTAAAATTAGTGGCAAAGTCTTATCAAAAGCAGTTGGTGTTCTGTCTAGACGTAGAACTTATATAAATCTTTATTTGAATAAATTGTCGCAAGTATAATGATATTTAGTTGGCAGCTATGTATATTCACTTATCAGCAATGTAGAAATTTTAAAAATCAATCAAAACATGTTAAAATTCAATTGTTCCAATAGATTTCCGTTTCATACAAAGTGTGTACAGATAAATTGATTGTGCAAAAGTTTTTAATTTGCTAGTGGTATTTTTGAGACTTGAGAAGAATGATAAAGACATTCTTGTTTGGCATTCATGACCAGAGAAGTGATTAAATTTACTGACTTGAAGACGTTGAAAGAATCACGAAGTATATGTATCAAAAGTCTCAAGTTCTTCTTTGACTCGTTATACTTTTCCTTCTGTTATAAAGAAACCATTAATAAATTAAACTTATATAGTAAGAATGGCTCAGGAGAAACCAATTTTCCAATTTTTCTTGTACTTATGTCAGAGTAGTGAGGAATGTAAATAAGAATTCAATGTTTTTGATCTTCTTAAACTAACGTCGCATAGTTCTGATTTTATCGTGAGGATGATGCATAAGAAGTCTTGAAATACTTGATTTCCTTATACTTTTATTTTACAGTAATGGTTCATATGAAATCAATATATTTAGCGGTACAAAATTAATATTTAATTTAGTTAACCAGAAATTCGTATACAATCGTCTAATCTTCTTAAACAGACAAACATTTTGATGATTTTGACAAACATTTTGAGCTGTAAAATCTCGACTTCTTTCCTTTCACAGTGCATTTACATTAAATTCATGTAAATTTCTTTGACGGCAATTTGCAGCTGCCCTTCATATCACTTGTCTTCTTCCATAATGTCTTTTATCATATGTTAATTCATTATCTACTGCATTACAACCAAAACATAAACAATCTCCAAAAGAAACTTGTGATTCCATTTGCAAAGCTTTTAAAAATAAATTGACTATGGCGAGACGGCTGATCATAGAGTGCGTTGTCTTTCTGTACACAATAATTGTTCAATGTTTTCATGTGATTAAGTCATTATTTCTTCCTTTGAAAAAAAATGTTAGAAATGAAATTGTATTAATAACGGGCGCTGGAAGTGGACTTGGTCGTTTAATGGCTTTACGTTTCGCGTCTCTTGGTTCTACTGTCGTCTGTGTTGATATCAATACACAGGCGAACGAATCAACTGCAAACCAAATTAAATCGGAAGATGGAAAAGCATTCGCTTTCACTTGTGACTGTAGCAGTCGAGAGGATATTTATAGAGTTGCAGAAGATATAAAGGCGAGTGTTGGTGATGTTACGATACTGGTAAATAACGCAGGAATTGTTAGTGGAAAGAAATTCATGGAATTGTCTGATATAATGATCAACCAGACATTTGCAGTTAATACTATGGCTCATTTTTGGGTTAGTTTTAATGATTAAATAACAAAGGCATATACATTTATAAATTCGTAAAAACATCTGCCTACTTTTATCACATAATATCCGTAGAAAATGTGCAAGAAAAACATTTTGTTTTGACATTTGCATTATCGTTGTATTCTGCTGAAACTGACGAGTACCAGCAGGACTTGAATATTTTACTGCACAACAGGCCGACAGCGTTATTGAAATAATGGTTGAGATTCTTTTCAACTGTTTAAAAATATCAATGTAAATTGTTTCATTTATCGTTCATTTTAACTTGTTGCAAAACTGGTCAAACAAAAGCGACGTTGTTATGTCCCTTTGTCACCTGTTTAATGTCCAAGGATGACAATGTACTAAAATAGCACAAAACACAATTTAACTCGAATTTGCTGCAATATAAAAGTGCCTTCTTTTGCTCTTCCTTACCTTCAAAAAGAGACCCTTTTTTTTCATATCATTTTACCATTCAGCCAATCAATTGCTGTTCGTTGATAGAAGAGCAATCGTAAGTCTGTTCGTAGAATAAACGATTTTTCCATCCAAACAACAATAACTTTGTGAAGATATTGCAAGCCAGTCAAACGTGTCAGAGCTTTTTTCCAATCAGTTGTGTCCTAAACTGAAGAAGTTTTTTAATACGATGAAATCAGTTTCTACTGAAAAGTTTAACACATTTAACTACTTTACAGACAGTGAGAGCTTTTCTTCCATCAATGATCACAAAGAATCATGGACATATCGTAAGTATAGCTTCATCAGCTGGCCTTGTTGGGATATCAAACCTCACAGATTATTGTAGCTCAAAATTTGCTGCAGTTGGATTTCACGAATCCTTACAGTTGGAGCTAGCATCCCTTGGAAAACATGGTATAAATACTACTCTTATTTGTCCCTATATCATCAACACTGGAATGTTTGATGGTGCAAAGTCAAAGTAAGTAAAATAGTATAGTCACTATGCATGTTTCAATAAGAGAATTATAAAGGCAAGATAAATACAATTTCTGAAGTAATAAAGACTATTAAATACAACATTTTTTGAAGCTTGAATATCTGGGGCCGGTTGCATGAAGCTTGGATAGCGTTATCCATTGTATCACAAAAATCTCCAAACTTGTAAACCGGCCTTATTGATCTTTAGTGATTAATGAACGGTAGTCACAACTGCATTTTGTTTCTACAAATTCAACTTTTGCTTTTTTGCTTTGAAGATTTTCCAGGTTATTGCCAATTCTTGATCCCATCAAAACCGTTGATCAAATGATGGATTGCATTTTAAGGAATGGAAACGTGCTTATCATTCCCAAGATTTTGTGCTTTCTTCTTCTTTTGAAAAGGTAAGACTGGCTCAATAAATATCAAATCATTTAATCAAAACATGCCCAATGCGAGCAAACGCGACTGTTAAACGTTATTTCAAAATGCAGAAAGAGCCCAATTCAGTAGCTACTAGTAAATGTGTTTGTCAATCGTTTTATTTTATAGTTTTCTTCCACAGAAGTCATTTGTAACCATGTCGGAGTTTTTTGGAGCCAGTTCTTGTATGAATGAATTCAAAGGAAGACCTAAGAAAAAATTGATAAAGATGAATGACAGATTTCTAAAATCTAATACTGCGTGTGTTTAAAGCTTCAGTATATCCGGTTAAATTCTTTTCAGGTTTTATTTTCATTATAATTTGAAATAAACTATTTTGGTGTTCCACTAACTTGACGGCTACAACTGATTCTTTACGAACGGAAGTCACGGATGTGTAATACTGTAATTATTAACATGTACAATGACACTCGACCATTTTATTAAATTTCAATTGTATTGCAGCAGAAACTTAAATAGCAATGCGCTCGTCTTTCGAATTTTTTGGTTTCATCATTGAGTTTTGAAACATTTCCATTTAAGAAGACTTTCACTCGACGTTATTGAATGAGAAAGAAAGCTTCAGCCTCGATGAAGGATAAAGAAAAGATTATATGGTTTGTATTCAATGTCGTGCAATCTGTTATGATTTAACAAATGACCCAATTCTAACTGATATTTACTATCGATGAGCATAATCTATTTGGTAAATTTGCTGTTGAAGACAGTAGACGTTTGATACATGCAAACAAATTACTGATATCCACTTCAATACGAGAGGAAAGTGTTTGAGGTAATCATGTCAATCTTTGGTCGTTATTGGCGAATTTTGTTCATTTTTCTGTGTTTTATTGGATTATTGCAATTTGTCACTTATTATTTCTTAATAAAAACATCCGAGACTTATGAAGTTGCTAGCCAGACATTTCATTCTCGCTCAACTTTGCAAAAAGATACAAACTTGGAGTATAGGATAGACGAACTTAGTATGCATATAAATGAATTAGAAAATGTCAAATTGTCATTGAAGAACGAACTTCGAGAGCTTGAGGGAAAACGACACATATTATTACGTCATATTCAAGAGCACACCAATAATATAGAATCAATTCAGTTTAAAGCTACCAATCTAAAGGAAGAAGTCAGTCGCAGACAGCAAGAATTAGAAGATTTGCGCTTTGAGAAGACAATTGTTAATAACTGTCCACAGCTACCATTTTTAAAGCCAGCAAAAGACTTCCACTCAGTTCTTTCCAAAAGCTCAAAATTATATCCTGGAGCTTCCCTAGAGGAACAAGTACAATGTACCCTATCAAGTTGCTTAAATTTTCAACAGTGCTCTTTTGGAAAGGATTTTCATGTATATGTTTATAAACCAAAGTTAACTATGAAGGAAAGTTTGTCTGTTGAGATTTACCATTTGTTTAAGAAGATGGCTTTTACTGTTTTGTCTAAAAGCACGGTGGCTTGTATATATGTTGTTTTAATTGATGAAAGCTTCCTCTCTTCTAAAGATGTAGAACTGTTTCTTCATAATTTAGAATTCTGGCAAGGCGATGGACACAATCATTTTATATTTAATTTTGGAGTCAGTAAATTATTAAAGGGAGTGGACACTGGTCGAGCAATGATTGGTCAAATTGATTTTGATATTACAAAACCTTATCGAAGGAATTATGACATTGTTGTACCTTCTGTTCTCAACACAATAAATTTTGGAGAAGCTTGGCAAAACTCTGCTCGTCAGCTACCTGCACATCGCAAGTACATTCTCAGCTTTGAGGGACAATATCAATTCTTTCAAACTGACAAGTATAAAGATTCTTATATATCCATACATGATCTCAAACAACTACCTTTAGAGATGAAGGATGCATTTATTAGACTGTCATGCAAAATAGATGAGCAATACAAAGCTTTAAAAAGTGGTTGGGGATTGTGTGAAACACAGGAGTCAAGGGCAAAAGTATTAAAAGTTTCTACGTTTGCATTAATACATCAGCCAGAAAATGTTGATCAAACTTTCACAATCATACGATTTACAGAGGCTTTACAATATGGTGCTGTACCAGTCCTCATTGGGAAAAATATTGTGCTACCATTTGAGGAGGTTATTGAATGGCGTCGTGCTGCAGTTATCTTGCACTCAGCACAGCTTCCACAAATTAATTATATCTTGCATACAATTCTTGTAAATGACTTACTAGACATGAGATGGCAAGGACGTTTTTTGTGGGAAACTTACTTGTCTACAAAGAAGAATGTCTTAGCATCTACAATGGCTGTGATCCAGACACGTTTGTCATTATCAAGCACGCCAGTTTCAGATATTCACTACCCAGTGATATTTAAAGAAGGCCAAGAGCCAACATTTTATAAGACCGAGAAAAGTTTTAGAAAAAGTGCGCTTAGATCCCCAACATTTTATCGAAACTTTACAACAAGCAACATTTATGCAATAAAAAGATGGAACTCATATCCTGGTGCATTGTTATCATATCCTAGCTCCCCATTTGTTCCTATATTACCATCATCTGCTGCATTTCTTAACTCATCCATTGGCATGCAGCCTATTGGTAAAGGAGAAGGTGGTGCAGGGATTGAGTTTCAGAAAGCTTTAGGTGGGGATTATCCATATGAAGAATTCACCATTGTTATGTTGACATATGAACGTGAAATGGTGTTGGTGGAAGCTCTGACACGTTTGACTGGCTTACAATATCTTCACAAAGTTATTGTTGTTTGGAACAGTCCCCGTGAACCTGCTGTGTTGTTAAAGTGGCCAAATATTGGTGTTCCTGTTAAGGTAAGATTATCTTTGCTGTAGATGAAAGAGAAACGAATTTTGTTTACCTTGCATTAATTATTGAATGATGATTTGGCTTGGAGTCAAGGGGCTTTGATGAATGATTTTGCACACTGTTGATCGTAAACTTTTGCCTTCAATTCTACAAGTTCAGTAAGAGATAAAATTTTTCCAGTTTTTCCTTAGAGATTCTGATAACTTTTAGGTTTTACGTGCACAAATGAATAGTCTCAACAACAGATTTCTTCCTTTTGACGAAATTGAAACGGACGCAGTTTTATCTGTTGATGATGACGTTCATTTAAGACAAGACGAAATCCTGTTTGGTTTCAGGTATGTTGGGGATGGGATCATATTTAGTTTTAGATACGTAGGGGATCATCTTTGGTTTGTGGTAGGTAGATGATCATTTTTTCAAAACTAACTGATAAATTGATCTGTCTGTTTATATTCATCTGCAATTTTTATCAGCAATGAAGATGATCCAAAATCATTGGAATGATGTTCAGACTTAAATCCGCAATATAACTGCTGATGCGATTTTTTTGACACTTATCTATAAGTAAAATTTGACCTCATGCTTAAGGTTTTATTAATGTTAAATACGCAGTGAATGTCTTACACGATTATGATAAAATGTTGTACGTTTTTTGAAATTCAATATTACAGAGTGTGGCGTGAGGCTCGAGATAGAATTGTTGGTTTCCCTGGTCGTTTTCATGCATGGGATATGAAGAATGCTGAATGGTATTACAATTCTCATCACTCTTGTGAATTGTCCATGGTTCTTACTGGTGGTGCTTTCATTCATAAGGTAAAGTAAGGTTGTTTTGTTTTAAATCTATTGAATGATGAATGTAGATAGCTAAAGTTTTCATGATTATCGAGTAACATCGCCAGGCCAGAGGTATGAAATCCTCTTTAACATTCTTTTTCTCAGTAATGAAATTAATGAAAACAGTTATTTGTCAAGAGGGAGATCTTCTATCATTAACAATCGTTGCAATATTGACACTGCCTTTTAGCGTTAATGAACGTTGTATGTTATATCAGTGTGTTACATATGTATTTTATGTTTTTTAGTACTACATGTATTTATATACATATGTGTTACCACAAGCCATACGAGATAAAGTTGACGAGTATACAAATTGTGAAGATATTGCAATGAACTTTCTTGTTTCACATGTGACAAGAAAACCTCCTGTTAAGGTAATGTTGACGCCATAACAACTGAAGTCCAACTGGTTGTGACATAATGAAAATATGAGAAATGTACTTAATATAGATACAATAATCTATTATAGTCTATAATAATCTATTATAGTCTATAATAATCTATAATCTTAATACAGAAATGTACTAATATAGATAAATTTTATTTTGAACAACTTTCTAGCAGCACAACGATTGTTGTTTTTCAATAAAAAGAATTGGTTAACTAGCTTATATACTGACTACTTAATTTTTGATTTTTAGGTAACATCTCGCTGGACATTCCGATGTCCTGGTTGTCCTAATGCTCTTTACCAAGACGACGCTCATTTTAATGAACGACATCGCTGCATCAACTTTTTTGTCGAAGTGTTTGGCTACATGCCTTTACTGCGAACCCAATTTCGTGCCGACTCAGTGCTTTTTAAAACTCGTATACCACAGGATAAGTCAAAATGTTTTACATATATATAAAAAATTGGAGCGTAGTGGATCGAACTTAAAAGTGAATTATCCACTCGTGTTCACAACAAATGAATTAATGACATCATGGCTTAGGACTGCCCTGATGAATAGAAATTTGGATTTGTTAATGGCAATTCAAATGAAATTAATGGTCAGATGTTTGAATCTTTTCTTTCACCTTCATTTTAATAGAAAAATCTATATAGAGGTTTTTTCGAAAATTTTGAGCTACGGATGCATTGAAAAGCGTGGAGATGAAAAGAAAATCATGTTATTTCAGTTGATATATAATTTCTATAGGGGTTAAACAACCGTCTGTATAGGAATAATTGACACTGTATAACAAAACGGATTTTATATATCTAATATCTTATTGCATTACGTGAAATTTTTACTGACTGAAATTTTAGAGGATCTGAATGTTTTAAGAAGTTGTCTTTCTTGCAGTTTATTTATCAGTTATTTTCTCGGAAGTTTTTTTGAATGGTAAAGCTGATGAATGATTATTTATTTACCGTACAATCTTAAAGCGCTCTTTTCTCTCATTGCTTGGGGTTGATTCGTTCAATGGATGGAACCCTAGACGCAGACATAATATAGTTGTTTATTTAAACTGAGCTTTTAAATTTTTTGTTCGTTTTATCCAGTATTCCGACGATACATTATCACTTTTTGTGATTGTCTGGAAGATATGTCGTGTTTTATAAAAACATAAACAAGATCCTATTTATGTAATCATTAGTTGCATTCTTTTCGCTGTTTTCGCGCCACTTGACTACAATAAACAGTTCGTTGTTGCTATGTTTTGGTCATATCTAAAAAGCATTAATCTCTTGACTGTTCACAACCAATATTTTAAAAACAAATTTATTACCCTCTGCATGCATAGGGTAAAACCAAAGACTTGTAAAACCTGTTCTTCTAATGTAAAAGGCATTGCTTTTGTCAGTTGGTTCTTTAAAAGTGTTTATATTTTAAAAAGCTTATTAAAATATTTCTCAAAAAAAATCAGTTATGACTATGCTGCAGCTGAAACCTTTATTTTTTAATTAATTCTTCGTCACTTAGTCTTGTCAAATAAATACTTTTGTTGTCTAGGTGATGTAATTAGTAAAGATTAAACCGCTAACGAGCTTTTATAAGTACCGGGGGAGTGTATATGAAATTATAGATAATTGTCAAGGAAAAATCCTCGAAAAATTTTCGATAATCTTGCTTGAACTACTTGTATTTCCCAAATTATTTTATTTGCACTTTGCCGTAAGTTAATGTTTTATATTTAGGCAAATTATTTCCTTTAATTCACGCAGTTGTTGTTGATTGTTACAACTCCCTCCCCCCCCCGACTTGGGAAATTGACATGTTTTGACTGTAGTTTTCGTGCATTTAGAGTTTGCTTTTTCGCTGCCACAGATTTAAATGTCTTCGACCAAAGATAAACAAGTATATGAAAATGAGTTGCAGCAACAACTGTGTAGTTCGTTTACAGTATTTAGATTTTGTAAGGTAAAGTATTTTGTTGACCATTTGTTGGGGAAGTGAATTTTAAGTTGTGTTGGTGAGAAGTTAAAATGGAAGCTGGCAAAGAAAGAAAAGAAAAAAGACTACGAAAAGGTTCTCTTGATGAAACAAACGAAAACTTGGTTGATAAGGAACGAAAACATCGTAAAAAACGAGAAAAAAACCGGAAGAAAGTAAGGTCGCCAGTCCCATACTCTGACAAAGGCAAAACATCGACGAATTTGGGACAAGAGAATGTAGCGTTAGCATTGGATGAAACAAATGCTCGAGAGGGGAAGACTGATGAGCTTTCACAAGTGAAGGAGTATGAAGATGTAATAAATACTACAGAAGCTACAAATGATGAAGGATTGAATTCAAAAGATGGTGGCTCAAGTAACATGAAACTGGTAACTGTTGAAGATGGCATTGAAAATGTTAGTGGTCAAAAGGAAAATATAACAGATAAAGTAAGTTTATTTATCTTTTAATTCATGTTCAAAACATGTATTTGTCAAGCCCATATAGACCTGAATGCCAGTAAATTTTCTTTAACTTATATGAAACCTATCAAACCTAAAATCAAATCTGTAGAATTTGTTTATCATATGGAAAGACGAAATGATGAAAATTGGTGAAGGAGGAAAGGGGAATTGTGGTGCTAGAGAGGGCTGCGGAGACAGTGTTGTGAAGGAGGGAAGAGAGTTGTAGTGCTACAGAGGGGTACAGAGACTGTTGTGATGTGAGGGAAGGGGAGTTGTGGTGCTACAGAGGGGTACAGTGACTGTGTGATGTGAGGGAAGGGGAGTTTTGGTGCTACAGGGGGCTAAAGAGACTGTGTTGTGAAGGAGAGAAGGGAATTTGTGGTGCTACAGAGGGCTACAGAGACTATGCTGCTAAAGAGGGGCAGATAAATTAATGGCTATGTCAGCAGTTTTAGTTTAAAAGAAAATGATATGTTACTGTCAGCAAACTTACGTGTAATATGTTATAATGTAATGATAATGACTAATTTTCAATGAATAAGCGTGAGGTCTGTAAGCTTAAATCAATACGAGAAACAATATGGCCCTACATGTGTTTACCTGTTGAATTTTTTTGGGCAGTAAAACATGGTCAAATGATTCAAAAATTGCGATGTTCAATACTCGATGCTAATCAAATTTATTATTTTCCCAGAAAATAATCTTATCTATCAATTTTCGTTTTCTGTCTTGCGGAATTGTTTGAATCGGTGAAATGTTTTTGAAATTGGAACCAAAACAAAAACAGATTGGTAATTATTTTGAACAACGCATCGCTCATGATCAGCAAGTGTTTCTTTGTCAGTACATAAAAGCAATAGCAACATGATTTTCACTTACAGTGAAGTGAGCAAAATATCTACATGACACTGATGGCAGGTGATGGTGATCTTTATGTTTTCTTGATGAGATTGAGGATACGTTTCTAGAAAGGTCATAACTATCATGTCTCGACCATTAATCTGATCTATTTTAATGAACTTATTCACCTCAGATAAATAAACAGTTTTTCACGTTTGAAAACTTGACAACATTGTAACGATTGAAGTTTGTTCTTGTGTTTATTTCTAACAAATGCTGACCTCGAAAAAGCTTTATGTGACACGGCCGAAAAAATCATCAAAACACGTTCAGGTTTGTTGACTTTGCCGTAAAAATTTATTTTTCGTTCATTTTTTCCCGTTTTGTATATTGATGGGACGTTTTACTTTAGTCGAATTATGTATTTGGAATTGTTGATTGCTTGCGACAACAGCATCATGCAATGCGTATCTCTCATGCAATAAATTTTGATGAAAGAATCTACTGAAATATCCTATCAAAGAATGCTAAACTAAACATTGAATATATTATGTCTAGAAAATATTTGTATCTATGTTTTTCGTCTGTGTAATTTTATCTACGTTATTTAATCTTAATTTTTGTAAGAAAATCTTACATTGTCTGATGTTTAAATTAAAATTTTCCAGAAATATGATTCTAAGAAATTACTAAGTTAAATAAAATTTTATTGGAACTTTGATGTATCAAACATTAAGAAAATTAAGCGCAAAGCATTAAGAAATTTTTTTTTAATATATCATTTGAAGAGTTTCTAAAATTTGATTATAATCGGTATTTTTGCGGCAATCTCTATTTTTGTCCGAATGATTTTGTTAGAGCGATGTTTGTTTAACAGTTTAACATTCCCTCTGTTATAGGTCTTGGAGACGTTGAATGAAGAAGGAGAATTTTCAAAAGCCATGGATAATACATACATGCCGCAAAGTACAACTGAAATGTCATTTACATCTCCAGTTGAAACTTTCTCTGATCTTCATGGTAGTTCTACATCTGTAGTGTTAAAGCAGGATTCATCTTTGGACTCTTTGCAGCAATGGAGCGAACATGGATCGTCAAACTTAGGATACCAAGAGGAGAAAATTGTGCTAAAGGATACGCCGGTGTTTGAGAGGATTTCTGAAGATGTTCAGGTACCAGGAAAAGTTGTTTTCCCTGAAGTTCCTAACGTACAAGATGACCAACGTGTCGTGTTGCATGATGGGAAGATTACTTCAGTGCAGTCGACACCAGTAGAGCAAGTAATGAAAATTGGTAAGATGCGCTCGAATCGATGTGCGATTTTTCAATCATTTAATATTTTGAACATATTTTACACTAACTTCACGTCACTTATTCGATTAAAAAATAACTCGTTACGATTATAGTCTTTGGATACTTCCGGTATGAAAAGATTTCTGATGTGTTTGTTTTGAAAGTTCACAATCTTCACCATCACGTGATTAGAACCAAAGCCATCCACAAATTACACTCCTGCTGAAATATCTTTATAAATTGGGCTTACTTTGCCAATGAACGGGATTCAACTACAAATTTAAAATTTTATGATTGGATTAAAGATGTCACGTGTTCCATTTCTTTATAGGGAACGTAATTGAAACTCACACGACATTTGTGAAGAGTCATGATTCAAGTTCTGTTAATCATGATGTCATCGATGATGAGAGTGAACTACCTTGGGCTATGTACAGATCTCTTGATCCTGTTTTTAAAAATGAGGATGAACAAATTGAAAAATGGAATGTAGATGATGACTTGGAGGATTATGGTAAACAAACTACATTCATAATTGATGATTTGATTTCATTTTAGTTTAAAGACTGTTCGTTTTTAGTTTGTGAATTTTTCTTTCAGCTTTTGACGCAAAGAATGATTTGCCTGACATTCATGGTCTGTTTCATAGTCTGGAAGATGAGAAGGAAAGTTTATTTATGTCTCGGAGTATTTTTGACAGCGAGAAACAGAAAGCTAAATATGAATATATTGATGAACTCAAATCACAAATGGTGGACTCCTCTGTAGAGAAGTACGTTGAGTCATTTCATAGAAGTATCGAAGATGAGATCTTGATGATCGGAAGTATTTCACTGGAGCATGTTCAGGTATCCCAGTCGGTTGCTTGTCCAAAAACTTAAAAAACTTTATGTTGGATCATCAATTTTTAACTTATTTTTTCTGGAAAGATTATCTCGGATGAATGTAAATGTAAACCAAGCAATCTATTTATTAGAGAATGGTCAAACTTCATCTTGTATTGTTTCAGTTTTACTACAGTAACCAAAGTAACGTTATTTGTTCTCAATTAGTCATTAAGTTACAAACTGTTCTTGTTTATAGTGCGGTCCATTGATATTGCTCCTTGAGAAAGCTTACAATGACTAACTGACTAGCAAGTTAAATAACTCAATCATTCATACACAGTTTCTCTTTACCATTATACAAGCAAGCTCCATAGGTCACTTTTATACTGACTTTTGTATATTTATTGTTGATATAGGAGGAAGAAAGGCGTCTTAGAGATGAACATATCCAGTATCAGCAACAGCTCGGTGACATTCAAAGGAAACGATTGGAAGAGATTTTGGTGCGAGAGGAAATTGCAAAGAAAAATGTGATGGAGCGGGTAAAAGAGCGCAGGAAAGCCTTAATGCGACGTGAGGTAAAGTTCTATTGACATAAAATGATAATGCCCTTTTATCCACTCATATCCATAACAACCACATAAAGACTTCAAATCTTCTTTATCATTTGATTATTTTACACAGTATATATGTAGAGTAATCAACGAAGGACATTTAAAACTTTACGTATCTTGGATACTTACGTTAAATAAGGCAAACTTACTGATACAACGAATGTGCTAAGCTTCTGAAATCTTCTTGTTTTTATCAGAAACATTTGATGCAAAGAGACCGTCTACTACAAAACAAGATACACCAAGCATTTCGTCGCTCAGAACATCAACTTCTAAAAGCTCTTGAGGCTAGAAAAGCTGAAGTGAAGGTAAGAATATTGATTCATTCTTAACATCTTACAGCTGTGTTATAAACGAAGTAATTGTAACCGTTAGTTTCATTTTACAATACTAGTGTTGTGTTGCCAGCAGTTAATCATTGATTCATTCTTAACATCTTACAGCTGTGTTATAAACGAAGTGATTGTAACCGTTAATTTCATTTTACAATACTAGTGTTGTGTTGCCAGCAGTTAATCCATTATTTAATATAATTTATCTTGGATAAAGTTACTGTTCAATTTCAGCTCATATTTCTGTCACTCCCTCCCTGTTTTAGACAATGTATGGAGAACTTATGATGGCCGATGGTGAATACGGTGGAAGTAAAGGACGAAGGTGGAAAGTCGACTGGAACAGATCACCTCAGCCTATTCAAATCAAATTGAAATGCCTCCGTGGAATCAAAGACAAATTGCCAGGTTTGCTGCCAGCAGTATTGTAGAGATTTAGATCTTGCACATTAGGTGTCCCATCTTTTTTCTTTTAAAGAAGTTCAATGGATTAAATCTTGCATATCTGGCGTCAGACCTTTGAGTTTCATCTCTTTTATTGCTCTATGACTATAAGATATCGCATTTTTTGCTTTTTATATTGGAAAATATTTACAGCTGGTCGTTATGTTTTGATGGCGTCATTACACAACCGTCTTGGTGGTCACGTGATGAAATGGTCGAATCTTAAAGGTCAACAGTGGGGTGGAGCAACTTTACCATTGTTTCACGAAGGAGAATTTTATAACATTGAAGTGAAGGTAATAATTGTAATAATAATTGATAACAATTAAGTGATAAATTTTTGTTTTAACCTATTTGCAATCACAATTTTCGGCATCTTCATCATTCAAGTCTTTTCTCCTAACAGCCAAAGATCTTCGTAAATTAACGTAATATATAGGTGTAATTTCAATTTCTGGTCTAGATATATGCTCTGTATAGTTGGTTAAAAATGAAAACTTTCATTCTATGGCTGTCCCAGGGTTCCACTTACTATCGTGTATTTGTATTCTTGTGTATTCTCCAGGATTGTTATGAATCTTGTAGTCTCTGTGTATTCTCCAGGATTGTCGTGAATCTTGTAGTCTCTGTGTATTCTCCAGGATTGTCGTGAATCTTGTAGTCTCTGTGTATTCTCCAGGATTGTCGTGAATCTTGTAGTCTCTGTGTATTCTCCAGGATTGCTATGAATCTTGTAGTCTCTGTGTATTCTCCAGGATTGTCGTGAATCTTGTAGTCTCTGCGTATTCTCGTGTATTTTTATAACAGTCATCTCACTACTATGTGCTGTTTGGGACAAAACAAAAATTCAACAATTTCTTTAGATCGACCAAAGTGTGTTTACAGTTTGTCCTGCAAGACCGGATATTCGTCCCGGTATGGTTCTCGTATTTGAGTTGTTTCTTCTTCGAGGAGCCGTCACTCCAACTGACCGTGTGGTGGCTTGGGGCTGCTTTCCCATTTGTGATTCGAATTTTAACGTTGTTGAAGGAAAGTAAGTGTTCAAATGAAGCTGAATGTTTGTTCGGAAGAGCTTCGTTTATTTTTGTACATGTTCAATCAATTGATTATCAATAAAAACATTTCATCAATTTCAGTGGGGAATGCTACTGATTCTTGTGAGGTTTTTGACATGTGTGAGTTTATATTTGTCTGTTTGACCTTAGATATAAAACTCCTTTCCTTCGAGGAGACATTGATCCAAGTATAGATACGTATCAAAGAATGGAGGAGTTAATCACTGATGATATTGATCATTGGTTGTGTAATTTGTACTTCGAAGTTGTTCTCTTGCCGAGGTAAACGTTTTGTTTAATAGTAATGGTTTTGTGATTTGAATTATAATTACACTGCTCATTTATAAATCAAACACACTAAAACAGTATTTTGAAATATATAGCGAAAAACGTTTGTGTCTTTTCTATTTCTTCTCTGATGAATCTTTTAAAGATAACATTGGTGTAGAACTGGAGGTGAGAGTATTGTATATGAAATACAAATTGATTTTATCTTCAGATATATGTCAGGTCAAAAAGAGTACGAAGTTGAGTTGCAGTTTACATCAAATTTACTGGGTCATCCTAAACGCACAAAAACTGGGGAGGAGTTAGCTGATGGAGAGGAGCCTGTATACGGATCTCACAGTGATCTTCAGTCTCAGAGATCTGGTGGATCGCGCCCTAGTAGCAAAGTTTCCAGTATTATGGGGTGAGTCGTGTTTTTTTTTGTCCGTAAATTTTAATCGTTTGTTTTTTTTTCAGATAAATCTGTAAGTTGTTTTGATATATCAAATCATTTTGTTCAATAGAACAAGTGTTGCTAGTGAAGTGCAAGAAGATAATAACAACGAAGAAAAAATTCCTGTTGATAAGATGACGACACTGGGTCCTGATCTTCAATTACCTACTACTTCATATAAGGCTCATGTAAGTGTCTTCCATAAGGCATCGTTATGGTACTTTGTTCAATTGATCTTCAGTTCATTGTTAGGATTTATCAAGTAGAACGCCAACCAAACCTCCTTATTGTGGTCTTTGACGTGTGTTTATTGCAAAAGTTCATGATTAGTTGTTGATATGTTGTCTCCTTTTCGTAAAACGTCCTTTTCCCTTTTTTGCCAGTCTTCATCGAGCGACGTTAACGACAATATACGTGACGGGCGGCCATCGACAGTTTTACATACTTCACGCAAACTTCATGAGGCAGTAAACGTTTTAAATGGATTGTATGAAGAAGAGAGCGACTCTGACATATCTGAAGATGAGGTTGCTAAATCACGAAGACAAGATGAGTTTCAACCCGTGAAAGGAAAACCAGGAATGTTTTATAAGGTCAGTTTATGGTGGTGGTCTTTAGTTGTTGTAACCATAACATGGAGGCTTGACTGCTCAGTTGTATAAGGTCAGTTTATGGTGGTGGTCTTTACTTGTTGTAACCATAACATGGAGGCTTGACTGCTCAGTTGTATAAGGTCAGTTTATAGTGGTGGTCTTTACTTGTTGTAACCATGCCATGGAGGCGTCGCTGCTCACTTTTATATCCTCTTCTACTAAAAATATATATGGTCAAACTTTCAGTATATCTCTTAAAGTTGATCTGATCGAGTACTGCAGCATCATAATCCCATAATTCAGTTCGAGCATAGCTGCATGCGAGAAAATTACTTTAACTGCCAACTTGCCACAAAAGCCCTAACAAAATTGTTTCTTTTGCAATAGCAATAGGACACGTTTTGTATTTTGATAAAGTTATTGAAAATTAAGGTCTTATGTATATCCTGCATTGTTCCTAACTCTCAAAGTTGTGAATTTTTTTCGTAGAAACACGTCAACAATCCTGTGGATACTTATCATAGAGCATTGTACACAATGCTACCTAAGACACCATTACTTAGTAGTGAATCTGGCAAGAAAAGGAAGTTGACGCACTTGGAGGAACTTAACCAGCATTCATTCTCTGTGAAGTAAGGCAAAATTCTTAATGTTATTGATGCTTTCAGCAATTTAGAAATTGATTAGCATTAAATTCTGTTAGCAAAAAACGCTCTGTGGATAAATAATGACATTTAAGTTTCATTACAGATACGACGATTTTTGCGAAAAAACAAATAGAATTTTCTTCTTTGATACAAGGCAAACTAAACTGTCTTCATATTATATGTTTGTAAATGATGATCGTCCAGGTTAATAAAGTCCTGAGAAGGACTGTTTTTGTTGTTGTTGACTGACGTTTCGACAACCTTAGCGGTAGTCATCTTCAGAGTCAAATGAGGAGTAAACGTCAGGTTAGCCGTATTTGTTGTCTGGTTCTTACGTCATTGTATTGTGTGTACAGGAAATGTGCAGGAAATGTGTATTGTCTTTGTGGATTAGTGTGAAGTGAAATATTTTATTTTTAGTTGTGATGTGTGATTTAGGTGTGACGTTTTTAGTTGTAGTGTGTGGGTGTCAATTGTGTATTGTCATTGTGAATTAGTTTGAAGTGTAATGTTTTTAGTTGATCGTTTGTTTGTATTGTGAATAAGTCGTTTGTAAGGTGCCGGTAATTGCTGTGATCTGTTCAGGGGGGTTTGTTCCAAGATATAACCATACTCCCGGGTTCAAACCATTTACTTTACTGTCTTCATATTATCACTTCATGTAGAAGTCGCTGGTCAAACAAAGGTCGTCTACCACGACGTGGTAGAGAGAAAATGCAGTACATTGGACGACAGTTCCTTTCAGAACTTGGCCTCTCACAGTGGAGATCACGTGAATTCTGGGCAATGATGTTGATGATTATTATTACGTGGTTTATTCGCATCTACGCCCATTATGGTGGACAGTGGATTTATCTGAATGCAATTTTCATTCCCATCAATAAGTAAGATTTAAATGTGTAGTTATTTAATTCACTTTCCCTCAATTATTGCAATGTGTCTCTCCCCTCAAAAAGCACTTCAAATATCCTATGGTAAGCACGGATATCATTGATACTATTGAAAGAAACTTTGATAAGTGTTTATGTCGTAATTTTCAGTAAAGTCTGTTCTATCCCTGTGTGTGTCATCGTAGGTATAAGTTTTTAAACTCACACCAAGCAACAATTGAAAAAGAAAAATTCATGACATTATCACTTGCTTTTATGAGATTTTTGTATTCCTGTTAATAGCTAAAGTTTCTTGTTTTTACATCTTAAAATGTTAGAAAGTTTTGTCGTTGTCTTTTTTCTTTAATGTTTTGTTGGATTTTCTATTGTTTTATGCATTATTATTTCTTTTAGATTTGAGTTTTCACCCTACACAATTAACCTTAACTATCAAAATACGCTATTACCTACAAGACAAGAAATCTCTCTTGTTGTGCTTGGGCCTTTTACAAACATCGTCTTGTTCTGCATAATGGTATTTCTTAGCTGGATTGTGCAGCGATTGTTTGGACTATTTCCCAGCATACTTTCGCGATTTGTGATGGCTTATGGTATTAATACATTACTAGATCCTGTACTGATACTTCTTGTCGATACTGCTTTACAACGGTAAGCTTTTTTCTTAAATCATTGTCATGGGAACCAATGTCAGTTTGTGTCTGAACATCTTAAAAATGTCTTTTTGCTTTAACTGAAGGTTGTCTTTTTCTTACATACACGATGCATACCCTATATGAAAAGACTGGTCTCATCACGTGATTACCTTAACGAAAGGCAACCTTCCATTTGCGAATGCTCACAAACTTTTATTTTTTATCCTTCAGATATCGCTCCCTCGGTGGTGACAAACCAATTGGCGATGCTTATAAACTTTACTGGCATTTTGATCGTTATGAACAAAACGGCATTATAGGAATTTTTATAACAATATTTCTGTATATTGTTAGCATATTCACTACTGCAACTTTACTTTATATGTATTTCCTAAGAGTTCACAATAATGGACGATTACAGGATGTTTATCACAGGTAAACAACCAGGAGGGGCTCAATTTGTTGTATCCCAACTAGACAGTAGGGGGGGGGCTTTGATCAATTACATCACAGCTAAACATTCATTAAGGGAGTAGAAGGTTCAATCTGTTGTATCTTAGGTTAACCATATCAGGGGGAGAGAACGTTCCATTTGTTGGATATTTCATCATAAACCATGAATAGATTTTGAATCATCGAGAAAATTTAATTGTTATCTACATCTGAATTTTCAGATTGAATGGGAAAGAAGGTGAATTTTTCGTCCCTTATGATATGGAAGTTTCTTTGGAAGAACTGACATTCATATGTCGAAAGGCAGAGCAATGGAGAGGAGAAGAAGGCGAGCGACGTAAAGTTGCTGTTTATGATTACGTATGGGAAGAACAAGAGGTTAGACTGACGATGATGAATTAGAACAACTTACATAGAATATAGTGCATGAACACTGGGTTTATTTTTAAATATAATTGTATTATTTGCCCTACTTTTATCCTCTACTGTAACATATTAACCATACTCTCTCACCGCAATCCATAGTTTTTCATATCCTCTACTGTACCATACTAACCATACTCTCTCAGCGCAATCCATAGTTTTTCATATCCTCTACTGTACCATACTAACCATACTCTCAGCGCAATCCATAGTTTTCATATCCTCTACTGTACCATACTAACCATACTCTCAGCGCAATCCATAGTTTTTCATATCCTCTACTTTACCATACTAACCATACTCTCTCAGCGCAATCCATAGTTTTTCATATCCTCTACCATACTTCTTCAGCGCAATCCATAGTTTTTCATATCCTCTACTGTACCATACTAACCATACTCTCTCACCGCAATCCATAGTTTTTCATATCCTCTACTGTACCATACTAACCATACTCTTTCACTGCAATCCATAGTTTTTCATATCCTCTACTGTACCATACTAACCATACTCTCACCGCAATCCATAGTTTTTCATGTCCTCTACTTTACCATACTAACCATACTCTTTCATTGCAATCCATAGTTTTTCATATCCTCTACTGTACCACACTAACCATACTCTCTCACCACAATCCATAGTTTTTCATATCCTCTACTGTACCACACTAACCATACTCTCTCACCGCAATCCATGGTTTTTCATATCCTCTACTGTACCATACTAACCATACTCTTTCACTGCAATCGAAAGTTTTACATGTTTCAGCTTATTTTGTTACAGTTGGATGAAAAACTGTGGGAGAGAAGTAAAAGGAGTCAAAAAAATACACGAGAGATGACGACCCATACATCAATACATACATTACATTTGGATGGCCTGCGGGAACTTTATAGACATTTTTTGCGTTTACCTGATGGTGCAATTGTTGAGGTTGGTATTGTTAGACAATGTACTTATACAAGATGAATACTGATTGGTCATAGACTCGAATACGTTTCACTTCTTGGATGAATAAAGTTCCAGGTCTCATAATGCTAACAATTTTATTGACAATTCTCATCAACCTCATGAGTATTTTCTGCATGTTGACGAGCTAACGACCTTATTGGCCGTTTTCAAAAACTCTGCAAGAGAACGTAAACCACACTATATATATTTTAGGTATTTGGTGAGATGCCTTTGACTGGAGTGGATGAGTCAGTTAAGCAAGCAATACTACAAAAAAACACTTTCGAAAATATGGACTTGGTTAGTTCTGTTACAACATTACGATCAAGACGAGGGTCACATGTGACCGCTAATTTCTTCAGCTCAGTTGGAGTTACTGTAGAGCAAAGAAACACAAATAATGGGGGCTCAAGGCGACAGTCAAGGGTCCAGTTTAGTGACCTCCCTATCATTAAAGATACCCAAACATTGGATTTGCCTGGGACTAGTAATGGTCTGTTACAAAGTGAGTCACCCGTTTGATATACGCACGTTGGTTTATGTAACTCCGTAAAAATTATCGTCGTTGGAAGTGATTTAATCACAAATTTGGGCGTTATTTTCGCACAAAAACTCCGACAAGCTCATCACTAACCCTAAATCAATTCTTGCACCCTGTTTATTGGTCCATCTATTCTGTATTTCGCATGAAGAAAGTGTTCCTTACTGGATCTTGAATTGAAGAAAAATGCAGAAGATTGATATCCAATAATCGTGTGTGTCGAATGCAATCTTATCTTTATCTGAATCGAAAGAATTTTTTATAAGATATATCGTTGAAGTAAAAGTTCAAAACTTGCATCATATAATTTTATATGTATTTATTGAAACGATAAAACCTTTGCTTTTCCGATATTTTTTTAAAACATTTACGAAACCAAGAGCGCAAATCCGTTTTGAACAGTTGAGGAGGGGGAGAGGGTCAGGGAATAATGAAAGTTCTCCGTCGTCATCAGAAAAACTAGAGGGAACGAGTTCCCTCTGGCAACCCCCTCCCTCCAGGATTTGCACGCTTCTGAACCATTGGTCTGAACCATTTCGTTACATTTATTTGATGATTTTTGTTTTCCTGTTGCACTGAATCGATGTGTTTGGTTGTTTTTCGCTGATCATCAAGATATCAGGATATCAGAGAAAGAAAAGATATAATTATTTAAACAATGCTAGTATTTATTTCTAAATCACGTGACACGTCTAGTATTTTCATGTTCTAGTTTATTTTCTATATGTGTATCTATTTAACGTGAATATTATTTTGAGACTTTTTTTGTTTGGTTGTGCATAAACGAACAATTCATGCCAGTGTTCAGTTGAAGTCTTTTTTCATTCATTCACTTTCCAACAACAAATATACAGATGGCGATCTTTCAAAAGTCTTAATAAGCAAAAACTTAGCCATTATCCTTGAATTATCATCATAAATAAGTTTACCCCTTTGTCATGCAAATAGATCAATTGTTGTCTTAAATTGTTGTCTACGCTCTGATGATTGAGAAGAATTATGAAAGGAATGCGTTGTGTTATCTTTTAGAGATGGCACCCTGTTGATGACATTGCCTTATCTTCACCAAAGCATTGCTTAACGTCAAATTATTCATCAAATCTAGTGATTTCGTTTCAAAATACATTACTAGAAATTGTCCATGGAATTTTAAAAACTTATTGCACTCTCCCTCTTTCAATGTTATATTTGATAGTTTTAACTTTGTAAGTCTCAAATATTTCCATTCCAAGCATGCCCCTTGCTGTGGCCTCTCTTAAACCTGCTGCATACGTGTTAATTAACTTCATCAAACACGTTAAAATTACAAACATGGATCAAACTCTATCTTGTTAACCATTTTTCGTCCACTTTCAAATAGCTATAGACTGCCAAAATAATCCCAATTGAAGAATATTGTTTTCCACGGAACTAAAGGAAGTATAAAGATAGTAAAATATGCAAATACCGACTGATGAGAGCAGTAAAACATACAATGAAGACATTGGCATTGTGAGAGATCTTTTTCGATTTGGTTTTCGCCTTGCATTCTGGGGAAGTTTTATGTTTTGTTGATGACGTCACATGACTGGGAGCGTTGAAAAAATAAGCCGAAAGCTGTGTAAATTGTCAACTGTTTACGGGAAACATGAAGTAAATCTGTTTCTTAACGCTTTTATTCTTGGATACGTACAATTTTTTACAAGTAGAGGACAATTCTTCTGTTACCCATGAAATCACTGAGAGAATAGTGTTTTATATCATGTTTCGCTGCTTTGTACCATGGCGTTGTAATCGTCAAGTTCAATATATTGACCGAAGACATTCCAATTTGGTTTTATTCCTGACGAAATTTATCGATATGAACGTTATTTACAAGAACTTTTCTTGGATGCAAACCAAATAAAAGATTTACCTCGGGTGTGTAAAGCTCAAAAACTTTGCGATAAACTCGACGAAGATTCAATACATGTTTGATCATAAGTGAAATTTATTTGTGGTTGTTTTTGGTTTGTTCGTTTAGGCTTTCTTCAGGTTGTTTAATTTAACACATTTGGGATTGAGTGACAACGAAATAGCTCGATTACCGCCTGAGATTGGAAACCTTACGAATTTGCAAGAATTTGATATCAGCAGAAATGGTGAGTTAAAATTTACGGTAAAGATACTTGTCCTTTTATGTCCAGTCGTAATCAATTGTCTCTTCTTTTATTGTGGTCAACCCTGCATATTTTGTCTATTTTTTATTGAATTAGACAACATAGCACCTAAATATTCTTTGATGTTATTGTAATTCTCTTACGTATGTCGCTTATAGACATTTGTGATATTCCTGAAAACATTAAATTTTGTAAAGATCTGATGATTGTTGATTTCAGTGGCAATCCACTTTCAAGGTATGAAAATTTATTGACCACTCATGAATTTTATTTACTTTAAAAGCCCTTTTGTGGTTTGTTTATCGGCAATATTTGCTCGGCGTCTTGTGACACACTTTACATGTAAAGTTTTTATCATAGATAAAATGCACTGCAGTGCACTACATTTTGGGGCAAAATTGCAAAAATATCAATCCTTAATTTTTGTCATATTTGTTTGGATTACCAAAATTATTTTCCCGAAAAATTGTTATATATTTTTTATACCTTGTTATATATGTCGTTTTGATTTAGTAAATAGTGATTTGACACCTGTTTAAAAAACAAATTAATGTGAATATATTTCTTCAGTCGAAGGAAATTTATGATATTGTATTGGGGCTCTTTTTTCCTGTTTCATTAATCTGTGAATGTTAATATTTCTGTTTTCCTTTTTTCCTCAAGTTTATGTTGTCATTTTTGATGTAGAAATTTACTGTGTTGCTCATTGCTTGCACTTTCTCTTTATCAAGTAAAATTGAAAATAGATAAGGGGGAAATATTAATTTAAATCTTAATTTTACAAGTTTTTGTTTTACTGCTGCTATCACTTTTGTATAGAAAATTTTTGTTTTCGTTTCATTTTATTGAAGAAGCCTTCATAAAATTTTCTTAATAATTCACTTTCAATAATCAAAGATAGTTGGAAAATTATTTTTGTAATTCTATGTCTCCATCAATTACTTAATAATTTTACATTAAAAATCTAAACCATACACACAGTGTATGTGTCTACAATGAAGAATCTATTATGTTGTCTTGAAATCGAAGATGTTTCATAACAAAAGCTAAAGTATAATCTACACGCAAATTCATTAGTTTGTATTGGTGAATTTAACTTTTAGAAGATAAAGCTATCTACATTATAAAAAGAATGTACCAAGATTATTTCCTAGTAATCTTGTGAATTAATTTTACCTTGTGATTAGTACAACAATATCTTTCAATGTTATTCTCAATGATTTTATTGCTAAATTTTGATATGGTATTTATGCATACTCATTGTTTTTTTTTGTATTTCAAACAACAGACTTCCTGATGGATTTACACAACTAAAGTGTCTTACAAGCTTGTGTCTAAATGACGTTTCTTTGGTTCGTTTACCTCCAGATATTGGAAGGTAGGTGTTAATGTTCATGATGTCAATTAATTTTTAAGATAACAGCAGTTTACTTTTACGTATATGTGAAGATCTTATATCAATAAGCAGTATGTATAAAAAAACTGCTCATCTTTGAAATCACCTGACATTGCATGAATTTGCATGATTCAACAGTGACTGATCCCCCAAGGAGCTGTATGGCAAGTGAATACAATAACATGTAGTACAACTACTGCACATTTCAAATCCAAAGCATGAAATTATTGTCAATAGTGTTTATACCTCATTGTGAGCTAGTTACTGCTGAATTATAAAAATTTCATTCTTTATATTGACATTGTGTAGTTAACCATATTTTCTATTTATGTTGTTTTATGGCTCTTGGGGGATAAATATATGCTGATTCATGCAAATTATAAATATCTCATGATTTCTAAGAAAAACAGTTTCTTATTTCCCCTCCAGAATCTTTAAAACATATATACGTATAGTGTACATTGTGTGTAATTTTGTCCTTTTTAGCCTGGCTGAGTTACAAGTTTTGGAACTTCGTGAAAATTTAATCAAGTTCATTCCAGTGTATGTGTACATTTGCATTCAATGTTAGCATTTAATTGGATACATAGATGTATTTTGAGTAAGATTTATTGTTACCAAAACTCTCCATTGTTTTACACTAATAACTAACCCTCTCTTTTAATTCAAAGTTCTTTGTCATTTTTAACAAAATTGGAAAGACTCGATCTCGGATGTAATGAACTTGAAGATTTGGTATGTAAAAAGGCTGGTTTTGAAACTCTATCTTACATTCATTTGTACAATTCAAATGAATAGAAGTCTTTATTATAATTAGCAGAAACATTTTAAAGGCAGAGTATTTCTTTTTGTGATTTTTTACTTGCGTGGAAAAAATTAGTTGAGTTGAAAAACATGGCCTTTGCAGAAATGGAATGAACTAGTTTTCTGAAAGAATGTTTTTAATTTTTTAGCCTGATATCATTGGCTCACTTCCAGAACTTATTGAACTGTGGCTGGATGGCAACCTCCTACGGACTTTACCACCTGAAATTGGCAATCTCAAACGACTTCAAATCTTTGACTGCTCAGAAAATCGAATAGAGGATCTTCCAGATGAAATAAATGGCCTTGTTTCCCTTACTGACTTTCATTTATCACAAAATCTTTTGGAGGTTATCCCAGATACAATTGGTAAGTTTTTGTATTTATCTTTTGTGTTTCATCTGCTGTACTTTTTGCAACATGTCAAGTACCAGTTAATCACATAATGTACATGGTGATACAACAACATTATTTGATCCTATTCAACATGTCAAGTACCAGTTAATCACATAATGTACATGGCGATACAACAACATTATTTGATCCTATTCAACATCTCAAGTACCAGTTAATCACATAATGTACATGGTGATACAACAACATTATTTGATCCTATTCAAGCTTCCATATGAAGGCTAGTAAAACATGAAAGCTACATTATAATCAGGCAATATAAAAGCTAGTTAAGCATTTATGTGAGTCTTTTAATGTTTGAACTATACATTGAAAGTCGATTGTTTTCTGCATCTTATCTGATATATACAAAATGAATTTTTTAGATGAGTTAAAGAATTTACAATTGCTCAAAATTGATCAGAACAGGCTGGTCCAGTTAACTGATTCAATAGGGGGGTAAGTCAACTCATTCAATAGGGGTAAGTCAACTCATTCAATAGGGGTAAGTCAACTCATTCAATAGGGGTAAGTCAACTCATTCAATAGGGGTAAGTTGACTCATTCAATAGGGGTAAGTCGACTCATTTAATAGGGGTAAGTCAACTCATTCAATAGGGGGTAAGTCAACTCATTCAATAGGAGGGTAAGTCAACTCATTCAATAGGGGGGTAAGTCAACTCATTCAATAGGGGGTAAGTCAACTCATTCAATATGAATATGGGTATGTTAAGCTGGTAATTGATCCAATGTGTGTGTGGGGTGAGCTACATAATTTGTCCTATGGTTGTGTATGGGGTAAGTTAGGTAATTGTTCCTATCAGTGTTGGAGAGTAAATTTATTTGTTTATTAAGAGATAATTTAACTGATTCAGCACATAAATTGACAACATGATTGTCATCAACTGTTTGAATGTGTCATTCAACTTCTATACTTTCTTGGCATTAAGGGTTTTCTTGTTGAAATCAAAGTAAAATTTATGTGGGCATAATTTTCCAGGGTGATCACACTTACAGAATTGGTTTTGACAGAAAACATATTGGAGGATCTTCCCTCTTCAATTGGAAAGCTGGAAAATCTCTCTGTTTTTAATGTAGACAGAAATCAACTTCAGGCTTTGCCTGTTGAGGTACCTATTACAATCATTGTACTAAATATTTGCTTTATATGTTAATGTTCAATTCAGTAATGTGCTTGTTATCCTTGGAATGGCAGCTAAATTTTGAATACATAGTTTTTCTTGTGTTTCTTTCAACGAGATGTAAGTTATGACTAACTTTAGTGTTGACATCAATGTGTTAATTAAATACATTTTAGATTGGCAATTGTACAAAGTTATCGGTGTTTTCATTGAGGGAAAATTGTCTGACCAGCATACCTTCTGAAATTGGAAATTGTGTTAATCTTCATGTGTTAGATGTCTCTGGCAACAGGTAACCTGGTTGTTGTGATGAATAATTAGGAATGTGTGTAGGCACTCTTTTACTATCTGAAATGTGAGTAAACAATTGCTTATTTATCTTGATTTTCTGTCTATTTCACACACAGACTTGAGAATTTACCATTGACAATTGGCTCGCTACCTCTTAAAGCATTATGGCTTGCTGAAAATCAAGTAAGGTCTTAAGAATTGAAATATAGCACATTTACTCCATACTCTGTGCATTCCTTGTACATGTACTGCGTTTTATTACAAACATGATGTCCTTTAGATGATAACAGTTAAAATTGCATATTTTAGTCAAAGCCAATATTAAAGTTACAAACAGAAGAGGACGAGAGGACAAAAGCCAAAGTATTGACATGTTTCTTTTACCACAAACTGAGTCGAACTTTGATATGGGTATGTTTGTCATTTACATTTTTAATGTTAATTACTGAACGCTTTTGTGATAAATCTTGCTTGTGGAATTTGAGAATCAGAAATTCAATCCCAAAGATAAAATTTAAAATCACGTGTAAGTCACATTTTTTCATGTGCTTATAATTATGTCAGAATTCATGTTCTTATTTTCTAATGATGACTTTGAAGTAGAATCACACTGATAGAAACCTTGACGGACATTGTTTTGAGAAGGTTGAATTTTTGTGTTTATCAGTAGCTATATGACTGACTGTTTGGAGTAATATATTTTAGTAAATTTGTATAATTACAGTGTTGTCAAATGTTTACATTGCGAACATTAGAAGAGACAAGTGTTGACCATAAACTCACCAATCAAAACTTATTATAGAACTTCATTTACGTAAACTTATCTTTGATCATCTTTAAGAATTTTATGATGACGGGGAAAATCGCTATGATCTCGATTATCAACCACGTGACAAGCCGATGGAAATTGGATTTGTCAATGAACATGTAACTTTCACCGATGAGGAATCGGATCATGACGATGAACGGCTGGTAATTTCTACTTTTTATATATTGGTTTTAAATTAGTGATGTATCTCAGAGAACAAATATAATCTTTACACTTCTTTAAATATAAAGTTAGATAGCGTGTTAATAGGTAGTGATGAATGAACAAAAGAGAATGAGAACAGTCTTTACACTACCTAAAATATAAACTGAGATAACGTATGTCATTGTAGGTAGTGATAAATGAACAACAGAGAATGAGAACAGTCTTTACACTATCTAAAATATAAACTAAAATAACGTGTGTCAGTGTAGGTAGTGATGAATGAACAACAGAGAATGAGAACAGTCTTTACACTATCTAAAATATAAATTAAAATAACGTGTGTCAATGTAGGTAGTGATGAATGAACAACAGAGAATGAAAACAGTCTTTACACTATCTAGAATATTAACTAAGATAACGTGTGTCACTATTGGTAGTGATAAATGAACAAAAGAGAATGAGAACAGTCTTTACACTATCTAAAATATAAACTAAGATAATGTATGTCAGTGTAGGTAGTGATGAATAAGTAACAGAGAATGACAAAAATTGAGAACGAAAAACAGCTTTTACAATACCATTTTAGGGGGATTTTGTTCGCCACGACACTCCTCATCCTAAGGAATTGAAAGGACGACATCCTAAAATATTTTCTCATAAACCGAGATCAGATTCATTGAACTCTGACGAAGAAAGAAGAAGATCAAAAGGTTTTGAATCTGGGTCCGATACAGAGCACGAAAGTAAAAGTAAATTTGAACCAGGTTCATTGATGTCTAAAGCTACAGTAGGGCGACAAATTGAACCGGTGGCAAAGGAGAAGGAAGAAATAATACTGAATTCAAAATCGGAAGTGAAGAATCTAGAAAATGTACCTTTTGATGACGATGATGTTAATAATGAGGTATTTCTTGTTGTCAACGTTACTCGTATATTTACCATCTTGACTGTTGATTTTATATGAACCATTTTCACTGTGACATAAGTATGAAGGGATCAAGTACATTATGTACCTTCCCTAATATGATATGAGTAACTATAGAAAGATGAACTTCATTTCTCCGTTTTCAAAATTTTTACAATGTCCAAGAAAACTACATTGAAATAAATTTGTGAATGATTCAGGAAGCAGGACGCTCTAGCGAAGATGAAGAAGTTAATTCAAAATCTGTTGGTTTTCTTGTCGATGAAGAAGATGGGCCTGTTGAACGACACGATAAACTAAAAAGAACAAACACACCACATTATACTAAAGGCAAAAGACTTTACCCTGATACCGAAGGAGTGCAGGAAAAATTTTATCAAATCATGGCAAAAGTGGGTCAGAAGGATTTAAATGAAGAAGAGAACTCAGATGATCAAAGGGTGAGCGTTCTATACATTAAAATGAATAACTTCATTGACCTGTGTTAAATTCATTCATAAATTCAAAATTTCCACTAAGATATTTCTACCTACTGCTCTAATATTATCTTTGACGGCTGATAGTAATTACAAAATTTAAATTCGTTTTAAATCATATGGCATATTCGTGATTTTGATGTGTTCAAGTCAAGTAACTAAAGACAAACGTCAATTTATTTTATAAATCAAAGAAGACTTGCGTTAAATTTCAATCGTCCATAAAAGTTATATCCCCTAAATTTCAAATTAGTTGTAAAATATTCACGCACTTTAACCGTGTATAAATAAATGTCGCGAAATTTGCAGACGCTACTGTAATGATCCGAGCAGACAGGTTTATAATGCTACTGTAATGATCTTAACCGACAGCTTTGTGAAACGAGCCCAATCATTAAAATCTAGCAGAAATAATAAGAAAGACTCTAATGGAATAATTAAAACTAAAACATGTTCGTTATACTATCATTGAAGTTTTATTATCAGTTTTAAATTGTCTCATGACTGATTTTATTATTTTTGAGTGTGTTTGTATTAGAAGCTCAATTTTGTAAAGTTAGAGTTAGTCAATGGTTCTCGATGGTCTGTAAGATTGGTTTTTCGTATGTTGAAAAAACAGTTTTGACTTTCACTTTCTTACGAGGGTCTAAGTTGCTCTGCAAATTTCTGGCCACGACAGGCCATTGAGGACACATACTAACATTTTCTTTCCAGTTTCTTCACGTTTTCTGTTACCTTCAGGAGAGTGGAAATGATGAAGATAACTTCGAAGTCGATGAAGGTCAGTGAATAAAATTAACATTCGTGATCTATTTATCATTCATTAATTTATAGTCTGAAGTAATCTGATCATAAAACTAGAGTCATTATATTGTACTCTTGTCCAGTGTCTACATTCGGGGTGAGCTGATTTTAAAATTTTACTTATTTTATACTCAATTTTAGTGTTTTCATCGCTTTGTATACTTGAGTCTGATGTTTTATTCAGGATTGATTAATTCTCTGTTTATTTTGTAAAAAATATTTGATTATTTATGGTTTTTAAGATTCATCCCATGTTAACGGTATTAACGGTTTGAATTCGGAGAAAAACGACAACCATCAATATGGCGCCGTCACAACAACAGTCGAGGAGGTCTGTTACACATTTTTCTTTGGCAACTTCTATTTAAATCATTATATCATATGATTTTGTTGTCGTTTTATTTCATTTTAGATAATGTACACACTTATTAGAAACGGTGATGGTCTTGGTATAAACATTGCTGGTGGTAAAGGCTCGACACCATATCGAGATAATGATGAGGTAAAGCTTAAACTGTGTTTGGTTTAATTATTTGTTTTACTGTTACAATCAATGAATCGTTGATAACGAGAAGGCATTATAAGCTTTTTGACTTTGCTGTCTACGTAGAAAGTTTATCTTCCATGTTTATTTGTTATTCGTATGAAAAAAATTTAAACATATTGTAAAGAGATCATACAAGACGACAATGATTGGAAAGTACCTTAAGCACTTTTCATGAATTAATATTAGTTAACCATATCCTGAAAGATTCGCTTTTTATTTCTTAAGTACAAATTAACTCTGATTTATCCTTACAGAGTATCTTTATATCAAAAATTAACGAGAAAGGACCTGTGGGTCGTGATGGTGTCTTGCAACCTGGGGACAAGATAATATCGGTAGTTGAAAAGCATATGAATGTATTTATTACTTATGTTAAAATCACCAATCTCCCTTCCCCGGTTGCAGGTTGATGGTGTGGACCTCAGTAAGGCGACCCATGCTGAAGCTGTTCAGGTGCTTAGTACTGCCGGAGATACAGTTAAAATGTTTATTGAACGAGTGACTGAAGGATTTGTTAAACTTGATACAATGAAAAGCGAAGAAAAATCAAAGACTGAGGACACTGAGGTACGACCAAACATCAAATGGATTGTCTCTTTTTAAAAGCAACCCACGCTTTATTATGCGTATGCTTATTTAAAATTTCTCCCACACTAATTTCTTATTTCTTTTATGGTTTTATATTAATGTATATTTCTACGTTAAGTACATCATACATGTTGTAGGTTAATGTTGTCGTTTTCAAATTGTTAGTGAATTGTGGAGCGATGCTATAATATGAATATGGGCAACTGACGTTACAAAAATTATCCTCGAAATTATTTTGTAAGACACTTCGTTTGTCTTGTAGACGTCTAGCAAACCGACGAAAGATTCGAAAAAGTCTGGAGTGAGATTTGCAGCGGAACCGGAAATGGAAGAAATTGAGACTGCGACTGAGGTATTACAAAGTATTGAAAATGCTCATTATTGAAAGGAGTTTGTGACAGTTTACATTACTTTTTAAAAATTTTGTAGTTTATAGTTCTTAGTGAAAAGATAACTTCCAAGTAAATTTACAAAATGTTTTACTCTGTTTGCTAATGTGTCATTGCTAACAGCCTTGTGGCTGAACAAACACTTGGAGAAAAGTGAATTCTCTCTGAAATTTGATTGTGGATTTTTATTTTGCTCACATAGAAAGAAACAATCGTTTTAAAACGAGACAGCAAAGGATTGGGGTTTAGTATTGCTGGTGGACAAGGTTCGACCCCTTACAAAGGCAATGATCAGGTTAGCTATCACGTTAACTCTTCTTAAAATCACTCATTTTTTGTGCAAAGGTGCTAGGCAACTTTGCAGTATTGTTATGTATAGATAGTACAACTTTACACTATCCTTAAGGATCACTTGTATTCATCGTGAATTTCATTGTTAAGTGTGCAGTTGATGTTTATTTGGAGGTCTTTGATTTTTTAGGCAATATACATATCAAAGATTGCTCCAGGTGGGACTGCTGGATTGGATAGAAGGTTGCGTGTCGGTGATCGAGTTTTATCGGTAAATTAAATTTGTATAAACTGAACTATTGTTCATTGACATAGTGATTGGTCAGTATAATGTAGGCGAATGGAACATGTTGTTTATTACGTCATTTAACACATTAAAAGTATTCGTGCAATAAAATGCATCGAAAATTGTGATTCAATGCTTTTTGTTCAAAATGCTGGATGAGTAAAATACTTTTTTATTTTATATCATCCCATGCAGTAAGCTTATTGATTTGCATATCCACTATGTCACTAATCATCGTATCAATATCGTTCCAGATCAACGGCAAGTCAGTTGAAAACGCCAGTCATGAAGAAGCTGTCTCTCTATTAACGTCAAGTTTTCCCTCGGTGACCCTAATTGTCTCTCGTGAACGAGTTCTTGAGAAGCGTATGACACCTCTTTCTAAACATCGCGAGGAATCCATGATAAACAAACGAATTGCTGAGAAAGAGATGATACA
Source organism: Xenia sp. Carnegie-2017 (assembly GCF_021976095.1). NCBI lineage: Eukaryota > Metazoa > Cnidaria > Anthozoa > Malacalcyonacea > Xeniidae > Xenia > Xenia sp. Carnegie-2017. The sequence goes on along the minus strand of NW_025813436.1, from coordinate 8,297,923 downwards.
AGATGCGATGATAAAGGCCTCTGCTGAGGTGAGATGGTTTTTGAATGAAAGGTTCATTGTTTTACACGCACTCTCTGGCTCCCCATTTATTCAATTGGGTGAACTATACGCTTAGCAAATGCTTTTTATTCTAATGATTTAAACCTTATTTCTCACAATGCTTTTTTAGGAGGCAAATCATGTCAATGAAGGTAGTGACGAAGAACAAAATGGTCCAAAAGTAGAGGTAGACAGTACGTTATTATGAAAACTGTAACTATTGACTTGTGTTTCAATGTATGAAACACGAAGACAGTGGGACGTTTTAACGTTATATAGCATGTCGTGGAAACTATAATTTAGTGGGGTTGTTCTTTGGATTGATATCTTAATTAGGAATATAAATACTATTCAATAAAATGAATACTGAATGTTTTCCTAATTTCACCGAGTTTTTGTTTAAGTTAATTTACTTTTTTGTGACAGAGGATAGAATTAAAGAAGGGAAATGGACCGCTGGGATTTAGTGTCGTGGGCGGCTCTGATCATACCTGTCATCCATTTGGAATGGATGAATCTGGTCTATTTATTTCTAAAGTAATCATTCAAATATTATGTTTGTATTAACTAAATGTTGTTTTTTAAATGATTGAATCTATTGATTTATTATGATCACATTTAAGAAATGGAATCAGGGAATAACTATATTTGTACTGCTTTTTAACTTTTGTCAATTACTTTTCTATTAAAAGCCGTTTTATTTATGCAAGATAGTAGCTATATCTGTTTATTCTTAGAGATCCTGTAAGGATCAAGATCCATTGTTGCTCTAAGATAAAATATTTTCCATATGTTTTATGTCTTTGCTTAATTATATCTGAACTATTTCATCTAATTTTCTACAGATTGCTCCAAATGGGGCTGCGTCCAACACAAACCTACGTGTCGGTGATCGCATTTTAGCCGTGAGTCTCGCTTTTCGTTACTTTTTTACGTAAATAAAATATGTTTATGTTGACGTACTTCCCATTATTTATTTTTTCAGGTCAATGGTAAAGATATGACTCGATCAACACACCATGATGCAGTTACAGCTCTCATATCAAATGTCAACTCCATCAAATTACTCGTACGTCATGACCCTCCACCCCCCGGTTTAATGGTAAATATTTACTAATATAAACCTCTTTATCATTATCTAAACAGACAGCTTTTAAAGTTACACAGCATTTGTCTTCATGTGCCATAAACATCATTCAAACATGAATTTTCTTCCAGGAAATAACAATTATGAAGTATCCAGGAGAGAAACTAGGTATCAGTATACGAGGGGGTGCCAAGGGACATCCTGGTAACCCGTTGGATCCTAAGGACGAAGGCATATTTATATCTAAGGTCAGCTCGTGTGTGTTAATATATATGTTTACAAAGAATGTTTTTTATGCAGTGCGGTGTTTGAAATTAAATGAAGATATGATTCGCAATTGTCTCATGAGACAATTGTCTCATGAGACAATTGCTTAAATTGTCCAGCAAAGTGCGAAGATCATATCTTCATTTAATATATGTTTACAATTGTTAATTTAATATTACCAATTTTCATCAATTTTAGGTCAACGAAAGTGGTGCAGCGGCAAAAGACAAGAGACTTCATGTTGGTCAGAGAATACTTGAGGTGATATTTTTTTCTTTAGTGATGTTTGTTGCAACGTGAGTTGTATATCGATATTTAATAAAAGCACCTCATCTGAAGAAGATCTTTTATGATTATATGACCACAGGTAAATGGTACCAGTTTACTTGGTGCCACTCACATGGAAGCCGTTCGTTCATTACGTAGTGTGGGTGATCGTCTTGCTTTGGTTGTAGCTGATGGCTACGATGTATCAAAATTAGAAGAACTCGTTGGTGTGATTGCTAATCCTCTTGCAGCTGCGGATAGTTTAGGTTCCCCTGATGAAAGTAGGCATTTCGGTTACGATTCTGATAGTAATCGACTTAGTTTAAACGAGAAGGTAACAACAGTGAACTTTGTTATATATGATAATATAATGTTCTACTTCTTTTTCTTTGCTTTATTGTATTAACGAGAATCTCTAAATGTAAAATTGATTTATATTTAGGTCATCTCTAACGACCGTACAAAGGAAGTGGCAAATACAGATAGTAATAGACTTCCAGTGGTAAGTCATTGATGCTTATAAGTCGTGATGGAGAATTCGTTACCTTTTATATTTCCTTTCATCAGCAAAATTCAAGATCTATCTTGCATACTCCATTAACCAGTTTACCTATATTTCACGAAAATAATATTGTTCATATAGTTTCTAAATATTGTTCTACTCAAGTTGTGGCACGTTAATAATTCCATCGAAATTTAGTTGTATCTTATCGTTTCTCGCTTCAAATTACTTACCCAATCTCTTCTGATTCAATTGTTTCCTGCTTCAAATTACTCACCCAATCTCTTCTGATTCAATTGTTTCCTCCTCTCGCTTAGGATACTGGGATGAACTCCTCAGAAACGACTGTGTCAAATCGCCATCGTCCAAACTTCCAGCTTCCCTTGAACAACTCATTTGAATCGCCCGAGGATACAAATTCTGTCCCATCTCCCTCAAGATCTTCTACGGGAAGCGTCACACCATCTGAGCAGCGTGCATTAGAAGCTGAGAAGCGCGCAGCCTGGAGACAAGCGCGAATGCGTGAACTTGAAGAAGACGCACTGAAGGCTCAAGTTGTTATTGCACAAGTCAAAGCTATGTCAGCTTCATCACTTGAAGGAACTTTATCGGACGATGATCGGAAACATCCGACACCAGATCATTTGAATAATACCACTTCTACGAAGTTGACTGCTTAGCTTAAATGAACCCATTCGATAAATTACTCCTCTTCTACAACGCACCTCTCCTGTCGGGCTCATGCAAGATGTACAAATGCTAACGTGGTCCCGAATTTTTGTATCTTATTGTGGTATGTTCGCAATTTGTTTTAAAAATATAATGCTCTACGACAATGAGGACGGCAATGCTGAACAAAGAAAATGCAAGACATATTTTCAACATGTATTTAATTATTTACAAAGGATGTTGAATTACCAACGCGGAGACTATGTCGCTCTGCCTTTTGGTTTTTAAGGGTACATATGAGGATACACGCAGTATTATGTCAATGTTTTTATTGGAAAATCAACATAATCGAATGTTTTTAGCATAAATTCCGTCGTGACAGTTCACGGAGAAAGATGGTTTTTGAGATGAAACGAATTATAATTGATATATTTTTATTTTTAACGTTTCGAAATTGTATCCGTATTTCAAACAGTGTATCGTAATGTATTTCAATTTATCTTGTTACCTACTACGCATCTTTAGCATATGTAAAAATATAAATATCGTGAATATGTTAATGCTTTAGTTTTATGCCACATAGCATTTAGCTAGTTAAATAATTCTGGATAATTTTAGTCGTATTTTATATTGTATAATATTGATGTACAATTATGAGACCAATAAAAACTTTGGTCGTATATTTTCTGTTCAAGAACTGCTTTTTCATTTCAATACATTACATACAATACTACATAACACAATTTTAATTCGCCAAAAGTGGCCTGTAAATGATCGCAATGTTGTGTTTTTTATAAAAAAGAGAAAACATTTCATACAATTTCGTTACTTATTCATCGTTTGTAATCATTACCGCATTTTAAGTTAATGTAAAATTAAGTAAATAGATAAAACGTGTTTAAACTTGATGTAAAAGTCAAAAAGCACTGCACAATTCTCGGAATTCCTAGTGTCTTTCCGGGGTGTTTCCACTTTGTATTTCTTCCAGTTTCTTGAACTTTTGATAATGCAAACGTCAAATTCAAAATGGCGGACAATGTGGAAATTCAGGAGTCAGCTGAGTCAAAAGTTTGTAAAGAAGTTAGGAATATTGACGGAATTCCTACTTTGATATCATATGCATGTGTGGAAAGTTTTGACCTTAAAAAATGCACTAAGGCTGTTGTTGTTATTCCTGGTAATCCTGGTCTCGTTCGCTTTTATGACTGTTTTATAGCTAGTTTATTCAAAGCATGTGAACGACGATATCCTGTATTTGGCATCCAGCATGCAGGTTAGCTGCTAGTTATGTTTACATGAGACTTTTTCTTGTCAAATTTATATTTGAATTTATCGTTTTCCTTTAGGACATGGCATATTAAAGGAAACATCAAGTTTTCCCAACAAATCTCCCTTTTCTCTCTCCCAACAAATAAATCATAAAATTGCATTCCTGGAAAATATTTTCTCGCCCTCTTGTAAGTTCGTACTTATTGGACATTCAATTGGTGCATATATCATTCTAAAAATTCTTGAACATTTTGGCAAACATCAGACAAGATGTACAAAGGGCATATTACTCTTTCCAACCATTGAGAGGATGGCCAGCTCTCCAAACGGTATATTTGCTACTCCTGTATCAAAGTATTTTTCATGGCCATTGGTTTTACTCACTTGGTGGTTGTCATGGTTGCCTCTTTTTATAAAAAGATATTTGATTGATGTGTGGTTCAATGGCAGGAAAGTTCACAGCAGTTGTAAGGAAGCTGTCATTGAGTTGGTTAATTCTTCCTGTGTAAGAAATGTGTTGTTCATGGCTGCAGATGAGATGGAAGAGGTTAATAGGACTCCAGTGGAGGTAAGTTATCATATTTGGGATGAATGAAGATAGTATTAGGAGACTTTTGGTGGTTTGTTAACCTGTGTTGGGATGTATGAGTACAATGTTGGGATGAATGAGTACAACATGTCAATGCAAAATTTCAAATCATATAATAAACCAATATTGCTATAGTAAAATACAAGAATATTGCACATGTATGAATCTTGCTAAATATGCATCCAGGATTCGGACATTTAAACATGTAAAGATTAACACATGTGTACTCCAAGGCTCCTGGACCAAATACCAAATACCAATACAAAACCAAATACATCATGTATGGTCATCTGTATTTGCCAATATAATTAGCACTTGTCATAAGTTCAAAGTACAATGAAGTACAGTTTAGTACAATATGAAATAGAAATGATAAATGTAAAGAGTAAATGATTATCATTCTTTGTTATTGTCCGATAGAGCCAAATGGATATTTTTGTGCTTGCAGCTAATATCAGACCATATTGACCAATTGATTTTCTATTATGGTGCCAGAGATCAATGGGTGCCAAGGTCCTACTATAATGAAATGTGCAAAGGTTTCCTAAGGCACAAATCTATCTTTGCCAGAATAGGATGAGGCATGCCTTTGTTTTGGAATCACATGAAGTAATGGCACAAATTGCTGCTGCATGGATAGACTGACTTTGAATATGTATACATATTACCTTCTGGTAAAGATTTGCCTTTGAGACATCGCAATGAACATTAAAATGTATGCAGATTTAGTTCTTTAAGTTATCGCAGTAAGTAATTTGGTATGAAAATTTTTTCTTGGAGCATTTTTTATTGCAAATGGGGAGTGTTTTAATTTTGTTTTAAAATTTTCAAGGGAACAAAAAAATTCAATGAAATGAGTAAGGCAGACCTTAACATGAGTAGGATAGATGAAGGACATTGTACGTGTATTGTATGTATGAGTAACGGAAAAACTATAAGATGAAATTCTGTATTTGAGTGGTGCATTGGAAGGATTATAATTGCTATATATATTGTCTATAGAAAAATTACGTAGTTGATTGTTCAGATTCATAAAGTTTATTTATTGATTTATTTCATACGTATTTTCAAGAAAGCATTCAATAGAACATTGGGAATATGTTTTTATACAATCAAGAAACGGAATAATTTATTGTAACTCATAATGTGATGGTATGAATGACTCGTTCAGCCACTTCTTCGTTCATTAAACGTCTTCGTTTGTTCACCAAACGCGGTTTACTGGAGCTTTCCGGTTTTTTTACATTGTACGCTGAAAAATGTTGAGATATTTTTATCGAGAATTGTACATGATCTCTGTATTTTTATGTCATGGGGAAGATGGTATACATCAAATAAATATAATTCATCTCTTTATACTTATGTTGTAATGACGATGGTACATAAGAAATCAATGTACTTGATCTCCTTATACTTATTTCATTGTTAGGATGGTACATAAGAAATCAATGTACTTGATCTCTTTATACTTATGTCATAGTGAGGATGGTACATAAGAAATCAATGTACTTGATCTCTTTATACTTATGTCATAGTGAGGATGGTACATAAGAAATCAATGTACTTGATCTCCTTATACTTATGTCATAGTGAGGATGGTACATAAGAAATCAATGTACTTGATCTCTTTATACTTATGTCATAGTGAGGATGGTACATAAGAAATCAATGTACTTGATCTCTTTATACTTATTTCATTGTTAGGATGGTACATAAGAAATCAATGTACTTGATCTCTTTATACTTATGTCATAGTAAGGATGGTACATAAGAAATCAATGTACTTGATCTCTTTATACTTATGTCATAGTAAGGATGGTACATAAGAAATCAATGTACTTGATCTCTTTATACTTATGTCATAGTGAGGATGGTACATTCGAAGTGAACGTATTTGATGTCCATTTTCTTAATGATGAACGTAACTTTAAAGATTTGAAAAATCAATGTATGAATTTGAGGCGAATTCAATTTACACAAAGGTAAAAAATGAGAAAGTTTATAAAACTAACATTACCGTATGTGTCTGCTCGTATACAATGAATTGTTAATTTATGACATCCAGTACTTCGTCTCAACCTGAAATTATGAAAATAACAGAATTAAATGTTAGTTCAGTTATAAGACATAAACATGAATTGATGTAAAAACCTATCTCGTTTAAATTCGTCCTCATTGACTTCAATTAATGATCGTTTTACACCCTGTTCGTTGGAACTATCTTCTAGAAAATTTGTTCGGGAATCATCGACTTCCATTTTCTCCATTGTAGCTCCCTGTAAGTGAATGCATGTATTTTTCAAAAGACGTGAATGTTGGCTACATCTTGTAGGTATTACCTCAAGCCAAAGAAAAAAGAATATGTATGTGTTCTAAAACATTGATCTATTTCCAACTTACTGATTTTTCAATGATGAAACGTTTTGGCTAACTAGTAGTTTTATAGCAAAATGTTAGTTTTTGTATGACCGATATATGTCTCAAAAACAACTGAGTAAAGAATTTTCTTGTCTTAATTATGACGTCACGAATTACTGTTCTAATAATGATGTCATAATACGTCATCAATTACGTGAACATTAACCAGTGACGTGCGTGATGCTTGATTTGATGCTCTTCATGATATCTGCGCCGATCAACCTCGGCCAGCGGCTTGCTCTTCATTCAGATTCAGACATTGAGACTGCGTTTCAAGTTCCAAAATGAAAGCTTGGGAGCGAGTTTGCTCAATAAAATTTTAAAATTGTGTAATTTTTTGTTAGTTTAATTTATTCGTATACTGTAAACAATGTTAGGCTCTAGACGATATATTCCTGTTTTTGTGAATCGTGCTCGTTCCCTACAAAATGGAAGAACTTTACGGAGAATTTCAGCAAATGCAATTATTCAAAGAAGAAAAATTAATCAGAAGTTGTTGCAAAGGTAACAGCGATTGGTAGTGTCAGGCAAATTCCATTTTGTCGTATGCTTTGCTTTGATGACGAATTCTTTTCAATTTAGTAATTCTTCTAATATTTTCGGATCGAATACATTCAAAATTTACATAAAGACGAGGCTTTTTAGCAATGAAGGTTAGAAAATTGTTTCACATTAAATTATAATGATCATATCGTCAGCTCGTTGCCAAATATTTATATTTATCTGTAAACTTGTAACTTGGACGTCATGCAGTTTTTCTGTGTCTGTAGTCTGTGATTATTACTCTAATTTGCTATTTTACCAATAAATTTGTTGGGTATCTAAGTAATGTCTACTGGTTTCATGATTTAATCGTGTGAGTGAGTGAGTAGTCACACTTCTTTGTCAAGTGAGAATTCGTTAAAGGTGTTTAAGATATGTAGAGACATCGTAATGTACATAATGAGATGTTATGTGTGGATGCCTGATTTGCTGAATGAAGTAATTCAGATTTTCTTCTAGCAGAAGATGAATGTCAGGTTAGCAAAATTTATTTTGTTTGTTTTTTCTCAAAGCACTTCCACCCCATACCAGAATTCCACTTCCTGCATTATCACCAACCATGGAAACTGGCACAGTGGCTAGTTGGCTAAAAGAAGAAGGTGAAAAGTTAGAAGAAGGGGATGTCCTTGCACAAATTGAAACAGATAAAGCTACAATGGATTTTGAAACACCTGATGAAGGCTACCTTGCAAAAATTGTTGCTCCTGCTGGCTCAAAAGACCTTCCTGTTGGAAAGGTAGCTTTGTTTTGTTGTTTTTTAATGGTTAGATTGATAACTTTTTTAATGAAGAGTAGTACTACCTGCACCAAATAAAAAACTATAAATTCTTTGTTCTCTTATTATGATAACAAGTTAGTCGAAGTTAACATATTATTTCATTACATTATTTTACTAATACTTCATTTATCAACTTTTAGTTGGTTTGTATTATTGTTGAAAATGAGGAAGATGTTGCTGCATTTAAAGACTTTACAGATGATGACAGTGGGACACCTCAATCTCAGGTACTCATAGTATTCAGGTACTTAGGTATTCATAATGACCCTCATATCAAATATTTCTGTTCACTTTCTATATTTTTCATCTCAAAAGACATCAGATAGTCCAGTTGAACCACCCCCATCTGTTACTCCAGCTCCTGTGGCCAGCACCACAACTCCTGACTCACCGCCAGCTGTGTCATCTTCACAAACTGGCAGAGTGTTTGCAAGTCCACTTGCTCGGAAACTTGCAAAAGAGAAAGGTGTTGATTTACCGGTAAGCTAATTCTAAAAGGTTTCTTGTCATGCATTAACCATCAGCTTCTTAGCAAATTGGAAAATACATGGGAAAAGTTGATATTGAACCATGAAATAGATGTACTGTTTTACTTGTCAAAACATATTTGTAATATTGACTTGGTTTTTATCATACATATGTATAACATTAAATATTTCAACATTAAAAATTCATTTGTTACAGATTTGGAATATTGATCAAATAGATTTCTCTTCTAGCAGTTAGATGGCTGTCATTTTGTTTATGTTTAAATCATTTTTAATTCATGTTTTTTTTAGTCTTTGTCCGGAACTGGTCCTGATGGGAGGATTGTTGCTAATGATGTGGGAACTAGCATTCAAAGCATTCCACAACAATCTCCAATTACTACAGGTGCAAAAATGATCAACATAACAGGAATTAGGCTTTGCTAATTTTGATTAACAGGGAGGGCATTTTAAATTTCAATTAAACCTGTAACTGAAAATTTCAAGTTGAAAACTGCGTTGTTTTTTATCCAGTGTGATTCACTGTCTTAAAATGAACTTGTTAGTCTGAAAATTTCATGTTGTCTTGAATAATGAACATAAATTTGTGGAAAATATTTGTATTTGAAGAATAAAGGTAATTTATGCAAATATGCATGTTTTTATTTTTCAGAAGAAGAATTTACTGACATTCCTTTATCAAATGTTAGAAAGGTAATGTGTACATAAACAGACTGTTTAGATGTTGTGGATTAATGACTGGGCAAATTTTGAAAATAAATGCCACAATTTAAAAAGTTTTATCTTTGGGCTCAAGATTCTTGAAACTTGTTATTTAGTGAGGTATATTTGGTTTTAAAAATCACAATTCAGTTGTTAATTGTGGCAAGGTCCATCATGTAAAAAAATGGATTTTGGATCAACACATTTTTTTATTTTGTAGGTGATTGCTAAAAGATTACTAGAATCAAAACAAACTATACCACATTACTATTTATCTGTGGATATACGCATGGATAACATTATTGAGTAAGTATGATTTACTAAGTAAATGGAATGAGTAAATAAATTTACTAAATGGAATAGACTGTAATTTTGACTTGGACAGACTCTATGTAAGGTGAACCATAGTTGTGTTTGCAACTTTGTGCATAGATTTGTGTGTGGAGACATTGTTGGGGAGTTTGCACCATAGATAAGATTTTGTGGTTTCACCCCTTGTCTAAAAACTCACTCACACTTCTTCAGTATGATCCAGAAACTCCTTTCCCTATGAATGGCTTGATTTTTGCTAAATTAAACAAAAGACCATCTTCCGATAGTCATAAGTTGATTTGAATTCCTGCTCAGTGAGTGTTGGGAGCTTTTAAAATACAGGCATTTGTACCATAAACTTTGTGTCTGAGATGTTGTGTTGTGACTTTCTGAAAATTATAGCAATGCTCCAATATGGAGCAAAATCTCTGGAGCCGGTTGCACAAGCCTGGATAGCGCTATCCATTGGATAGCAAAAAATTTCAAACTTGTAAAAAAGATGTTTATATTTTTCTCACAAGAAAGAAATTTTGTAATCTTCAAAACAATATTTTATTTCAGCGATTGCACAGTTCAAATCGTATATTTTTTTCTGATAAGAGGTTTTATGAACGTTCAGAAAAATTTGCTACCCAGTAGATAACGCTATCCAGGCTTCGTGCAACGACCTCTGTTGGTCAATAATAACTAAAACTTTATACTTAATTATATACAACCATGTGAGAGGGTTTCTGGTGTGTCAATTTGTAAGCATTTGGTTGGTTATTTAATGTCATAGTGTTACTAAAGATTTGTTTACATTTTTGGTTTATTTTAGACTTCGTAAAGAGTTGAATGAGTTAGTAAAGTCTGAGTATAGGTTGTCTGTGAATGATTTCATCATAAAGGCATCAGCCTTATCGTGTAAACAAATTCCCGAAGCAAATTCCTATTGGATGAACGAGTTTATCAGACAGTAAGTAAAATGCTACTTTCTTGAATTTATTCAGTGTGATGTTTGAATTTACATTGCTTGTTGAAATAGAAATCTTCTTCATTTTTATGAATATTTGTTATTCATCAAGTAGACGTATAGTGAGGCATTGTTGCTGAAATTTCTAACTTACTAAGGAGTTTTGTATGATTTACAGAAATCACAATGTTGACATCAGTGTTGCTGTAAGCACAGATTCTGGTTTGATTACGCCTATAGTTTTCAATGCAGATAAAAAGGTTTGTAAATATGTTAACTTTCATTATATTTTTTGTCTGTGCAATAAAACATTTCAATTTGATGTGATTTTTTACTCTGTTGTGTTACGTCTGAAGACAAAGTTGTATTTTTATAGGGACTAGGAAAGATAAATTCAGATGTTGTTTCACTTGCGAAGAGAGCTAAAGAAAACAAGTTACAGCCACACGAATTCCAGGTGTGATTTCTTATTCAATGTTTTTATGTCTCTGAACTCATGTTGAAGGACATGAACGGATGTATAACACAATAGTTTTGATAATACGGAGAGGAAACATAGTTTGGAGGAGGAAAAAATTAACCTTAGCAAGTTATGATGACAAGTAATTCATCAAAACACAACACATAATTTAATTATTTTAAAAGAGTAATACTTCCTTCTAGGGTGGCACCTTTACTGTTTCAAATCTTGGAATGTACGGAATAAAGAATTTTGCTGCTGTTATCAACCCTCCTCAGGTAGTTTGTAAATCATTTATTGGCTGGACAAAATTTTGCTATATTTTGGTTGCAGCGTTAGATTGCTTTAGTTTGAAATTTAGTTTGTCGAGGAGATTTTCTTTTCCGTTCATAAATGTACATATAGTAATAACAATATCTAATTACGTAGTTGATTTTCCTCTGTTGTATGTTATTTAGTCTTGTATCTTAGCCGTTGGTCAGACAGAGAAAAGAATTATTGTTGATGAGGATTCAGATCTAGGGTAAGTTTATTTTAGATTAATGAATAAAAACTCTACTCTGCCTTAATTTCTTTATTCGTAACGCACGACTTTTCTTCATGTCCTCAGTCGTACGTTATAAACGATGCTTTTAGAGTTTTCATGTTTACTTTTTAAATTACTTTTATTCACTTTTTCTATAGTTTTACTCAAGCTATGATGTTGAGTGTCACATTAAGTTGTGATCATCGTGTCGTAGACGGTGCTGTTGGTGCACAATGGTTGCAACACTTCAAGTCTTATCTGGAAAAACCAGCTAAGCTTTTATTATAAGAATGTTGATTTTTATTGAACAAATTCTATGATACGTTCAAAATTTTTGAATTGGTTGAAACAAAACCATGGAAGCGTAGTGTATATAAACGTTGATCTCCTGAGCTCTAGCTGTGAGAACTCTGATTGAACCTGTCACTCTTTATGGTATCGCCCTGATTAACTTGCTGTTAAATCCATTTTTGGATTTAATCTCTCGCTTACTGGTGGTGTTATCTATAAGCACAATTTTTTTTGTTCTGGTGTTTTGTACGACGCCTGAAATTGTCGAAAAATAACCAATAAAATGTACTCTGGCATTTTGTTTTTATTATCTTCCGGTGTACTAGTAGCAAAATTATATTTTTTTATAAATAAAAGTATTAAAAAAATCCATCAAAAATCTTACTGTCATGTACTGTTATCTCCTAAGAAAGGACGACGTTTCCAAATGTCGTCACAGTAACAGTAGATAGCTTTAGACCATTCTTTATACAGGTGACTGATGTGACAATGTATGTCTGTGGATAATGGTAGGTTACTGAGGGTGACGATGATGATGTAATACATACATAATACATGTAATACACAGATTTTCCTTTATTAGCGTATTTAGAAAATGGAATGATTACGAAGAGGGAAAAAGTCGAAAGGTTTAAAAGGTTTGTATGTCTTCTTTAATTTTATAACTTAGAGTTTCAATTTTCTTGCTATACTACAACTAAGCATTGTTTATATAGAAATTGGTAGCTAACGGCACGCAAAGTTTTTTTATTATAAGTTACGTGAAGGCATCAATTTATTCTTTATCGTCACAAGAATGTTTTTTTCGTTTTGAAACTTGTCATCAACAATGACATTATTTTAAGTTATTTTGCTTTTTCAATATTCTCGTTTGTTTTTAGTCCATATCATTGTTCATTTATCACTCTTATTCGTCATAATCTCGTTGCTGATCTTTCCTTGGACTCATGTTCTTTGAAAGTTGGCTCATGGTGTTGGCCATCTTATGAAACTCGTCCCATCTTATATTCTCCAAGCTTTTCTGCATTTTTACTTTAGATTCAAGTTGAGAACACAAACTTTCAGCTTCATGGAGACGTGATTTTAAGTCCAACAGCTCGTCATTTTTTTCATCTAACTAATGAGGTAAGATGAGATAGTTGTATTGATTTAATATTGAAACGTGGGTCATATAACATGTAACAAACACTAAATAAGCCCATGTGTATATTGTAGTCTAGATTCATACTTGTTTGATGTGTTATTCCAATGTATAAAATTTTACCTTGGATTGTAAATCACAAATTTCGTCCGTCAACAGCAGTTTATCTCGTTGTAATGAAATATTTTCATCGCTTTGTATTGTGTTCATATTTTGCAATTCTTCGACGTTGGTTTTTAACTTGTTCTTGCTCAGAGTCACTGTGCACAAGATTTTCATTTTTTATAAGAATTTTCACAATTTTATCATGGTAAGATAATAACTTTGACGTTATACTTACATTACTATATAAATGTTGTGAATATAATGAGGATCACATAAAACACTTATAATGTTACTATCCACTATCGTACCTGTTGATCATAGTAAGTTATATATACTTTTATTCATAGCAAATCAATCTTACCGTTTAGTGTGTTCTTTTCTTCACGTGTAAGCTATATATAGAATAAAATTTTGCGCTAGTCGCGTTAACATCACGAAGTAAAACTGTTAAAATTTGATAATTTAGGGAAGCTTGAATCTGTGTTGCAGTATCGTGCTTCATCAGTGGTTAAATGTCATTAATTAAAGAAAATGTTAAACTGGTTGCACAAGTTGTGGCGCTTGGAAAACAAATAGATACAGTGAGTTTTGCTTGATAGTTCGTTCTTTGTCATAATTTAGCAAGTCAACTACGTGTAACATCATATTTAGCATAAGTATTACATAAGTATAAGGAGATCAAGTACATTGATTTCATATGTACCATCGTCATTACAACATAAGTATAAAGAGATCAAGTACATTGATTTCATATGTACCATCCTCACTATGACATAAGTATAAGGAGATCAAGTACATTGATTTCTTATGTACCATCCTCACTATGACATAAGTATAAGGAGATCAAGTACATTGATTTCTTATGTACCATCGTCATTACAACATAAGTATAAAGAGATCAAGTACATTGATTTCTTATGTACCATCCTCACTATGACATAAGTGTAAAGAGATCAAGTACATTGATTTCTTATGTACCATCCTCACTATGACATAAGTATATTATTTATTCTTGCAATCCTATTTATTCATAAATACCTTTTGTGTCGCTTCTCGATTTTTTAATTTCTCATTGTAAAGTTGTTCTCTGGTAGTTTCTAATTCGTTTTGTAAACGTCTCTCGCTGTCTTTTAACGTTACTAATTCCTGTATGTTTGCCTGACGGCGGGCGATTTTTTCATCCTTGTGGGCACGATCCTGTCACGTAAGAAAAATAATTGATTTATTTTATCGTAGTAAGGATATTTTATAAGAAATCAATGTACTTTATCCCCTTATACTTATGTCATAGTGACGATGGTACATAAGAAATCAATGTACTTTATCCCCTTATACTTATGTCATAGTAAGGATGGTACATAAGAAATCAATGTACTTGATCTCTTTATACTTATGTCATAGTGACGATGGTACATAAGAAATCAATGTACTTGATCTCTTTATACTTATGTCATAGTGAGGATGGTACATAAGAAATCAATGTACTTTATCCCCTTATACTTATGTCATAGTGACGATGGTACATAAGAAATCAATGTACTTGATCTCTTTATACTTATGTCATAGTAAGGATGGTACATAAGAAATCAATGTACTTGATCTCCTTATACTTATATCATAGTGAGGATGGTACATAAGAAATCAATGTACTTGATCTCCTTATACTTATGTCATAGTGAGGATGGTACATAAGAAATCAATGTACTTGATCTCCTTATACTTATGTCATAGTGAGGATGGTACATATGAAATCAATGTACTTTATCTCCTTATACTTATGTTATAGTAAGGATGTACATAAGAAATCAATGTACTTTATCCCCTTATACTTATGTCATAGTGAGGATGGTACATAAGAAATCAATGTACTTGATCTCTTTATACTTATGTCATAGTGAGGATGGTACATAAGAAATCAATGTACTTGATCTCTTTATACTTATGTCATAGTAAGGGTGGTACATAAGAAATCAATGTACTTGATCTCCTTATACTTATGTCATAGTAATGGTGGTACATAAGAAATCAATGTACTTGATCTCCTTATACTTATGTCATAGTGAGGATGGTACATATGAAATCAATGTACTTGATCTCCTTATACTTATGTCATAGTGAGGATGGTACATAAGAAATCAATGTACTTGATCTCCTTATACTTATGTCATAGTGACGATGTTACATAAAAAATCAATGTACTTGATCTCCTTATACTTATGTCATAGTGACGATGGTACATAAAAATCAATGTACTTGATCTCCTTATACTTATGTCATAGTGACGATGTTACATAAAAAATCAATGTACTTGATCTCCTTATACTTATGTCATAGTGACGATGGTACATAAAAAATCAATGTACTTGATCTCCTTATACTTATGTCATAGTGACGATGTTACATAAAAAATCAATGTGCTTGATCTCCTTATACTTATGTCATAGTGACGATGGTACATAAGAAATCAATGTACTTGATCTCCTTATACTTATGTAATAGTGACGATGTTACATAAAAAATCAATGTGCTTGATCTCCTTATACTTATGTCATAGTGACGATGGTACATAAGAAATCAATGTACTTGATCTCCTTATACTTATGTAATAGTGACGATGTTACATAAAAAATCAATGTGCTTGATCTCCTTATACTTATGTCATAGTGACGATGGTACATAAGAAATCAATGTACTTGATCTCCTTATACTTATGTAATACTTATGCTATATATGATGTTACACGTAGTTGACTTGCTAAATTATGACAAACAACAAACTATCAAGCAAAACTCACTGTATCTATTTGTTTTCTAAGCTCTACAACTTGTGCAGCCAGTGCAGCATTTTCTTTAATTAATGACGTGCAATCTTCTTGGATCTAAATGGGAGAAAGAATTTATTTTTTAAGTATGTAGAGTAAACAACATTGCTCAATGAACTCCGACCTTTGCTCTTAGTGTTCTGTCTTGTTGTGCATTTAGTTCCTTTTGTCTTGCATCTAGACGCAACTGTCGTATTTCCTCCTACAACGTTAAGATTTTTCTCAACTTTTCTTAGTGAACACAATTCAAAAAATGCAAGTCATTCATATTTACTCTTAACTCGCGTCCCATGTCTTCTTTCGATTTTACGTCGGATTGAAAGAATCTTTCTTCAATTTCCCGTAATTGTGTTTGATATTTCAAACACTCAGCACGACTTTCCTCCAACTTAATTTGACACCGACTAAGTTCTTCAGTTTTATCATCAAGCTTCACAAAAACAGGAAAAAAGAAATGATGAATTTTTTCTTTTGTTAATTCTTTACCAAAACTTAGAACAATTTCCCCAACTTATATTTGAATAGAAAATATTTCTCAAATCTTGATAGGAAAATGTGACAGTTGTACTTGAGTAATTAGAAAGAAAAGTGTTTTAATAGTAGAACTTTTCTTTCTTGTTGCATTTCATAATTTGTATTTCCATCATCTGAAGTGGAGTAAGTTCAGAGAGTATTCATTATAGTGGGTGAAACCTGAGTTCCTAATAATGAAATTCGTTCTTCAGCTTCTTGTAGTGCATTTAATCCTTTACTGGCTTCATTTTCTACTTGTTGCACATGAATGTCACGACGTGAATGGAGCCTTTCTAGGTCCTCTTTGAACTTTTTTAATGACACAATTTCATTTACCAACTCTCTTTTTTCATAAGCATGGCTTTCTGTGTAATAAAAATTGCTCTGTGAACATAAATGACAATGAAATCCTGTTTTTTGGATCTAGATTCTGTAGTAGCTAGGTGGAAGCTATGAATAATTATGTGGGTAATTAGGGGTTAAAAAAAAACTTGATGAAGGGAGGGGTTAGGAGGCTCCATGGAAGAGACATGGTGAAGTCTATATTGTGTATTTTTGTATAATTAACCTCCCTTGTTATAGCATTTGTACAAATTATATAAGATAAACATAATTATCCATAGCTCTTACCTTCAACATCTCTAAGTTTCCTCAATGAAACTTCACGTTCATTTTCCAACAATCGAATTGCTGATTCTTTTTTTGCTATATCTGTGACTCGATCATCAAGTTCACTTTGAAGTGTCTAAATACATAAGAAATTAAATTAAATATTTGTTTGGGGTCTCCAACAAATAAAGAGAAAAGTGCTTATTATATTTAAATTTAATTATTATTTTTTTTGTAACACAAATTGATTAATTCATTTTTAAATAATACCACAATTTTTACACTTTTAGGTAAATACTTACTCTCAGTTTTCTCATCATTTTTTCAGCCTCTTCAGTTAATCTAGGTGGTATAATTGTTGCTTTTTTTGCTTGCTCCCTTCTAAAACTTGTATCAAGGAGTGTTCAAAAAAGTTGAGTAGTTTTTGTATTAAATAATGCCAAAGCAGTGATTATATAATATAGGATACAAATAGTTGGCTTCCAATTCAAGAAAGTAGATTTGCTGTTGTAGATTTCTGATGTATTCATTTTCAATCTTTGAAAGTTCTGTAGTTGAATAACCACTCCTAATATATAGTAGCCAGTTAACATGTGCAGGCAATAGTTTAAAAATATTTACATGTGTAATATAAAAATATACAGTATATTTGCATTATATTTCAGGAAATGTTCAACGTGGCAATATTGACATCACCTACTTTTTCCCAATGTCAAATGATGCAGCAAGTCCACGACTAGTGGACGTGCGTAGATCTTTGCCACTAGATTTAAACAATGAACCTGGGGCACTCTTTCGCATTGGTGAAGCTGGAAAATTTGAGGAAAGGACATGAAAAATCAAATGGTAAGGAAGATGTATAATCATAGCCTCACTTACTAGATCTATTTGTTTTTGAACGACTAAAAGCAGCCATCTATTCAAATTTTCTCCTTCCGAAACAAATAATAGTGAATCCTATTTAAATGAAGCCATGTAATGATCCGTAAACGAACGGAACGACGGCGTCTTTCGTTGCTAGGCAAGTACCTCTACACTGATCTCTAACTAGCAGATAATTAACTGTATTGGTATCATGTCATTGCAGATCTGAGAAATAATACAATTCTATAATATATTATAATAAGTAATGTACTCAAATGTGAACACAATGATAGGTAAAATGGTAGACATAAAGGTAGAGATAAAGACACAAATGTACAAAAACATCAACGAAGGTTGAAAAAAAGGTAGATATTAACGTAGACATAAGGGTAAACTCATGTCTTACGTCTTAAGCCTGGCTCGCATGAGTGAAATAAGCACAAACTGCAACAATAGGCAATCAACAAGGCATGAACTATAGTCTTTGGCATAAAAATGTGTGAAAATGCAAAGACTATAGTCTTTGACATGAAAATGTGCGAAAATGCAAAGACTATAGTTTTTGGCATGAAAATATGTAAAAATTCACCGACTATAGAGTTGTCATCAAAATGTAAGAAAATACAAAGACTATAGTCTTTGGCATGAAAATGTGTAAAAATTCAAAGACTATAGTCTTTGGGATGAAAGTGTGTGAATATGCAAAGACTATAGACTTTGGGCATCAAAATGTGTGAAAATACAAAGACTATAGTATTTGGCATCAAATTTTGAAAATGCAAAGACTATAGTCTTTGGCATAAAATGTGTGAAAATGCAAAGACTATAGTCTTTGACATGAAAATGTGCGAAAATGCAAAGACTATAGTTTTTGGTATGAAAATTTGTGAAAATGCAAAGACTATAGTCTTTGGCATGAAAATGTGTGAAACACAGACTATAGTCTTTGGCATGAAAATGTGTGAAAATTCAAAGACTATAGTCTTTGTATTTTTACACACTTTTACATAAAAGACCATAGTCTTTGCATTTTTACACACTTTTACGCAAAAGACTATAGTCTTCGCATTTTTACACACTTTTACGCAAAAGACTATAGTCTTCGCATTTTTACACACTTTTACACAAAAACTATAGTCTTTGCATTTTCACACATTTTCATACCAAAGACTATAGTCTTTGACATGAAAATGTGGGAAAATGCAAAGACTATAGTCTTTGGTATGAAAATGTGTAAAAATGCAAAGACTATAGTCTTTGGTATGAAAATATGCAAAAATTCAAAGACTCTAGAGTTGTCATCAAAATGTAAGAAAGTACAAAGACTATAGTCTTTGGCATAAAAATGTGTATAAATGCAAAGACTATCGTCTTTGGCATGAAAATGTGTGAAAATAAAGACTATAGTCTTTGGCATGAAAATGTGTCAAAATTCAAAGACTATAGTCTTTGCATTTTTACACACTTTTACATAAAAGACTATAGCCTTTGCATTTTTACACACTTTTACGCAAAAGACTATAGTTTTTGCATTTTTACACACTTTTACAACAAAGACTATAGTCTTTCCATTTTTACACACTTTTACACAAAAGACTATAGTCTTTGCATTTTTACACACTTTTACGCAAAAGACTATACTCTTTGCATTTTTACACACTTTTATGCAAAGGCTATAGTGTTTGCATTTTTTTTATCTTTTACAGCCAAAGACTATAGTCTTTGCATTTTATTATTGTTTTTATGCAAAAAGACTATAGTTTTGCATTTTACACACTTTTATGCAAAGACTATAGTCTTTGCATTTTTATTACTTTTACGCTAAAAGACTATAGTCTTTGCATTTTACACTTTTATGCAAAAGACTATAGTCTTGCATTTTACACTTTACAAAGACTATAGTCTTCATTTTACACATTTATGCAAAAGACTATAGTCTTGCATTTTACACACTTTTACAAAAGACTATAGTCTTTGCATTTTACACTTTTATGCAAAAGACTATAGTCTTTTGCATTTTACACTTTATGCAAAAAGACTAGTCTTTGCATTTTTACACTTTTACTTAAAGACTATAGTCTTTGCATTTTTACCTTTTACAAAAAGACTATAGTCTTTATTTTTTATTATTATTTTTACTAAAAGACTATAGTCTTGTTATTACACTTTTACTTAAAAGACTATAGTCTTTGCATTTTTTTTACTTTAAAAGACTATAGTCTTTGCATTTTACACTTTACGTAAAAAGACTATAGTCTTTGCATTTTACACACTTTTATGCAAAAGACTATAGTTTGCATTTTACACTTTTACGCAAAAGACTATAGTCTTTGCATTTTTACACACTTTATGCAAAAGACTATAGTCTTTCATTTTACACACTTTTACAAAAGACTATAGTCTTGCATTTTATTCATTTTTTGCAAAAGACTATAGTTTTTGCATTTTTATTACACTTTACAAAGAATATAGTCTTTGCATTTTTACACTTTTACTAAAAGACTATAGTCTTTGCATTTTTACACACTTTTATGCAAAAGACTATAGTCTTGCATTTTTACACACTTTTACTGCAAAAGACTATAGTCTTTGCATTTTTACACAATTTTACGCAAAAGACTATAGTTTTCGCATTTTTACACACTTTTAGGTAAAAGATTATAGTCTTTGCATTTTTACACAAAAGACTATAGTCTTTATTTTACACACTTTACGCAAAAGACTATATTCTTTGCATTTTACACACTTTTATGCAAAGACTATAGTCTTTGCATTTTATACACTTTTACGCAAAGACTATAGTCTTTGCATTTTACATTTTATGCAAAAGACTATAGTCTTTTGCATTTTACACTTTTATAAAGACTATAGTCTTTGCATTTTTACACACTTTTACAAAAAGACTATAGTCTTGTATTTTATTACACTTTTTAAAAAGACTATAGTCTTTGCATTTTATTACTTTTACATAAAAAGACTATAGTCTTTGCATTTTTACACACCTTTTTACAAAAGACAATAGTCTTTGCATTTTACAATTAAAAGACTATAGTCTTTGATTTTACACATTTTATGCAAAAGACTATATCTTTGCATTTTTACACACTTTACGCAAAAGACTATAGTTTTTTGCATTTTACACTTTTAATAAAAGACTATAGTCTTCATTTTACACACTTTATGCAAAAGACTATAGTCTTTGCATTTTTACACACTTTTACATAAAAGACTATAGTCTTTGCATTTTACATTTTTACGAAAAAGACTATAGTCTTTGTTTAACACTTTAATGCAAAAAGACTAT
Source organism: Xenia sp. Carnegie-2017 (assembly GCF_021976095.1). Lineage (NCBI taxonomy): Eukaryota > Metazoa > Cnidaria > Anthozoa > Malacalcyonacea > Xeniidae > Xenia > Xenia sp. Carnegie-2017. The sequence continues at coordinate 8,276,407 of NW_025813436.1, read as the reverse complement.
AGTTCATTTTTATTAACATTTTACGCAAAAGACTATATCTTTGCATTTTAATTCTTTACTTTAAAAAAGACTATAGTCTTTGCATTTTATTACTTTACAAAAAGACTATAGTCTTTGCATTTTACACACTTTTATAAAAGACTTAGTCTTGCATTTTACACACTTTTACGCAAAAGACTATAGTCTTTGCATTTTTACACTTTACGCAAAGACTATAGTCTTTGCATTTTTATTACACTTTTATGCAAAAGACTATAGTCTTTGCATTTTATTACACTTTATGCAAAGACTATAGTCTTTGCATTTTTACACTTTATGCAAAAGACTATAGTCTTTGCATTTTACACACTTTTACGCAAAGACTATAGTCTCTTTGCATTTTTACTTTATGCAAAAGACTATAGTTTTGCATTTTACACACTTTTAAAGACTATAGTCTTTGCATTTTTACATCGCAAAAGACTATAGTCTTTGCATTTTACACACTTTTATAAAAAGACTATAGTCTTTGCATTTTATATTTCTTTTAAAAGACTATAGTCTTTGAATTTTTACACTTTTTTACATAAAAGACTATAGTCTTTGCATTTTTACACTTTTTTACACAAAAGACTATAGTCTTTGCATTTTTACACTTTTTTATGCAAGACTATAGTCTTTGCATTTTTACACTTTTTTACATAAAAGACTATAGTCTTTGCATTTTTACACACTTTTACGCAAAAGACTATAGTCTTTGCATTTTTACACTTTTTATGCAAAGACTATAGTCTTTTCATTTTTACACACTTTTATGCAAAAGACTATAGTTTTATTTACATATTTTACGCAAAAGACTATAGTCTTGCATTTTACACACTTTTATTAAAAAGACTATAGTCTTTGCATTTTTACACACTTTATGTAAAAGACTATAGTCTTTGCATTTTTTACACTTTTTATAAAAGACTATAGTCTTTGATTTTCACACTTTTTTACAAAAGACTATAGTCTTGATAAAATTTTTTATGCAAAGACTATAGTCTTGGTATTAAATTTTTATGCAAAAGACTATAGTCTTTGTATTTTTACATATTTACGCAAAGACTATAGAGTTTTTATCATTTCAATACAAAGACTATAGTCTTTGCATTTTAAAATTTTAAATGCAAAGACTATAGTCTTGCATTTTTTAAAAAAAGACTATAGTCTTTGATTTTAAAATTGCATTCAAAGACTATAGTCTTGCATTTTTACACACTTTTACATAAAAGACTATAGTCTTTGCATTTTTACACACTTTTACATAAAAGACTATAGTCTTTGCATTTTTACACACTTTTACGCAAAAGACTATAGTCTTTGCATTTTACACACTTTTTACAAAAAGACTATAGTCTTTGCATTTTTACACACTTTTACGCAAAAGACTATACTTTGCATTTTATTACCTTTTATGCAAAAGACTATAGTCTTTGCATTTTTACACTTTATGCAAAAGACTATAGTCTTTGCATTTTCACACACTTTTACAAAAAGACTATAGTCTTTGCATTTTTACATTTTTACGCAAAGACTATAGTCTTGCATTTTATTCCTTTTACGCAAAGACTATAGTCTTTGCATTTTTATACTTTTATTAAAAAGACTATAGTCTTTGCATTTTACTTTTTACGCAAAAGACTATAGTCTTTGCATTTACACACTTTTATGCAAAAGACTATATTTGCATTTTACACATCTTTACTTAAAAGACTATAGTCTTTGCATTTTTACACTTTTACAAAAGACTATAGTCTTTGCATTTTATTACACTTTACATAAAAGACTATAGTCTTTGCATTTTACACATTTTTACAAAAGACTATAGTCTTTGATTTTACACACTTTTACTGAAAAGACTATAGTCTTTATTTTTACACTTTTGCAAAAGATAGTCTTTATTTTACCTTTTATGCAAAAGACTATAGTCTTTGCATTTTACACTTTTACGCAAAAGACTATAGTCTTTCATTTTACACACTTTTATGCAAAGACTATAGTCTTTATTTTTACATTATCTTTACAAAAGACTATAGTCTTTTTTTTACACTTTTACGCAAGACTATAGTCTTTGCATTTTACACTTTTACGCAAAAGACTATAGTCTTTGCATTTTATACACTTTTATGCAAAAGACTATAGTCTTTGCATTTTTACACTTTTAGCAAAGACTATAGTCTTTGATTTTTACATCTTTACAAAGACTATAGTCTTGCATTTTTACACTTTACGCAAAAGACTATAGTCTTTGCATTTTTATTACTTTATGCAAAAAGTAGTCTTGCATTTTTATTAAAAAGACTATAGTCTTTGCATTTTTTCACTTTATGCAAAAGACTATAGTCTTCATTTTTACACTTTTACGCAAAAGACTATAGTCTTTGCATTTTACATTTACAAAAAGACTATAGTCTTTGCATTTTACACTTTTTACAAAGACTATAGTCTTTGTATTTTTACACAATTTTACGCAAAAGACTATAGTTTTTGTATTTTTTACACTTATATGCAAAAGACTATAGTCTTTGTATTTTTATCTTTATTTAAAAGACTATAGTCTTTGCATTTTAACACTTTTATGCAAAAGACTATAGTCTTGCATTTTATCCTTTTACGCAAAGACTATAGTCTTTGCATTTTACACTTTTATGCAAAAGTATAGTCTTTATTTTTACACACTTTTATGCAAAAGACTATAGTCTTTTCATTTTACACACTTTTACGCAAAAAGACTATAGTCTTTGCATTTTACATTACTCTTTTACACAAAAGACTATAGTCTTTGCATTTTACACTTTACGCAAAAGACTATAGTCTTTGCATTTTACACTTTTACGCAAAGACTATAGTTTTGCATTTTACACTTTTACGCAAAAGACTATAGTCTTTGCATTTTATTACACTTTTATGCAAAAGACTATAGTCTTTGCATTTTATTCTTTATATAAAAGACTATAGTCTTTGCATTTTATTATTTACGCAAAAGACTATAGTCTTGCATTTTTACATCTTTACGCAAAAGACTATAGTCTTTGCATTTTACATTTTACGCAAAAGACTATAGTCTTTATTTTACATACTTTTATAAAAGACTATAGTCTTGCATTTTATTACACTTTTACGCAAAAGACTATAGTCTTTGCATTTTTACTTACTTTTACGCAAAAGACTATAGTCTTTGCATTTTACACTTTACGCAAAGACTATAGTCTTTGCATTTTACATTACTTTTTGCAAAAGACTATAGTCTTTGCATTTTTATTATTCTTTATGCAAAGACTATAGTCTTTGCATTTACACTTTTACGCAAAAGACTATAGTCTTTGCATTTTTACACTTTTTTATGCAAGACTATAGTCTTTGCATTTTTACACTTTTACGCAAAAGACTATAGTCTTTGCATTTTTACACTTTTTTATGCAAAAGACTATAGTCTTTGCATTTTTACACTTTTTTACGCAAAAGACTATAGTCTTTGCATTTTTACACTTTTTTACGCAAAAGACTATAGTCTTTGCATTTTTACACTTTTTTATGCAAAAGACTATAGTCTTTGATTTTTACACTTTTACGCAAAAGACTATAGTCTTTGCATTTTACACTTTTACGCAAAGACTATAGTCTTTCATTTTTCACACTTTTATAAAAGACTATAGTCTTTGCATTTTACCACTTTTACGCAAAAGACTATAGTCTTTGCATTTTTACACACTTTATGCAAAAGACTATAGTCTTTGCATTTTTTTACTTTTATATAAAAGACTATAGTCTTTGCATTTTATTATCTTTTACGCAAAAGACTATAGTCTTTGCATTTTATACACTTTTATAAAAAGACTATAGTCTTTGCATTTTATTACTTTTACGCAAAGACTATAGTCTTTGTTTTACACACTTTTACGCAAAGACTATAGTCTTTGCATTTTACACACTTTTACGCAAAAGACTATAGTCTTTGCATTTTACACACTTTTTGTAAAAGACTATAGTCTTTGCATTTTACACACTTTTAAAAAGACTATAGTCTTTGCATTTTACACTTTTATGCAAAGACTATAGTCTTTGCATTTTACACTTTTACAAAAGACTATAGTCTTTGCATTTTTTACTTTTTAAAAGACTATAGTCTTTGCATTTTAACATTTTTTACGCAAAGACTATAGTCTTTGCATTTTACATTTCTTTTTAAAAGACTATAGTCTTTGCATTTTACACATTTACGTAAAAGACTATAGTCTTGCATTTTTACCACTTTTATGCAAAGACTATAGTCTTTTGATTTTACACACTTTTACAAAGACTATAGTCTTTGCATTTTACAAACTATGTAAAAGACTATAGTCTTTCATTTTTACACACTTTTATGCAAAGGCTATAGTCTTTGCATTTTACACACTTTATAAAAAGACTATAGTCTTTGCATTTTACACACTTTCACGCAAAGAATATAGTCTTTGCATTTTTACACTTTTTTATGCAAAAGACTATAGTCTTTGCATTTTTACACACTTTTATTCAAAAGACTATAGTCTTTGCATTTTATTAACACTTTTCGCAAAGACTATAGTCTTGCATTTTACACAGTTTTTATACAAAGACTATAGTCTTTGCATTTTTAAACACTTTACGCAAAGACTATAGTCTTTGCATTTTACACCTTTATGAAAAGACTATAGTCTTTGCATTTTACAACTTTTATGCAAAAGACTATAGTCTTTATTTTACATTACGCAAAAGACTATAGTCTTTTCATTTTACACACTTTACAAAAGACTAGTCTTATTTTTGACATCTTTATGCAAAAGACTATAGTCTTTGCATTTTATTATCTTTTATGCAAAGACTATAGTCTTTGATTTTAACACTTTTAAAAATTAGAAAACCAGATATTACCTTTTATGCAAAGACTATAGTCTTGATTTTACACACTTTGCGTAAAGACTATAGTCTCTGATTTTATAACTTTACGCAAGACTATCTTTGTGATTTTTACAAAGACTAGTTCTATTTTATCATTTACGTAAAGACTGTCTTGGATTTTTACATTTTTATAAAGACTATAGTCTTGCATTTTATAACAACTTATGCAAAAGCTAAGTACTATAGTCTCTTTGATGTAAAGTGTATTAAAATGCAAAGACTATAGTCTTTTATGTAAGTAAAATGCAAAGACTATAGTCTTTTTTAGTAGAAAATGAAGATTATAGTCTTTGAATGTGAAAATTGATAGGAATGAAGACTAAATGGAAATCTGAAAGAAGGTATGAGGAATGGAAAGAATGGAATAGTCTTTGGAATGGAGGTGAGTGTAAAACAAAGATCTATAGAATCAAATGTGTGAAAATGCAAAGATTATTCTCTTGGCATGAAAATAAAATGCAAAGACTATAGTCTCTTTGAATAAAATTGAAAATGCAAAGACTATAGTATTGAGAAAATTGTGTGAAAATCAAAGACTTAGTCTTTGGTATGAGTAGAAATGCAAAGACTATAGTCTTGGTATGAAATGTGAAAATGCAAAGACTATAGTTATTAAAAATCAAGAAAATGCAAAGACTATAGTCTTTGTATAATGGAAAATGCAAAGACTATAGTCTTGGCATGAAAATGTGTGAAATGCAAAAGACAAGATAGTTTGGAATAGAAGTGTAAAATGAAAGACTATAGTCTTTGCATGAAAATGTGTAAAACTTCAAAGACTATAAACTTGGGCATGAAAATGTGTGAAAATACAAAGACTATAGTCTTTGGCATCAAATTGTGAAAATGCAAAGACTATAGTCTTTGGCATGAAAATATGTAAAAATTCACCGACTATAGAGTTGTCATCAAAATGTAAGAAAATACAAAGACTATAGTCTTTGGCATGAAAATGTGTAAAAATTCAAAGACTATAGTCTTTGGATGAAAGTGTGAAATATGCTATAGACTTTGGCATCAAAATGTGTGAAAATACAAAGACTATAGTATTTGGCATCAAATTTTGAAAATGCAAAGACTATAGTCTTTGGCATGAAAATGTATGAAAATACAAAGACTATAGTCTTTGGCATGAAAATGTGTGAAAATGCAAAGACTATAGTCTTTGGCATGAAAATGTATGAAAATACAAAGACTATAGTCTTGTAAGAAATGAAAACTATAGTCTTGGCATGAAAATGCAAAGACTATAGACTTTGGCATGAAAATGTGTAAAAATTCAAAGACTATAGTCTTTGGTATGAAAGTGTGTGAAAATGCAAAGACTATAGTCTTTGGCATGAAAATATGTGAAAATGCAAAGACTATAGTCTTTGGTATGAAAATGTGTGAAAATGCAAAGACTATAGTCTTTGGCATGAAAATGTGTGAAAATACATGAACTAAAAATGCATGAACTATAGTCTCTGGCGGGAAAATGCCATGCACCCCACACCTAGCCATATTTAACTTAACCACTAATCATTGTAATCTTATTGATAACGTGAAATATTTTTTACCTAATCTTGAATCTTGTCTTCACCTCTTTCTTCTGTTTTTTTCAGTAAGATGATTGATAAACAATTAATCTTGCAGAAATCATAAAACATTTTTAGCTTGATAAATAAACTTGAAATCTGTTCTAGTCAACCATTTACACGATTTTAGGGAAACAGACTTCGGTTCCATTGAGGTTAACCAAAGCAGGAGTTTTCGTATCGTCAGCGGGCATTTTTGTAACGATCATAGGACACTTTCGTAACCAAAGCAGGCATTTTGGTAATATAGTCGGGCATTTTCGTAACATTTGAGGCATTTTGTAACGTATGACTATTTGTAACGTTATTCGGGCGTTTGTGTAACGATCATTGGGCACTTTCGTAACCAAAGCAGGCATTTCCGTACTGTCAGCGGGTATTTGTGTAGTGATGAACTAGATTATACTTTTTATTCCTTAATGCTCATATGTTTTATTTTTATTTAGTACTATACTTAAATTTCATTTTTTATTGTTAACAATTCATTTTCTGTGTTTGTTTTCCATTAAATTTGTATGAATCATTTTTTGTTGAATCTTTAGTGTTCATTTATTGCCATATTTGCACAATATTCAACGCTTTTTATGCACTAAAATAATAATTTCCATTACAATTTCAGCTAACTTTAATTGCTGAAAATATAAGAATACCGTCTCAAACAAAACCAAAAGTCTTTGTCTTAATAGCCAAAAGAAGCTTGTTTTTGAGAATGACTTTTGAAGAATACAAAGGAATGTACAAACGAGAGATGCAGGTGTTGGCCGTAGGTAACTGTTGATCATTGGCGGGTTTAACTGTCACTGACGGTTTCGGTTGAAAACCCTCTTCGCTCGCTGGAAGTGAAGGACTGGAAGTCCAGAAATACATCTAAAATGATTTTTAAAATAGCTAATCGAAATCTTTCTTTAACGAGAAAAGAGTTTTCTACACGAATAGCATTTGGCAAAAACATGTTATATTTTTATTCAGGATGATAACAACTTATTTCTAAAGCAGTCACTACAAAAACTCACCAACTCTTGTCTATGAGTCATGGGCATTTTCTCCAATATAGACCAAAACCATTTCTTAAATTTAAGAAGTTTTTCAGAACCAGCGCCTGTGAAAAGCAAAACCGTCACGACAAGAATTTCTTTATTTCTTTGTGTCATATCAAAACTTCATACCTCCTGATTCATCATTAAATGTAGTATATTCCATAAGTTGATGAATGTTCACCTCCCCAGTTCCATTGAGTAGCAATCGCAAATCTTCGGCCGTTAAACCGTCCAATGAACTTGCAGGAATTGTATCTAGCAAACCAGTGCGCAAAGCCTGGGAACAACAAGAATTTTTCGTAAGAGATTTCTTCATTTTACTCAAATAGCTGGGATAAAAGCAAGGTTAAAAACCTACCCTTAACGCTCTTTTGACACATGTTTCCATTCTTAGCACTGCATATTTCCAGGCGTACATTCGGACATTTGCTGGGGTGACCGGAGTATTGCTTCCTCCGGGTATAAGATCAACACGTTTTCCACCCTCGTCTGAACTCAGTTCAACGCTAAACGTAAGATCCAGAGTCGTGAACATCTCACAGGCATTCGACTGCTCGGCGTCTACGATCAACTTTCGCAGAGTCTCATACATCGTGGGGTCAAAGAATGCAAAATCATGCCATCCAATCTACACAAAATTTAATCACGGTACATTAAATAAGATAATATATTTTACACATCATTAATGTACAGTCACAAATCATTCCAATATTAAGTTGACATTGAAAAACAAGTTCTTTTAACTCTAATCTTCATCACGAGTGACCTAATGTTCAAACTCGAGTCCTTCTATACTCCAGTCTAGTGACTGTTTTCATCAAGAATGATATGATTTCGAAACCTGAGTCTATATATACTCCAGTCTAGAGTCACTAGTGTTTTGGTCAATGTTGACTTGATGTTGATTCTAGAGTTCTTATATACTCAAATGTATTGTTTTATCAGAAGTGATCTGATGTGGAAACTTCTTACATACAATCCTCACGAGCTACACTATCAAAAGACTAAGTTGGCAAATACTTTTGTCAAATTCAATCCAATAAGAATTACTTACGCGTCTTCCAAGTAAGAACTTTAAAACATGGCGATTTAGAGTGATAGGACAGATTTCATTTTGAACAAGACAGAGACCAATCACTCTAAAATTCGTAAAAAATTACATGTTACTACGGTCGCATTTCTTTGAGATAAGTCTTGCGAACTTATGAAACAATTTAATGTAGCATACGTCAATGATCATAAGTCTGATGAAAAACGTATTGTAGTTTTTGTATCGATCTTCACTATGAGTAATTGTATAACAACTTTGATTAGCAAAGACGCAACGATAGTATAATTGCGAATATTACACACCTTCCAACGTTACGGAATGCGTTCAATCTTTCAGAAGTGTTGTTTCCGGAACGGGGAGAGTAGAAACCTGAATGTCCTGGTTGATAGAACAATGCTAAATTATCTTCTTCAAGTGGTACAACATCAGGTGCTGAATTAACAACGGATGTAACAGAAGTTGGTGGCATTGTAACATCAACATCTTCTTTGTTTGTCTCCCTGATAAAAACGTCAAGATATCAAAGATGTTTTTCTCAAAGTCTTTCATTCTTTCGTATTTTTATCGATATTAATAAGTATACATAGATTATTTAACTTCTTCCTTAACAAAAGATTTGATGTTTATCTGTATGTTGATTGGGTTATTCAAAAGCAAATGATGCATGCTACACAGTTGGTTTAATTTAAAACACATTCATTCATGCTTTAATTGATAAACAAAAAGACCTGTTTTTCTTCAATAAAAGTTCGACGCCTTCATCCACTCTCGTTCTCAACGTTTCTTCGCTTGCCAAGAGTAGCAAAAGTTGTGACGGGGGGAGTTCAAGCAACATTCCGGTTATTTTACTCGCCAATGTCTTAAATGAAAAAAGATGACATTTACGAAAACTCTAAGGAATCTATTTAAATTTCACTCCCCCCCCCCAATAAAAATATCAACACTTTCGCAATGAAATTCTTTTTTTCAATAGCACGTTTTCATGTGACGTATAGTAGCCATAATGGTAAGTTCCAGCATTCATTAAAGCATGAGATTCTTTTCACTCTTTACCAACATGGTGGCCAACGAAAACAGACCCTTACCAAAGACAACCCCCTTCCGAATAATATTTTTTAATATTATCCAATCCTTTCGCGAGACTCTTCCTAAATTATATCCAACTCAATGCTTACATTAAGCATTAAGTACAACAACCTACCGGGTTTATAGATTGGATGCGAGGGTAAAGTCTCTCCCCAATTGATTGTTTATGCGAAGGTAAGCTTTCTCCCTCTCCGTCATCACTATCTGCACTGTCGTTACGACCGTACGTGAAGGGTTTGGCATCTGGATTTAGATGTTGTTGACTTTCCTGGTTATCTCTGTCACGCAAACGATCTTTTCTTAAACGAAATAACTTTCGACGTTCACGTTCACGTTCTTGCGCACGAAGTTTCTGTACGATGCACGAATCTTGTAAGAAAATAAACTGTGTTTGATAAACGAAAACGTAAACTTTTTAGGTCTTCAGAAGACCATACGAAATAATAAAGAAATTGTTAATGAATGTAATGTTGGTTTAGGATTGATCCTCACTGCATCTGTAGGAAACTATTAATAGTTCCTTAAAGACACATCATTGTAATTGTTAATCATTGTTAATTTATCTCATTTCCTTATTATTGTTATAATTTATGTATTATATTACTTTTGTATAAACCTTGTACTATTTATGTAATTATTCATTTTTACTGAAGATAGCATAATGAGATGTCGAAACATGTCTATTTTCAAAAAATTGTGGTCTACATTAAATGCTCATTAGCTATAGTGCGTCGAAATTTTTGTAAGAAGAACAGTTGAGATTTGACGATTTTTTCATGTAAACATATAAATTCAATAAAATAAGAACTTACTTCCACCAGTAGAAGCTGTGAGATTATCGAGCTTGGGTAACTTCTCAGCAGACACAAAAGCCTTTCCAATGGCCGTAAAAAAACTTCTTGTTACACCACTTCCCTCTCCAGGTTCATTTTTGAATGTTACCTTAACACGATGAATGATTGATGGCTTGCAAGTAGATGGACGTTTACCAAAGTGAGCATTGAGCTGACGAATGGTAAGTTGGATCAATTGATCATGTTCTCGTTCAAGCTACAGAGAAAAAATTAATTTATATTCAAGAAAATACAAACAACTATTCACCAAATCTTTATCTTTTCTATTTTGTTTAGTCAACAATATATACAAATTTTTCCACAAATTGAATTTCGTTTACATTAATGTAAGAATTACATACCTCTAAACTAAGATCCCGTTGACTTGTATTTTTCAATCGATCCATTTCCCTCCTAAATGACGTTTCCTTAACATCAAAACGACCCAACTCGTTGAGAATGGAAGAAGGTTCCGCTCCGACATCTTCCAAAAACACGCGTCCGAACAATTCCAAACACAATCTCCATCGACCAAGAAGAAAATTTGGGGGCAACCTGCCAATACCTTGAATATCGGGGAAAATCCAAGTGTTTGAGGATAAGTTTAATATGGTGAAAATGTTGCTCGTCAGTGAATATCTTGTAGAGCTAACAGAGTCATCTAAAAAGCAAAACTTAAGGCTTATATGGACACAAATTAAGAGAAATTTCCCTACAGATATATACAGAATTCCAATACTTGTGTCATAAAAGAATTTTAAATTTGTAACTTGATAGTGATAGTATAGATGATATTATCAATGTAGGACATTCATCAAAGATTACCTCCAATGAATGGACAGCTTTCTGTACACACACCTAAGTGGACAATTCAACTTACTTTGATTTGTTGTATCGTCGTTGGTTGCTTCAGTATTTTGAGAGATAGGACAAGAATTCAGTCCCAGTACACTGGAATGATAACCGCGCTGCCCTTCGGCAAAGACGACTCTTGAACAGCACCAAAAAGCTCCTCGCGTCTAGCGTTTCTATTTAACAGGTGTGGTTTCTCAGCCAAAGGAAGAGACTCACAATGCAGTGTGCAATGGCTCAGGTGGCTCGCATCCTAACACCGTAGTTGAATCACTGCGTCGAAAAAATCGCTGCTGCTCACGTAAATAATTCACGTCATTGCTGACATCATTATCGTTGTCATCTTCATCGTCAATATCCGCAGCACCTTCGTCGTCGGTCGTGAAACTACTTTCATCAAATATGTCAAAGCGGGCTTGTTTGCCTGAGACTTATAAAATGATGATTGAAAAGTTGACGATTTTATATTTGTAGCAATGCGAGATAAAATATCTACATACCAATAGGATTATTTCTCATGTAATATATCAGGGAATCTAAGACGAATGCAACATGACGTAGTGAAGGTACATCAACTTTAGGTAGAGAGTCTGCATGCTCATTCTCATTGCTTCGAATAAGAGAGAGAACGTACGAGAGAAAATCCTGTCTTGCCAAATCGTTTGAGTACACACCCACTCGTCTATGGAAAAAATGTACTTGAGACAAAGGCAAAAGTTTTGAAGAGCTAAGATGTGCATTGTAATATTACGATGGGAAGAAAATATATGTTTAATACTTTAAACACGTCCTCATATTTACAAATGGACTTCATGACAGGCCTTTGAGCTTGCAGAAGTACTTAGGAAGAGAAATAAATATTATCACACAAAAAAACATATCACCTACCTTCCCTTTTTGTCAACAGATACTCCAGAATCATTCCCGCGCTTATCCTTCGAAGTCAACACTTTGGATTGGTTTTCATTCACAGGATGCCCAGACTGTGAAGGATCGGAGGCAGCAACAAGGGATGTACCAAACCTCAATTGACCTTCAGTGGATTCCATAATTATCCAAAGCCATTCCCATGTGGGCCGTAGCTCCTTTTCCATCATAGCACAAAGCTCGTGAAGCTCGTCGACTTTAAGTGTTTTATAGATATCATTGAGTAAGTCTGTGATCTAATTACAAAAAAATCCTGCTGATCCATCTAATTCATGATAAGAGGCTATTTGCTGTGCTTTGGCAGTTACTTTGACTTGATTCAATTGTAAAAGCAACAAAGAACAAATTCATTGAGACAAGAATCACTGTAGGTATGACAAAGAAAAAAAATTGTCCACATTCTGTTCAAGTATGACGCTTAATTTTAGTGTCAATTAACGAAAGTTGAATCTACTTTGCGACGCGAATTTATAGAAAAACTATTTACGTTGCCTCAATGTAGATTTCCTCTTGCATTTAGCTCAAAATTTGATATCAATAGCTAACAAATATACTGTGATATATAAAGGACACTTTCTAAGATAAAAAGCTCCTTGAATAATATATAAAATTTATAAGCAAATAAAAACATCCAAACCTCGCGAACTAGAATGGCAAACAGCCTTGCCAAGGCACTTGCTGAGTTCAACGTATTATAATGAGATCTCACCAAAGCACCGGATGTACTGGACGCAGATGCAGCCGACGTCACACCAGAAGCTACAGCAGCACCGCTGCCATTTCGATCAATACCATGATGCACGGGCTCACCATACAAAAGAGATGGAGAGAAGCCAGACATATATGTAGATCCTTGTACAGAGTTCGAGAGCACCCACTGCATTGCATGAGGAGCTGTGTTACTTTCACGACCTGTAAAATGACCAATACTGTATGTAAAATGACCAATACTGTATGTAAAATGACCAATGCTGTGTCTAAAATGACCAATACTGTATGTAAAATGACCAATACTGTATGTAAAATGACCAATACTGTATGTAAAATTACCAATACTGTATGTAAAATGACCAATACTGTGTGTAAAATGACCAATACTGTATGTAAAATGACCAATACTGTGTGTAAATAAAGCAAATAAAAACATAACATTCCCAATTTACATAAATTGAAAATACTGCACACAGTGTAAATCGTGAGTAATAATCTTCGATATTATCACTCATAAGTAGTGATCATGCATATTCGTTGCTATATATTCACAACTTAAAGGTACACGTTAATTTGTAACTATGGATTTTTCAGAGGGAAAACGAATTTTTAGTATAAATATAATTGCCCCACATTTAACTTTTAATAAGACCATGGATAGTTTTCAGCAAAAAATTTAGTAAATAACATAAATTAGCAATGGCCTTATTAAAAGATTTATGTAATATTTATTGATGAAAATAAAGATAAATCTATCAACTTACCAACTCTCTGAACGTTGAGTAATCTCCCTCCACTGTTATCGTTTTCGTCTCTTCCGCCTTCTTCATCGTCCATTTCCTCTTCATCTTCCATTTGGTCAATTTCATTTTCCACAACGTCCTCGTCCCCTGATGAAGAATCCTCTTCAGAATAACACACATGACGAGGTACAGTTCGCGTGTTATTAACAGGATCATAGCCCCCCGTCGTTACACGTCTGTTGCGTCCTTCACCGGGGGTTAAACCATCTTCGTCGCTATCACTTTCACTTTCTGCCAAGAGTTCTAAATCCATATCAGACTCATTCCCATTTTCGTGTTCAGCAGCACCATCTGAAGACCTAGGCCTTCTTCGCCCACGAGAACTCTCACCAGTAGCGCTTATACGTACACCGGGAGTCGCAGCATCAGAAGGTTGATCCTGGGGCATATTCTCATGTGTGTCCATACTCTCCACACCCCCCTGTTGATTGGTATTGTTTATCAAATCAATACCTGAAGCTGAGACCAATGCTTGAATGTCTGCTCCGCCAACAACCTGTAGAATGGCAAAAATGGATGAAAGTTATGTGCTTTGTCTTTCTAACATTAATACGCAAGGCATACCTCAATGTCGTGAAGCTCACCAACGTCCCCAGATAGTTGCGGATCAGCAACCTCCAAGTGCTCAACTTGAGAATCAATTATGAAGTCAGAGTCACGACGCTCCATAGAGACTCGAGGCGGTTCGGTAGAAGATGTAGATGCTCTACGACGCATTGGTTGAGCATTAAATAACTCTTCTCCAACTGCCGGTTCGTCACTGCTCGTCGTGTTGTCAGAGATTAAGTAAGAAAAGTGTCCCGCAGGACGGCAGACCCCTAAGCGCACGGGTGCAATTAATGAGTTTGCCATCTGAATCAGTTCTGGTATAGCAATCATTAACATGGATTGAAAAACCTTCCTACACTTGTTTAGTTGTTGAAAGGCCAATCTACATAAAAAGACGTACATTATAACAATAATTATAAAAAGCTCATGAGCAATCAAGTAAACAGTCAATTGTACATTGTAGCTGTTAGTTTATGTGCCCAAAATAGCATCCTAACTACTCTTTTAAGCATTACGATTAAAAAATCCCGAACTTTCCCACTGTTACAACAAGGAAAGACTAAAAGCAAACAAAAACACTGGTCTATACTTACAACTTTCTTTTAGCAATTGATGGGGTTTTCTCTGACGTCAGTATGATCATCACTCTCGCAATGGAGCGTACAAATCTTTTAGCAACCATGATAACTTCCTCGTTCTCAGATCCAGTAGTCGTCAAGAGGGCAGCGTTTAAAGTTTTCAGGAATTGATCAACAATCTACAAGTCGACGAAAGCAGAAAAATCAAGAATGTTTTCACTTACGTATCAAGCAGATAAACATTTTTTTCATAAAAATTCTTTCAAAAATGATGCATCAAAAAAATTTTGCATTGCTATACTTAATAAAATGGTGGTATCAGAGACTTGAGGGGTGAAAGTAAATGATGGTATCAGAGACTTGAGGGGTGAAAGTAAATGGTGGTATCAGAGACTTGAGGGGTGAAAGTAAATGGTGGTATCAGAGACGAGGGGTGAAAGTAAATGGTGGTATCAGAGACGAGGGGTGAAAGTAAATGGTATCAGAGACGGGGTGAAAGTAAATGGTGGTATCAGACGAGGGTGAAAGTAATGGTGGTATCAGAGACTGAGGGGGGTGGATGGAATGAGTGGAATGGACGAGGTGAATGGAATGAGACGAGTGAAAATGAATGGATCAAAGACTGAGGGGATGAAAGAAATGGTGGTATCAGAGACTTGAGGGGGTGAAAGTAAATGGTGGTATCAGAGACGAGGGTGAAAAAATGAGGGGTGGGTAAATGGTGGTATCAGAGACTTGAGGGAGTGAAAGTAAATGATGGCATCAGAGACTTGAGGGGTGAAAGTAAATGGTGGTATCAGAGACTTGAGGGGGTGAAAGTAAATGGTGGTGTCAGAAACTTGAGGGGTAAAAGTTATTCATAAAAGCGGGAAATTCAACTGGGGTTAACATTGTTTACCTCACTGGGGCATTTACTAATGAGACAGTGTGAAAAACTGTCAAGTCTTGCTGTACCATCTTGACTATTCAGATATTTTTGCTGTTCTTGCATTGTTAACATAGAATGAACGACGTTTGTAACAACATTTCCATCAGCTCGAACATCACTGATAAAGTATAATACGATATTAACAAAATATCATGATGACCAAAAACTGATAAAAAAGATCATAAGACCATATAAGCATTTAGTAACATTCTTATTTCAACCTCATGATCTTTTTACACAAACGCTAGGTGGAAAACAACATAAACCTATGGGCATTACACATTTCCACTATATACATGCTATGTATAAAAGTGAATTACAAAGTACAGAAAAGAACATTACTTCATCAATACGGCGAGCCTAAATCCATCTCTTCCCTTACCCACAATGCCTTACCTAATACTGGACTGGGTCCCACTAAGAATCATATTCTTTACAGCTCTCCAATCTTTAATAATCAACTCAAGCGCTTGTCGGGCAAACTTTGGGGGTTCGAGATCATGCTCGGGATAATTAGCTGCAGCCAAAACTGCTTGAGCACGCCGTTTGCTGTTCGGCACATCCAACCCTTTTGGACAATAAGACCGCTGCTCTGTAATCTGGCGTGCGACGGTTTGAACCAAAAACAATAAAATATGTTCACCCCTAAAAACAATGATACAACGATAAGGACTGTGACAAATTTCTAAAAAGGAAGATCAACTCATTCCTTCGTGAATTAGTACATACTAAATTCTTTATGAATTTGACAATTTAATTTTAACAATTAAGACTAATTAAGTTTGATAAATATAAAGATACTAAACACGATCATAAACTTCTAGCTAACGTCTTTATAATTATACCTAAGAAAGACAAAACAGGTAATACGTATATCATAATACTTGAGTATAACACAGATAAAATCTGCACGCGTATTTATTCAAATTTATTCAACCCTCCAAGTAAATAATACAGCGTTATTACGTACTTTCCATTTGACTTTGTCACGAGGTCTGTCTCCGAGACTAACTTTTTCAACAGATCAGCCCGTGCAAGTTCATCACCAGGAATTAAAGCCTTGCATTTGCATTTTCTCCAACAATCACAGTAAGCGATGGGAGGCTTTTTCTTGATCCTAAAACAAATAAAAAATTATTTTTTTAAAAAAATATTAAAACAGTCTGGTATACAGTCTTACATAATCCAGTCGAGTGTCTCTTTATAAGGAATGATCTGATGTCGAAACTTAAGTCTTTATATACTCCGGTCTAATGTCTTCATCAGGAGTGATCTGATGTCGAAACTTAAGTCTTTATATACTCCGGTCTAATGTCTTCATCAGGAGTGATCTGATGTTGAAACTTAAGTCTTTATATACTCCGGTCTAATGTCTTCATCAGGAGTGATCTGATGTCGAAACTTAAGTCTTTATATACTCCGGTCTAATGTCTTCATCAGGAGTGATCTGATGTCGAAACTTAAGTCTTTATATACTCGGTCTAATGTTTTCATCAGGAGTGATCTGATGTCGAAACTTAAGTCTTTATATACTCCGGTCTAATGTCTTCATCAGGAGTGATCTGATGTCGAAACTTAAGTCTTTATATACTCCGGTCTAATGTTTTCATCAGGAGTGATCTGATGTCGAAACTTAAGTCTTTATATACTCCGGTCTAGTGTCTTCATCAGGAGTTATTTGATGTTGAAACGTAAGTTCTTAGGTACATACTCTACTCTAGTTTAGAAGTGTGTCGTGCAAGGACAATTGAATGGCTACATCCACTCCCTCATCACTTACTTGCAATCATGACCTCGATGACAAACCCGTGCGCACTCCGTACAACAACACAACGTTCCTGTCAAACCGCAAGTTCTACATTCGAAAATATTTTGTCTAATGTGTTTTGTTCCTGTCCATGTAAACGAACACGTGTCGTTACAACATATAAGATAAAGAGGAGATGACATTCCAGGTGCATCAGCGGGATATACCATGGACATCAGACGATCCTGGTTGATACGTAGGGACTGAGGATCAGTTGAAAGATCTTTAGCAGTTTCAAAAAGGAGTAACGCCGACGGATAAGCTCGACGACATACTGCCAACATAAAAGGAGTATAACCATCGGCATCTCTAAATAAAAATACAATATTTTAACGCATGAGTGAATGAAAGCTAAGGGAGTAGCATCTCAAAAGATTAATGACTAGAACGTCAGCATCAATCCAAAAAGCGTTTTCTCTCGTTGAATATTTAAATAGGGAACGTACTTGGCCGAAAGTAATGAATACAAGTAAGGTTTCATGTAGTCGTTGCTGCAAAACAGTTTCAAGATTCTCAAAGCTTTTGTCGAATGATCATCATCAACAGGCTTCGGTTGAGCTATGGCATAATAAAATTGAATCAGCTTACAGATGAAGAATCTTCACTTCATATTACTTTAGATGTGCAATATCATTAATCAATGAAAGTCAACACAATACATACACATTGAAAGATATGGATAGTAATAATTTAAGCAGAGATACTTATGGTGTCGGAGTAGAAAGGAAGAGCGTGTACAGTCAAACTTTAACAAACAATATTTAGATAAATATTGAAATAAACCAACTTGTTATCGCTGGAGATGACTCATCTGATGTGGTAGGGGGAACAACAGCAGGAGGAACAGCAGTCGTAGCACTAGGTACATTTGAGGACGTATTGCTTGTAGGTGGGTCAGGTGGCCAGTGTAGTGTGGGGATAGCGGTGTCTTCATCAACCTCAAGATTAGCAGCTCTTGCAGCCATTACCGCTTTCTGCATCATCTCACGTATACTGATATTGCGACTGCTGGCCGATGTGGGACTTGAGACTGCAGCACCTCCTGAAAAGCAAGCTTGGATGATTAATGTTTTCGTGTATCTACAATTTAACTAAAACAAACAAAACTAGTTATAAATATTGCTACACAAAATAGAAAATTTTCCCATCAAAGACTACTTGCAAACATGGTCAAACCTGATGTGTTAGAGTTGATCTGTTTTGAGGCATCCTTTGACTTAGTGGGCATTGCATGTGATACGCAAACGTGAATAATATTTCGATTCCCATCACAGGTTTCTTTCAGTATTTCTGGAATATCTTCAGCTAAAAGATGGAAATTAGTAAGCGTACTTTAACAAGATACATCACCCAGTAACATCTGTCATAATTTCAAAAAATAGTCCGTGAAATCCCTGAACCAACGACCAAAAACGAGGGATACTCACGACAGTTTAGGGATAGAAAATTTAATAAATCCATTACTGCTGTTTCATTTCGATCAATAACATCCGAGATAAATTTTTGTTTCTAAAAGCAACATAAAACAATCACAAAAGTTGACCACGGAAACACTAATTTTCATGTAAGAGAATGAAACTCACAGGAAGTGATAAGGCTACTATAGCAACTTTTTTATTTTCTTTAGTTGTTGATACAGCAATACGCAAAACGTGAACGGGAGGCAGTCCCTAAGAAACAGGAAAATATCACACGCTGATAACAAATTAAAAATATAAACATATAAACTAAGAAAAAGATAGATCCTTAACAGCCAAAACACTATGTATACACTACAATGTACAAGAACTTAAGCTGTAGTATCAGATATTTCCTATCATTAGATGACCCCTAGTGAAGACATTAGACTGGAGTAAAAAAGGATAGATCAGTATTTTTTAGAATAAAAGAATAGTAAATAAAATTGCATACCATCCAAACTGGTTCTTTGATACCACCTAAACTATCTTTTATAAGGGGAATTAGTCCACCAGTAACATCTTGAAGCACCATTAGATTACCCTACAATAAAATATGACAAGAATCAATGTAAAATATTGAAAGGTAATAATTTTCTCCAATTCAACAAACAACATCAATTTAATTCAATCAAAGAAACGCATACCACAATAGATGGGTTGAGTAGCAGCTGACGGGTAGATGGTTGGCTAATAAACGATGCAGTTTCAGCGGGAAACTGCCCGCCAGGTTCTACTTTGCTGTTGCCAAGATTAAACAATGCATACGACATGTTTTTGCCCCGCTTCAGGATAGCATGTACTCCTGAAACATTAAGATGTTGAACAATAACAAACAGAGAACAGTAAAATTTGTAAAGCAATATAAAATAAAATTGGTAACCATTACGTACATAAAAGTAGCATTAAAATATTATTTGAGGCTACAAAATAAAGCATATCAATGAGCACAACTCAATGATTTATTTAATTGATATCATAAGCATCAACCTTACACATAACAGATAACAGACCACCCACAATAACAAAAATAAAAAGAAGTGTCCATAAGTTGAATTATAGTTTATATAGAGACAACGACAGCTGTCTTTATAACACTTGAATTGAAAAGTAATTAATAATTCTATGAACAACAAATATTAAATACAATAATAAAGAACATATTGTTACAGACCATCGTTTGCAACTGCAATTGTGATTGGAGTTGCTCCAGATGGGATCACAAGTGATTTAGGAGACTTCTGGATACAATCAGGAACTTTGTGATTTGTGGTGATTTTCACAACCTGTAAAGACACAGCTGTCTTTATTAAGACTATTGTTCAACGCCTCATTCAGATTGATAATAAAGTATAATGTCTCAATTATCATGTATAGTTAATTACCTGTAATTCATCCTTCCTCACCAAACGACAGTTTTTCAGGAGTGTCATGGGATCAGATGAAGATAATGGTAACTCAGGTTTGTCTTTTGATGGAAAATGGACAGCAGCATATAAACCATCAATCTAAAACCAATATACAAACCATCAATCTACAATCAATTTATAAAAAATCAATCTAAAACCAATTTATAAACCATCAATCTAAAACCAATTTACAAACCATCAATCTACAATCAATTTATAAACTATCAATCTAAAACCAATTTATAAACCATCAATCTAAAACCAATATACAAACCATCAATATACAATCAATTTACAAACCATCAATCTAAAACCAATTTACAAACCATCAATCTAAAACCAATTTATAAACCATCAATCTAAAACCAATTTACAAACCATTTACCTAGAACCAATTTATAGTATAAGAGTTGATTAATCCTCATGAAATAAACTCACATAAAAGCAAATACACATACTACATATGTCCTTTTTCTGGAAGGATTTGCTCCTCTCATTGAATAATACCTTGAGTACAACGCCAACAGTGGACTGTTGCTTGTCTTCAATGAAAACAACCTCTTTAAGATTCCATTCTTCTTCTTTCGTTGCACCGTCACAATCGTTGGTTGCTTTTCTTTCTGCACAACAATCAACAAACATATTATTTCCCTCACTGTCACTCATCGCGTGCATATTGTCGAAATGTCACCAACTAAAGTTTGCTATTTTTTACCAAATCTTCACACACATTCACTCACTTGTGCCAAACTCGGGACTAGCAACACTTTCAACAGTATCAACAACTATTGTTTTTTCCTTGCTCCTTTTGTTATCAGTAATGATTTTGAAACGAAGTTTGTCGGGAGCAAAATTCCACAATGACGTCATCATCTCGCCAACACGAGGGGTTTCGTTGCCAACATTGAACGCAAGGGCGCCAGCATTGTATATAGGACTGCTTCTCAAACATACCTAAAGTAAAGTATGAATATTTCATGTTTACATTAATTACTAATTCCATAAACTTGCCTGCTGTAGTAGTATACTAACACGCATTTTAACACGGTAGTAGGAAGTGTAAATACTTGTTCATTCATCACTACCTAGACTGAGAAACGTTATCTTAGTTTATATTTTAGATAGTGTAAAGACTGTTCTCATTCTCTGTTGTTCATTCATCACTACCTACACTGACACACGTTATCTTAGTTTATATTTTAGATAGTGTAAAGACTGTTCTCATTCTCTGTTGTTCATTCATCACTACCTACACTGACATACGTTATCTTAGTTTATATTTTAGGTAGTTTAAAAACTGTTCTCATTCTCTGTTGTTCATTCATCACTACCTATACTGACACACGTTATCTTAGTTTATATTTTAGATAGTGTAAAGACTGTTCTCTTTCTCTGTTGTTCATTCATCACTACATACACTGACACACGTTATCGTAATTTATATTTTAGACAGTGTAAAAACTGTTCTCGTTCTCTGTTGTTCATTCATCACTACCTACACTGACACACGTTATCTTAGTTTATATTTTAGATAGTGTAAAGACTGTTCTCATTCTCTGTTGTTCATTCATCACTACCTACACTGACATACGTTATCTTAGTTTATATTTTAGGTAGTTTAAAAACTGTTCTCATTCTCTGTTGTTCATTCATCACTACCTACACTGACAAATGCTATCATAGTTTATATTTTAGATAGTGCAAAGACTGTTCTCATTCTCTGTTGTTCATTCATCACTACCTACACTGACACACGTTATCATAGTTTATATTTTAGATAGTGCAAAGACTGTTCACTTTCTCTATTGTTCATTCATAATTACCAACACTGAGATAAGTAATCATAGTTTATATTTTAAGTAATGTAAAAATTGTTCTAATTCTCTGCTGTTCATTCACCACCATCTAGCTACACTTAGAAACGTGATCTTTGTAGCTACACTTAGACACGTGATCTTTGTAGCTACACTTAGACACGTGATCTTTGTAGCTACACATAGAAACGTGATCTTTGTAGCTACACGTAGAAACGTGATCTTTGTAGCTACACGTAGAAACGTGATCTTTGTAGCTACACATAGAAACGTGATCTTTGTAGCTACACGTAGAAACGTGATCTTTGTAGCTACACGTAGAAACGTGATCTTTGTAGCTACACATAGACACGTGATCTTTGTAGCTACACTTAGAAACGTGATCTTTGTAGCTACACGTAGAAACGTGATCTTTGTAGCTACACATAGAAACGTGATCTTTGTAGCTACACATAGAAACGTGATCTTTGTAGCTACACGTTGACTTCTTTACACAATGTATTCTTACCTGAGCACCAACAACAATTTCAGATAATCCCGTAACACGATCTTTATTAGCACGAGCTTTGGCTTTTTCCATAACCTTTCTCCGTTGGTCCGAAGGTAAAACACCCCTATTACATCATGAAATGCGTACTTAGTGATATAAACTCAGAAACGTGCTCGCTCACAAAATGATCATAGATGTTTTAATCTAAAACAAGAACCTCTTTGCTCTCTGGTATTTAAGCTTACCACCAATACAAGTTTCCAGGTACAGTTTGCACGCATGTGTACAGCGGACAAACGTATACTTCATGTATTTTTTCTTTTTCGAAATCGGAAAACAATTTTGCAGAATGTTCAAGCTTGGAGGAAACAGCAGCGAGAGTTTCATCCAACCATGTTGCCACCTGAAGTAATTCACAAACGTTACTAGAGGAACAAAAGCTCTGACTAAAAGCAGAATGACGTCATAAACTAGAATGAGCAACACTCAGAACGACAAAAACTCCTCCCAAAGATTTGCAAATAAACGCTCTAAAACAAAGTTTGGCAAATTAGATTTGCTCATCTACACCAGATTATTTCACTTACCTTTCCCGAACGTGTTACGACAGTAGCCCGAGAGGAACACGACGATAGCTTAACAATATTTTCGTTTGATAATCCAAGCGACTTAGTTCTCGGATGCGTCAATTTGGTACCACGGTCTGTTGTGGATAAATATGGATAAAGGTCCTCCCACTTCCACTGGTGTACTTTACCATCGCTATCCAAACACACAAGCTCAGAATACATGGACGCAATTTTCACAAACTTTGGTAAGCAATTTTTCTGCACAAAAGAACAAAACTGAAATTTAGGTAAGGTACGGCTGAATGCTTACACTTATACATTTAAAATTTAATTGGTCAATTGTTTTCAATACACACAAAAACACATTATTTACTACAAAAAAATACCATTCAAACGGAAAAAGTTGACAGAAACGTACTTCTCCAGGCCAATATTCCAATTCCCCGATAAAGACTATTGGTTCTTTTACGTTTTTCTTCGGTAAGTTTACTGCTGTTTTTTTATCACTTGACACATTATTATTCTTAGCACCATTTGAACTGGAGTTTTCATCTAAACAAAGGCTGTTCCACCATCGTTCTCGACGCAGAATATCTCGTTCTCTATCCCTCTCTGCCTCAAGCTCGCGTTCAAAGAATCGACTCGCTCTGCTGCCCATGCGTCGTGGCAAACTGCTGTAAAACATCTCTTCCGGAAAGATGGAATCTGCATCCATGACAACTGCTGGGTCGTCTGAGTGGAGTCCAGTCTCCAAGATAGAAAAAAGATCTTCTATACACGTGAAAAAATAAGGAAAAATGCGGTTAAATTGATAAAAAATTCAAACACTTTTACCAAAGCAATACGCCGTGTAATAACTCAAGTGATGCTTTCTACCCTATTCTTCCCAAAACACTTTTTTAATAAACAGAACACGAGATACCTTCCTCTTGATCATCACCATCTTCTTCATCACGACTCAAAAGATTGTTCACAGCTAGATTTACATCCAAGTTCTAAAAAAATTATCAAACGAGCGAATTGGAATATCGCTTATTTCTTAATATAAACTATGAACGAACAATGAACGAATAATGAATGAAGAATGTCTGGATAATGAAAAGTATCATTAAACAAGATGAATAGGTAATGTATGTGACTGTTGATGAAAAAATAAAGTATTTTAATGTTTAAGTCTTCTACAACAACAATCAAGTTTCTTGAAGACCTACCGTTCTTTGCAGCTCACGAACGATAGCCGCACGTGACTTGTCTTGGAGAACAACCTGTGCCTGTGAGATGAGTTCTTCTGGTACAGCGGATGCAGGAACGACACTTCGCGATGTCAACCAGCCAGTGGCCCCGCCACGACTTCGTCCACGCACGACACGACCTCGTCCACGCGAAGCAAGACGACTACACGCGCGTAACGTTACTGGATTGGATGAACTCCATCTAAAGTGAATAGGAAACAACAAAAGAATAAACGATTACCATTTCTCTAATGTTAACCATTGTTTAAAATGGTAAGCTCATTCTAAATAATTAAACATTTTGTAAAAAGAAAAAGATTACCTAAGACCAGGATGACCAGATAAAGCTGCAAATGAATCTCCTGATGGCAGCAACCAAGAGCTCTCTCCATGCCCAGCACGATCACCAACTGAAGGGAAGAAAAATAAGCACAAAACAATCAAAACAACAAAAATTACAACTCGAAAAAGCTAAAAAATTTGAGAGCTTCATCACAGAAACAATGTGTGGATAATAACTTACTGCTATGTAGTACAACATGTGACGCTGATCTTGCTGATGATCGCTCTTGTTCACCACTTCTTAAAATGATAAAAAACAGTAGAAATATAAAGCAAACAACTGAAGCATTCATATAAAACTGCAGCTTACACAGAGGCTGTTGCAGATTCTTTTCTACCAATGTCTACATGCTCATGTGATACAGTAAATCTTTGTCGGGCAACAGTGCCATCCTAAATAATCAATCCATTATTTCTGTAAGAATATTCACATTGATGTTATTTTAATAATCAGTCTGAATAAATGAGTAACAAGAGTGAGCTAAAAAACAATGAAAGACTACCATAACTGCGTAAAAGCAAATTTTTCCATGAAATTTTAAATTGTTATGAGATTCCCAATTATGAAGCTTTTAAATAAACAGTAAACAAACCTCAAATAAGAGAGCAACATGACTCGGTCCCAACACAAAATCTTTCACAGCATATTGCAGCAAACTATAGGAAAATTGAGTAATAAATGATGTAGAATGTCTGAACGTAACTATCCTTTTTTTATATAGTGATCAGTCGTCTAGTTTATGATGTTTTATATTTTACATGGTTATTTGCTATGGCAATCAAACTAAACTCATAAAATTTAGGAGTAGTTAAAGTACATCATATAACAACATTTAATCACAATGACAGTGTTGAGACAATTTCTTGAAATATCAAAGTTCAACATTTCAATGCAACTTTGTAATATCATTGGGATTGCTAGTCTACATCATAAATTACATTGTGAGTGTGCAGTAGACAAGACAATTGATAGAATTCTTTATGTAAGTTTTCTATCCAAAATGAATTAAAATTTTATAACGTCAGGTTTGAAAATGGAGTTCAATTAAGACCACATCAATGGCTCGGCTTTTTAATTGCTATAATTGTAAAAACTTTAAACTGATACACTCAATAATTTATTTCAACATTAAATGTGTTGTTAGCCATAAAGTATGCAAAATTTTTTAAGGTTGGCTCAAATTTGTACGTCAGAAAAGCCAACTATTACAAATAATTGAATATGTTGATGGCCATCCATGTGGCTAGGAGATAGCAATACACCACTGGTTTTGTGCAAAATTCTAAAATATTTTTCAGTAACATTACCTGACAGAAGAGTCGTCTTTTCGTCGATTTACAATATCAACAAAACTTCAAAACGAAAAATGAAAATGCAGTTATAACACAGGAGAAAAATGATTACACAACGTGAAAGTATAACTCTGAAAAATATTAAAATTTTACCTATCTCGCAGTTGTTCTGATGATCCTGGTAAAGAACAAACTGTAAAAAATATTGAAGACATTCTTTTGAGTAAGTATTGGGCTAAAAATTCATGGTATACTTTACTAAAGAAATGAAAACGAAGAATGAAAAGGATTTAGGTAAATACATTAATCTCTACGCCGGAAAATTTTCGATTCAGATTCAAATCACAATTACTTGAGCCTCCACGCCACAAAGACAATTCCAGCAGTGCTTGAATTATTCATCATACTTCGTCTAAGTTATGTAAACCTGACTACTTTTCATGCAACATTTTATGGATAAAATAATACAATAAGTAAACACACATTAGGTTTTTACCCAGCAACAACACTTCCATTCTCCAAATACCGTTGTCCTTACGAACCAGGTGATGATAAAAAATAAAACCAGAGAAAAAAAACACACTTTTCATTTCAAAAACGTTCCCAAGTTGGAACCTGACAATTGGTTACCTTTTGGCAAGGACAATAAAGAATTTCTTACACGCTTAACTTCTTTTATAAGTGTAATTAATCATTCAAACAAAAATTTCTCCCTTTTTAATGCACATACAACATATTCCTCAATCATTTGTGCCATTCAGTGCCTCTATCGAAATTTTATCAAAAGCAAGTCAGTTGAAGTATAAATTAAATTTTAATTCATTATGTGGATCATCCATGAAGAAATTTAAAGTCATTTCATGAGATGAAAACTATGTATCGATTTACAACAGTATTCTGCCTTATTTGCCATTAATCAATCGCAAAATTCCTATTCACCATTAAATTAATAAATTCTACGTATGCTTCAGTAAAATTTGCGTTCAATACAACGCTGTTTCAATTGAGGGAAAAATTCCCAGACATTTTAATAACACCAATAGTATTTCTTCAATGGCCATCACCCTTTATCATCTGACGAATTCTAAAATAAAAATTGATGATTTCATAATAGCATAATACAATGGTATGAAAACCTGGAGCTACAATAAGCATCTCCTTTTCTATACCGACTCCAAAGCATTGTTATAAACTAGATTTTAAATGCAATAAGTATTACTGGAAGTACTTGTCTTACATAGATTTTTAAACGATATAATATTAGCAGTAAGAAACCAAATAATTAGACCACTTCAAGTTTTTTTAAAATATTTTTTAAACCTTTAAATAAAACATTCATTATGATTTATGATTCAACATGTTATGATTCAGTTTGTAAGAAAATATTTTACGTTTGGTCGTAAAGTACCTTGAAGAAAAAGATTCCTTTTTGCGTCTAGTTGAATTCTTTCTTCCTCCTTTACGAATTTAGGTTTAATTTAATTTAGTCAATTAGTTAGAATCCCAGATGTTGCTTAGTAAACATGATATGTTTAAAGTATTTATCAAGAGCTATGTAATTCTTAGTTTTACAGTCCGGAATAAAATGCAATCAATTCTATATTTGATAAGAAAAAAAAACTACGAGACAATTTAAACGTTGCTGGTCACCATCAAACTTTTATACAATTACTTATCATTGTTACATGTGCTTAACGATGATATTATACTTGTGTGGAGCTACGTGATTCAAAAAAATATGGAATAATCTGATGTTGAAAAGGAGTTTGTTGTAATCCCCCTTTCCGACGGTAAACACACGTGTCGAAAATACGAGATCCAATTACAAAGTTCGAAAAATCAAATGGTCAGACACAGTATTGTGTTTGTAGAATAATGGCAATAAAATAGAAAGACGATACATTGAGGCATTTGTAAATCTTATTTTAGAAATCCATAACGACTAATCATAAATGCAGGTGTAAGAGTGAATAAAAACCATTTCCCGTTAAATTAAAGGATAACTTGGATATGACATGCACTATACAAGAAAATACAAAGTTACAGAGAAAAATAAAAACATTTCTAGCACCGATTATGGAATAATTAGCTCGCTTTATGGCAAACAAGGATTATCTGGTTCCCTTAATTAACATGCGACGTTCTAACACTCAACTATCTCGGGGTATAGGTAGGCATGGACAGAAAACCGGATTTTTTGTTTTCAAAATTTGTCTTTTTTCTTTACAAGAATTCTTCTCATAAAAGAAACTAGAACATCAAAGAGTACTGCAAAGGTTGAAACAACTTCTGCCTTCTCGACTTATAATTTAAACCAATTCTTAACATGGTCATACGTTTTTTAGTCGCTATCTTTACAATGTAACTTTCTCGTAACTCTCTCGTGATAAACGAGAGGCTCCATAATAAAATGTAACTCTCTCAACATGAACGAAAGCACCCATGAGCTTTGTGGAACAAAGGGATTATCTACTTTTTAACAGTAATTTTTACGAAGACAACATTTAGTAAGCAAAGCATTTGCATCGTCTAAATTTTAATGTATCGTAACAATCCTTACTAAAAAAGTCATTAGCGCGACAACATGCCAGTATTCAAGCTTTCCTTTAATCATTATGCTTTTCTCTAACCCAAAATGGTTAATATTTACTGTAATACCTTCTACTTTTATAAATAATCGTTGTGAATAACTAGAATCAGATTCACAAGCGCCCCTAAACTCAAAAGCATCTCCTAACCATTTTATTGCCACCATTTTAAACTAAACAAACAATACTATGTCCGACCATTTGATTGTCTGAATTTTGCAATTTGATCTCGTTTTTTTGACACGCGTGTCTACCGTCGAAAAGGTTGATTCAATTCAAGTGTTCTCATAAAGAGTGATCTGATGATTGAACTCGAGTTTTTATGTATATACTAGTCTAGTGTCTATTCAAAATTTAGTCTTTATATATGTACTCTAATCTAGCGTCTTTATCAGGAGTGATGAAATTGATCTGATGTTAAAACTTAAGCCATATACGTATAACCCCTCTCTCGTGCAATTATCAGGAGTGATTTGATATTAAAACTTAAGAAATTATCCAGTTCAGTGTACCATATAAAACTTTGATATTCTGTATTTAATCTGATAATGAAATGACAAACAAACCTGATGTAGCCTCCTGACCGTCAGAATCAGCCGCAGCACCATTTACTTTCGAGCTCTGATGATATTTTGTAGATAAATCACCATGTTTTGATTGATATTCCAATACTTTTTGATATATCATAGCTATAAAAAAGGAGAAAACACTAAAACATGGATACAAAACACTTTAAAAAATATCTCAAAGGATTGTTTAGTGATAAGTTCTCTAAGTTTTAACAGCCCATTTACAATGAAACACACAAAAGAGATTTATTTATTCTAATGAAAAATTAATGCGCTATTTACGCGGGGAAGGGGGATTGTTAAGATAATTAATTACTATCTCAATGAAAGGTTATTTTCTCTGTGTAAGTTTGAGACTGTAACTTACTTTTCCATTCTTCAACAGTGTGTTCCTGTTCATCGATTGAGTGATCGTACTTCTTCGGGGCCGGCTATAACATTATTTAAAATGCCAAGATATAAGTAAGATATTACAGGAAACGCTGTAGGGAAGTCAATCCTTAGCAAATAAATAAAGACAACGCGTTTACAATTGCCAAAAATCGCTGCATGTAAGTAATAAAAGAGAACTATCCTTGTCCATTTATGTTCAAAGTTCTATTTGACTTACCCCAAGTACCTCTCCTTTATCATACCATATATTTACATAGGGGTGTTGTAAAGCTTGGTCAACGGAATATCTTTTCGCTGGATCAACAACCAATACTTTGGTTAAGAAATCACGCGCATCATCAGCTTAAAAAGATGCAGCATTTCAGGATGGTAAAATGGAGTGAAAATATTAGTTCTTAACAAGTCAAAAATGATACGTACTCCACGCTAAATTTTATTTTGGAGAGATTGATGTGGAAAATTAAGACCATTTAGACGTATGCATACAAACTAATTTCCTTATATCTAGGAAACTAGGATGTTTATCACAAACGGTCTAATGTCGTAGCTCTATGCTCTCTTGCTCCAGTCACGTGATAAGCGTTTTCAGAAATAATCTGATTGCTTAACAACCACTACCAAAAATATAAAACATGAAAACGCCTCAATTGAAATTCATCATACTTTTTCGAAGATCACGTGGTGAATCATTTGGAAACAGTTCATCGGGAAACAGTTCTTCAAAAGACTTTCCTCGGTGCCTTAGTCTGCTCTTGCAATACATACGAACAGTAGGTTGAAGATTTTCGAAGAAAGCCTCTTCTGGAGTTCCCAAATGCTCGGTGATCTTATGCCATTGGTCGATATCTGAAACGCACGAGTTAAGTAAAAACAAAACAAACCTACAAAAAAGGAAGTTTATCATTCGAAGATTGAAGATAATTTAAGCAATGTACGTAACAGTACTTATTTTTCCTTAGTCTAAATAAAATAACGTTACACTTAAAGACATGATAGCTAAATAGTCTAGAAGCGTTAAACAATACTGAAAAAGGATACGATCAACACCGGCAAACATAACTTGTCCTTGAATCATCTCACCAAATATACAACCGATTGACCAGCAGTCCACGTTCTCGCTGTAGCCCATCCCAAGAATCACTTCAGGTGCTCGGTAATATCGCGTCACAACGTATGGCGTCATCATAAAGTTTGAACCCGCTGACCGGGCAAGACCAAAGTCGAGAATCTATATCAAAGATATCAATAATCAATGCATTAAAAGTCCTCATTTGAAGCACAAGTACTAAAAATCTCCATCTTAAAATGAAACAAGCCAATGAGCCTTATTCACATCCTCTAGGATAAGCATGGCAGAATTCACGCTAGAAATCTTTATCTAATAGCCACACAAATAAATTAGCAACATCTGCCTCCTCTTGCATGGCGTAGAGTTCCTACTAAACATACTATTCTCTCACCTTAAGGCTACAATCAGATTTAACGACAATATTGCTTGGTTTCAGATCCTGTGTAAAATATGAAAGATACATTAGTGACAACAAAAGATCATGCAAAGTCTTCTTGACAAACCACACAAGGATCAACATTAAAGACATAACATTTTAATAATTGCATTGAATAAATTAAAATACATCTAGACAATGTGATAGAAGCATCTACAGTTTCAGAGCATCAAAAAGATGTGTATAGTTGACTCTCATTCACATTATTTAACAAAAGAACTAACAAGTGAGACCAGATACATACCCTATGAATTATACCTGCAGCATGAAGATGCTTTAAGAAAGAGAAAGAAAGATAAATACACATAAGTAAGAGCTAAAGAATACACTCATCAAAAGCAAATAAACAAGCTCTATATAAGCTGATTAGTTGACTCTCTGTTTCACTGTAATTACAAAAAAAGTATTATATAACAAAATAATTATACCTTCACACCACAAAGCATTTGGTAGAGTAAATAAGACAAACGTTCATGATCCAAATCCATTGAAATGACTTGGCATAAATTAGCATCCATGAGCTCCATTACAAGATATCTAAGAATGAGCATTTAAATGATATATTTACAAAATCCAACACAGATTAATTTTATAACAAAATTTAAATTTTAAAAAATAGCAACAATAAAACATGTGCACTGACAATGATTTGTCTATAGCTAAGTTTACATGGGCCTGCACTAATTGATCTGAGCTTTGTCAATTAAATCATTTAAAAAGATTTTGAAAATCAATCATGAATACATATTGGAGAAAAATGAATATTTGTCTGTTTTACATTATTGTTATTTTATAAAAAAGATAAAATTGGTCTATTCTCACTCATCTGCTCTCAAGTTCTCCCAAAGTTTTCATTGGTTAGCATAAGCCTGTGCTAACACAGTAAAAATCTTTTATTTTTTAAATGAAAATTTTATTTTTTTGGATGAGATTTTATGAATGCATCGACTGCTAAATTGCATTCACCAAATCATGAATAACAAACAACTGAATTAAAAATTGCAACAATTGTAAAAACATGAATTTTTCATAAACTTTCCAAAGATTCAGTTCTGTAAATAATTTTACTTACAAGTCAGTAAATTCTTGCAAAGAGTCTTGAGGAGTAAACACATTCAGCAATGAGACAATCTGAGTAAAAAACATTGAAACAATTATCATGAACATACAAATGATGCTACCACATAAATATGATATTAAAATAAAAAAATATTAAGTTATTATATCCACTAACATTTTTATGATTGACAAGTTGCATAAGGACCAGCTCTCTATAGGCCCTTTTTGCATGCGTAACATTTTGAAATGGCCGATTCAGTTTCTTAATGGCAACTTTTTCCCCTGTTTCTGAATCATGTGCAGAACTATGAAAACAAAAGTAAGAATATAAAAGCAACCTGAATAAACTAAATATTTTATTGACTATTTTTTTCAAGCAACCTATAATGTTGTTAACAAAACCGTTAGTGTAATGATTAACTTTGAACTTGGCAAAGTATATATGTGACATCAATACATAGGAACTGTTTCATCAAACAAATGCAAAAATGCCAAGGCCACAATGAAGAAAAAAACTGGTACATGTTTAGCTACAATCAAATTATTCAGACTTGCTTTACATAACTTTTAAATGCAAATCAAGTTTGCCTTTTAAAACAATTACTGTCAAATTCATATAATATTGTCAGATATAGTAACAATTTTTTGCATACTAGCTAATGCAGAAGAAACAAATGCACCGGCTCTGTGACAAATAATTCTTGTTTCCATTATGACAAAGCAATTCATTAATATTAACAAATTATTTCATAGGGTCAAGACTCTGTTCTGTAGATTGTCATTCACAAATAAACTGTATTCCTACTTTAAAATATTTTCAATCTCACATTAATTGAAAGTACGGGCCCCTTTCAATCATTTAATGAATTTTCAGAGTTACTTTAGTTCACTCTTCCACAATAGACCAGCTCTACCTTGAATACGTAAGCATTTGTTGACGTCATACCCGTAAAAATACAAGGATATGGGAGTTCTATTTATAAACAAAACAACTTCGTTTTTTTACGATAAAATTATTCATAAAGCTTCTAAGAAAACGCATAAATTGTTGATTTTTGAGGACTTGAGAACAATTGTAAACAATTATATTATCGCATTGACTTCTTGTCGCAAAACTTTGACAGTTGTTTTAATGACAGCACTTTGATATCGTTTGAGAGGAAAATAAGATATTAAAAGTATAAAACATTAAATATGAAAACAAAGAAAGAAAAAATAATGCAATATTTTCTCCGTTTCTCACAACGCTTACCAAACCATTCCTTGCGCTCCAGAACCGATAGGTTGTAAATTTTCGTATCTTTTTAGCACCGTGAATGACGTATCGCCAATCATTGTCGAATAAAACATCTTGAAAAATTACACTCTTGCCAAAAATAAGTACGGCAAGAGGATAGAATACTACATGTTCATTGTCTTAGCCATATACATCGGGTGAAATTCCTAAAATTTTATCAAACAACTTATAAATTCGGAGATAAAACCCATAACCAAAGACTCCGTACTCGTCAACACAACTTTTGCGTCGTTGCCAGTTGCACCTACTACGCATGCGTGTATATCGCTCTATCCCAGTCTGCCAGTGAGTTTGCCAGTGCCCGATGTACAAGGATTTGGTAAATTTGTAATTTAGTATGTTTCATTAAACATAAGTTGTTCCCATAATGTAATTTTATTCTTTTCTCTAAGAAAGCGGACAAGCTTATCTCCAATGTAATAAGCAGTCAGTCAAATGAGCCACTCTTATATCTTATCAATTTTGATATTTCAAGATACAGACCTTGATAAGTTTCTGCATTTCAATTAGAAAAAAAACTTCAACATCACTTATTTCATCACATTAAGGCCTTCTGGTAGGACAATGTTCATGTATTATAAATAATTCGTCACTTTCCTTTCGTAAAACGTTTAAAATTATCGTCTTTGTCGTTTCCAGACACTATTTCTGAATCAAAATCTGGCCTAATCTCAAATGAACACGATGTTCAAGTGGTACTGTTTTAATTTCCGGCTCCTCTTGGTTTTCATCACTTACACCAATTTTCTTTTTCGATGATACAATGGTCTGGTAATCGTATTGAAGAATTAGGGAAAACTAAAATGAGCAACATTAAACATAATTACGTCTTATGAGTGAAAAACCAGCAAAGACATTACCACAACATCATTTGATGGAAAGCATCAGTATCTCAGCCAATCAAGCATCAGTATCTCAGCCAATCAAGCATCAGTATCGCAGACAATCAAGCATCAGTATCTCAGCCAATCAAAGTCAGCAGCAATGACAACAACAACCAATCAAAATTCTTATTTTAGCAAATAGTCTGCAACCCCGTTTTAAACGCAAAAACTAATATCTGAACTACGAATATAAAAAGTCGACCAATTTACAATTTTTAATCTCGAACGACTTCTGCATCTTAGCAAGTGAAATGGACTTCGATTTATCTATCTGTTAATTATGTCAATTTGTCGTAAATTTCTACAAATAGAATATAGTATTACATAAATGCCATTGTATGGTGTACCTCAACATCCCCTGATTTCCTCAAAGGAATGACGTCAATATAGAACCACAACTTGTTTGCCTGACGCAACGCTATAACACTAAACAAATACAAGTATAAGTCAACAACGCATTGGCAGCCAATTCAAATTTTCAAAATTTCCAAAACATGAAATGACTCTAATTAATTTTCCAATGCACATACCTCGGATCATCTTCATATTTTGCAGTCGTAACTTCGCTTTCATCGTATTCTGCTGCGTCATCTCTAGCAGCTAATTCAAGCGGTCCAGACGGCAGCAGTACCTATAGTAAACGAAAAAGAAAGACCTATATAGTATAGAGGTTTCAACTACTGGTTTCAACATACAGCTACAGAATTACAACCATTAAGTATGACATTTGAAATTGAAAATGGAACTAATCTTTGTTAACTTGTTAAAAAAGGCAATATATTAAAATGAAGACCTTGTGGTGTGAACCAACAAATGAGAGAAATGACACTCAAAAAGTACAATCTCTGCGAGGCAATATGGCACAAAAAATAAAACTACTAAACTGCCAATGATGCTAGGTGAAGCATCAAGGATCGTGTAATACAATATAGTATCACCGTTATCTTCACCTCAACAGTATCATCCAGGATACAGTTATCACCATTATTATCCACGGGAATTTTCTGAGCTTTTGTCAATCCTCTGTCAGACGATCCAAGAGATATACTTCCACTCTTATTCATCTCCACTTTTTCATTTATTTCCTGCGTTCCTTTTTCAGGCACTTCTTCGAAAACATCATCTTTCGAATTCAACATGGGAGCTGATCTCAGTGTCACGCTGATTGGGTAGTCAAGTGGATTCTTCAATGAAAGCGTAACACGTGATTTCTAAAAAAACAAGTTCGGAGAAGTCTTCACATAGAAGAAATCGTTTCTTTCACTGCTGCAAAGTTAACTCCAAATACCTTTTGAAAGGAAAAATCATCCACATTTGATACTTGTATTTGAGGAACATAATTTCTGGGAGGAAGAAAAACAACAACGACATATTTACTTTTATCGTAAATGATATAATTTTTAATTTCGATCAATTTAGACTTACAAAGCAAAAAATTGGATCTTGTACTTCGTTGAATTTGGGTTGAATTCTGGTTTTAACAAATTATGTTCACATTGCTAAATAAATGGGTTTTTTTTTGAAAAATTCAAAGAAGCATTTCTATGTCATATATGTCTTCATTTGCATTGTCGTCATGTCATAAATGTTATCACTTATCTTATAGTAAATAATTATAACTGTACTGACAATACCACATACCCGACAACGTTGTGATTGCTTTGCAATGAGATATTTATGCCTTGGATAAAAATCACTAAACAAAGTTACAGATATAAAAATAATTATTTTAGTTAGAAATTCTAAATCAACTTCTTAGCCAATACCATCATAGTATATAAGAAAAAAAATTATTTCTCAAACCTAGTTTGTGAAAACTGAAAGTCAGGTTGTGAAAGCATCTGAAATAATGACGAGGACTTCTCAAGTTTCACTACTTCACTGTACAATTCCTGGCGCGGAGGTTGCTCAGTTGATTTTGATCGCTCATCAAACTTGATATCCTCTTCAATTCCAGCACTACTAACAAAATCAAACTTCAAATCTCATCTAAGCCACATGTTTTCCAAGTGCATATACTTAGTGTGCGAATTAACGGTGTGCAATGTCAATTTGCACATCGTTTTAGCTAAAATGGAAACAACTGCAAATCACTTTTTCAAACGATATGCAAAGAACTTCTTTATTGATTACTACCACATAAATTGAAGAAAGTTTTCAAGCTTAATCTTTACTGATCTTTACGTTATAAACGAGTGCGCTGCACGACATTAAAATCCATGTTGGCACAATGTCATCAAATTCAAAGACGTTGTCATTGAGACTGGGAAGTCTGTCAACAGTCTACATACATTGTGCTTATGTGCTTATGACAATGGGGTTGTAATACATTATTAATGTCAATTTTTGCATTTGCGTTGTTTTGTACACCGTTACATACTGTTTTTGGCATCATAGCTATTTTGAGTATTTTCAGTAAATTCGGGAAACATTTTGATTTTGATTCTTAGAAGTTAGACAAAAAAACTTAAATAGGCCAAATTTGAAGAATAAACCAAAGGGAATTTTGATTTTAAATAAGCCTAACGTGAGAAAAAGAAGCCAAATTTGGCTCATAATATTAAGCCAAATTTGGCTCAAAATATTAAGCCAAACTGGCAACCTTGATCAGCCATACTTTTTGCTTTTACATATTGTTTATAATATGACATAAATATGATGTTTTTTACTGTAAGTAAACATCAAGGATGTTACTGTTAATCAGAAAGTATAATTCGGTAATTCCCTTTTCACTTTTGTCTTGCCATTTTCGTCGAAAGGTTGTAGCTACCAGCAAAGTTAAGACAGTAAAAAAATGGATGAAAACATCAAATGCTGACTCATTTGATTACTAGGATAATGGGCAAGTGGTGAATTTATTGCACTGTAAAGTTTGCACAAAAAAGAGGAGAGAATAACATGCGAAAAATATTTCTCTCATACATTTATAACTGGATCAGCGGTTGTAACGAAAAACACTGTCGTAAATCATATGAATTTGTTCATGTTTGAAAATATTAATTTAGCAATTAGCGCTATATAATAATGAACGTAATATTGATTTGATTATGCCACCAAAGAAACTAACTCGCACACTGATATAACCATTTCAAAATTAAAGTTCTGTTTTATTATTTCACAGTGGCAAAAATGTCAATTTAGCGGATTTCCTCAAATATATATGATCAGTAGACTAACCCTCTGTTCAAAGATAAACTTCTCATCAACGACAAACTGCTTCTTTTCTTCATCAAAGCCAAATTTCCAGTCTAAAATTAGAAATAAATTACAACAATTTCATCCAACTATCAAGTGTTTTTAAGACAACTCTTAATTCAACAAACTTTTAAAGCAAAACTTGACGATGTTATGTGCATGTAACTTTTCTTTTTCAATTTTAATTTTTCACGATCATGTTGTTCCTTTGCAGCAAGTTTCTTGTAATATTCAACCAAAACATTCATCTTGAAAGTGAAACAGACATAATGTAATGAAACAATCAATGAACATTTCACTATAAATCAAGACAAAATTTCTTTCATACTCGCTGGGATGCTGGATTCTCTGGCTCTGGCCAACCGCTGTTAGCTGTAAAACATTACAAGAATTTATTAGTATAACAAGGACATATTTTGTGAATGCAGTAGTGTACAAGTAAATTTCAGGAAAGTTTAACAAGCTTTGAATGATGCTAACGCCATTGCCATGGATTTACAACGAAAATTTTCAAATACCACAACTAACCATTGCTTTTATCAGGAATTTGCACATCTCGTGTAGACCATCGACAGAAGCCACATGCAAGATAAAATACTTTCTTTGCAGTTGCTTTTTCTTCCGGATTTTCTGATGGTATAGCAACAGCTGTTGCACGAGTTGAGAGTGCATTACCACATGATGGGCATTCATAGCAATTTGCACACCTAGATTATAAATTTATTCTTCAACAGGAGTTATTTTGTGTTTTGTCTTAGGATAAAAAGAATATGAGGTAGTTATTTTTCCATATTGATTTGGATCTATTTGTTATACTTCATGTACATATTTCATATACTATTAACTTCATGTACCTATTCTTTTTCACCTTTGCTTCAGCAGAGGGCATGTTCTCCAAGCAATTGGGACAGTAGTAGGAGTCTGTCTAGCAATCAAAATTTGAACACCATTTTTACAGGTTAAACTCATAAAATGCACATAAATTAAAGTTGTCAATGACAGAAAATTAACATTAAAAACAAACCTCTGTGTAAACACACAACTGGCATCGCATCTCAACACAATAGCGACAAAAATATAAAGTGCTCAACGGTGAGGCTAGTTTGCACGAACAACAATACAAGACACTCCTTGACCAAAAAATATCCGCCATGTTAATTTACAGTTGTCTTTAGCCGGACA
The DNA here is from genome assembly GCF_021976095.1 of Xenia sp. Carnegie-2017. Lineage (NCBI taxonomy): Eukaryota > Metazoa > Cnidaria > Anthozoa > Malacalcyonacea > Xeniidae > Xenia > Xenia sp. Carnegie-2017. The sequence goes on along the minus strand of NW_025813436.1, from coordinate 8,237,449 downwards.
CAGTCGTCGTTAGTCGACGTCGTGTGAGATCGTGCGAAATCACATCAACGAGCGAGCGATGAGGAAGGTAATCTCATCAAAACTGTTCAGTCTGTGTGACCATGTGAACATCGTCAGGTACACTCATGCAAACCAAGATTGTTAACATGATCCAAATTTTACTGCATTTCCCGAAATACTTATGTTCTTGCGTTAATGATTTTCTTTCTTGCATTATCAAATAAGGCATTATATGGCCGTTTTCACATTTCTAGTAAGGCTAGCCTACAGGGAGCGTTTGTTTTGACAACTTGTTTAACCCTTACTTGACGTTTGAAACACCCACATATCAAAATTTGATATTTTTATCAATTATATTTTCATGTATACATTTCTCGAGACTACATTTGTCAACAGGTGTTGCTATCTAAATAAGGATTAATACGTTTTGCTTTAAAGCTACTGACTACAGATGTTGGAGATCAGAAACAAGGCAAATAAAGTGCTGAATAATTACAGTCGTTTCCAAAAAGATATGAATGTCTTATTTCAAAGTGAATACTCATAGATCTTTTCCTTTTACATTGATTTTGAGAGAAAAGAAACAATGTATAGGTGGACTATTCTTTCTAAATTTAATTTGACGATCAAAATACCAACTATTTCTGAATGTGACATGACCTTTTACAGAGAGTATATTAATTTCACTCTAAAATGCGATAACATACACCAGAGATATTACGTTATTTAATCACAATATCTACTATTTGGCAATAAAATCATAACTTTTTTGTTGTGCGAATAATAACATGTATTTACAAATCGACAAATTACAACTGTACAAACAAATATTTCACCAAATAGAGAATTTTAATCAAATCATATAAGTGTAACTTCCACTTGTTTTTTACCCAGAAAAATGAAATAGCTGTGTGGATAAATTCTACAGTCTTCACACTTAAACAATTTGGACTGTCAATTTCAACGTACTAAAATTATATTCAAAGTTTTTTTTTAAGTGAAAATATCGTGAACAGTACAGCCTAATTATTTTCCATCCAAATATTGTTTGAATAACCGTTATAATTGTCTAGTCCACAGATGCTATAATTCACAGGTAAATTTTTGCACTCACTGTATTGCAGGATAGTTGTAAGTGAGCAAATGTAGTTTTTTGCCAATCGTAATATCTCTACTTGTGTTAACTTTCTCTGTTCGTCGCCGCACGACTCTATGCAGCGTGGAACGACACTCCTTAGAACCTGAAATGCTGCATTCAGTCTTGCTTTTCGACCTCGCTCTCTCGCATTTCGTCTTTCTTGTCTGGAAGACCTTTCACTGACGATTGTAATTTTAGATTCTGACTTTTTCGTCGTGTTTTTCTTTTCCTTTAACATAAGACCCGCTGTGTTGAGTTGGAAAAGAGTCCAAAATGTCACTTGCAAATAGTTTTTCCTTCTCTTCGTTTGATTTTGGTTCGTTAAACTCAGAAATTTCTGCAAAAAAACAGCACACGTAGAAATGAGATAAAAATAATACTGTGTTGTATTACAAAGAGAACTGTAAACATGACAGACTTTCCAAAACAAAATAATAAACAAAACATATGCATGGCCTTTGTCATAAAGAGACCTTTTCAAAATGAATGATCAAAATGTATGTTTAGAGTAGTTAACTCAACAAATCTTGATCGAAATTTTGATTGACACCTTGAATGTCTCGAATTTCCAGCCTAGAACAATTTATGAACACAATAAATAGTTTGCATTTAATGTCTAAGTGTATAGCTTGAACGATATAAATTGGTGATCATTGACTTTTGCTTAAGAAAGTTGAAAACGTATAAAACAAACTATTCATTTGCGTATCTATGAATCGACGTGTACCTTTTGCACGTTGTTGCAATGCCATGAGGCTAATATATCGCGTGTCGTAAGTGAGACTTCCTTGTAGAAACTTTATGCCTACGGGATGAAAGAGAAGAAATACAAAAAAAAAACACGAACGCTTTTACGAACGTTGCATTTCGCATGAAAAAAGGTGAAAGGTCTAATAAAATTTAAGGCAAAAATTTGCTGCATTAATAATGTTTTCAGGTCATAAAAGGTGGACAATCTCTTATATCGAAATTGCTATGTGACTCCTCAATTTTATAAATATATGTTACAATTTAAATAGTTCTATTCTCGAGTATTAGGCATTAGTTTCGTAAAAATTACTCTAAAGTCACTTTACAGAAATTTTTTTACAAAGACATACTCAAAACCAATTCGAAGCTTTTCTTTTTTTCCAATAACACGATGTTCTGTAGTATTTTCTACCATTGTCATACCAAATTACATTTTCATTATTAGAGAAAAAATAAAAATATTTCAGATATACTGTTTTACAAAGTTGATTGAGAGATAAATTTACGAAGCTTAGTTGATTGGTATATATGAGCGACTACATGTGTCAAATAGACAGCTTACCATTGAATTGCACATTGAGTTTACACAATTATACTTTACAAAGAAGAAAGAAAAGCAAAAGTTCGAGTTATTTTTACTAAAGACTACAAACATTTTCGTCACGTTTTCAAAATCGTGTTTCAACATATTCATCAGCTTAATCTTACCTCAAAATCGATGAAATAAAACAACTTAGGTTGAACAAGGAGTCGGTCAATTGAAATAGACAAAGAACGTCGTTTAATAACTGCGAACGATGATAGAAACTTTCTCGACTGACGCAGCTTTGATTTATCATTCTATAGCGCATGCGTATGGCACATGTACTTAATAATAACAATAGCCGAGAGAGGAGGGGCAAGGTCACATGGTGAATAAAAACGATTTTGTTCTTTTTAGCCGATTTATATGACATTTGTGGAAAAGATTACAGCAACAGGAGGCTTCCACAGAAACGGTCAAATATTCTGCACGTTGCATCTGTTCTAGCCCCTCCCAGTTTTTTCATTGCATTGTTTATCAGACAAGGCCCTTTTTTATTAGCAACAAAATCGTGAAATTTTACTTCAATTAATCTTTGCAAACCAATTAATGCCAACAGCTATTAATTTCCATCTTTCATATCCTAGCACAACATATGTTATGACTTCACTTAACCCATGGAAAAATTCAATACGTATAGTAACGAGCTTTTTGCAACAATGAATGAATAAAAACATGGGTACCAAAGCTATGAATTAGAGAGATACATTGGTTTCGCTCTGTTTACGATGTTTTTTATGTATAGTTGACAGCATTTCATTCAAATTGCGCATGTATATTGTACAAAGCAACTTTCAATTGTGTGCAAACACATGTATGAATGTTTTTAGTGGAACTTTTAAAACGTGACTACTCGTATTGGCTACGAAAATAAAAGCTACGATTTTCTTTTTGAAAGGTAGGAAACATGTGCTTGATTATATATTGAAAAGCGTGTTTTAACAAAAGACCACATGTAGACAGGCGAAGGTAAGTCTGTGCATTATGTTCAGAACATGAGTGGCACGTAGCATGTATAGATATAAAGTTCTCATTGTCCTTTGGTAGACTCTCGCATATGACATCTCGTTTTCTAACATTCTAATGTAAAAATTTAGACAACAACCTGATCTTACAAACGGAGTAATCGTTTTAAACAAGAAGATTGAAGTGCACGTTAAATGTTTGTTTTTCTGTTTGGATGTTTATTAAAGAAAACATGGACGTCATATTTGATGTGATATTAAGGACGCAACGATACATGAACAAAATTTTTCACTCATCAAAATTGAGAAGAAAACGGTGGAGATAATCCACACTTACATTCCTAGGTGTAAAAAAATTATCTCTAAGACTTTCTTCAAAGATGTTTAACTTCAACAAATAAAATCGGGGGAAAAACACGGTCTAAACTGTAAAAATTACTTGTAAAACATTTTGACAAAAAATGTGAGAATTTGACATTTGTAGACCATTTTTTCATTCTGGTCAGAAAAAAGAAAGATAACTCTAAAATTTCAACAAAAACCCAAATAAATTTTTTATGCATATTTCTTATTAATATTTTAAGCTAGTCTTTTTGATGCTAATTAGATTTCGGTATTGTGTAAAAAATGCTGTTTTGTTTGTACGATGTTCTTGTACGTGTGTGGTAAAAAATACAACGGACAATTGATTTATTATTTGTGGAAAATTTATTTCTGTCGTAAGGAAACCTTTTTATCACAGAACTATTTATTTGAGTTTCCTTTGAAGATTTAAGCAATGACAGAATAAATTTCGAAATATGAATAACTATTTTGTACTTGACCATGCCGTTGAGAGATTATTGTAATTTATAATATGGAAAAGCACAAAACGTAGCAAACGTGATAGTACATCGCAAGAATAAAATTATATAGATAAATTCGTCAGGTAAATTTATCAAAAAAACTATAGAACAACAGTGCCGAAACATGAGTCATATGAAAGCAATAGTTTACTTAAAATCATGAAACTAGCGACCGGGTATTGTTTGAAAGCAAGTGATAGAGATAACCTTTTATTCTGTATATGAGAATAGTTTTAACTTATAATTTTGAAGATTTTTTGATTAAGAGAATTTTCAATAAATTTCCATTATATATATAATAATAATAATAATAAACTCTTATATGAATGCCAATCAGGTAGGCTGTTATTGCAATACACAATAATGAATCCAATGAACAGATCGTACAAATATATAGTGTGTAATGTACTATTTTATCTCAAGAGGTACGCACGTCAATCGCACGTTTTTTGAACTTTGGTTTGTGTAGTTTCAAGACATCCATTCCTGGAATTGAGATGATAAGCGAAGTTTGTCACATTTTAACTAATGTAGATAACGAGCTTTGTTTATTGAACTACAAATTATAATTCGCTTTGTAGTTGCTGCAGTCGATTGTATAATATGACCTACCAAATGACACACAGTGACGTCACAGATAAAAGTGTGTTCTTGACGAACAGTTCGAGGGGTAAAATTTTAGAATTTTAAAATTTGTTTTGAGTATTTCTAGCTCCAAAACACGTCAAAAGTTTTATTTTACAAATGCTTTAAAATAAAGCGCTCGGAGCACAAATGAATAGAACAGTTAAAATACACAGCAAGGAGACCTAGCTGTTGTTTTGGAATTTCAGCAAAAACAGAAAATATTAGACGACGACAAATCTTTCCACAGTTTTAGTTTACAATAAAACTGACTCGCCATTTAAAAACAAAACCTTATATGGTTCTTTTTTATGAAAGCAACTCCTTTTCTGGAAATATCTGAATATGAAAGAAATTCTTTCATTAACTTACTAAAGCTCTGAGCAAACCGAATTTTACGGAATGTGATGAGGTCCCGTCGAGCACGTGCTAGCACTTCATAAGATAGACCTCATGCAAACTAACAATCAAGTCCACCAGGAGGTCACTAATCTAGATTAAACCAGCCCACCCCCCGTTGTTCCACATTAACAAAACTATTAGCATACTTCCGTTATGTACGTGGATGGTATTGTATTATTGTAGGGATTAAAAATAGTGAATCTTGCGAAATAATGATATAAAAATGATAAGAATAACGACAACAATAATTGATGATAATAATAATAACAATAATAATAACAGCATTAATAATAATAACAATAATCATAAAATAATAACTTGTGTTAGCAAAAGATATATCATAAGAATGCATGATTTGTGAATAACGAAACACCTGCTTCACGTGGCACAATAAAAAAATGTTGACCAGGCAAATCACATACAAAAAATGAAGATGGCTCAGCTAAATGATTGGAAGCTGGAAGAAATTTGATGAAATGTTGATAATATGCCATATTACGCATGAACCTTAACCAGAGATGAAAAATGATTGAGACAAATCTGACAAAAACAGTAATTTATACAAATCAATATATTGTTGTCTAAGTTTAAGTAATAATTTCCACGATCAACACAGCCTTCGAATTCAGACAAGAGTGACTAAGATCAATTTCCTTGTGTCAGGAATAGAAAGTCAACAACTTAAATACATCAATTCCATCTAGTGTTCTGAATTTTCATCTTAATTTTTGACAACTATTGTTATGTACATGAATTTTTGTAATTTCAACAGAGACAAAAATTACTTTTTTAAGTTGCTATCAAAAAATATATACATGTATTATCATTGTTGTGATGTAATGTTCAAAATTACCTTACAACATTACGATGTTAGGGAAAAAATTGTTTTTTCTCGTTATGTTTGCATCGTTGAACCATTATGTCGCCATCACACTGCAGTGATCAAGCTTCAGTATCTTTATATACACTTACATAAATATCAGCAAAATAATTATACATAGCCTTCCGCATCTATATGTAAGTGTATAGAAAGATGTATCAAGTTAAAGACGAAACGTAATCAATAAATCATCTTTCCACATACCACGATTCTATGGTATGGCTTTGGCACGATATATGTTGCTTTGACACTGGATTGACTAAGCTTCACATCATGCTATAAATTGGTACAATCTAGCGAGTATCAAAATCCTAGTCTCAAGACTTGCTTCTGTACAGATCTATAATTTGCACAGGAACAAGACATTGCTTTGTGATTGATATATAAAATAACAAAATCTTCATTGTAAAAGAAAACAAATAGAAAACTTCTCTTCACAAAATTCTTTAACTTCTCTTCACAAAGTTCTTTAACTTCTCTTCACAAAATTCTTTAACTTCTCTTCACAAAGTTCTTTAACTTCTCTTCACAAAGTTCTTTAGCTTCTCTTCACAAAATTCTTTAACTTCTCTTCACAAAATTCTTTAACTTCTCTTCACAAAATTCTTTAACTTCTCTTCACAAAGTTCTTTAACTTCTCTTCACAAAATTCTTTAACTTCTCTTCACAAAGTTCTTTAGCTTCTCTTCAGAATGTTCTTTAAGAAAGTTCTTTGACTTTAAAAATAAACTCTATACCATTTCATATATGATACACGTACAACTTAAGAAAGGGACTTACGAATCAATCTTCACGAACACTTTAGGTCTCGAAAAAACTTTCAAAGCGTTTTCAATTTCACGTAGTTTAGTCTCGATTTCAACCTTTCTCTGTTTTATACGTAGGGTATCACAACTTACAGGGAGTGAATTCAGTTCAATTGTCCATTCTTGTTGCTCTAAAGTGACACATTTCATTTTAGATCTTTGAAACAAGAGGATTCACGCTAGATGAGTATTTTATTATTAAAACTAGCTTTGATTAAAACTTCGTCACATGGTAAGACTTAACTTATGTACATACTCTAATCCAGTGTCTTCATGAGGAGTTATATGATTTGAAAACTCGACTCCTCATGTACTTCAGTTCAGTGGCGGCGGAACATTGATATTTGGGGTGAGGGAGGCTATATTCATATATTCATATGTTCTCATCTGTAAACACAATTGATTTCAATAGAAAATAATTAAGTAAAACATGCATATATGAATAATACCCCCCCCAATTATCAATGCTCCGCCGCCCTTGCGGACTAGTTTAAAGACTAGTCCACACTCAGAATTGATCTGATTATGTAAATTGTCTCCACTCCACAATCCGCTCAGGGATAGAAATTTCTTTTTTGCAAGTGCTCTGTTTTTGATAACCTCTCATATGAGACACGTGGCCCACTTTACTCAAATTTCACTCTTACTTTTTTTCAGAAGATCCAAAGTTTGCAGTCGTTCATTCCGTGGCATTAGAGTGTGCCCCGGTGGTATGCTGGGATCTGGTATATTTTTTATTCTTTCTTCCTCATCAGTTCTCCATTGCTCCTGTCGTTTGCGCAAACTGAAGATGGATAAAAAAATATCAATTAAAGACCACTTCACATTTATATTGAACTCATTAAATAAGATTATGAAATAAGCTAAGTTGAGAGTTGGTAAAAAATGGAACGCAATTTCATGTAAATACATGCAGCATGTGACCACAGAAAGAAACTTGACAAATAAATAAGTTTTGAAAAATGGGTAAAATTTTCTAGCAAGGCTACACACAAACACATATGAAACATTTCCATCACACTCACTAGCTTGGTACTTCGCCACGTTTATACTTCTTTTCATTTTCGGCTCTTTTTCGCTCCAGCTCTTCAACTGCCACAGCAGACGGAGGACGACGACGGAGTACTGGTGAGGAAGTGATTTGTCGAATGTTTTTCGAAATATGATTGACTTTTGCTACCTTTGACTTTTCCTGTGTGTTTGAAAACCCCCACAAAAATTTCAAAACAAAGTATAAAAAAACAGTGATCACAACAATGATGAACACTTTTACACCAGAAGCAATAAAAATGATGATAATAAGTGAAAATAGATAACGTGTACCACAGTATCAGAATAGATAGTGATGAATGAACAACAGAGAATGAGAACAGTCTTTACACTACCTAAAATATAAACTAAGATAACGTGTGTCAGAATAGACAGTGACGAATGAACAACAAAGAATGAGAACAGTCTTTACACTACCTAAAATATAAACTAAGATGACGTGTGTCAGTGTAGGTAATGATGAATGAACAACAGAGAATGAGAACAGTTTTTACACTACCTAAAATATAAACTATGATAACGTGTGTCAGTGTAGGTAATGATGAATGAACAACAGAGAATGAGAACAGTCTTTACACTATCTCAAATATAGACTAAGATAACGTGTGTCAGTGTAGGTAGTGATGAATGAACATTTGAAATAACGTGTCTTGTAGAATATTTCAAAATGGAAAACAGCAAATTAACCGGGCAAACATTATCCAAAAATGCATAATATTCGAATTCTGAGTATCAATTAGTTATTTTGTAGCAGTTATAGGATTTTCTAAAGTTTACACAGGCTTTTTGTCTATCATATGATAATATAAAACACCAAGTTTTTGCTATTCTAGGATATGGTAAGTAAAAGCAACTGATGGAAACCTTATTATGTAATTACTTCTAAAAAATGAAAATGAAAGTGAATGGTGTACAAGTCAATGTACACATAAAATACCTTGGGGATTTCTGTTTCCAATTTATTTTCATGAACATTAGCATGTGGAGTTGAAGGTTTTGTGGATGTCACACGAGATACCGAAGGCGATGCAGATCTTGAGCGCCGACAAACTTGCATTCTTGGAGCCCGAGTTCTTGGAGCATGAGGTGTATCCTACATCAGACAATGGAAATATATTTCATTGATAATTTATAGTAATGTGAAAACTTATAACTTGTAAACTGATGATTGAAATATTGTCATACTTGCATGAATTGATTAAAAGCAATGATCAAGGGAATAAAAAGGCAATTGAAAGATAAAAACAACAACAAAAAACAGAAAGTAAACTAACCGACAATGCATGGACCCATAAAATAGCAAGAAAGTGGTTCTTCTTTTACTGGGGTGATTTATGAAACATTACGTTTCTTAGACAACAAATACCTTCATATTTCCGAAACCTTACCTGAACTTCAATGGATTTATCTTTTGATTTAACATCTTTAGACTTTTCTGATTTATGAGCGACTTTAAAAGGCTCCCTTTCTGATTCACAGAGCCTGTTTGATCTTTGAATGTTCTTTATTTGTCTTGAATTTTCTTTCACAAAATCTCGCTTCGATTCATGCTTGCCTTTAAAAACAACAACAAACATTGAAAGACTTGAATACCCAGATCCAGAAGACACTTAATCAACATGCATTATTGATGAAGAGTGTAACTAATTACTATGTGCAATTAAATTATGTAAACAGGGTAAGAAAGTCAGAGTAAATAATCCACAATCCCACAACAATTACTAAAATTACAGCTGCCAAAGAGTATTTAAAAAAAACACAATCCATAAATTTTGTCAACTGCTTAATGGTGCTATTTGAGAAGATGTTTCATAACAATTTGTAATGATTTTTCCTAATGAAATCAAAACCACCTAACTGATGCACAAATGTATGCAGGATATGTGCTTTCTTGTTCATGGCCATGTGAGAAAATGATGATGATGTTCATGATGTAAATGTTTTATTCATCACATTAGCAACCATTGATGAATATAAGTAGAGGAAAATGTCACAAATTTGTTGTTAATATATTTGAACACATGACTGTGCGAAGCCAGAGAGAATATATTGGTGGAAGGTAAAGGAGGCAGGGGTTGAACCTTCTGATGGGGCGGCATTAAACTTAAAAATCATTATATCATCTCTTCTTAAGTGGAAAGTTGAATACTCACTTTATTGAACAGGTTCATGTAAGTAAACGCACAACAAAGTGAGAAACGTGCCAAATGCACTGATCATCAACATTTCAGTGTGAGTTGTCATTTAGTTGAAAGTTAGCAATGGAATAAGTTTGTGTATTACTGAAAAATGCAGGCAAATTTTTACCTGATCTGCTACTTGCACGTAACGTCGGTGGTTTCAAGCAAGGATTGAAGAGTTGAGCTATTGTTCCCTGGTTTTTTATTGCATTCATCATTGCTTCCGGTCTTATTCTTGGTTTCAGAGGCTTACTATCTGCTTCTCGTGCAACATCCGTGTTTGGATGTCTTGTTTGTAATCCAGGATCGGCAGGGATCGTCCACGAATTCATCACAAAATCCCACTACTGCTGTCAGATATAAAGGTGACGATTTTCATGTTGTTGAGTTTCTTCCAATACATACGAACATGTATACAGAATTCAATTTTCCCACCTCGGTTTTGTTTACTATCTATCCATGGCAGCCGTTGTGGTTCAATCACGTGACGTTATTTTGTTCTTTATCATCCTTCACGTAGACAAGGCGTCACCATTGGGCGTCACAAGCTGAATGAATGGGTCACCAAATCAAAAGGAGCACACTGCTCGAATGTAGTCAGTCGTATAATAGAGCTGGAAGGCACCGAGTTGAATCTCAAAGGGACAACAAAAATATGAAGGTTACAAAGTCTTAACTATTCAAAACATGGTAGTGCGAACTCAGCTCCAAACAACAAAGAAAATTATATAAATGTTTGATAGATTAAGTAAAAAGGAAATGTACTCGTCCATCCAATAAAATAAATATGCTATTATGAAATGAATGAGTCTTTATGAACTATAACATTTACAGTAATGTTTTTGAAATTGGACAAAGCACTAACCCTGACCTTTTCACCGTCGAGCAACACTTCTGCTTATTGAAGATAGAGTGTAGATGCGCTACAATTTGTCTAATCTTGTTTCCCGTGTAGAAATCTGCTAAAAATACTTAATATCAAGCAAAAGTTTCTACAAATACCAAATGTCTTAGGCTTGTTGCTGGACTATTCAATGTTTGAGTAAAATATTACAGAGTAACAGCAATTGCAGAAATGCGCGTAATGCCAACCAAGAATTAAAATATGATTGTAAACGATTTTTATTTTAAAATCACTCAAAACAAAGTGTTTTTCTACGCATTTTCTTCTAAACACTATCCACATTTAATCCAGCATTTAATCATACTAAAAAATGGCAGCTTCCATATCATTTAATCAGCATAACAGCTCCGTGTGCAAATTGATTTTCTAATTAAATATAGATTCCATTTGCCACGATCATAAGGCGATTAATTTCATGAAAATCAAGAACAATGATCCTGAGTATATACATAATGATCCTGAAGAAACATTAAATGAAACATCTGTGACACACCTTACAAAACGTAGAAGAGTTTAACATGACCTTCTGTCAAATTTATGACCGACAGATGTTCGTGATTACAATGTATCTTATGTTTCATAGCGTCAATAACGCAACATACAATACACACATCAGTAAATAATGTACATTTTATATTTAGTGACAAATTTAATTTTTCTTGATGATAGAATTAAATCTTTAAAGAAGGCAAAATATAGTGGCTGATGGCAAATGAAAAGAGCGATGATGAAACGTATCTTAAATTATTTGGAAAAGACACAATAAAACTTTAAGAGTATCTCTCATATTGTAGGAAAGTTTGAAAACAGTTTGCAATGCTAGTAAGCAACAGTCATTAATGCAATAGTTATTTTGAAACGTTCGAAAGTATACTGCATCGTGTTGTAAATGGAAATTTTATTTTGAAAAAGTTCCATTTAATGTTCAACTTTATACGTTTTCCTTTAACAAGTTTAGTTATTGGAACTTTTCTTAAAACCAATAAACCCGGAAAGCGAAATTCAAATTGTTATAAAAAAATTATCATCAAAATTTGCTTAAAGGTTTCAGATATACTCTAATTGAAAGAAAAGAAATTTTCCATCAGAAAAACTCATAATTTACAACTATTTTCCCCTTGCAAATCTATTCACAATTTAATGTTAAAATTCAAATTATTTGACAGCAAGTCTAATCTCTGTGTCACACTCATTCCATTCACAATAAGTCGCTGATTATCCCCTATTGAACGCAAAGATTCCCTTTGTACTTCATTATCCCCATTGTTCAAAGTATCCCACAAACTTTGAATGTAATTACAGGCAATACGTAAAATCTCAAGCTTTGTGACTCGTCGTTTTGTCTTCGGTAACGGAATGCAACTTTTCAGATTGTTTAATGCACCGTTCAGAGATTGCATTCGCCGCCTTTCCCGGTCGTTAGCGCGTTGTCGACGAAGGCGCTTTAAGGGCAACATTGTAACATCTTCGTTAAAATCTGTTGTGTGTTCGTCATCTTCGTCCACGTGACAGGTTTCCGTCTCTTTCCAATGAGATCAAGCTCATCTGATGGCCAACTCCATTCTAGCGGTGTTTGTACGCCAGGTAAACCAGTTTCATCCATTGTCTCATATATGGATGGTATGGTTAGCATTTCTATTTCTTCTGTAGGATTACATGAATGGTGCATAAAAAGATTCTGCGTAGTCATTTCAGAGGTCGTAGTTATTCCGCATGGCGAATCACAAGGGTGTAAACAGGTCGTAGTTTGGCTACAGGTCACTTCACTTGTTGGCTCAAAGCACATTGGAGCAGGCCGTATGTAAGATAGCCAATCACATGCACTCTCACTCGTGTTCATTTGTAATGACTGAAGATGAAAAAATAGTAAGTAAAATTAGTCTTTAGCACTTGTAGTAAACCTTATTGCAACACATATAAACGATGCATAAAATTTAAGGATATAATTCATTTAATTTGTTAATGAGATTACATGAATTTAAAGAACTAGGATGTGTGCTCACAACAGTAGTCCAAGAGATAAACACTTCAATTTACCTAAGCGTATATTTTGGAGAAAAAATAACTCACCTGAACGGCTTATGAAAACAACTTTATGACAAGATACCTTTGTAGGCATAAATTCCACAATTGAGCAGCGTTATGGAACGTTGACGTTGTGGTATGGTATGGAACAGCTATCGGCGTTTGCCTTTTTACTTACGTCGAAAGTCACTTATAAATGGCGCACACGCACTAACGCTAATTAAACATGAACAATAGATGAATGGTTGCCTACGAAAATCTATACCTCCGTTAATGTATATGACTCGTTCGTTTAAATGTGTTCAGAAATAATCATCTCAAAGATCACCCTCAAAAATTCATTTTTCTATCTTAAAAAATCTCCGTAAAAACGAAATGATAAATCTTGAAAGACATTTTAATCATTGAGGGAATTTACGCCAGCAAGTCTGTTTGACATGTTTTTTTTCCATATTAGTGTCACGTGCTTTTATGATGGTAATAATAGTTATGGACGACACTCAAGCCATTCAAAAACACCAGGAGGGTTTATTTATGCAACTGGGAAAAAGAATACAAAAAACCTGCCATAAGAGAGATCTCGTTGGATCATTCGCCCGTTTTACCATATTGTTTACATGATAAAAATACAAACAAAGCTAGACAGATGTTTTGAAACATCGAATTCTTCTTCCAAAAGGTAACACATGCGCATGCGCTATAATTAACAGACTTTAGAGGAAAGCAATGTCAAGGCAACAAAAACGACAGTTTAAACGAGAATGAATCGAGTGCGTTAGGCATATATTAAGGTCAAAATAAAATTATCAAATTGCCTCTGGGTTTTTGAGACATGAATAATGTATTGTTTGGCAATATGAAATTTAAGAAGAGGATAGCCTGGATGTCGAAGAATTCGAAAAGAAATCATTGTGAACTTTGTTTATGTTTAGGTTAAAATTACAATAAACTTCAAATAGAACATAAGAAACCTCTGACTGTGTTTGACAGTCGTCTTTTGATGACATTATATCTTAAGGGGGAAACATACATATTTAAAAAAAACAAAAAAAAAATCATTTGAAAGGCAGCGCCTCAAAAAAGAACGAGGAACCAAGTTTTAGAAAAGAAACACGAGTCTTAGCGACAACCGTTTTCTAGTGCAATTTATGTCTATAAATGACCGCGTTGCTGTTCGGCACACGTTCTCCTAAGCAAAAGAACAAGAGAAGAAGTGCTGTTTTTTGATCTATTAAACCAGTAAAATCTCTTCTCACATGGCTTAAAGCATGTTCCTTTGTACAACCATTGTTTAAGCTCACACAAAAGGTAAATTACATTTGTTAGCAAAAAATGAATAACACGAGTTTCAAATTAAGTAAAAAACTCGATGTTTGGGCGTCGAAGAGGTAAAATTAGGTCCCAAAAACAGGGTAGTAATACCTTCAAGTGTTGGAATGTTGTACAAAGCTTCAGGATATTCTCTCGAATCTAAAAGAGTTTTTAGAAAGCACATTACACCGCCTTGTTAAATAAATCTGGCATATTCATTCATCACTTAAGAGGGCACCGAATCTCGTTAAAAAAAATTAGCAACAAACACGTGCAAAAGGTGTCTTCAATGAACATTCGCAGGAGTGCATAATCGAAGCAATCAGGAGAAGGTAATTGTACCCAAACACACGAACGTTAAATGATGCTTATAGACTAATAAACTATTCTCAATGAACAAATTTTCATTCGACAAGAAAACAATGTACATTCACTTACCGTTCCTGGCAAAATCTTCAATATTTAAACAGATACCAATTCCACGAAAGCTTCTATAATTGAATTTGAATTATCAATCATCCATAAGGTCAAAAGATGACAGTAGAATTATGTTACCATGGATAAAACGATCGATACATACATACTTTGTAACAAGAGGCATGTCCAAATTAACTTCCTTTTCGATAGAAGTAAAACATTTAGAAAACCTTCTTCAACTTTACTTTTTTAGCACTTCCACCGTCTTCTTTTGACTTCAAATGCAACTGGAACTACTGCAGTTAACGAGAACATTAGAAAACCTTAACCATTCGAAATTAATTACGCCAAATTTTAAATACACATGGCACCTTTTTGATTTTGTCTTCTTCATTGCGAAGCCATGAACACAAATAAGTCATTCGATTTAGATTTTTCAAGTTTCATACATGTATTTCGACAACCTTTTGTATAAGTATGTTTGTATGAAGTCAAGTGTATAGAAAGCAAATGTATGTCTTTTTTCACAGAATATGTTATCGTATTGTATATTTTTATTTTAATGAGAGCCAAATATCATTGAGTGCAAATTCAAACTTATGGAATCGTAGGTGGATTTTTGATTGGTCACAACTTATCTTCATTTTATATTTTTTGTGCATAGGTAACTTTTTCATAATCCTAAATTGTTAAAATATCAGCTCAAGTTGCGTTTCGTTCTTGGCAAATGCAAGAAGTCGTTGACAGTCGAACATGTAGTCTTCAATAACAGTAATTACAAAAAGCAACGATTTAACATTAAGTGATTATTATCTTTCAAACTGTAGACAATGTTTCTTCTATTTCTAGCAATGTTGAACTCTAAAATGCCTAATCGATTATGAAGTTAAAATTTTCACAAAAATGAACATTGTTAACAATTATGCTACAATGTCATTTTAACACTTTTGTTCAAGAAACAATGATCAACGATCGCTTTATGAACACATTAAACAGCTGTTACTGACATATTTGAACTCTAAATGTACAATGGTGAAAATGTTAAGTTTAAAATTAGGTCGTGTAAACATCTTAAATCACTACACTTCACATTATATTGTACAAAACAGAACAAAGTAAAAGTAGACATGCGTTGGCAATAATGAGAAAAGACATCCAAATAAAACCAGAGCTCATAATAATCATAACTAATCCTCAATAAGTTACAATATTCACATAATAAGTTATTCATTGAGTCCTATGTTTGTCAAGGGCGAATTCATTTGTAGCGTTAAAATAGTCGTCTATTTTTCCAAACTGTCAAATTATAAATCATTAAAACTGTTTTAAAATACATTGAAAAAAATGAGCGAATCTTCCTTAGAAAAACACGACAGTGTAAATTTAACAAACAGTGAGTAATAGATGTACAGAGAATATACAACAACGTGACTCTCAAATAATGCATTTGTCGACTGCATATCATACAACATATTGTAAGGTTAGAGATAGGTCAGCAAGCGACTTCTTTAGATTAAACAAAAATAAATGAACTACATTTTTATCTATTCGCACATTCTGCTGTTATTTCCACAAACTATGTTGGTTCAAATATTCGAGGGCCAAATGGAAATACGGTGCATATTGCAACTACTTTTTTGAAAAGGGCATGTCTCTGTGTATCTACATTCTTTGACAGTACACTAAAATCTAGATCAAAATATCTCTGCTACGATTTACTTAAATTTATAAAAGAATTACAAAGTTCTATTTACGTAAGTATACGTTTGCCCATTTTTTGATTTTATTGTCTTTTGCATAACCTCTTAAATGTGAACAACAAATCCAAATTTTGGACAACGCAAAAGGTTTTAATTTTGAATTTTACAATAGGGATTTCTCCGAAACATAGGATTTCATTATTCAGTTGTTGCAATCATTTTCGAAATTTTCTACTTGTAAATTTGATAACCTGCATACAAATGCAAAGTTTTGCAAGCCAAACCATTTTTTGTTAAATTTAACATACTACTTTCGCATCACAGGGACAATTATTTTTCCTTCAGCCACGTTTCATGTTGATCATTAATCTAAAAATGAGATCATAAAACTAAATTAACGATTACAACTTCTTAACCATTTTCTATTTCAAATTCTATGTTGGTCACTTTGTGTTTGAAATTGGTTAAGTTCGTGACACGTCGTATTATATTCAATAAAATAAACATATATTCAATTCATTTCCACAGAGCCTTATATTGAATTTGCATCAATGCAAATTGTATCTACAAGAGGACAATGCAATCATCTTCAAATGGGACAAACTCAAATCCATAAACAGACTTATTAACCTTTAGAGAATATGATTTGAGATAATACAAACTTCATTTAACGTCCCCCTCCTCCCATGGAGATAAATCAAAATAATTAAAATTTGATTAACGCACGCATAGTGGTTATGGACCAATCAAAAAATGGTATCTTTACTTTCTCTAAATTGTCTTCATTCTGATTTCTTCTTGAAATTCTTTGAATGCTGTCAGAAAGTCGTTTGCGTTTTGCTTATTCTGTAATGAGTAAAAATAATTGTGTCACAATTTTGTATAACTGAAAGAATAAATAAAGGGATGATGCAGAAAAACAAAATACAAACTAGGGATACAAGAAAAGCACAAAGTTTAAAAAAACACTGCTTTTTTGAGTAGTAATTTGAATCAACCGTAAAATGTTTCATACATTTACTTAATTTCTCCATGAGCTCTCATTTAATTCTGATTCATGTATCACGACGCAAACATCAATTGGTAAATTGAAACATTTCCAACATGTTTTATATATTTTTGATTGGATTGTATACCTTTCACGATTTGACTCTCTTATTTACTGTTCAATGTATCATGAAAGAAAGCATCCATGGGTTTCATGGCAAACAAGAATTATCTGCTGTCTATGTCTAATTCAATGTTGAAATAATTCAGCCCACAGACTCAGTGGAAAACGCGGAGTTTAATTTAAAAACGTTTGTGATGTTTCTTGTTTGTAGAACAAAGAATTGCAATAACTAAAGAGACTTTTATTCTACAAGGATAAACTGTCTAAATAAAAAACAAACCTTAACTTGCTTTTCTATTTCAATGTTTTCTGATAGCAATTTCTTTACACTAATATCGACTCTATCGAAAAAAGAATAATTCGGAATAAGAACAACATCGAAATCGTACGTTTCCTACGTGTTTACCACGTGTTTCCCACGTGGTAACTAAACTATGGAAAAAAATGTTATTTCAATAAGTGCATGGTCAATGGACACAAACCTTTTTCGCTCATCTTGGACGTCCGCTAATTCTTGTTGCCTTTTTTTCAATTTTGTGTTTAACTGATAAAATTTTAAGAGTATTTTTAATAATAACACATTTATTCAATAAATGCGTTATGAAGAAAGCTAATATTTCAAAACTGAAATAAACTAGAATATATTAGTGCAGCTATAATGAAGCGAAATAATCATTAAAATCTTAAAAATATTTTTTTATTAAAAGAACACATTTAAATATCCATGACTAACAATATAGCAGGCTTGTCAAAGAGAGAATTATAGGCAGAGGCGTTGCTTTTCTATTATTTTAATAGAACACAAAGTGCTTAATAAGACAAACAGCTGCTTGACAGTGAGATTGAAAAAGTGAACCTAGGCTTTGAAAATTCATTATGAAGTATTTCCACAGCCGTTTGAACAAAAATACTGAACCAAAATATAAATGGAAACTACGCATTGTTCTAATGAATTAATCCAATAGTTAAATAATATCTAAATAATAATTAAATAATACGTATTAATAATGGTTGACGAAACTGTCGTAGTGGGATTATTTAGATATTTAGAAAAGACGTTAGAAAAACTGACACGCTTTAATTACAAGAAATAGAGTATACCTTCTTTGTCTCTAACTTGACATGTCTCATTTCATTGTAAATATCCATCTGAAAACATAAAGAACTGAGATACCAACAATCTTCTAGTAGAATACATGATGCACCACATACACATTAGAAATGAAGTGTTTCGATAACTTTATGAGTGCAATCACATCACAACGTACATTTAACATTCGTAAATCAAAGTTTTAGATCTCTTTAATTTATCATCTAGTATAAGATATTGGATCTTTCGATAGTTACATCTTAAACAATGTGAACTTACGACACATAAACTCGAATGTTCGTAAAAACAATGACTAAACACTTGGTAAAATATTCTGCGAAGATGTGTGGGTGTTGATGGAGAGAAAGACGGGGGGACGGAGGGAGCCTTCGACGAGTGGTGTAGTGATTCAAAATGTGTCAAATGATTCCTAAGCAATTTATGTAATGTAAATCTTTATAGAAAACCTTTTCACTGAGCATATCTTTAAGTTGGACGAATGCTTCGCGTATCATCTTTTTGTTTAATGCAGAATCTGTATGGCTTCTAGCGACAATGAGAAAAAATATTTGTGCCAATAATTTAACAATACGTGCATGTGTAAGGAAACCCTATCAACACTCAACAATCACTTCATATAAAACTTCTCAAATGGTGTGAGGAAAGTGCACGAGTTTAGTTTGGCAGGTGGAACAGCAAAGTTAAGGCCCTTCGAAAGGTTTTCACTTCATATAACTTGCATTATATATTAAACTTTAAAACTTACTTAATTTCCAAAGCAATCTCTTCAACATTCGTGAGGATAACATCCAGATCTGTAATATCAGCTACTCTGCCCTTCCGGCCGCGATCAGCGTTAAATAACCTCACAAAGCGTTGAGCTACGAATGATAAAATAACTTCCATTAACGTCAAAGCAAATTACAAAACCATTGAACACAAACGTTTCTCAAATCAACAACTTCCATCATGCAAAAATACATAGAATTCTTGGTTATGGACAACCGTTAATCGTATTTTAATGTAGATTTTTTGATCAACCATTGGAGAAACAATGAATGGAAATCATTTTCTAAAGAAATGAATAATTTTACTGAAAAACTAGCATTGTAGGAGTAAAATATTGGGTTGATTTTGCCATTGGGCATGTGGGCCCAGCCTTGCCTCCCTAATTGTCTGCCACTGTATGGGACCGAGGTATTTTTGTAGAAAGTGAATGGTTTGAAGTATTACATATTTGTAAATATAAATAGTTCATGTTAGTGTAGTCATAAGTGATTGTTAAGCAGTAGTCATAGAAATGTCAGTTAATACTATTATAACCACTAACACTAACAGTCCTTGTTAGGATTAATTTCTTCCCTGGTTGATCAACTTCTACAAAGTACAGGATAAGGTTTGTAATAAAAGAAACAAAGTTAATAAAAGGTTTATTAGTTGGCATTAGACATAGTATTACTTCACCAGAAGAAATATCTTCCAATTCTATGCATTAAAACTAAGCAACTAATTCCCATCTCTCACTGGATTGTCCTCATTATGCCCACCAAAGGTAATGGACCCCTCAAAGTTATCCATTTATATTTGTATGTAATGAATCAGTAGCAGATCTCAAGGATACATCACAATACATTAGAGTAGCTAATTTTAAATTCAAAATACTTTAAAACAACAATGTGGTAGTTTTGAAAAATAAAAGAAACTAAATTATTAGAAATAACATTTTTAAAGTATTTTGAAATTGAAAATATATTTATACTAATATATTCTGATTTACCTTGAATCCGCTGCTATACTTGATAGTTACATCATTACCTTCACATGTTTCTTCATAAAAACTATTACTTCTAGAATTTTCCTTCTCTATGTTTGTTGATTGAGGTTTTTTCCTCCTGGTCAAAGAGCTAGACTTTTTATCTTTTGACAGAGATAACAAACTGATATTTTGTGACTGTGACTAGAAAAAATAAATTGTCCTCTCTCAAATTTCCTCAATATCTATGTAAAATGTCATAAAAACAAATTAAAAAGTCTTGTGTTCTTGATATGAACATTTTTGCATTGGCCCCACCATGTGGATGGAGCTTTATCTTTAATACCTTTTCAAAAAGCTTTAAAGGAGTTTTTCTGCACAATATTGCATCTTTTGTAGAGTTTTTATCGTCACCAAATGAGACATCATTAGCACTATCACATGACACATAATCTTCCTGAATATCATTTAGTTCTAGAATTGAGAAACCAAATTAAAGTGTTGTTGCCTAACAAACTTCATAACAAACGAAAACTTTAGGCCTTATATAATCCTGTCTAGAGTCTATAACATCTGGCACAAAATTATTAATGCTTGCTGCATGCTGGGGTAACCTAACTTTGCATGGGCAAGATATTAATGGTAACTGTTTGTGAAAGGAATATTAAACTCAAGGCATAAGGCTAAAAATGGGCCAACATAAAGCTAAAAATGAAGTACATATTTATTTAAAGGGTAGTGCATAACAATCTTTACTCAATGGTAACATGTATGGTAAACACATTTTTTGACAAATACTTGCAATTATTTTGGTGGAACTTACCACTTTTGGACAAAGAGCTCACATCCTCAAAACCCAAAGGTTTGTGGGTTATTTCAGATGGCTGAGTTTTTGCAACATCAGTTCTAATGAGAACACAGAAACACATATGAAAACATGTGTAACTATTGGTAAAATGTCTTAAGTCATTTCATTTGAAGCTGGCTTGCAAAAAGAAACAAGAACAGTAGAACGAGAAGAAACTACCTCAATGCAATCGCATTCTTTGGTATTTCAGTTGAACTGCCCTGAAAATAATTTTTTCATACATATAAAATATTTTGTTATCAATATTACATCATCACGCTAAAAAATCAAACATTAACACATTATATAACTTCATTTTAACCGACCTCATTTGGTGGTCTTTCATTTTGTTCTTTAACCCAGTTTCGTGTAACAGCAAATGACCTGACCGTTGTCATTCGCTTCCTTAGTAAAAAAAAACTCTATAGATGATTCTTCGTTTCTTATATAAACACAGTTTATGTTGTTTGTGTATGTTCTTACGTGGGACGACGTCTTTGAAAATCACCAAAGTAAACCTTCCTTCCACTACGAGATATCGCAGTCTGAAGGGCATCATGTTGTAGCTCAATGTTTTCAGTCATATCCAGTGAACTTTTAAATTATAATCAGTAATTTTAGAGTTTGCTAGTATTGTTATGTATGAGGCAATGGTGGTGACGGTAGTTTTCCGCATTTCCCCATGGTAAATTTGTAATTAGTATATACGTATATACAGATCAGTGGTTTTCCCGCCAAGTCTTTAAAATTTTAGTAGTAATACTGGGAGACTGGGGCTAGCTAAGTCCAGGTCAGTCAGTGTCACAGATCACGTGTGATTCGCTTCCATTTCAAAATTTCTTATGTCAATGATGGCGGACGTTAGTACGGAGAAAGTCAAACATAAGAAAAATAAGAAGAAGCACAAAAAAGAAAAAAGACGTTTAGAAGATGAAAAATTATTAACCGAAAACAAAAACATTTCTCTTCCTGAAGATAACGTTTTAAAGTCATCTGAAGACAACCTTTTGAAGTCGCCTGAAGCAGTTAACTCTATTAAAAATATTGATATAAAGGCGCCAATTTTATGGTCCCACGAGGATGAAGAGATGCTATTGCTTCATGTTAAAAACCATTGTTCAAACCTCATAGGCAAACAAAAGAACTCATACAAATTTGATTGGACACTAGTGGAAAAAGTGAAAGATTTCTCCGAGGTAAGGAAAAATATCTAATATTAGCACGTGGTTTACATTTTGTTTCAATGCAATCAGTCACCATACCGAAAATCTTTTTCCTCTTTCTAACAGTCAGAAATGATCCTGAAGTATAAATCCTTAACGAAAAAAGTGAGGAAATTCCGGAGTGCTGCTGAAATTGTCGAAGATGCGCTAACACTGCATGAAGAAAAAGTAAGAAAAAAAAATGGAGAAGATCCATTAACTAGCAAAACTAAATCTAAACGCCACCCACCTACTGCATTCAATATTTTCTGGAGGTCAAAGCGTGTTACTCTAATCCAGAAACACCCTGAATTGAAGTTTGCAGAAGTTCATAAAAAAATCTGCCAAAAATGGAAAGAACTTTCAGTAGAAAGACGTGAAAAATACATGCGCAAAGCTGAGAAGGCAAAGAAGGAATTTTATGAAGACATGAAAAAAAATAATGAAGAGAAAATCTCTCAAATAAAAAAACCTCTTTCAGCTTATAACATGTGGAAATCAGAAAGAGTTGATGACAATAATGTGGAATGTGTTTCAGAGAAAGATTTAGTGGCAGACAGGGACAATTTATCAAAATCAACCGAGAAAGGTTTGGTACAAGTTGCCGCAAGCGAGAAAAATAATAATAGTTTAAAAGAGACAAGTATGTTAGGTAAGAAGGATAAGAAACATAAGTCAAGGAAAAGATCCTCATCAAAGCGCAGTAGTTCAGAGCAAATGCAAAGAACTCCAAACAAAGTTAGCAAGAAAGACAATTCAAGTCAATCGCCAGATAACAAGAGTTCAAGTGAAAATCGTATTTTCTATTAGATTTTACAATGACATTGTGCATAATGTAGAAAGTCTTTCTTGAGAATGTTATTACTTGAATGAAACTTGTTCTGTAATGTGGTTATGAAATACATGTACATTTAGATGTTTATGTGAACTAATGTAATTAACATTATAGCCATGAACTTGACCTCCCAATGGTAGTCAATCAAAATCATTGTAGCTGTTCATTTTAGATTCAAGATACTTAAAAAATAGCATCATTGGTTAGTTAGTATAGATCCAGTATGATTTTATGGAGACAAAATTGAATTAAAAATTTTGTAGTTACGTCATAGGTTTTGCTATGTTTAAAAAAATTGACAACCCCCTATAAACAAGGCTAGAAAGATGAGCACCCTTCTGGAGTCGACACTACTAATTAAATGCAGTCTAAATATAATCAACTCAATTCATCGTCTCTAAACACTGGTTTGAAAATGCATTTGTAGATTAAAACTCAGTGATTATACTAATTACGTTTTGTTTTATGAAGCTGCCATGAATCATCCAAAATGTTTTTTTTAGTTAATCAGAAAGTCCTTGGTGAAACATGCATACTGAGCAAAGATAAGCATTGGTTGAAATATAGCATGATTGACATTTTTAACTCATGCAACCTACAAGGCTTTTTGTTGCAACAAATCATCTAATACAATGGGGAATCTCACTAAACAGGAATATATTTTATACATTGGCTTAAAGTAGGCATTGTCTATATATATACCAAAATATATTTGGCTATTTTCCTGTCAGATTTATCAAAAGTATGCTCATCTGGCAAAACCTTAATGTAAGGAACAAACTTGATATGTTAAAGTCCTACCAAATACTAAAAAGATAAAATAGTAAAATAAATGCAATCTAAGCATCCAGTTTGGCCATTTCAGTGGAGTAAACCCCCAAATCATCCATTTTTGTCATAACAAATGTGATCTGCTTCAATGATGATGCCATTACAGTGACAAAATAATCTGAGATGGTCTTCAAAACAGCTTGCACAATTTGTGCCTTTACCTCAGCTTTTCTACATAAGAGAAATTTAAAAGAATCTTCATAAGAAAATAACATAAGATATTCTCATTCCAATAAAAGGAGTATGCAAAAGGCTGTCAATTCATAATTTCTTGACAAAAGCAAAATTTAAAATTGCTGACAAACTCACGCTCCACTGCCAATAGAAGGTAAAGCAATGCTCTTTAAGTTCTTCTCATCTGCTAAAGTGAGGATATTTTTCACTGCTTCTTCAACTTTCTCAACAGCATCTTTCTGTGAGTGTACCGGGGCATTCACATGAATTACAAACTTAGCTGGAAAACCATGTCCTTGACAAGCAGCCACTGCATATATTGAATTGAAAACGAAGTGCAATTTCATGTCAACAACTCAAATATTGGAATAAAATGTTCTATATTTAAAAATTCTGATCGAATATATAAATATATAACAAAAAAGACAAATTGCTTCACCTCCTGCAATTTCCAAGGGACTTTTATCTTTAGCTAAAGTTTCGACTTCTTCTTCAAAGGATTTTCCACCTGCCTTCTTCAATGCATTCCCTGTTTACAACATAAAATAAAATATGAATGAGTGAGCTCATGTTATAATATTCCAAAATGCAGCAAATGCTTTTTATTAAAAAATGAATACTTAAATACTATAATTGGCAAAACAACAAAAGTTTGTAAAATATCTCACCAACTTCCCCAGAGAGATTAAATTTGGAACTTGTTGGATTGACAATAGCATCAACATCTATTTCAACAATATTCCCTTGAACAACACAGAGTGATTGCCCAAGGAATAATGTTTTTTCAGATAGCATTGTGAAGCCTGGACCAAGTTTATTACCATCCTCGTTGCCATCCTTTCCTTTATTTCCTTTTTTTGGTGTTGGTGCATCTTTTTTTGAAGTTGTGACTTTTTTCTTTGGTGAAACTTTCTTTGGGGAAACTTTCTTGCCCTCTTTCATGCGCTTTAGTTCTTCAGGTGAAAACAGTTTTCCACCCTTACGTTTTTTTAATAGTTCTGGATGAATTTTAGGCAAAACACCACCTTGTGCAATAGTCACACCTCTCAAAAGCTATCAGGATAATGGAGAATTTTGATTATTTGTTAAGAAGATAGTAATAATAGTGAAGAAGTTTTGTTTCAAAATTAACTCACACTTGATAAAGACAGCAAACTGGAGGATATGGCAAGTAAAGACTTTGTATACAGTCATTTTCGATGAATACACTAGACTGGGTTTATGATTCAATAATGGTTCACTCCTGATCAAGGCTTAATGTCATAGAACAGTAAAGACTCAAGTTTCGACATCATTTCATTCCCATACAAACTAAACACTGCATAAATATTGCATTAGTCTTGTATATTTTCCACATAAGAAGTTTTTTGCTATTCAGATTTTTGTAAACCGTTTTTAGAATGATATAATTCAGTGCACGTTTCTTACGTTTGCGCGGGAAGCCCAAAGCTTTGAAATGTACCCAATTGCTTTCAGTAATTAAATGAATGTGTTTGCCTTTTCTTACAGTAGAAAAACATAAAAATCCCCGTAAGAACTATCGAGAAATGATTCTCCAAATAAAAGCAAGAAATGCAATTCAAACAACACAAAAGACACAATTGAATTTAATCTAGATCTAGATTCAACAAAAAATAAATTTCTAAAGATACGAAAACTACAAACCTTATGCAATTCATCATCGTTGGCAATTGCAAGAAGAATATGCCTTGGAATAATTCTTGATCGTTTGTTATCTCGTGCTGCATTACCTGCTAACTCTAAGATCTCCGCTGTCAAATATTCCATAACGGCTGCTTGATAAACGGGCGCCCCAGAAGCAATGCGATAATGATGTGTGGTTTTTCGCAAAAATCTATGTACACGGCTTACAGGGAAAATCAATCCCGCTTTCTGCGAACGCGTACTTCTTGCTC
Source organism: Xenia sp. Carnegie-2017 (assembly GCF_021976095.1). Lineage (NCBI taxonomy): Eukaryota > Metazoa > Cnidaria > Anthozoa > Malacalcyonacea > Xeniidae > Xenia > Xenia sp. Carnegie-2017. The sequence goes on along the minus strand of NW_025813436.1, from coordinate 8,211,110 downwards.
TCTTTGCTGCTTTACCACCACGACCAGACATGATAAAATTTCAATTAAAATATAGTTTCAGCTCAATTTCTTTGCAATAAAATATTGTTTACTGTTGTCTTCCTCCTGTGAAATGTAGTAAGCTGTGTAAGAGCGTTTGTGGAAAGTTGATGGAACGTTCACCAATCATGACAGAGTATTACAATTTGAATGACAAAAGCCCATAGTAGTCATAGTCAGCGGCGAACGTCATACTTCATTTCATGTTATCATTCTTTATCATCTTTTTTTCCTGGAGCCGGTTGCACGAAGCCAGCTTAAAGTTATCCATTGGATTGCAAATTTTTTTAAACGGTATAAAAACTTCTTATAAGGAAGAATATAAGGTTTGAACTGAGCAATCACTGTAATAAAATATTGCTTCTTAGATTACAAAATTTCTTTGACGTAACGAAAACACAAACACCTTTCTTATATGTTTGAAAATTTTACTATCCAATGGATTACGCTATCGAAGATTCGTGCAACCGGCCCCTGGAGTGATCGTCAGTTCTAGGAAAAAAGTAACGTCGTTTTGAAAACATAAAAAATTTTGGTGCACCCTCAAGCTTTTTATCACACTCATTATAATAAAGATTGATCAAATTTCGTGATAGCCAACTATAAAGCTTAAAAGGCAAGTGTTAAATTTAAAATATTAAAATGTAATTTTTAAAAAATAGAGCTGTCTTTGAAACAAGTGCACCAATCAACCACTAAATCCTAGACAAAGACGGAAACTTAGCCGTAGGAACATAAAAATTCAAAATATATTCCATTCTTTTATGGAAGCACTTTCATTTCTTGTGGTTATTAAAACAATGAAGTATAAAAATGTAGCAATCCTACAAATTTACCAATTATCTAATCAATGATGCTTCATTGCAATAACATTTGTAGTATTGCTGCGTTTCTAGACTTGTGGTTATTAAAACAATGAAGTATAAAAATGTAGCAATCCTACAAATTTACCAATTATCTAATGATGCTTCATTGCAATAACATTTGTAGTATTACTGCGTTTCTAGACTTGTGGTTATTAAAACAATGAAGTATAAAAATGTAGCAATCCTACAAATTTAGCAATTATTTAATCAATGGTGCTTCATTATAGGTAGATTTGGCAGTATTGCTTGCTTTTGCCAGAAAATTTCTCCATCAAAGTATGCTTATATGCAGCTGTGTTAAATACAACATGTACTCATTAAAACACATTGAATATCGAGCAAAGCCTTCCTTTGAACATCCCGTTATCTGTCAAATTTACCAACTCTGATTACAATTTTGGCAACAAAGCGGGTGGCGTTGTCCCACACCGTGAACTTCACAAAAGGCATCTCCAAATTACAATAATTTAAATAGATGCATATTTTCACACAAATAATACATGTCAGTTGTTCAAATACCGGAACAGTTCGTACCATGTGTGTAATAAGTACAGTTCAATTAAATCGTTTTTAATCGTTGCAGTAACACGCAATCACGTTATAGTAAGTAGTAACTTTATAGTTTTTTATTTAAGGCCAACAGGTGATTCCGTTGACAACGGAAAATTTTGACCGTAAGCGATCTAATGTGCAGGAAACGATTAGTGATTTCGGGCAATTTACAAGATATTAGAAGACAGTCAAGTCACACAACAGCATTGGTTTTGAAAGAAGAACAGACAAACATACGTTATAGTTTGTTCTAAACAACGCAGAAAGATTCTCGCTAGACAGCTGTTGATATCATTTATATTACAATAGCCATAATATGTACGGAGACGCAGGTCTGAATATATTCTAGCCATCTCTGATACGATTCATTCATTATTTTTTGTGGAACACATTGGTAGAGAGAGGTGAACTGCAAACATTGCAAAGAAACGTGGCACAAAAATCTTTTAAGGTAAAATAAAATATATACCGAATCGATCAAATCATGAATTTGATCGAGATAAGAAACAGATAAAATCTTCGCTATTTGCTTCAATTGCTTGTAATGAAAGCTGTTTAAATTCAAAACAAAGACTGTTAGTTCTAGAGCGCAGTTTTAACACTTTCAACTTAACATACGTTTACACATAATACTGTAAAATTCCACAAGATAAAGAACGTTTATGGACATTCGTGTCCTGCATAGTCTGTCATAAGAGCCGACAACTATTTTGGCTTTGGAACACGATATATTATAATTAATATAAGAAATGCTTGATCTCTTCACCTAACCGTGAGTATGACAGTTATTTAGAGATTGAAATACAGCAAAAATATACCTCTTTTAAATTGCACATTTGTTAACTACGGTGTAAAATTAGTACACGTAGATTGAGTGATCTCTGCGCTGGCATGAATCCGTATAAAATTGTACATTTATTCATCTAAATAATATTTAACTAAAGGAAAGCAAACGAGAAATTGAAACGAACAATTATCCCTCTACATACATTTTTACTAATAAGGTAAATTGCTAAGGAAGCTAATTATATACATTGTTATATTTCCTAGGCAAACTGTAGATGAGCGAAACGAAAGGACGTACTTTGCTGACGTACACGTGGATTTGATTGGACGTACGTTTGCTAATTACAGAAATATAAACGCGGCGAAATGCATTCAAAGTAGAAAATGGGAGCCGGTATTGAGATAAAACGAGGACAACGAGTATGTGTGTAAGAGGAATATAAAATAACGAGAAGCGTTAAAATATTGATGATAATATTGTTTCGACACTGTCATTCTATATGGTAAAATTTCTTATTTGAAAAGTTAAGCCGTTACAAGAGTGAAAGTATTATAACAATTGTAAATCAAGAAAACATTTTGAAAGGTAGGAAACAACCGCTTTATTACTTGCATCACTTTATAGGTTTCTTCAAACGTGAAACGTTTATTGGTGAATTCTATCTAAAATTTAACATTATGCAATTCTATAAATTTTATCTAAAATTTAACGTTAATTAATTTTATAAAAAACATATAGACATTACGTTGTTGACATTATAAAAAAAAATTTCGCACAAATTCTGTCATGAAAAGGAAAACTAAGTAAAGAATTAAATTATAAAGATGTTCTTTTTTTTTCAAAAACAAAGTAGATCTTTCTCATGTCTAAATCTGGCAAACGAAAAAATTCTAACGACTTCCCAATGATCAACGTTTATAGAGTCTTTGTCCACATTATTGTTAATAAAAACATCAAAGGAAGGAAAAGTTGTGAATATGTAGTTATTACCTCGTATGATTTGTAAAATCTTTTCATTACAGAAAGTATAAGAGGAAAGTGGATGGTCGAGAACTGCCATAAAGCAAAAACAAGAAAGAAATTGAAAAGATAAGAGGCAATCCTGTTTAATATTAACAGAAGATGTACCCTAAACACAGAATAGGAGATAAACTTCAACAAGATGATCACAAAACCCATTCCAATGACTTCGTGTTTGCACTGGCTGTTATCCTTGCTATCATAGAAATACTTGGTATACTATTTAACGGTATCATTCTAACGGTCTACTTTAAATACGCAAGACTTCGTACAGCAACGAACAACTTTATTCTAAATTTAGCCGTTTGTAATCTGATATTGGCCCTACTACAGCTTCTGTCATCAACACCATCGTTTTTTCAAAAGGAATGGATATATAGTCACGATTTGTGTATCACATACGGTTTCCTTCATCAATACCTAATGACCGTTGTTGTGATAACCCTTGCCGTCATATCTTTTGATCGTTTCTGCGTCATCACAAAGCCAGTGCATAAATTAAAACTTATGGTGGTAACCAAGAGACGCGCATGCGTACTAATTGTTACCACCCACATTTATGCTTTTTTCTTCACCCTTCCTCTGCTGCTGGGTTGGAGTAAGTTAGTACCAGATAAACATTATAACACCGGATGCTATATTCAAAGCTATGATGCCAGCACAGGTTCTATAGCATATACAATCATATTGACTTTATTCACGTGTCTGGCACCATTGGTCGTCACAGTATGCTGTTACACAAAAATATATAGATCAGTGCGAAGGAGTTCCAGACGTTGCTCAATGCATACTAGGACACAGATATTTTCACACAAAGAGTCAAGAATGCGGCAGAAATCTTTATATCATACTCGTACAGCTCGTATGATTCTTGTAGTTATGTTCTTTTTCCTGTTGACATGGGCACCGACCCGAATTGCAGGATTATTAATCACGTTTGGTTATCACGTGTCTCCGTTGGCCGTTTACGTTTGCCTGTTTATGGCAAAGTCTTCCGTAATTTATAACGCTGTCGTGTATGTGTTTATCAATCATCGTTTCCGTGCCGCGTTTCTTCACATGACTTTCATGTGCCGTAATGATAGTCGTTTACGGTTCACCACGGACGCGACAAACGCGAGCATGCGCAATATTGGTGATGTTTTACAATCCATAGTCAGTGAGCAAGGCGTTTCGCGGAATTCTTCAATGAAAGCAGTCTCACAATTACATTTCACAACTGAAGCTGCAGAAATTTCTCAAAATTCCTCAAGCACTGAAAGGAATAGTGGAAAGGAATCGAAGAAAGTTCAACAAGCACGACAGTTCTTGGAAATTTGTTGTACATCAATAGAAATGGTTCAAAATCAGTCGAAAATATCTCTTGAACTGAAAGAAATGAGTGCAAGAATGTCAAAATCTCCTCACAAACCCATGTCCAACAATAATTATAAATCAGATATTTCTATGAACCAATTGAATATATCTGGAGAGAATTTTGTTTGTGACATGAGGGAAGAATTCCTGGAAGATACAGGAAAAATCAACTATGGAATGTCTGTTGATGAGAAGGATTTAAGAGAAGTTAAAGAAGAAATCCTTGATACAACACAGGATAGAGTTATTTTTCACAAAACGATATATGCAAGGCTGCACCAAGAAAACAATGATGACCAAATCAAAATTTATGAAACATCCAAAACCATAGACAATTTTCCAAATGAAACAATTGACTATGAATCCAACAAAGTTACAAAAGCCATGATTAGTTCATCTATGCATTGTGAGTTTAACAATTCCTTTTTATACAAAAATGAAGTTTTCAATGAATCGAGAAGCGACAAAGACTTTAAAAAACATGTAGTTCATGATATTCAGCAATTAGGTAAAGTAAGTTAACATCTTTAGTAAATTGATGCAAATAGATATGTAGAATTTCAAAGCTTCATTAGCAGAGTCAATGACTCACTCTTTTTACAACTATCTTGACGCAATTAATCCTTTTTTCCCATTATTTTAATTGAATAAATTTAGTAAAAAACTGACCCCAAATATTTTCAAATCGTCTTTGTCATGACGTGTTTCTTGACTTATTCTAAATGACAACAATTCTTGAGCATTTCTCACAAATACTTTACAGATATTTAAAAATGGCGGCACCCCTTTCATAATTACTACACGAAGTATTTCCAATGAAATGGCCGATTTCATTTCCAGGGACTGGGATGATGAAAGAAAAGAAAACAAATTGGTAATCCTTTAAAATCGACACGAATTGTATACTTTGGCAAACAATTGATACTTTTTATGTTTTAATATATATCTTACTAATGAAAGAAACAGAGAAAAGTAAAACTAAAAACCAAAAATCAAAGAAAAATTACATCTTACCAGGAGTGGGGTTCGAACCCACGCGTGCAATCGCACATTGGAACTTAAGTCCAACGCCTTAACCACTCGGCCATCCTGGTCTGAATGCAAACTATTTGAAATATTATGTACTAAATCTTCCAACGAGTTAATTCAAGTACTAAAACAATCGCATCATTTTTGGCGTAGCTAAATATGGGGTCGACTATGTAGGGTATCTACTATGTTGGGTGGCAACTATGTAGAGTATCTTCCACTACACGATTACATGTGTAATGTTGTATATAATGTTGGTTCGTATCAACATAGTTGCCACCCAACATAGTAGATACCCTACATAGTCGACACCATATTTAGTCTACGCCAAAAATGATGCGATTGTTCTAGTACTTGCATTAACTCGTTGGAAGATTTAGTACATAATATTTCAAGTAGTTTGCATTCAGACCAGGATGGCCGAGTGGTTAAGGCGTTGGACTTAAGTTCCAATGTGCGATTGCACGCGTGGGTTCGAACCCCACTCCTGGTAAGATGTAATTTTTCTTTGATTTTTGGTTTTTAGTTTTACTTTTCTCTGTGTTTTTCATTGGTAAGATTTATATTAAAATATAAAAAAGTAGTACACATGTCAGTGATCATTTTGTATAACCTCTTGCCTAATGCCCATTGTTTCTACCAGATAAATTACGCCAAACCACAAATACTTCCAAAAGCACCAAAACGGACAAGTCTTAAAAACAAACGTGAAAGCATCAGCCCTGCCAAAACGTGAAGCATCTTGCGTGAGACGTTTAAACTGCTAGTTGTAAGGAAAAGCTCACTGTACTTTACGTAGGTCGAACAGATTCCGAACATAGACATCTCATTTTCTTGATATATAAGATAATACTAGAGTTTACACAATGAGTAGGTAATATTTCGTCTTTATTCCAAAGACATCGTCGGGTAAGCACCAGCTAAAAAACATACTTCTTGATCTGAACAAATGATATGAACATAGATACTTATGAAAACACGTTTTTGTTCAGTGATCCTTGCAGTTTTCTTTCTCATTCGTATTCACCCCACTTTGTCAGGAATCCCTTCCAGCTTCCAATTTCTATATCGTTTGATTCGTGGTTTCCTTTTTTTCACAAAACCAACACTCTTGCTCTCCTTCTTGACAAGCTTCACATCTTTGGTTATTCTTGCTTCCTCTTACCTCTTACACAATAAACTCCATTTCCTTTATCAGAAGATGGCCATCATCCATACCCAACATGTGCTTGTACTATGTCACCTTATTTACCTTTGCTTCCTTCAATTTTTAATCGTCTTTGACTTCTTTATGTATAAGGTGAAGACCATAAGGGCAACATCTAACTTACACTTGTGACGAAAATTTCGTTAACGTTACAACAACGACTACGCTACTTATTATCTATTGCAGTATATAGCACTATTTTAATTAATAGTTGTTTCAAATCCAAAATTGATCATTTTTTTTCATAGTCTTGGTGAGCTACATGTAAGCTGTGCGCACCTATTTTTAATTTAAAAAAAGTGTTTATTAGGAAACTCCTTTTTTTAGAAAACGAGTTCTTTTTTTGGCCAGAATCAAAAGCTGGAATGTCATTGGAGAAGCCTTGAAAAATGTGTTATGTTCAATTAATTGCAGAATGCTACGGGTATTATATTACATAAACTTTGGTATGCAATTCACAAGACAAAGAAGAATCAAACGGCAAAACCCATGCTGGTCATAAGATAATATGACGATTAAAAAACAATAGAAATCGATGTATAAGGTGAAATCTCCAGTGTATTATTGTTAACGAGAATTTGCCTGCGTAAGGATCGCTCAAAAATTACTTTTCAAAAACATCTTCACGTTAAGATAAACAGAATTGAACAATCGGATTTCGCTGGATGATATACTACACTTGAAGCAAGGTATAAAATAAGTATTTAAAAAAAATCTCCTTGTTGAGCAATCTTAGTGTAGTTTTACTATGATCAACTTACAATGCTAGGATGATAATTAGACTATTTTCGGATATAGATTTCCAAAAAGATAAAATTGATAACTTAACACCATTCTTATTTGTGTAGTGCGCGTCCGGATACAAGCTAAATACTCTAAATAGCAACATATTTTTAATACCAGCTTTTAGTAACACGTACGTCTACGTAAAGCCAGAAAAATCAAGGTATCAAACTAAGGATGTGTTTGAATATTTGGGACGCATTTATCAATTGAATTGATGTCTTCTAGAAAATAAAAATAATACGTAGCTTGCGTGACAGTGACATTAATGTGTTTAACCTCAAGGAAACCTTACTAACGTCACCTAATGTCCTTATTTTCCCATTATAGTCATCTGTATATAGTAGACACGTAAAGTTTCTTGAAAGCATGCGTCATTGAGTGACTAAGAACAATAAATACACAGTGATCCTACAGTTCTTCTTAGTAACATACAACATGACTATAAGTCCATAGTAAAAACTGGCAAACTCTAGACAAAATTCGTGACCTAATGGTAACAAAATCCAAAAAAATTGTGAGAACACGAAAACTATTTCTGAGCGTGTTAATTGTAAGTATGAATTTAACATGGGACACTATGAGAGTAGCCATAAGCTGTAATTTTAACAAATCGGTAATTCAGTCGAACTACAATTTTCTGTTTGACAAAAATAAATATTTTCCATTCTTATGTAACTTGAGGTGTGAAGGAAGTTATTTAAACTTTATTTAATAGAATTGCCAAATCAAAGTTTGGGTGTGAAAGGTAAAAAAGAAACTTTGTACCATTAATCTATGTTATATTACAGAAACCAATAGTGATGGTACTCATAGAAGCAGACAACTACCATACTTGGGGCGATAGAAAAATGTACATATTGGCCTATGCAAGTATAGTGACCGTCGGTGGCATAGTAGAAAATCTTTCTGTAATATTTCTCTTTGCCAACTTCAAATCGTTGAGGACTGTGACGAACAATTTCATCATTAACTTGGCAGTTTGTAATTTTCTTCTTTCGTTAATGGACTTGGTTTTTTCACTATCTTCCCTTTTCGCTTCCGATTGGTTATTTGGTAATAGCCTCGCTATCGTTTATGCATTCAGTTATTTCATATTGGTCAGTGTCTCAATGGTCATGCTGGCCGTTATTGCCATTGACCGTTACCACGTGATTTCACGTCCAAAGCTGCCAGTACGACTTACGACAACGAAATCAATCATCGTCATACTAGCCGTCTACATCTATACTCTCACCATTGCGTCACCAATACTATATGCGCCAGCTGGACTAGAGGTTAGAATGTATGTCAGCGGTTGTTACGTAGATTTTGCTCCTAGCTCAAAGTACGGATCTGGTACGTATGCTATAGTCATAACGGCGTTGCTTTACGTCGTTCCTTTAACAACTATGGTTCATTATTACTGGAAAATATACAAAGTTTTACGAGATCGTCGAAAGTCTTTGGCCAGCGGTCGTAGAGGTGACACGCCTCACAAAACACATAGTTGCAAACCAAAGCAAATACAGAGCACGTCATTACGACCAGTTAGTACATATACCATGCGTAATACACCGGTAAAAACTCTTCGTGTCATAGCAGCGCTCATCATCTTTTTTATAGTAACATGGACACCGTACCAAATTGTATCTTTAGCGAGGGCATTTCACGGTCGAATATTATTCAACGATGAGGCTAAAGAGATTGCTGTATTACTAACCAAATCCATTGTCATCATTAATCCAATTGCGTATGCGTTGGTAAATCATCGTTTTCAGAAATGCATTGCGAAGTTACTTTGTCCCTCTCAGGTAATTCTCGGTCCGACAACATGTACTGACAACTCCACAGATTTTCCACTTAATCGGAATGGGCGTGGCTCTGTTAAAGAATCTCGCAGAAACTCGCGCGGGTCCACTCAAGAGCGTAAACCGCGGCATCCATCGCGAGTATCTCGACTACCATCAACCCCAGAGGTTTTTGTCTCAGAATCTTTTATGCCCAAACGACATTCAAACTTACGAAAAACGTACAGCGATAGCCAAATAAACAAGCATGCTCGTATGGAGGAGAGTAAAATGAGAGAAATGGAGAGCGTCTGTGTAGACGTAACACAGATCTTGATCGTTTCTTAAAACTTTCCATGAAAACATCACAGAAAACGAGAAACTGGGACGTATATGTTACATCATTTTAAAATCAAAGTTGCCTCAAGTTTATAATATAACTAAGGGACTTTATTTTATACTTATAACTAATGGACGGTGAGACATAAACGAACGCTATATAAAACTTAGGTCATGCTTAACGAAAGCGTATCATGAAAAACTGGGGTTTAACATGTAGAAAAAATTCAAAGTCTTTTAATTCGTTTTTGTTGTTTTTTTTTTATACGGGTTTGTCAGTTGTATTTCACAAGAGCAAGTTGAAAGTTTGTCAGTTGTATTTCACAAGAGCAAGTTGAAAGTAATTAATGAAAACATTCATATATCTTCACCGAAAGTAGCAAAAACCACATACCCAATTTCCCCTCCAAACGTAACAAAATTGAAAAAACTTACAAGGATAATCCAGCTTTATCAACAAAGCCTACTCGTACTTAAAAAATCCTTCTCCTGATTTCCGTCCAAGTTTATTTTCGCTTACCAACTGATTCACTTTCTCTGATGGTTGAAAAAGCGGTTCGTTCGGATACTTTGTATACCAACCTAAAATATGAAGATGATCAATAGACGCTTATTATGCAAAGCTAATTCTGATAAAGTAAGACGTTTCAGCATCAGATCACTCCTGAAGAAGACACTTGACTGGAGTATATATGAACTCAAGTTTCAACGTCAGATCACTCCTGATGAAGACACTTGACTGGAGTATATATGAACTCAAGTTTCAACGTCAGATCACTCCTGATGAAGACACTTGACTGGAGTATATATGAACTCAAGTTTCAACGTCAGATCACTCCTGATGAAGACACTTGACTGGAGTATATATGAACTCAAGTTTCAACATCAGATCACTCCTGATGAAGACACTAGACTGGAGTATATATGAACTCAAGTTTCAACGTCAGATCACTCCTGATGAAGACACTTGACTGGAGTATATATGAACTCAAGTTTCAACATCAGATCACTCCTGATGAAGACACTTGACTGGAGTATATATGAACTCAAGTTTCAACATCAGATAAATCCTGATGAAAACAAAAGACTTCAACATTAAAAATAAATCTAAGTAAAAGAAGTAGACACAGGTCCCGTTATGAGTAAAAAGTTCAGAATTTTTGTCTTCATACCGTCAATTATAAATTTGGTCGTATCTAATCCAACGTAGTCGATAAGCTCGAAAGGTCCCATGGGATATCCTAAAACAAGAAGTTTGAAATGAACTATAAAATGTTGCAAAGAGACTGCTAAAAAGTTTTCATATTTCATCATATAAACCCGCCCTATTAAGGTCCGTAAGTAGTTCAATCATGCCTTCAAAAACTGAACGTTGAAACAGTAAAATCGAACGAAACAAATTGTCAGTCAAGAAGAAACCATATCAAATCGTTGTAAAATGAAAAAAACATTTCAGTGCCGTTTATCTGCCTCAACATTAAAACGAAAAATCTATAAATGCCTTTTTCATGGCAATATCAACCTGCACCAAGTTTCATGGCGATATCAATGTCTTGCATAGATGCTTCACCTAAAAAATCGTTGAAAAACATCATAGACAGACAGAAATATTGACAAAAGTAAAAAAATATGCTGGGGAAAGTTTGAAAAATCGTAATTTGAATTCCTGCAATTGAGTTTATGACAGAAGTCTAAATAATTGTTTGGACTTCGAATTTCCTAAATCGTAATGCAGGAAAAATACTTTAGTGAAAAATAAATGCGATAATTAAATATTACTTTAACCTCTTTCATACAGGCGTACTGCTTCCATCAGGTATGGAACCAACAAACGATTCACAATAAACCCAGGAGTGTCCTATGTACAACGTTATTTACGCAAAGTCAAAAACACGAAGAAAGACTTTACACTGTTTAAAACATAGAGATAACGTTTATTTCAGCAAAGGTGGTGATGAATAAACAACAGAGAAAGAGAACTATCTTCACACTATCTAAAATGTAAACTACGATAACGTGTGTCAGTGTAGGTAATGATGAATGAACAACAGAGAATGAGAACAGTCTTTACACTACCTAAAATATAGACTAAGATAACGTGTGTCAATGTAGGTAGTGATGAATGAACAACAGAGAATGAGAACAGTCTTTACACTATCTAAAATATAAACTAAGATAACGTGTGTCAGTGTATGTAATGATGAATGAACAACAGAGAATGAGAACAGTCTTTACACTATCTAAAATATAAACTAAGATAACGTGTGTCAGTGTAGGTAGTGATGAATGAACAACATAGAATGAGAACAGTCTTTACACTATCTAAAGTATAAACTAAGGTAACGTATGTCAGTGTAGGTAGTGATGAATGAACAACAGAGAATGAGAACAGTCTTTACACTATCTAAAATATAAACTAAGATAACGTATGTCAGTGTAGGTAGTGATGAATGAACAACAGAGAATGAGAACAGTCTTTACACTATCTAAAATATAAACTAAGATAACGTGTGTCAGTGTAGGTAGTGATGAATAAACAACAGAGAAAGAGAACAGTCTTTACACTACCTAAAACATAAACTAAGGGCTACCTGTAAGAGCAACAAAAAGTTTACATAAACAACTTAAATTCACCTTGCAGGATACAGGAGTTTTTTTCAAATTTTTGCTGAACTCCATCAACTTTTCAAATGTTCCATCACTTGTATCAGGAAGTCTTATCACCTAAATGAAAGTAATATGAGCCCACACAATCATGCCAATGCAGTAATAAAGTAATATGAAGCCATCTTAGTTGGTATATTTTGGGTAGTAATTTACCTCCACCAAAGCCATCATTGGTACAGGATTAAAGAAATGCAATCCACCAAATTTATCTTTTCGCTTAGTTACTTCAGCAATTTCCGAAATACTTAAAGATGAGGTATTTGATGCAAATATAGTATGACTAAAAACAGAATAAAATTGCTTAAAATGAAATAATAATAAAAAAAACTATTTTCCAAAAAAAAACAAACAACATGATAGATTCTTGTTGATAAACATGTTAGCATGATATGAAGAGATGTTTCAATTCAAGTCTTTGTCAATGTACGGAGTGATCACATTAACTTTGAAAACTCACCTGGGAGCTTTCTCATCTAACTCTGTAAAAAGCTTGTGTTTGATGTCCATATTCTCAATAATGGCTTCAACAACAAGATCTGAATCCTTAACTGCCTCAGTCATGTCAACTGTAGTTTTTAACCGTGACATTGTGTCATTTACAAATTTTTCACCACCCTAAGGTATATTATATATCATTGCAACTGGAAATAGTGCATCTTTAAATACTGAAGAAGGCAATTTCATTTATAAATGCCAAGGAATCGTGACTACAACAAAATTTGCATTCATGTTACAAATTTGATAACTTTCCTTTGTTTATGGAAAACTTTTAAAAATCCTCAAATTTGCTATTAAATGAAAAAATTGGAAAACATCATCACACAACCTGTATGTTATCTTTATATTTTTTCTTTGCGACTCTCTGGAGACTTTTCTCAATAGACTTCACTGCTTTTCCTAAAATATCATCACTTTGATCAACTAATACAACATTATGATCTGTGCTGGCAGCAACCTATAAATGAAAATAAAATATTTAACTATATTTAAATGTCACTTTGAACATTGTCATAACTAAGGACAAAGCTAAGCTTGTCAATATTGTAAAGTCATGTCAAGTTTGATGCTTTGCGTCGAAAGCAGTCATAACATGGCGTTCTAATAAACCAGAAGCAAGCTTTTAAAACAAATTAATATTTAAACAAATTATAAGAAATTACAAAAGTTAAATTCCATACTTGTGCAATTCCTGAGCCCATAAGGCCGCTACCAATCACAGTAATATTTTTCAATGGACTTTGCCTATCCAAAGTTGTACTAAAGCAGGAAGATATAGTTGGAACGAAAATCTTTTTCAATCCTAAAAGATGTCTATTTAGATGAATAGACAACATTACTACTTGTAGCTGAAACTTCTAACAAAAAAATACAAAAACCAAAAATTATTTCAATTGCTGAGATACAAAATTTCCTTGTCTGGAAATTTGAATGAAAGGTTCAGGGATCATTGGATCAACCTAAAAACAGCACAAGTTTCCATCAACTGAAATGACCTCGACAATAAAATAGTCGAGAACTAGAAAAGTGACAAATAGAAGAGATTTTGTATAATCAAAGTTTGTTTTACCTCATAGAGATAGTCCATATGATCACTCTTTATCTCATATCAATGAAAACATTAATTTCAACAAAAAATGTTTCTCTGGTTGAATATGACGTTGTAACTAGGCGAAATTCGGTGAAGATCGAGAGGCGAAATACAAAACAGCTCGAAGACATATAAAAACTATTTTTTAAATACATTAGTCTATGTTAGTATCTTAGTTATTATATAATAATCACAAAATGCGACATCCCCATGTTCTAGTGCATCCTATATATACTATCCAATCCATTGTTAACACCATCCATCCCCAGGTCCATCGATGTAAAGTTATTTGAGTTGTGAAAGAAATAACTGACTGCATTTTCCTTCACAGACTTTAAGATTTAGATCATTACATTACTTTTCTAACAGAATTTCTTAAAAAAAAAACAAGATATTCACGGGCGATAAAAATGCATTAAAATGACTTTATAATTTAACTCCAAAGTAATATTTCCATTTCATTTGTACTAAAAGCATTTTAGAGAATTAAAATGATCTTGTCATATAACGTGTCAAAGTTTTAAATTGACCTCATTCACTCGTCTTGATTCACACGTTGATCAACAAACGTTGTCTCACAAAGTGAGATTGACATTTTCATACCATCAAGTTGATGTTCGCTGTCACCTTTTCGATTTTGAAGAAGAAGGAACATTAAGTTTTGTATAACATGAAAAACAAACCCTTACTGGAGTCTTGATGTTCAAACGGAGAACACGTGATTGATAATCACTGCATCTGAAATGAAGTAGTTTTGTAGTAAATACTTCGTCCTGGAGGAACAATATAACAACACAATCAATGATTTTCATACAATCCTTACTTGGAGCAAAACAATCTCCCACAATCGCGACAATGATGTCGTCTTTCTCTGACTGCGCTAAACTTGACATGACAAGCTGTACAGTACAAAATGCTCTCATCTCGCTCCCAATGATCAGCGATGCGGCCTCACGGGGAAAAAATGTGAAAAATTTTATTTATAAATAATATGGAATAGAGTGATTCAAATATTACAATTTCACGACACAAGTGAAAACCCACTTCCCGGAGCTCACTGTGCAGACGACATGGATAAATTCACCACACACACAAGGTTACGTGACCAAACGTGACATTTAAAGAAGACAAGTTGTGTATTTTAAGACCGTGCGCAGGCATATGATTAAATATGAAAACTTAAAAAATGGATCAAGTTTTGAGACAAAACAACACATAGTATATTATCTAGTTTTATACCTGCTGCATCACCGATTGACCAACTGTAGACACGACCCCGCGCATCTCCAACATACAGTTTCCTATGGTCTCTAAGATACAAGAAAATAAAAAAGCAATAATATTGAGTACCAGGTTTACATCGCTTGCTAAAAATAACTTTCAAATAAATAAACAATTGACCATTGATATAAAAATCAAATATAATGTTACATTGTGAGAATTATCTCAACAATATTGATGAAATACGTGTTTTACCTGGATACAAGTATGGCAGTAACTGCTGCTGGCGAACAATTGTCCTCACGACCAAATGCTGTATGCATTGTTAACTGGGATCTCATCACCAGTCTCCTTTTCCACACAGCTACGTAAAAATATACATTGTGCCGTCAACACCAAATTATATTCAATCCGTGCTTCACACGATTATTATAAATAAATAAAAATAATTCCTACTGACAAAGAACGAAGAAAAATAAACCTTGCTCGACAGGTTTCGCAACTGGTTTTTGTTCCATGTCATTGATAATTACATAATCTTCTGAAGATGATTTATTATCTTGTGATTGTGTGTTACAACTATCATCACCAGTAGATGTCTCAATTCCTGAAGATTCAAGAAAATATGTTAGGAGTATTTAGGACGTTCGTAAAATATGAAACATCAACACATACAACACAACTCATGATTATTCAAAATATGTCACCAACCGTCATCATCACTAACATCTCTTGTTCTGAATGGTTTTGCATTCTCATCGTAAAATTCAACAGCCCACATCTAAAGTGATGACAAAGACAATCTATTGACACATTCACAACATTAGCAGTAGTTTGTGCTACATACGTATACTGACACACGCCCTCTTAGTTTGTATTTTAGATAGTGTAAAGACTGTTCTCATTATCTGTTGTTCATTCATCACTACCTATACTGACACACGTTATCTTAGTCTATATTTTAGATAGTGTAAAGACTTTCTCATTCTCTGTTGTTCATTCCTCACTACCTATACTGACACACGTTATCTTAGTTTATATTTTAGGTAGTGTAAAGACTGTTCTCTTTCTCTGTTGTTCATTCATCACTACCTATACTGACACACGTTATCTTAGTTTATATTTTTAGTGTAAAGACAGTTCTCATTCTCTGTTGTTCATTCATCACTACCTACACTGACACACGTTATCTTAGTTTATAATTTAGACAATGTAAAGACTGTTCTCATTCTCTGTTGTTCATTCCTCACTACCTACACTGACACACGTTATCTTAGTTTATAATTTAGACAATGTAAAGACTGTTCTCGTTCTCTGTTGTTCATTCATCACTACCTATACTGACACACGTTATCTTAGTTTATATTTTAGGTAGTGTGAAGACTGTTCTCTTTCTCTGTTGTTCATTCATCACTACCTATACTGACACACGTTATCTTAGTTTATATTTTAGGTAGTGTAAAGACAGTTCTCATTCTCTGTTGTTCATTCATCACTACCTACACTGACACACGTTATCTTAGTTTATATTATAGATAGTGTAAAAACTGTTCTCATTCTCTGTTGTTCATTCATCATTACCTATACTGACACACGTTATCTTAGTTTATATTTTAGGTAGTGTAAAGACAGTTCTCATTCTCTGTTGTTCATTCATCACTACCTACACTGACACACGTTATCTTAGTTTATAATTTAGACAATGTAAAGACTGTTCTCGTTCTCTGTTGTTCATTCATCACTACCTACACTGACACACGTTATCTTAGTTTATAATTTAGACAATGTAAAGACTGTTCTCGTTCTCTGTTGTTCATTCCTCACTACGTTCAACAGCAGGAAAAAGGTCTATTTTTCATTGACCAAAGGCCCACCTTCACAACACCATCATGATCGCCTGTTAATATTACATCTTCGTCCCAATCAGATAACTTTAAAAAAGTGGGAAAAAATTTGGATGAGTAAAGTTCTGTGATATGAAGTGCCTGATAATACAAAAAATGTTTGTAGATGTAGATCGACCAGGTTGGTATAGTCCTGAGAAGGACTGTTTTTGTTGCTGTTGACTGACGTTTCGACAACCTTAACGGTAGTCATCTTCAGAGTCAAAATCTTCAATTTTGTACGACAAAATTTATACATAATCTTCATTTTGACTCTGAAGATGACAACCGCTAAGGTTGTCGAAACGTCAGTAAACAACAACAAAAACAGTCCTTCTCAAGACTATACCAACCTGGACGATCTACATCTACAAACATGTAACGATACTCCCGGGTTCAAACCATCTACTTTAACACAAAAAATGCAACACAAATCAGTAAAGATACTATTTCCATAATATATTATTCTTTGGATGTCTAAGAGAAGCAGGCAAGCTCTTGTAAAACAATCAAAGATTTTCACACTGGATAGTATACATTCAATGCATAGATCCAGATGAATAACGTTAGTTTATTACGTAATTAATAAATATTTGAAAAGGAGTTTGACAAACCTCAGACATCAGGCAGCAATATATTGGATTTGTAGGTCTCAGTGAAGTATTTTCCTCGACAATTAGTGCACCATTAACAGACCATAAATACAAATATGTGCCCGCACAAGTAACAATATCTCCGGTCAAATCGTTTATTGAAATAGTTGAAACAGGTGAGACATGTCCACGTAGTTGTCGAACATATGTCAGTTTGTTCAAGTCCCATATAATACAAGTCATATCCTGTTGAAGATGAAAGTCATATGTATCATTTCTGTGTTCTACAGGTTTTTGTTGTATTTAAAAGACGATTTGAATTTTGATTGGCTAATTGCGATTGCCTGTATAACTTATGATAAAATCCACCAATAGAAACGAAACAGAACAAGGCATACCTCAGAGCCGCTGACAATAAGATTATAAGAGCTAGATACTGCAAGACACGTGACAGGTTGAAGATGACCGTATAAAATCTGAAGTGAGATGAGACAAATAATGAAACAAGAGATTCTTAGCTACAACAAATTGAAACCCAAAAGTCCGAGAAATCATTTGCATTTTTTTTCTCGCTTTTATTGGGAAAACTCACGCTGAAGGATCAGCATGTACATACAATGATTAAGATGGATATTTATAGTTGCTTCGTGTGTAACAATCAGTACGTACATACAATGATCACAATGAGTATTTATAATTACCTCATGTATGGTCATCTGAGGTCTTTTGTCTTTATTTTCACGATCAACAATCCACACATAAACCAACTAAAAAAAATTCTTGCAATATTTTGAACTGCATTACATTTAATACGATATATTAATTCTTGACACAAATACTGGTTCTTAAATTTCACTAGTTCCAGTGAATTTTGTTGGATTATTTCCCGCCATCTCTAGTGTCGTCAGTAAATTTGCACTACTCTAACTTCTTCACTAAAATTTGATAGTGTTTTCATGAGTTCTATGAGATGCCTGTTTTAATTTAATAACGTTCATCATAGATTTTTAGTGATTTTAATCAAACTTATTTTTCTTATCCTTTATATCAAAATCAACACGTGAGCAAAATATGATCCCATTGTTCACATATATATACTAGTTAATACTTTACAAACCTACAGTATCCTCTCTCTTTCTTAGCTGTTAAAATGTAACACAATAAATATACTTCCTTTACCGTATTTTTTCCTCCTGTAATAAGAGTTCTTGAATCTGGGCAAGCAGCACAAAGAATCTGACCAACTTGGCAATCTTCCATAACGGCAATAACCTTCATAAATATTGTTAAAGATTTTCACAACAATAATGAAATGAAATAAATTAAATAACATAATGTTTTCTACAATCGTAAATAAACCAGTTTCACTTGAACATTGACTTATACATTGAACATTATTTCAGGAGTTGTTTGATAGCTTTATTTAGTCTTTACAAGTACATCAACCATCGAATATGGGTTATTTTTATTTAGAAGCAAAACTGCATGTTTAATGCTTACTTTATCTCCATCCAGTAGACCAATTCTTAAACTGAGATCACCAAAGCCCCATGATGCATATTGATTGGAAGGATGAGGGAATATTGCCTAAGTAACCAAAAAAATTTGTTCATCAATCTTGTATCACACTACATTGAAATGTTGAAGACCCACGTAATTTTTTTTCAGTGCATTAATTCCTTTGTCTGTCTGAATAATTTCACCGACAGGTCCGTTGATTTCTAAAAAATAATTGCGAAACACTACGCGGTAAAACATGTTGATGTTGAAGGTAATGAAATGTTTGTTTTGTTGGTAACCTTTTATTGGTTGTGTACTTGGCATCATCTTTGTAAAGTTATTGAAAACTTTATCAGTATGCACAACAAATGAAGAACCTGATTGCTCTTGATCTTGAACAAGAAAAGCCTTTTTGCTCACGTGAGGTTTCTTGAAGAGCTAAATTAAAATATCTTGTTGACAATCCGGTAATGAGGCTCCAATCTAAACTAAAATTCACCCTATCAAGACGTACTTGTTTTGGTGTTTGTCCAAAATTATTTATAAAGCCTATCTTCGCATTTCGTTTGACAGGATCGTTAATATTAGTTATATCTATTAAAACAACAATTAAAGAAGCAGGACAATCATATTTTAGCAGCCACAAATTGATGAATTTAGACAACTATATAAAGCTCACATCATCAATCATGGATGAGTAAAAATACCTGCACTGTCAGCATAAAACCAATGATGAAAAACATTAACAGCTTCTTTTGCCGCATCGCCACGCTGCTTGTATCCAAATATCAAATCTATCCATAGATGCAGCCTGCTGCTCACATAATCACACTCGAGCGCTTTACGATGTTGACGTATAAATTCTCGAGGATCGCCTTTTGCCCATGGAGGTAATAAAACATCTCCGAGAATAACACCATTTTGTTTTTGCCCTGCAACCCAATACAAATCATGATTATGATTACTTTACACTTACTGAAGCAAATATACTGGATGGGTTAACAATCATCACTGTATACGTAACTAGACATGAGGAACTAAAGTTGTTACAAAATTAAATGTAAATACAAAGTCGTTTGGCTAAGATGTTCTTCTGTAGCATCACCAAAATCAATAATGAAATCTACTGAATCTCAATCTCACCCAGATCAAATCTATTATCATTTACAAGGAATTCAGGAAGATAGAAGAATTCTGGTATCAACTCTTTCACATCTGCCATATTTGTCTCAGATGCAGACATCCACGCGTCCTTCATTCCATGAAACATGCGGTCAGGAAGATCAAAATGACCACCCTGATAAAACATAAAAAAGCCCAAGTGTTTAACTTGTATCTATCTTCAAAATTTTCCAACCTTTTATAAACCCTTAAAAAGAAGAGCTGTCATCTCACTAAGACCATTACACTTGATATTTTCCACAACTAAGGCCATATTTATTTAAACCTCTTCAAAAAGCGAGAAATACCTGAAGACGAAGGAAATGTTGCGTGAATGGTTCCATTCTGACTAAATACGAGGCCACGACCATTGCTGAGGAATAGTGGGTGGCATAATGATAGGCTGGGGTCTCACCAGACGGGTCATCCCACTCACGATAACGTTTCTCGAAATCCTTCTTTCTTCCTTCCGTCTGAGCACCCATGGGCTTCGATAGATCGCGAAATGTAGCTGGATTGTAAAGGTCAAGTTCCTAAAACGTAATGTTGACAAAATATAACAGCATATTATCTGATCGATATATTTGATGAACAACTGACTGAAGTCTCTACGAAACTTTACAGTAAAAATAAGGCATTTAACAATGTCTCCACTGAACGAAACAATCTTTTACTGGTAATAAGGAATAATCTAATTTTGGGCATGATTCATGTCATCAGCACTATCATCAGGGAAAAAATAATGGTTACAGCGAGCCAATACAAAATCATTAATCATTAATACCTCGCTGTCATAGTCTGCAATGATCCATGGGAAGACGGGATATTGCATCAAATCGTTGTATGATCGGCCAGAAATCGTATTCAAGTACATTAAATACTGAAAGTTTGAAATCTCTCCTTTCTAAAGAATAATGAAAAAAACACAATTAGAGTACATAAGGATGAAATAGATGATACAGCTTTAGTATATAGTTCATACTAGTTTGTTAATGTTAACAAAGATATTTATCTGACTTTCAACTAATGTAATCTTGTAGGAGCAACAAAACATATGTATTATGAGAAATAGACAGTGATAGTGCGATGGTCAAAAGATAAAAACACATAATATGGTACATATTTTTTTCGTAAAATATGATCATAGAACTAACATTGCAATATATACAATAAAATGAAATGTTGCTCAATAGCATTGAGAGTTGATAATATCCTACCTCCCACCTTTGTGTTACAGAACGTTCACCCATAAATGCGTTGATAATACCAAGACTAAAAAGAAAGACAATATATTTATAAGCCAACGTAAACGTCAATATTATGATTAAGACATAAATGTAATATGTACGCTTCAACTTCTGTGTCTGGTTTCTGTCCTGAAACGGAATCCACAGGACTTGTTGGTATCATCGACAGCATTCTAAAAACCAAGAAAAATTTCTCATATCCATCATGAATGAATTCGTACTTTTTTTATTTGCAACATTAATGTTTCTCGTTGTAAAGAAATTATGGTAATCCTACCTACTTATATAAAACATACTCTTAGTCAGCCATAAAAGTGTAAGAATACACAAAAACCTCACTTGTTGTAAACTTTATCTCGAACGGATTTGGGAAAAACCAAAAGATGATTTCGTCCATCGTTGGAGAAAACCTCAAGAGCAGTATCCTTCAAATGAAAATACGGTGGTCAGCAGTATCCTTCAAATTAAAATACGGTGGTCAGCAGTATTTACCGGTTTGAAAAATTCTTGATCGATACAACAAAAAACATAATACCTATTTACACTTGTAATGTATATCAAAATATAACATAAAATTTACACCTGTAATATGTATCTACGTTTTTGAACTTCGCGAACAGCCTCATAGGCCCATGTACTGCAACTAAACAAATCGAAAACGTACATGATCTCATACATACTATATGATTTTATGTCTGTTTTAATAAAACCGTTTTTAAATTGTTAACGAAACACACAGAAATTGGGTTAAAATTTAAAACAAACAATATGTAAATTTTCCTTACAGTTTTTTGAATGTTAAGTTTCCGGAATCGTGAGAACTTCTAGGAATTATCGGATCATGCGCACTGGATTAAAGAAAAAGAAACTGGATGAAAATCAAAAGAATCACGCTTTTTACCATCAGCACTGACCATGAACATCAAAGTATAAAAAAGTAAAATAGTGAACATAAATTGTGTTGAAGAACAATGACAATAAAAATTCATAACAATTCTTTTCTTTGCTAATAATATACTTTGAGAGAGATTTCTCGATCGTCATTTGTTGATTGCAGTTCAGTTTATGTGGAATTGCACTCACAACTATACTATTCCTGATACTAGTATGAACATTTCTCTAACTATTCTTGAGAAACATTATGAAAGATCTTACTCAGCTGGTAAGGATTCAATATCCTTGATTTCTTTAGTAGACAATAACGTTACGCCATCGACAACATAGAAATGTGATTGGCCAAATAAGAAAAGTCCTTCAGCGTGATCCAGTCCTTCTACTCGAGCGCAACGGAACATTGAGCGGATCTAACAATAAAAATTATAAAACATGCAAAGTTTGACCAAAGTGTTGAAAATTAAACTTAGGATAGTTTGAATTGCCCGAACATTGAGCGGATCTAAAATACAAATTATAAAACATGTAAAGTTTGACCAAAGTGTTGAAAATGAAACTTAGGATGGTTTGAATTGCCCGTAGCTTGCTCTAAATTTATTCATCAACTATTTTTAAAGATGATATTTGACCTTTTCGCCTGCATCTAACAGTTTCAAAATAGTTTGGTCTTCCATCTAGAAAACAATTCAATTCAGGATAAGAAATAAGTCCATTAACAACAAATTATATTAATTAAAGTTATTGAATGATGTACATGACGACAAAAGTTTACAGTGTAATAAACAGTAAATCAAAATCCACTCAATCCATTCTTCTCATCTATTCAGGTAAAGAAACATTAACTCACGTCGTTATTTTCATTCATTTCGACTTCACTAAATTCTGAAGACGGTTGATATTCACTGAAAGACCGTTCATCTGCAATATAAAACATCGTTATTACAGCACTGACCTCTGGTTATTTGATTTCCATTAAAATGTGAAAACGTCAGAATACTAAGATAAACAAATTTGTTGATTTAAAAATTTGAATTTTACGAGTACATACATTTGTTTCCTTTCTTCATTTCGAGCGCACGAATTTTTTGATCCGATAACATGGCATAAAGTCTGCTATCAGAACTCATCGGAACCTTGAACTTTGTGGGCTGCACGAATAGAATTGTAACAATTATAAAAATAACTGTATTAAATATTTTAAAAATATAAAGTAAAATTCGAAATTATTGCATGACTCACCCTTCCAGACTGTCCTGACTCAACATTAAAACAATAGTTGTCGTAAAAACTGTCATTCTTGCACATTTTCTTTCTCATACGATATGGACCTTTCGTAAAAAATGGTTTACTTTTCACATAAGAAAATATGTCACGTGTGATAGGCTTAGTATTGACAACGTATGTGTACAAGATTTTACTTTTCATAAAATACGAACTAAGATAACATGTGTTGTGTAGGTGGTGAAGAATGAACAACAGAAAATTAAAACAGTCTTTACTACTAAAATATAAACTAAGATAACGTGTGTCAGTGTATGTAGTGATGAATGAACAACAGAGAACATGAAAACGATAACGTGTGTCAGTGTATGTAGTGATGAATACAGTCTTTACATTATCTAAAATATAAACTAAGATAACGTGTGTCAGTGTATGTAGTGATGAATGAACAACAGAGAATGAGAACAGTCTTTACACTATCTAAAATATAAATTAAGATAACGTGTGTCAGTGTATGTAGTGATGAATGGACAAAAGAGAATGAGAACAGTCTTTACACTATCTAAAATATAAACTAAGATAACGTGTGTCAGTGTAGGTAGTGATGAATGAACAACAGAGAACGAGAACAGTCTTTACACTATCTAAAATATAAACTAAGATAACGTGTGTCAGTGTAGATAGTGATGAATGAACAACAGATAATGAGAACAG
Source organism: Xenia sp. Carnegie-2017 (assembly GCF_021976095.1). Lineage (NCBI taxonomy): Eukaryota > Metazoa > Cnidaria > Anthozoa > Malacalcyonacea > Xeniidae > Xenia > Xenia sp. Carnegie-2017. The sequence goes on along the minus strand of NW_025813436.1, from coordinate 8,186,674 downwards.
TCTTCACACTATCTAAAATATAAACTAAGATAACGTATGTCAGTGTAGGTAGTGATGAATGAACAACAGAGAATGAGAAAAGACTTTACACTATCTAAAATATAAACTAAGATAACGTGTGTCAGTGTAGGTAGTGATGAATGAACAAAATAGAATGAGAACAGTCTTTACACTATCTTAAATATAAACTAAGATAACGTGTGTCAGTGTAGGTAGTGATGAATGAACAACAGAGAAAGAGAACAGTCTTTACACTATCTTAAATATACACTAAGATAACGTGTGTCAATGTAGATAGTGATGAATGAATGAACAAAAAATGAGAACAACATGCAATATACCTTCAACCATATCAAGCATCCACTTGTTTAGACGTGAGTCCGTAGGAGGACCCCAGAGACCACGTACTCTAGTTAGATCATATTCTCTGGACGCCCACTTTTGGTCTAAGGATCTTTCAATAAACCTGCAATTCTGAAAAAAATCCAAAGAACATGTTAACGATAGAATATCAAAATGATTTCGAAATAAAAATAGAAACCATGGAGAAACGAGGTAGATTTCATCAAATTATGACTCACCTGATGAAAATTTCGATTTTGATGTAAAAATAATTTCTTCACCAGATCAATATGTTGATTTGTAAAAACATCTGTGTTATCTTTTAAAGGTGAATCAACAACCTTCTCCTTCCTGCCTACTGTCCGTCGATTTCGAAGTGGTTTCTATTAAAAGACAAATGCAAAAACATGAGGGGGAAATGGGAAAAGTTTATATTTAAACATATTTGGGATAATTGAATAAAAACGGATGCTTAGAGAGAGCGAGAGCAAAAATCAGCTCAAAGAATAATAAATAAACGAACGGGGGGGTGGGGTGGGTGGAGGGGTGAAAAATTGGATGATAAAGGACATGAAGGTTGCAAGTAGGATAGAAAAAAACATCCTATACACTAGATGTTATTTTAATCTTTGTATTGAATAAGAAAAGATAAATGACAAAGTACTCTACAACGCTATGAATTTCGTGGAAATGATTTCTTAGAGTTGAGTCCATATTAGGAAAATAACTTGTAACTCAATTGAGCAAAGTAGCACAAATACAAAGCATCTTTGTAAAGGTGTTAGTATGATAGTGACAGCTAGCCGAGTAATATGATGACAGCTGTTACATGAGTGACAGTAGAAGGAATGAAAAAGAAGCATGAGAATAGGGGGATACAGTGAAAGAGGGTACAGAGGAAATAGGGTTACAATAAGAGTGAAGGAGTACAGTGAGAGTAGAGGAGTACAGTATAAGTAGGGGGTACATAAAAAATAAATTGATATAGTTAAGGTAAAGAGTTACAGTGAGAGAAGGGTTACAGACAGAGCAAGGGGATAAATAAAAGTTGAAAGGGCGATAAGATTTACTTCAACACCTGACGAACGCCTGTATTCTAAAGCCTCTCCCCCCCTCCTCCACACAGAAATCTCGCTCCCACTAATCAATGGCAAACTCATTTTTTCTATCGATCACGTGATTTTCCCTTAAATATTTCAAAACAAGTTATCAGTGTAGTTAAAATACAGTCTTGGAACAGTTATGACGTGATAATGAAGCTCCACTCAGTGAGTGTTAGTTGGAATAAGGTTTTAAAACAAGGCAAAAGAGAGCAATTCATACTCAATTTCTCACCTGTGGTTTGGGGCTTTCCCCTTTATGTTTGATTTCAGAAACAATAAAAGCATCCCAAATTTTTTTCGCTGGTTCTAATAACTTCGGCCTGAAATAAATGCAGCGTTTAGTGTTTACGAAATAGTGGAAGTTCGTTGACATAAGAATGCAGAAGATGCTAAACGCAATCGATCAATTGTTGATCAAACAAAAAACGAGAACATACCCTAGGGATTTAGGATCCAAGTTCATTGTCTTAAAACTCTTGTCTGGGCTATTGATAAAGTTTTTACAAAATAATCACTTGACTATAACATAAGACTACAATCGTCTAAGATATTTAACGGATTTTTAAAAAGTTTGCACCTTATATGAAAAAATGTGAAATATAGAAAGAAGAGGAAAAAACTTAGTATCAAATAGTATGTATTGGAAAAAATGAGTTCAAGAAATATGAGGATGAAATATAACAATATGTTTACTTACACGTTAGTCATTCCACCGATACCGTAGTTGTATAAAACAAAAGTAGACTTGGGAAATTCAAATTTAAAAACATTTTCTATGGTCTGAAAATGAAACCGAAAAAAATTGTGTTTCCATTACATTATCAGAACCAACATTGAGTATAAAAACAACTTACGTCTTTCTTATTCTGAATAAAAATTTCCCACACTCGTTCTGCAGCAGCAGTCAATAATGCACTACTATGACTGAGATCATTTGGTCCTGAAAAAAAAATAACGACAGTAAATTTCCTACGTTGTGTAGATCGGTTTTAAAATCTCTGCTCTTCGAGATTAGTCCCACTATATGTTCTCATCAGTTTACACAACGCTTTGGATAAACATACTTTATATAACTTAGTTCATTTAAGTCATCAAAATGGTGTTAAACAAAATGGTATAAACAAGCCATTCATACAACAAACTTTGCTAATAGTTATATTGTATACGTTAAAACCATAACCATCGTACCAGTTATTGTATCTGGGTCTGTCAGTTCAATGTTATTTGAATGCTCGGGGAGGATTGCTCCAGTCAGAATTAGAAGATGATAACATAGACTGGCAATAAAGTCAGCATTGTTATTGATGGAAGAAAACACGATACGTTGATTTATAGTCAAAGTATGAAGAAATTCCAGCATATCTGAAAAATCTAGTAAAGAGAGATACATTTTTCTTTTTCAGCATTAGATTCAAACGCAATTTTGCATTTTTTTGATGCTGATTATAAGAATAAATCTAATAAGCATTGACTCCAAATATACTCTTATATACTCCAGTGTAGAGTCTTCACCATGAATGGTCTGATGTTGAAACTTGAGTTCTTATATACTCCCGTCTAATGTCTTCATAAGGAGTGACCTGATGTTGAAACTTGAGTTCTTATATACTCTAATCAAGGGTATCTATCAGAGTGTATCTATCAGAAGTGACTTGGAAATGAAACTTGGATCCTTTTCATCAAGAGTGATATAATCTTAATACTATAGTCCTATAAGCGCCATCATCAGGCTTATAGTTCATTAAAGATCCAATAATGTAAACACCCACCACTTTTCTCTTTTAATGCTCGAGATAATTGAAATAAAATGACACGATTGAGAGAGTGAAATGCACCATCTTTAGCTATCGAATGACCTTAATAATAATAACAACAATACACCAGTAAAACAGTTACAAAATTACCAAGAAAAACAATAATTAATAATACCTCTACTTGATTCAATGATGGTTATGACGAAGTTAAAGATTGGCTTGTATCCCAATATAAAGTACTCTAAAGATAAAAAACAGCAGAACAACTGAAAAAAGGTAACAGCACCACTACATACAGACCACGATTAGTACAAGAACAAAATAGGCTACATAAATTCTAAGCAGTCATCCCCATACCCCCATTTCTTTTCATTATGTCCTAATGGGGTAAACAGGTCCATGTAGCAAACACATTTTTTCCATTTTCTTTTATTTTGAAGCACAAAATAAAACTCGAAATTCTTTCATAACCACTCGACGATAAACACTACGTTACCTTGCCATAATTTGTCCACGATTTTGGCAACAAAATTACAAATACACGTCAAAACTTTTCCCGGATTTGACAGCAGATTTCCCGCAAGCAGGTAGTCCATTTGTGAGTTGAGAACTTCTGTTTGAAACTCTTGCGTTTGATGTATCTTACTTGATGGAGGAACGCTCTGTGAGAATGTAAAAAATTATGCTGTATATCCCATATTTTAAAGGTAAAAAAACACTTGTAGAATGCAAACAAGAACACATCAAATCGACTTCCAATTGTTTCACCACAAAAACAAATTTGGCAATAATCAGCCGAAGTTTGAAACATAAACGACAAAAAAAAATCGTGGACACAACCTTTACCTCAAGGATTGTGTCAATAAGCGTAGTAGCATACGGTGGAGTAGTCAAAGCATCTGTGATGAGAACTCGTAAAAAATCCATCACTAATTTCTTTGCTGGGTGTTTTATTAGAGTCTCTTTAGCTTCATTGCATAAGACAACGGTACCACGACTCATACTCAGTATCTATAACAAAGGAATGCAATGGAAACAACTTAATTATTTATCATCTAAAATTTCACTTAAATATTTTCAATGACGTTGGTAAAAGAACCGAGACACTCCAATTCATTAAGACAAAAATATTCAACCATAGAGAAACATTAAACACCACATCTTTGTCCATCGTCAAGAAGTAAAACACCTTGTTTGTACTAAGTTTGTATATTATTGACATCGCTTACTTACATCAAGAGATGAATCGTCCTTCGTAGAAGAAATACGAACCATTTTTATTTCAGGAAAAACGACAGCTACTAAATGTTCAATAAAATCCTGACTTGATGAGATTAATGAGAAATGTTCTACATTGTAGAACAGAAACTGCAGGAATTGTACAACAGTAACTGGATACTCTTCAAGCCAAGAGGGTTCACCATTGTTTTGCCATTCCTAAAAAAAAACTTAGATTACAAAGATAATTCAGACAGCATGGATAAAAAAAAACTTAGATTACAAAGATAATTCAGACAGCATGGATGAAAAAAAACTTAGATTACAAAGATAATTCAGACAGCATGGATAAAGAAAAACTTAGATTACAAAGATAATTCAGACAGCATGGATAAAAAAACTTAGATTACAAAGATAATTCAGACAGCATGGATAAAGAAAACTTAGATTACAAAGATAATTCAGACAGCATGGATAAAGAAAAACTTAGATTACAAAGATAATTCAGACAGCATGGATAAAAAAAATTTAGATTACAAAGATAATTCAGACAGCATGGATAAAAAAACAACTTAGATTACAAAGATAATTCAGACAGCATGGATAAAAAAACAACTTAGATTACAAAGATAATTCAGACAGCATGGATAAAAAAACAACTTAGATTACAAAGATAATTCAGACAGCATGGATAAAAAATGAGGGTGCAACAGATGGGGACATGCCCCTATTTTCATGGAGTGAATAACATGCTCTGTCACAAACTATTAGAAACATCGTCTATAGTCATGGATACAATCATCTGTATTTACAAAAAAACAATTTTGGAGTAAATAGCTCGCTTAGTCTCAGCGATATCATCAGCGCATGCCAGGAGCATGCGCAGTCCACTTGACCAATTGTTCATAGTCATGGCAGCGACTAACTAGATCCACTTGCACTAGTATCAGAATGATTAGCTCGCTTAGTCACAAATCATCAGGAGAATAACTGCGCATGCGCAGAAACATGCGCAGTTCACTCGACTAATTGTTCATAGTCATGGCAACGACTAACTATATGTACGTGCACTACTTTCGTGGCAACAAGCTCACTTAGTCGCAAATTATCAAAAAAATCATCTGAGCATGCGCAGTAGTGACTTGAATAATACCACAACTTTCGTAAACCTTTGAATTTGTGTATATATATATATATAAAGCTAAAACTTCATGTAGTAGATGTCAACTAGCAGTGGAAGCTGGGTGCGATATGTATGCATTGGCTTAGGGGTCCAGACGTTTCGGGTCGCAACCGCACTCTCCCTGCGTACCCCGAGCAAAGCCTATTGCAGGTGATCTCGGGGTCTGATGGGCGGAAGCTTGCTATTGCATCTCCCAAGTAGGATAGCGTGGAGGGGCCGAAATCTCCTACCGAAACGTTAACATGCGGCGTTCTAGTGCCTTAAGATTAACAAGGTATCGGGAAGCATGGCCCGAAAACGGGGTTTTTTGCTTTCAAATTTTATCTTTTTATTTTATAAAATAAGCAATAATATTCAAGGATACTGCAATGTTTTAAACAACTTCTGCCGTTTTTTTAACATGTAACTCAAGTTTCAACTTATACATGTTTTATATATTTTTTAATATCTTTCACGATTCAACTCTTGCATTTCCTGTTTCTTTAACTAAATTATTTAACTTAACAGTTAAATAAAGTTACATATTTAGAGAGTAAACATAACCAATAAAGACCGATAAAGTAACTGTGCAGCAGAAATAAAATTCAAATAGCTTCCATTTCCTTTCATAGTCACACTTAATCAATTAAAAAGTTGATTTGCTGATAGTAATAAAGGTTTAGGTAGAGCTAACAATTGCCAGGCAACTTCGCACTAAAAATTGTAAACATTACAGTACACACCTTTCCACAAACCATTCTAGCCATACTTAATAAGACACAAGCAGCTTCAGGACAGTATATTGAGCGTTTTTCTGGGCCGTGAGGAGAAGGAGGAGGACTGGTGCTAGACATACTGTTGCTAGTTACCCAAAATACATGATATAGATTATTCCAATCAAACTGTATGCCAGCTTTAACATCTGGAAAAGAAAAGTGTATGTTTTATCACAAATTTTATTATCCCCCAAAGAAAACAGATACTCTTGAAAGTAGTTTTACCATTGAAGTCATTATGTTCAACAAGTGATGCCAAAAATCAGTAGCAATATAACATGCGATATTGTAAAACATTAAAAACCAAGGGGGGAGGGATGTGCAAAATCACATTAGATTGATGCCTCTGTTGATAACAAAAAATATTGACTTTCAATGTATTTTAACATCATCCAATAAGCACACTTTCAAATTTTAGTCTAGTTAATGATCAGTTCAAATGCTGCAAAAAAACTTCACAATACTCAAGCATATATGCAGAATAACAGTATTTACCTGCAACCGGGTGTTTAAGGAGCAAGCTTATAAGTAAATGATATATTTCTGGCACTGAAACATGCTTAGATAACAGTTGATTTAAGGTGACAAAGCCAGGAACATTAACAGCATTTCTATTTACTTCACAAACGTCTTCTTCATTTGCTTTAGCTTTGACATTGAAACCTGAACATAGAAGAAAGACGACATTTCATTCTATGAAATATTTACTAGATTTCTAGGAATAAGCCTTTACCACCACCAATAGAATAAAAATAATAAAGTTTAGTTGACTTTTTTGCTGTTAACAACACTGGACAAAGAAGAGATAAAGATGAGAAAAGAGCACTTAAAATGAATTTAACTAAGGCAACTGTTGTAGTTTACTAAGTAGATGATTGCTTTTATTTCTATTCTGTCTTTAATACGTCAGCTCTATGTCTTTGATTACCTCCAACCACATGGACAAGTCTAATTTTTAGAGCTTCAGTTCCTTTCAGCCATCCACCGTTACTTGATCCCTCTCTAAATTTCTCCAAGGCGTCACTTGAAGAAATGATAGTAACAAGTAGTCTAAGAGCTCTCACGACTGTCGAACTATGAGTATTATCCTTCATAAACAGCAGGATCCAATCAAAACCAAGAATATCGTGTATGGCATCGGAAAATCTGTAAGACATCAATAATTTGATGATTTTACGAACAAAGCGAATGAACAAACATCTAAAATGAACTGATTTAAGTCTGCGATACAGTATTTAAAAATCACCAAAACTTTTCACAAAAATCAATTATTCCAAAATGCAGGAATTTTTATATGTCAACCTCGTTTCCACAATATTTATACTATTGCAATTTTTGACTTCTCTTTCACGCACGAAATCCAATACATTACAATAAATAGAAAAGACTTACTGTAGAATAAACGCTTTTCTTGTATGGAAAATTTTGCATAACCATAATTTATTATTTATGTTTAGGTAAGACATTGTTTACGGAAACATGTGATTAACAAAAATAGCCCATCGTTTCTATCCTGCTGTAAGAATTTCTATCAAATGAAAGATATGACGAACCTTTCATGAGCATTCGATTTTTTATCAGCTCCAACAAGAGTGAGAAATATTTCCAACAAATGATTTCTCAGAAGGATTCTTTTAGCCTGCCGTTGTTCAACAGATTGAATTTTACCATCACTTGCAACAAGATCAGTCTCGTGTAGACTCATATTAATTTCAGTTTCGTTTTCATCCGAGGGTAAAAGCGTCCACGTTAAAAACTGACCAAATCTAAACACATAAAATGCTTTTAAACATTAGAATGAGTTTAAGTTTCAACATCAGATCACTCCTGATGAAGACACTAGACTGGAGTATATAAGCACTCATGTTTCTGACATCAAATGACTCCTGAAGAAGTCAATAACTGGAGTGAAGTATATAAGGACTCGTGGTTCGAAATAAAATCAGCTAAAATTATACTATCTATTGTACGACAATCGAGTTACTTACTGAAGTATAAAGCAAATATTACGTTTCTCATTGCCATGACGTAAAACAGCAGTAATGACGTCACAGGTTACGTTAATGGTGGAAATAGGTATGCTTTCATCTTTCAATACAAACAGAAGTTTTGAGACTATGCCAAGATCTTGCATGAGCGATATGTTTGATGGCAGTTGACTGCAGTGTGTCCACATGGTGAAAATAATAAAATTAAGTTTACTTAGATTTTTCCTGCTGACAATGATGTAGAAAAATCTAATCCCCCAATATCCTGACTGAGGAGCAAAATTATTCTACAGTTTTCAGAAAACAACATTATCATCGTATACAAACCTTGACTGACTAAGTAACTCTAAAAAATGACTGAGTAAGGATTTCTGTAGGTTCTCGGGAGCCTTTGTCCATACTTCAAAATCACACAGTAAATCTTTAAATGCAATCTCATTCGGTATTGTAGCCATTTCTCGTTCGCTATCCACTGTTCCAACGAGAGCAAAGGTTAGATGGAGAATGTGCGTGTTCAAAAGGAACTGTTTTCTTTTGAACAACAAAGCAAGGATCTAGGTGAAGATAGTAACAGCTCAAATCCTTTCGCGTAAAGTCAGTTACATTTAATGTTGTCACAATCAAAACTTGTTTGTATATGTATGTATTGGATGCGATGTTTTTAACTTGCAGAAAAAAATCGCAAGAAATAAGAATTAATAATAAAAGCTCCCAACATGGCTTTTAGTTGCCTTAAACAAAGATAGCTCAAACACCGTGGAATGTTTCCCTATCTAGCAAATAGCCAAGATGATTATTGGCTGCCATATAGGAACTCAATCAAAAAAATTTGTCAAAGCAATTAAAGCAATTAAAAAGTCTTTTGAAAAAGCAAACCTGATATCCTTTGATTCTTTCCATATCTTCTCTAGCAGAGAAACTATACTTGAGAACACAACAGAGAGCCTTCACCGCGGCGTAAAGCATTTCAACGTCATTTGCCATGGCAACAAGACCAAGTAATGTAGTAGTACCACCAACGTAGCTGATCAACTCTGCGACCGGCCTGGGAACGAACGTCCGAACACCTAGAAAACCAAATGACAAAATATGTGATTTACTGACCATATATCCTGATCAATAAAAACAAGAGTTTAGAGTAGAGCTACTATAATGGTATATATATCGAGTTTAAGAGTGTAAATTTTCTTGTAATAACACTAAACAATACTACATGATTTTCATTGCATTTCTAGGAAAACAAAAATGAGTCACATGTGTCTACCTGAAATTCCCACTATTACGCCACCAAGACATCGCGATGGACCTTGAAGATGGCTAGCCGTGTTGTGGAATAAGCGAAAAGGGGTTGAGTTATCCTTCTTCGATAAGCCAAGCTAAAAAATTTGCTTGTTTTAAAGAACAGCTTGACGAAGCACATGCGACAAATCTAACGTTTAGGAAAGCTCATATGCACTTCTGTAAATTAATAGAAAAAAAATCTACCTTTAAAGCAACAGCTCGACTCTCACTTTTCGAAAAATGTTTTTTCAACTTATTTATAGTAACACGTGAAGTGGCGTGAGCATTGATACCAAAGACGATGTTCGCTTCGTTTACTAGAGGTTCCAGAACATCGCGATCTCCCTAAAAGATAATAAAAATTTGACGTGTTCTTACAATTTCAAAAGGTGGATAACAGATTTAACGTAAAACTTTATTTCAAATCCTTGCATTGAATTGGATTTCAATTTTAATTACTTTGAAATTAATGAAATTATCGAATTTACCAAATTATTCAAAATCTTAAATCAGTCCTATTTGAATTTTGCAAATTCTAAATATTGCTCGATACATTCCTCAAAAACAATACGTTTTTTATGCTCAAGCCTTAATTAAAGTAACTCGCAATTTATATTATTGGTGCAGCACCAACGGCTTACACTGTGGTTATTCTTCTTGACAATCGGAGCTTGAAAACTCCCTGAATAACTCGGTCCAAGTTTATGTATGCAAGAAATTTCCATTGGCAATAATGGTTCCTCCATTAAATAACAAGGACCCAGTTGCCAGATGAGCTTCGAGCATCGTCGTTGTGAACGTCGGGTTCCAATGTACGCATCAGTTGTTGACGCAGTGTATGTTCCAACACTCAATGATACATTTGGAATGTAACGTATCTGAAACAAGTGAAATTTTCGGTAAAAAAAAAATGAAATTTACAAAACCAACACTCAACTCAACATAACATTCGTGATAGTTTTGACTTTTCATGATAAAATATAAACTTTCTTCACAAAAAATTTGTGTCATATATTCAAAACAATACATAGTCAACACAACCTTTGCTTGTCCAACTGAAGATCCATCCAGATACACCGCAGCAGTGCAGTGCCTAGACATCAATGACGGTTTCAATGTAGCAGTTACATGATGCCAGTAGCCTTCTTGCAGTCGATCACTGAGCGGAAATCTTGCTTCATTGCGAGATTTTTTCTTTCTGGTTTTTCTCCTATCCTCTTCCTTTAAAACGTTCGAGAACTCTTCCTCGGTGGATATCTCCAAATAAAAGATGAAAAATTCAGGTACTGATAAATTTGAACCAAAAATAAAATTTATTTGATTGTACTAAGAAATGTATAACTGACATGAAAGTAACACTATCAAACAAACATCAAGAGAAAAGTGATAAGACGTTTTTTACCAATGCTAACCCTGACAACAAAAGCTTATTTCCGCAATATAAGTGTAAAACATTTGCCTGCAATTACATATTTATTTAAAAACATTGCTACCAAAATCTTACCACAAGAGATCGATCTATATCCGAGGCAGAAATTCTAATATTCAAGCAAGTTTCTTCGTTATAAGTGCCATTTATCATTTTACTACGGAAGCAGATTGCTAACAGTCGAATAGGATGTGGATCCTGCAGGGGAGAACTAAACCTCTCCACGCAAAACCACGCGAGAAACGTCATTCCAGCTTGTGGAGGGAATGTACGATCACCAGCAGTTGAGCTTGGAACAGAACCCATAACTGCAGACGATACGCCAGCCATGTAATTTGCAAAAGCTGTTTCTGAAGCAAAACAAAACTAATAAGAATTAGCCATCTCGTGTTGATGACAATTTTCTTTTCTAAAATGAAAAGACTGAGTAGAAAAGTACAAACAGAACATATTATATGTAACATGGCTTCCAAAGAAGACTCTACAACTATATCTGTAAATAAACAATGTACGTACGTAGGTTCAATAGTACATATGGACAATTGCTGTAAAACATCAGTACACATATTTAATATTAAAATGAATAATATAAATATCAGGTCAATAAGTTTTATTTCTATTGGCATTAAATAAGTTTCAAATTGTCACTAAATATATATTACAACAGATGACCAAATATGCTCAAAATATTCCATACCTGGTGAGGCATGAGGTGTAATTGATGGAAAATAAAGACATCCAAAGCCATCAAGACTCATGTTGAACTCAACAAACGAGGGTAGAGTAGTTGTCCCACACAAATGCATGTCCCGTGGTGTGGTAGTTGAAACCAGACATTTAATGCGGGACAAAGACACAGGACCCCCTCCTTGACGCGTGGCAATTTCTATAACGGAATTGCCTTGTTTAGAATCATCCAAGGTTATATGCTCTGACGTCTTGTTTTCAACTAATGACGTATTTGAAGTCGTGTCATTCAGTTCATTACTGGATAATGTATCATCATTAGACAACACGGTATCTGGTAAATGATTATCCAAAATTTCTCCATTGCATAACTTGGTTTCTATTTCCGTAGATAATTCACATGTACTTGGTTGTTGGTTAATAACACAATGAGAAGAACTTTCATCTATGTTTGATGCGGTTTTAGGAAGAAATGTAGTGGAGGCAGTGTTCATTTCACAGCTTCGCAATTTGTCGTCGTTTTTATCAACATTTGTTGCATCATCAACTGTACAGCTCGTAACTATGTTTGCAACATTTACTGGACTTTGCACTGAATCACCTGCAGATAACCCAGACGTTGAGCTATCAATCGTCAATGTGTTAATGTTTGGTTCAGGTGACACAGTAGAGTCAGCTGGTGATGAGCACGAACCATGAACATTGTTTAGTTCGTCAAGTGAAGAACTAGGAGATGGTGTATAGAACTTGGATTGTGACTTATTTTTCGATTTCCTTCGTCTGCTTTGTCTCGGAATAAGAAAACTTAATGATCTGTCTTGGATACCATCATTTGCATCTTCGCCACCAGACAATGAACTATTAGTAGAACTAGCCCGCGAGCGTGATTCGCTCAAACAGGCGCCAGAAAAATATAGAGTTTCATGAAAATCTTTTAGCAAGGATTGTTTGTGAACATTAGTTGATTGTTGTAACACAGTTTTGTTGACGCCATTAGCGTTGTTTTTGTTGTCGACACCATCAACAGCGTTGACACGTGGATGCTCACCACGTTTAGTAACTTGAGTAATTTCTACTTCAGCACATTCGAGTGGATTGGCAAGTCTTAAAAAATCTCTAAAAAAGAAGGACGACTTTGACATCTTGAAAAAAACGTCAACTATAGAAAGTACGTGGAGGTGGTAGGGGAAGTAATAATGAGCAAGTTAGATTTTGAGAAATGAATGACAGCGCGTTTTAGAATTCTTCTCGATATAAAACTCAAACTTGATCTAAAACATAGTTTCAAAGCACTGTATCTATTTCATATTTACTACTGATTGTAATACATACCTGAGAACAACTGGAGTGAGGGCTTGTGTTGCAAGCCTTTCAAATATTCTTTGTAAAGGAAGATGTAAAGGATGCTCTTCTATTTCTAAAGCAGCTTGACAATGCAACAGCATTTGTTGAGGAAGGCCCGCTTGGCACATGACTTGTTGATTTCGTTCGGAGCGAAGGCAAGATTGAACTTTATTGGCAACATAGAGCTGAAGGTCCAATGCATCCTGAAATATCAAGACAAAATAATACAATAATAATTTATAGTAACCAGTTAAAATATTTCCATAACACACACACGCACACACATACGTTATAAATATTGTTGTTCTGTGTAGTGAAAAGATTGTTTTGGTTGTCTATCCTTAACTGATCACCGCATTTCTTTTCATTACCTGATAATCACCATTTTGATGCAACAACAAATCCTGCTCTGTTTCGACAATAGAGGGAAGTAACTCCACAAGCACTGTGACAGCAACGGGATGACAAATACAAGAGACATCCAATGGATATACTCGAGCACTGTCTGTATCATCCGTTATTGATGTGTTTAATTTAAGGGTGAAGGAATCCATGGCCATATCGAGTAAACAATGAAAAACATGAAGAGCAGCAAAAAGTGATGAATCAGGATGGAAACAAGGTACCTATGTAACAGAGTAACGTTAAATCAAAATTTTTTCAACATTTCACCCGAAGTCCTGTTAGAGTGAAATCTAGTCTCTTCATTAGGAAGAAATCTGATGAAAAACTTAAATTCTTATGTACTTCAGTCAAGTGTCTTCATTAGGAGTGATCTGATGATGAAACATGAGTCCTTATATACTCCAGTCTAGTGTCTTCATCAGGAGTGATCTGATGATGAAACGTAAGTCGTTAAAATACTCCAGTCAAGTGTCTTCATCAGGAGTGATTAGATGTTGAAACACAAGTACTTATAAACTCCAATTTGGTGTTTTAATCGTGAGTGTCTAAAAGTGTTTAAGATCTAATCTTATTCAGTCCATTACTGTGACAAAGTATCATTACCTTTGGGTCAACATAGATGGACGATCTACTTGATTGTGTTCGTTTCAATCGAGTTTTCATACCATTTGGAGAAACTGATCTGTCAGTAGTCAGTGTTGTATAGTTGATGTCAAAACAACCAAGTAAACGCAAGTTATCTACCAGTCCTTTATGACCCACCTATCAAACCAATAGTAAAGTACAGTAACTGTATAAAATGCCTCTACATTATCAGACAATCAGAGAGATTACTTAATGCTACCCTTCAGAAAGATAAACACGGCTATAGCGTTTGAAAAGCCACTTGAAATAACTACCCAGTCAAGTACCTTGTCTATGAAGAACGTCTTGTTTGCCGGCTCATCTTGCATAGCACTGGTGAAAACGTACAACACGAAACGAAGCATTTCCAAAATGTCTGACTTTTTCACTATATTTGTACATTAAAAACAATCACAAAACATGACTATCACAAAGTAATCATCTCGCATTTTACAAGATTCATTTAACATCAACCTCAAATGAGAATTCGTTGATAACTGCTGAATGATGGCCAAATTGAACATACAAAGGTGCAGAAAACTTCTTTTAGTATTAATTCTAGTATTAAAGCTAAAGGGAACCCATCTTCCTTTATACAAAGCTACAAATCAATAAAGATTTGTCGACTCACCATCTTTCCAATTAGCGCTAGGATTAGGATGTAAAGAACCCTCCATGCTCATGAGTACAGACATGACGTATATGTAGCCACCAACGTCACGGAACATTGTTCTTATCGTAGGCTCAAGAGCAAACACTTGGATTACTGTATGCAGCTGGTGGACCTTCATGGATACAGAAGATGCAGTTGATTCACGTAAGGATCGTAATAGATTTCCTATAGTAATATAATCGAAACAGTGAGCTAAAGATGTGTCGAAGACTCTAAAGTGGACTTGTAACGAAGAATTTCTAATGTAAAAATGCTTCAAATTTAAAAAGCATAAGAAAATCTAAAACAACAACTGTTTTAGTGAAGTAAAATCAAGTATTTGATTGCTTACTTAAGTCATCGTGACCTTGATTTAAAATTAATACTTGAATAATTTTTAATGCTTGCGTCCGAGCACTCTCATATTGTACAAGACTATGAACACATGACGCTCCTCCGCATTTTCGGAACATTACGCTATTGTCCGAGCACTTCTCGATCATGATACGAAGACATTCCATAAGTAACATGGGGTAATCCTCTAACTTTGTGACATCGTTTTCTTTAGGAATTGATTTTCTTTCATTCATTAAAATCTTCATGGCGTTCTTGGCAACTGAATGGTTATCATCTATAAGACATTCGGATATTTATCACCGAAACCCACACACATGCTTTACAAGATGCGAATGCATTGTGTAAATTATAGCTTGTGATGTTTATGATGAATGGCAGCAGTTTGTCAATTGGTTGACTCCGTTTAAAACAGAATAAACACCAAGTGAAAAGAACTGTAATATCAAGAGAAATTGCCATGAAATGAAAGCATTTTTTCTATTTAAAAAAGTTCGCGTAGAAGAACATCTATGTAAGATAAGACGTAATCAAAAATGCATCTTTTAAACTCAAATTCCAATTATAAACAAGACACAATTGAGACTGTAATGTTTCTTATCTTTGAAAATCATCATTCTGTAGGATAACAATCTCAATTGTATTTTTTTATAACTTAAATTTGAGTTTACAAGATGCATTTCCTCGGATTATATTTTTTCATATGCTTCATGAAAATGTCGCCCGTTCAAAGGTGAAAAACATCTATACCTGCTACGTCGGTTGAACTTTTCAAAGCAAGAGCGTAGTGCACAAGACAGTTAGAGAGGACTTCCAATAAACCAACATCACGAAATACGTTTTTGTACTGATCCTTGTAATTCACCAGTTGTATGAGGCATTCCAGTGCAAAAATCCATGAAGTATTTACACTGAAGAACAATATTGAACAAAATACCTCTGTTTTACAAATCTATTCATCAATGACGGAACACATAGCAAACAACTCTCGATTTTTAAAAACGTCCTTACTTGGCATTCTTGAATAAAATGCTCATAGATATAAGTTCGGGTGATGGCGTCCAGTTGAGGTTGCAAGCAACAAACTCAAGCAGTTTGAACACTTTTTCCTGAATCAAAACTTCTTTCTCGTTCACTTTCTCGATGAAATTAGAGATTGTCCTTTGTGGCTCTAATATGAAGTAATTTACATGATCGGAGGTGTAAATACGTAGAATTGAGTCAAGTACATGTTGGCATAACAAACTGTCTTTACTCTAAAATATATAAAACAAATTCATTTGTAGTTAAGAAAGTATATCAGTACATCAGTATCCAAATTATTGTGTATTTAACGAATTTTATGAGAAACACGCGATGCACAATGTATTTCACAGAAGATTTAATTGTGTATGGTAGAGACTGAACAACACAGAATAACCTGAATCTATGTAACGTGTGGGTGATAAAACAGTTTGAATAAAAATAAACACATGTATTTGTTCAAACAAACCTTTATAAAAACACTTTGTAAAACATTAAAAGCTTCAACGTTTCTCACAGTATTTCCTGGAAAACACAAATAACGTAAAACAGATTACAGTGGATATGGAAGTATTATTATCACTTTGCTAGCTGATTTGACACTCACTACCTACACTGACACATGTTATCTTAGATTATATTTTAGATAGTGTAATGACTGTTCTTGTTCTCTGTTCTTCATTCATCACTGCCTACATTGACACACATTGTCTTGCCTTACTAACACACATTATCCTAGTTTGATTATAGATAGTGTGAAGACTGTTCTCATTCTCTTTGGTTGAATCATAGCTATCTTTACTGACACATGATCATATTTTATGGCAGGGCATACCATTTTCAGCAGCTTCTGGTATTTGGAAGTCAGAATCTTGAAATGGTGCTCCAATACTCCGTGATGGTCTCAGTGGGATAAATCCAACCATAGTGAAATTGGAGACACATATAACCATGTTGCGACAAGCATCCGCAGCTGAGTGGTCATCAATTTGACCAAGAAGTAAAAGATAATCTTTCAGAAAAAGGTAGCCATGACAAGAACGAAAGTCATCCATTAAAATAGAGGTGATAGTAGTAGAGTCACGAAGAATGCAAAAAAGAGTGACAAACATCTCCACGAGGTCTAAAGGGTTTTCAGTCTGAATTCTGCGCATACTTGATATGCAATGGCTAATGCAGGATTTTGCTGAAATAGATAAGAGGATAAATTAAATAATTACTAAAGAATTCTTGTTTCAAATAGCCACATTTTACATTACTATCATATTGTCACATGACTTATTTTAAAACTCAAGACTTGATTTACAACCCCTTCTACAAGCTCCCTACCCAACAATCAAAGTTACAATAAAATGTCTACTAGTGTACTAGTCAAGCTATTCAAATATGTTTTTGTTGATTTAGTAAGCAAGATCAGCAAGTCTATTAACAATTCAAACACAAGCAATTTAAGTTTTACTTGGTAAAGGAATATGTGACAAACCATGTTAAGGAAAAAATGTCTTAATGAACAATGAAAATAAAATTAATCAATCAATCATGACACAGTTTGATTGAATTATGTTTGTTGAAAGTAAACAAAGTAAATGTCATCAATTTTTGCTGAATTAATAGATTTTGAACATTGGTTCTCACCATGGATATACTTGCAGACATCCAACTGTAAACCACTTCTTGTTATAGTAGTCAAAACTTCGCATATACCAGTTCGCCAGCCAGTATTATGTGGCAGACACTTGCCACTCATTGCAGTAAATAAAATGAACAGGTCATCTGTCCTAACAAGCTCTTGTGCAGTGATACTTTGATTGCAAAGTCGCACAAGAAGTTGTATAAATAGCTTTTGAACAGTCAAGTACGACTCCTCTAAAACACTAGCATCTATAGATGTGTTTGCACAGGGTTTTGGTAATTCGAAAAACAAATACAGACAATGAACCAAGGTTGAAGGTAACTGAGTTGCAATCATGTCAGAAATTACTGCGCTCTGCCCATTCGCTAGAATGCTCAAACTTTGAAGAAGATTCCAACCAGACTGTGTATTGGTATCGGCCTTTTTAATCAAGAAGTTCATTATCGCAGTGCTGGCGTTGTTGTTCGATTTGTTTACGGCATGCCGCCTTATTTCGTTCACCATTAAACGTGACGTATGGGCAGCAAATTGTAGGACATCGCCAAAACGTTCACTCATGTCGCTGCCTTCAGAGTTCATAAAAACATTATTGAAAACAGGCAACATGGCGTAAAGTTTTTTTTCTTGTTCTTTTAGCGTTAATGGTACTGATGAATGAATAAACTCCATAAAAAGTTTTCGAAGGTGCATCAAACTCAGGCCAGCATCTCCAGTCAAACTCGAGCTAGAGGTGTCATCATTAGGAGAACGTCTACCCCATAAAAGCCTCACAATTCCCTTAGCCCCTCTTGGATTCATTGTTTATGTTCACATTACACAAGTACTACTTTCTTGTTATCACTTTCATTGACGAAGGACCCTTGTTCCCGTGTTTTTTTTTTCAGCACAAGAAGTGAAAACATTGACCTACCTTCCTGAAAATCATAATATTGACTAACATTGCCACTGACCTCGCTCGAAGAGCGGAAGCTTGTACAGATTTGTACAGATTCATTGCAGGCTCATGAAATGAATATGTTTCCTTTTCCACCATTCCCCCTCCCCTTCCCAACATCTTCCAGTCTGTGCCTTCCAGTGATGAAATCCTATCACAATTACATAATCAGTGACAATCTAGTTGATTGCCTGTAAATAAAATATAATACATCAATTTGTTTCTGCAAGAAAGTATGAGCATCAAACCTTATCAATTACTTATTGTTGGTGCTGGTTTGACTGCATCTGTAACATCTTCCCTGGTAAAGACCACATTCCCTAAAGATACTGTAGAAGTTCATGTTTGGGAAAAGTCACGTGGTGTTGGTGGTCGAATGAATACAAACCGATCATTGGAAGGACTAGGAACAGTTGATCTTGGTGCACAATATATCACATGCACACAACTATATGAAAAAAAGCATAAAAAGTAATGATGGTTTGGAAAGATACATTTAGCTAACTTCTACGGTGATATTTCACTGAAGTTATTGTATGCAGCACTTAGCTTGACTATCATAATGTTTTTTTCAGATATTTTGATGATTTGATACAAGCTGATGTTTTAAAATCATTTACAGGAGTGATTGATGGATTGAAAGGTGATGATGGTGCTAAACATTTTGTGGCACCAAATGGCATCAACCAAATTGTTAAATATTTCTTCAATTCTTCGGGTAAGTAACACATCAGTAAATGTGTTCTTTTTTATTATAATATGTTAAGCAAGCATCCTGTAATTTTTTTGCAGATGCAAATATTAGCTTGAATACTCATTGCCAGGAGTTGAATCTTGATCAAAACAACAATCGATGGAAAGCCACAACAAAGGATGGTAATTCTTTTTACTATCATGGTATTATAATTACAATTCCTGCTCCACAAATTCTTCAGTTAGAAGGAACAATTCAGAGAAGCTTGAACTATATTCTTTCCTCAAGGAAGTAGAATACTCATCGCGTTATGCAGTTGCTTTGTATTTTGCTCACGATGTTAAAATTAATTTCACTTGGACAGCAAAGTTTATCAATGATCATCCCTGCATTAGATTTGTATGCATTGATTCAGCTAAAAGAGGCATATGTAAGTGTTTATATATCAGTCTTTTTCACGTAGAGTTTTTACTCGGGAATAATAAGAAAGATTATTAATCCTTCTAATGGTTCAATTTAAATTAATACTTTCTAAAATTTATTTAGATGATAGGAGCCCTTCAATTTTAATCCATACCAGTGTTTCATTTGGGTAACACATCTTGAAGCAACAATGAAGGAGGTAGAAATTACCATATACAACTACTTTAAAGAACTTTTTCCAAGTGTTCCTCAGCCTGTTTCTACTCGCTGTCTTCGTTGGCGATATTCACAAGTCAACAAACCATATCCAGGTCAGCCTGGAGCTGTTGTTGTTAGCAAGGAACCATTGCTCATTTTGGCTGGTGATTCATTTGTGCACTCAAATTTTAGTGGTTGTGTTGAATCTGCAAATGCAGTGCTTGATAATTTGAAGAAATACTTGTAATTAAACTAAATATTTAAAACTAAATCATAATATACTAATAAATTCTAACAGGTGACATTGGAATACAAAAGTCAATATTTTATGTAAACCAACACACACGTCTTTTTGTATTATGTAATGTAAAGACTGTTCTCCTTCTCTGTTGCTCATTCATCACTTACTACACTTTGATACATTATCTTAGTAATATTTTTGGTAGTGTAAAGACTGTTCTTGTTTTTTAATGTTCATTCATCACTACCTACACAGAGGTCATCTTAGTTTATATTTTAGATAGTGTAAAGACTGTTCTCCTTCTCTGTTGCTCATTCATCACTTACTACACTTTGATACATTATCTAAGTTATATTTTTGGTAGTGTAAAGATTGTTCTTGTTTTCTAATGTTCATTCATCACTACCTACATCGACACAAGTTATCTCAGTTTATATTATATATGGTGCAAGCAAAGCCTGTTCTCATTCTCTGTTGTTTATTCATTCATCACTACATGAAGACAACATGTGATAGCTACGTGCGCTTATTAGAAACCAAAGGAATCAAACGGTAATTTGAGTCTATTATTATCTATACCTCATTAAATTTTTGCCTTATACGATATTATTTAATATACACAAAACTATGGGAAAAAACCTATATTAATTACATTATAATTACACATAATCCATTTTCACTATTACCACGCTCAAATAAAAGTAAATATCAATAGATGGTATTGTATGTTCAGTTTAACAATGTACGAGAAAAATATATATATCTATAGTCACTTTAAAACGATTTAATTTAATCTGTTGCTGAGAGAAAATTTTCTGTATCGGAACTATGCTATCATGAACTTGCTAAATAACACAACATCTTATGTTAAAGACACGTCTTTATTAAGAAAATGACTTTGGTAT
Organism: Xenia sp. Carnegie-2017; assembly: GCF_021976095.1. NCBI lineage: Eukaryota > Metazoa > Cnidaria > Anthozoa > Malacalcyonacea > Xeniidae > Xenia > Xenia sp. Carnegie-2017. Next base: position 8,165,504 of record NW_025813436.1, on the reverse strand, counting down.
CCTGTAGGTGTTCGCAGTCTCAGAAGCTTAGCAATGCTATCAAACAATGATACATGTATTCACGGTTGATTCACGAAATCCTCATTGCTTACTTTAATAAGTAGCGAATACATGGAAGAGACATCTTATTCAAATATTACACCAGTTTTACGTAGTTACCAGGGAATGTGCCAAAGTCACCTGTTCTCTCTGAAATACCCACAAACCAACCATCATCACATTTTTCTACCACCTTTACTATATCACCTTCCAATAACTCCAGTTCATCTTCATTTTGTGGTTCGTATGGAAAGAGAACTATGAAGCTATACGTAATAAAGCAAATAAAACTTTTGAAAAGGTTTCTTCCAGGATTTTATACGTTGTTTATAACAGTCAACAACTGATAATGCAATACAAAACAGATTGCCAAACTTACTTCTCGCCTTTAAGATCTCGTATATCCGGTTCTGTATTCAACGGTTCGGGGAAATCATCAAAACTACTTTCAACTTTTGAATATCCATTTGGCTTTTTAACAACCTCTTCTTTCACCACATTTGGAGATGCTTAAAAACAAAAGGGTCACTTTAAAATATGATCAACAAATAAAAAGACAAACGTTGCAAAAAAAAAGAAATGTACCTGGTTTTTCCTCTGGGTTTCGTAGCACCTAGAAATAATTATAAGTTTTTAAATGTTCATGAAGCTCCCCAGTTTAGCTAACTCAGTAGGAATACTTTATTGCTGCGAACTCACAATCACATGCAAAAAATGGTCACTTCGATTTTTAATTCTATTTAAATTATCTGTCTATAGATAAATAAACAGTCTTATACGCCCTCATTAATCAAGAAGAAATTTTCACAGATGTTTCATAAACAAAAACATGCGGATGAAAATCACTAACTTGTTTTTGGTTCATTATGTTTTTCAATCATTGGAGATGGGATTTGTTATCATTATGACGACGAATAATAAGTCATTGAAAGTTTCTAACAATAGCAAAGTCGAAGTGTTTGTCACAAAAAAAAAAAACAACATATGATTGTATTTCTATACCTCGATGTATGAAACAGGAAAGATTCCAACTTTATTATCCTTAACTCCTTCAAACCAGTTTTCATCAATTTGTCTTATTAACGCTACTATATCACCCTATTAAATTATTTGATTTGTTTGACAAAAGATTAGTAAAGGATTAAATTAAAAATATAACGATGAAATATCTTCTTTCTGGTCAACCATTCCTTATAGTTCACGACTTACTTTTTGTAAATGTAATTCCCTGGCTGATTCAGCTTTAAAATTGTATTTAACTCTTCCCTCGCCTTTGATTTTCGGAGCACTTTCTTCGATAATCTAAAATAAGAATAATATGTTTACGTGTAGCAGTGGAAGTAGATCGAAGATTGAAATTAGAATTTAACGAAAATGGAGTATATGAAGTTATTGAGCTATAGTTAATAAGTGTCCAAAATGACCTAGAACTAATTAAAAACTGTTGATATAGTAATTGCCTTGGTTAAAACGTTCAGTCGACAGGCATTATTTTCCTTGGTTAGAAAATACACAGGTTATGCGTACCTCTACGTAAGATAATGGATATAATCCTATCTGTCCTTGAGCTTCTCCCTCGCACCAGTTCGAGTCAATTGATCTGTAGAACAAAACGATATCACCTTTCCTGAAGCCAATCTCCCTGGAAAAGAATGCAAAAGCAAGTGATGAATAATTGCCTGTGATTTATGATAAAACAAAGACAACATTAGTTATGTTAGATACATAGGCCTTCGACTACAAGAAAACAAGCACACCCATAGAAATCTTATGGAATGTGTGATGCTTGAACAGGCATACAACAAAACAGATTTTATTAATTTATCAAATCAAAGATGTTTTTTTCACATATCAAATATGCTTTGAGAGGTCGATGGTTGCAAATCAAAATCATGGAAGTAATCCAGTACGTGCGTTATAATCCTAGGTTATCTTTATTCATTTTACGTTCGGGTTTAATAATAACGATCTTAAATATTTTTTATCCAAAACATTTGAATAAATATAATTTTCATGAATATTGTAGGTCATACTATACAGTATATATCAAAGAATGAACACAACTACGGCGACTACATGCATCAACTACAACTTACTTAGAAGTCTGTGGAGTGAAGTTATACAACGCTCTTGCATGTTTGGGATTTTTTCTTGCCTCCGTTTCCTTTCGTTTTCTTTCTTCTTCTTCCATTTCTCTTCTTTTTTTCTCCTCCATTTCACGTTGTCTTTGCTCTGCTTCCTTTATACAGAGAAATCGTTATCACTATTTGAATCATAAAATATGTAGAAATAAAAACTGACGGTGGGATGGTAATAATCAATTATAACTTTATATTTATCTATTTATAATGAACCAACGTAATAAAACTGCCTGTAAAATGAAATTTTTCTCTACCTTCACTTATTATATAATTTAATATACACAATAACAAGATATAACTATAAACATTTTCCTTTATCACAGTCCTCACGTTCAAATGAAAGCAAATTAAAATAGTATCGCATGCAGATTCATGATAAAAATATTTATTTCTCTTCGACTTCAACAATCTCGTCATTTATACAGCAACGATTAGAATAAAAATTTAAACATGTCTTCGTTTACCTCCTCTTCGCGCAATTTTCTTTCTAGATCTTCCTTTGCTCGCCTCTCGTCTTCTTTAATTTTTTCTTCTTCCTCTTGGAATTGTTTCATGTAATCTACAGGTTCATATATTTCTTTTTTCTGTTCTCGTGGAACCTGTACGAGAGTAATAACGTTGAATAAAACAAATACCAGAAGCCGCATGAAAACAACTAAGATGATAATACTATGATCTAACACAAAATACTTTAAAAAAAGACTTTAAGTTTCCAATGACTAGATAAAACACAGAATCTCAGAATGTCTCTGAGCAATACCGAACCGTTGGAAACAGAAAGTTTTTAATTGACAGATAATTCTGATCGCTCGTTTCAATGCTACATGAACAAGTCTACAATGAAAATGAGAGAGCTTACAAATTGTCGTTTCTTCATATGGTCCTCGTATAAGTTAGATGCTGAAGGTTTATCGGGCTCCTTTTGTACAACGGTAGGTGCTTGGTATGAAGCTCTTTGTTCATTGCTATATGTGTGCGTCCTTTTTGGCGGTCCACGATGCACGACTGGATTAGAGGAGGATCGTGTTGTGGTAGAGTAACCTCGTACAACAGGATGTTCTGGTCCAACATCTCCGGGAAGACGCGTGGTGCTCATTGCTATTCAAAACAGAAAGTTGAAGTTTTTAATTCACTATTCAGGAATAATCTGGATTCTTTATAAAGAAACTAACAACTTCAATGAGTAGATACAATGAAAACAAAAACATATAGCAAACTTTTGAGTCAACTAGACAAAACTCGCACATCAAACACTACATGTATATTTTCTAACTCAGGACTTACACTTCAGGTTATTCTCATGCCTACAGCCGATTGTGCGAGTACAAAACAAAGAGATTACCGGTTTACAAGGACCTTGGTAAACTTTAACGTTATTAGTTATCCTGTTAACTAATGTCTTTTATGGGGTATGCAGTTGCTAAATTGCATTCTACTCATATAACTATTTAAAGAATTTTCAATAGCTAACAAATATATAGGTTCAACATTAAGACTTTATAGAAAGTATGTCCGACAATTAACATTTACCATGGTGGAATGGCTGTGCATGATTACCTTTCGTAAGTAACAACATATTTCATAAAAAATAAGATACTTTTATTATAAACAAAACAGTATTAAGATCATAACATGAGATAAACAGGTGTCATGAATATTTCACTACGAGTGGTGACATTCAATCTTATTAAATTGTATAATGCTCTCAGGGGAGGCTAGATTTTAGAATACCCCTCCACACTCACTATCCACTTCTATAATATACTTCGGTCTTTACACTTCGTTCTTTATATTGACCACTAAATGATACTACATAAATAATAATTGTGAACAAAATAATACTTTAGTTTAACTTTTATAATATGTTTTACTATGTATGCTGTATCCTCGAATTTGTACGGCTGCCTTTTACAATGGACGGGTATTCATTCTATAATCGCTCTTCACATTCCAAAGGTAACCGTCGTTGAATTGATAGATCACGAAAATCGTACAGAGGAATGCGATCAATGTGCGGCTATTTTACGGTCAGAGGTGTAAATTATTCATAGATTATGAAAATCGTACAGAGGAATGCGATCAATGTATTTTCGGCCTGACGTGTAAATTTAAGATACTTGGGTATGTGAGAATAGCCTGAATAGATACACAGATGTTTGTCAACTCATCATATAAATTCATCCAAAATAATTATGAACAAATGCGTTACAAACACAGTGAGTTGGTATAAATAAATAACATATAAAATTGGTCAAGAAGTTCAATATAAAATAATAAATGAATACCTCCTTTCTTGACGTAAATGTTAAAATCCATTTTTTCACAACGAAAAATTAACTAACATGTTACGATCGCCTAATGCTACGGAGCATTCTTTTTATATCGCAGAAACGTTTCAACAGAACAGTTCAATCGATCGAAAATATGCAGCGCAGTCGAGCTGACCGGCAAGACGTCAGATAATTAGCGAGGTAACAAGCTGTTATTTATTAAAAAATACAACGACCTACTACATCTACGTAAGTATTTATGTCACTTAATTGTCGCTTGACTTTCTCTCGTACACACGCTAAATAAATCCATAATGATGAGCAAATCCTTTTACTGTTTCAGTAAAACAAAACCTCATGATATAAAAAAAAGCATGTTTGTCTTACTTTACAATTTTCCTCAAGAGTTGAGAAACGTCAGTAAAAAAACTAAGGTGTTTTGTAACTCGCCCACAGAAGCAATAAAATATTTCGAATATTTTCATGTTGATGAGAATGATTAGCTACGACATATTTTTCATTCCATTGTTGCGTTGATACAAGCTTATCCAAGAAATACAAATAAAAATGCTACATACACAGCAGGTGGAAATGGACAGTTTTGGGTAGCACAATCATTTGATAATAAACACAAAAAGGTGAAATTTTATACCGATAATCCACAGAAGAATCTTCTCTTGGATTGAAAATTTTAAAAAACACTTAAGATTTTTTTTCTCAAGGCGACAAATTCCCAACGATTAAGAGTTCTGAATTAAAATTCTAACATTGCCTGACAGCTCACATTTTTAATGATGGAAAAACATCGCTTTAAATAATCTTGCTTAATGGAAAAAAATGTTTTGTTTGTCTTCTATACATTGAACTCTTCACGATCACAAAAAAACAACCGGAAACATGTACACGTAAAGCATAGAAACCTTTCTTCACGGTCTGAACGTGAAGAACTGCTCAAGGTTTAATTTGTTGCTTCTCATAAATTTCACCATGCACAATTAGATTCACAGAAAGAGAAATGATTTCAACAAACCTTTATTGTTCTTTGGCATTTTTGCATCTTCGTTGATTTCTTTTTCTGAAACCTCTTTTCCTTTCTGAAACTCTCTATACCAAGATGGCACGTTATTTCGCGTTGTTGGTTTATCCCTGAAAAAAAAAGAAACAAACATCAAATTAGGAAAATTAACGCTTTTCATTTCTTTCTCAAGCAACGCAAAATGTCGACCCGCGTAATAGACTGTCAAGCAGGAAGAAAGAGGGTTTGGGTGTACTGTCACGCAGAATGGAGGGGTGTACTGTCACGCAAAATGGAGGGGCTGTACTGTCACGCAAAATGGAGGGTGTACTGTTACGCTGATTGGAAGGGGGTACTGTCACGCAAAATGGAAGGGGGTACTGTAACGCTGAATGGAGGGGTGTACTGTAACGCTGAATGGGGGGGTACTGTAACGCAGAATGGAGGGGAGTGTACTGTCACGCAGAATGGAAGGGATACTGTCACACAGAATGGAGAGGGAAAGGGTTCATGGAACACCAATTCTCAATTCCCAACTCCGTTTCAGAAAGGATGAAAACAAAACAATAAAATGACTTCAACGTTACAAAACAATATCTACAATATACACACATAAGAACAAGACATTTTTCCATGATTTCATTTCAAAAGAAATACGGAAAAGAAATAGTTGAAATCTGTCCGTTCATGTATTTACACAAAGACAGTGCAAAAAAATTAAGCCAATTTAAAAAAAAATTATCTTGTGACGACGTATGAAGCAAGTTGTATATATTGCAATCACAGTGAAAGATAGAAACCATGCTAAGTTTTTTGTTCCAAAGTGGGAACGATATTCATATATAGTTATGAACAAACAACTACCTCTTTTACATTTGTTCATTTATTTAACTTACGCCGAGCTCATGATTTGAATAGAGTGCCAACAATTCAGCTTTATTTCATTCTGTTTAGTTTTTACACATTACCATCCAGAATATGCTCAGGTATAATAAACATGGATGATGTCATATGAAATTATCATAACTTCAAAAGGACATTGTTATAGAAAGAAAAATTCGATAATAAAATTAGAGATAACTTCTTCATGTCCCGTGCTTTCAGGTGTTAATAATACTTGTCACATGATTTATACAAATATGATTTGATTAATATTTAACTAAATCTTTTGTGTCCTCCATGTGTGAAGCATAAGATAAAGTAAGTTCATTAATATCCTAAATTTTAAGCCAATAATCAAACAAACATAACTATACGGAAAGGTGAAGTTGTTTAAATAGTTGTGTTTTAAAGAATGTCGCTCGCTTTACTTAACTATCGTTTATCATGTATTGCTCGTTTCGATTTTATCTTTTTTGCATATTTTGACATAAAACTTGAATGTTCACTAAATGAAATCAATTATGTATTACAATTTATAGTTTATATTAAAAGAGTCAACATCACAGTCGCTAAACAAAAACTTTACCGAGAACTGTTATACCTTAATTTGACGTCTGCGGCGGAAGCAGGAAACGAAGACACGGAATAACGCTGTGGTTGGTTAAATTCAACTGTCGGTTCGGGGTGTGCGAAACGTCCCATCATGTAGCTGGGATCGGCTTTCGTTTCTTGACTTTTTGTTCGTCCTATCTTTGCTTCCTGGACTGAGCGTTCCCGATGATTTTTAGACATTTCGCGTGAGTCATGTTTAGGAGGTGACGATTCACCCACAAGTAACGATGAAAGGCCAGTGGAATCTATAAATAGCAACGTTACTTCATGTAATGTGTGATCTAAGTAAAATTATAAAATGCATTTCGACTGCATTATAAAATGAAGCACTTTAAACCACAGCCATTGAAAAAAATTTCGAACACGATAGTTGCATTTCAAAATTCCACCAACCGCTTCCAAATAATTCCTGTAAAAATGAAATAAAACTTTGAAAGAGAGAGAGCCATACGTAGCCATTAATAATATGGTTCAAGATGTAATTTGTGAGTAATTATTTACAAATTGTAAAAGTAAACTGGACGTGGCTTGGTTAAGTCTTCTTATACGGTTTGAAAATAAATTTCAAATTAATAAAAACAGCAATGCTAATATTTAAGCTCATTGATCTTTGTTTCTCGTAAATATTTTGTTGAATTTACAAGTAGCAACAATGTACAAATGAAAAATATTCTAAAACAAGATGAAATTATATTTAATACCGGACGTTCTGTAGTGTCGTTGTTTTTACGATCATCGTTGTCTTTCAAGACAGAACCGTGATAAGAGTATCTTCGGTATGGCTTTTCAGCCGCTAAACAAAAAGGAAAATATCATGTTTCATGTTGAATATATACAGTATATTGAGAGGAATAATTTTTTGAGTGGGGAGATTATTGAATAGAGAAAATGTCGCATCAAAGTCTTGAAATAGCAAAGAAGAAAAAGATCGAACAAACCAAATGTGATTATCTAACAGGCCACAACTAGGTTTTTTGAATCAAAATGAAATCTTATTAGCACTGTTAATATTTAGGCATTAAGTCATTTAGTATCAAAATGAACTCATTAAAATGTTTACATAACGAAAGTTTATATTAAGCTAAAGACGCTAGAAAATACCCCGGCAGTCAAATGAGTAAAATATCTCGTGTAGCAATTCATGAAATGATTTCTTCATTTTTCATTATAAACAAGAAACAGCGTTGCACGTGAATGTTCCGTTCAATGGATCACACGCAACAAACATACGTAATTTTATTTCGTCACCTTTTTTCTTTCTCTCTTCGTCAACATAAAGATACCAGCAACGCATGCTTGCATCGGGCAGCGGTATGGGCACGCATTCGCGTCGCTTAACCATATGGGTTATAGCAGGTCTTGAACGACCTGGAGATTTTGGGCTTAAAAGGGGAGAACTAACATCGTTACCTGCGTCGTCATCCGATGGGATATCTTCGGTGTAAGATGAACCAGAAGTGAGCCTGTAAATTAGAAAATTATGTTTAAAACCATGCGAATAACCAAAATATTTCTATGATTGTATATCTATATATAATAAGAATTTCATTTCTACGTAAAATATACATAGATAGTAAAAACATCCTTTTCTACAAATGTTATACTAATGTTGCCTTTCTATAGAAATTTCATGTGTTATATTAATGTTAAGAACTTAATGCCTATAAAGAGTACTAACAACTCATGATTATCGGCGGAATCCGTATTTTCCTCATCAAAATTTCTGTAAAAAATCATTTAAAGAAAATCAATGACAATTCTTTGTTTAACCAATCAATACTATGCATCTATCCATGGTATAGAATATGATTAGTAAATTGGTTAGTGATTAGTTACATGAAAACGTTCGTCAGATTGAGATGGCTTTGAGCCTGATGTAAACAATTCCATAGGATAAAGCTTTAGAGATATGAAAGAAATATAAAAAATGTCTTACCTTCTGGCCCCACGACCCACAGGTGAGGGTTTATCTGTAAAACCACGAATGGTTGTTGGTGATTTAATACGCGCGTCTAGAAGATATGGAAATTATTTTGGTAAATGGCCACACCACAATGTAAATAATTGAGCATATTTCAATATATTTCACTATAGGTTTAACTCTAGATGATCATGACGTTTCAAACTAATGGAGCTGTTCAAAATATACGAAATTACGTCACTGTAAATTTTTTATCAGAAAACATCAGATATATTTTAGAGTCCTATTAATGGATGTTAAAGACGAAATCCAAAGAATTTTATAACTTATCAGTGTCCAATGAAAAATCATCATCCATCTGGCTAAAGGAATAAACACAATTTTATAACAATACCTGTAGAGTATTTTATTGATTTAGAATCTGGTTCGGAAATCAACTTGATTGGTTGAGGTGGTCGTACTGCATCTGATATCAAGTCGGGTGACCATTGATCATTGGAGGGTGATATAACACCAATAGCTATAAGTAATGGTAGACAATGATGCGTGGTCAATTAATATCAACTGAGAAAGAGAAGTCAAGTTTAGACAGCATAGCTTAAAATATATAATTACGATACTATTATGTCTTGTTAGACGCTTTTTAACTTGGCTTAAACATGAATGTTGAATGTAATTGAGTAAATTTCCACGTTACTTTTAACTTCCCAGCATACCTTTCGGTAGCAATTCGTCATCATCTTCAGTATATTTTGAAGACACACCCGATGAGGAGCGTGTACCTAAAGAATCCGGTCTTTCGCCATCCACGTGATCATCAAGATCAGTTTGCTCCACATAAGAATTTTTCGACTGTTTTTTTCTAGGGAGGGTTGCATAACTTTCAACACTTTTGTATTCCGTTTTGTTGCTATAATTGCTGTTTTTCAGTACGTCGCCATTGGTTAATTTCGTACCACGTGGCAGAGACTTGTATGCGTAAGGATCATTGCTATCAAATGGGCGCCTAATGAAAAAGAGTAAGCTTTGATAAAAACACTGCTGATTAAAATTAGAAAACATGAGGAGCCAGATTTCAATATGTTAATGACAACATAATTCAGCATCAAACAACTCAAGTTTCAACATCAGATCATTCCTGATGAAGACACTAGACTGGAGTATATAAAGACTCGAGTTTCAACGAAGAACTTTCACTTTTGAAATGAAACTGCCTAGGTTGCAAGAACGACAAAATCAATAAATAATGCGGGTCATGAGAAAATTGGTTGAAGACGGAAGTTTATACATCGTAAGAACGATACATACAAGAGTAATAAGTAAAGACTCGAGTTAATACATCAAGAGGTAAAGCAAATTTATAATTATCAAAATAACATAAGAACAATGTAAATCACAGCCTAAAACATCAATTGTCAACAGTAACAAAATATCTTGGAAAATCCATCAAAAAGCGATCACTTTACATCATCATACTTAAGTCAAATATTAGTGGTAAACAAACACGATACCATTTTATATACAAGAACAAACTGCCATAAAGTCAGAAAAATATTAACTCAAACACTATGCACTCAATAGTGGCGATAATCCGGAAGTTCTAGCCTGGAGCATCGAGGAAACACAACCAACGAAACATTAACAAATAAAGATATCATAGAAGCATTCAACTTACTTAAAAGTTAGCCATGATGCGACAATTCAAACTTATTCAAAAGATGGATACATTAAAGGAAGAGAGATACTCAAAAGAAGCAGAAAACATAGAGAAAGTTTTACAAAACATAGAGAAATCATAGAGGAACATTCAATCTTTTTAGTATAGAAATATAAACTATAGTTTCGAAAACATAGTTGGCCGCAGGCGACTGCACTTCGGGTCCACCACCCTCCCCCCCCTTTCAATATGTACATATATCAAATTCGATGATTAGAAACGTAATTGACTATCCAAATATATATGATGTAGACGATGACAAGATATTGGAAATTCTTTCGTTTTAATCATTGGTTTCAGAAACTTGGCTTCAGCCAATGCATGTGCTAAGTTAAATGGACAAAATGCAAATGATCTTCGTGTAAAATTATGAAGCAATTAGCATGCCACCATGCACCTATTCAACTAAACAGCAGGATACAAGCGTTAGATGTTCATTATAGCTAGATTCTTTCGATGTACATCTGTTGATTGAGAAAACTATAAATCGTACGTGTGATCATTCTGCTCCATGCCTGCATCCCTGCATTAAGTTATCTTGTAGAACTAAAAACTGTAGCTATCAATTGTAGGAAAGGAAACTGAGCTTGATGAAGTGGATTCACTAAACTGAGATAACAGCAGAAGCTGCGTGTCATGATAATGGTAATAACGTAGGGCATATTAGCTAGTAAAGTTAATAATTAAAGACTTATGTACGTACATCTATGACGTAGATGAATGTAAGTGATAAAAGATTCATACTGTATAGCAAAGAAATTACCCATGATAGCAACTTCTTTGTTTTATTAAAGCTGAAATAAACTTCCATATGACTAATACTTAACTGTTCGAATTGTACAGTGACAAAAAGATGTTCTAGAAAATAGCGTTCAGTTGACTAAATTTCTAAACTGGCAAGTGACAACAGATCTTCGAGAAGAACGCGAAGAACAATAATTTATGACATGTAGATAAAAATGCCTTGAGTTTTCAAGCAGATGGCTATTTTTTAAGCACTCAGATTAGCAATATTATTTATGTCCATATAAATGTTCATTTTAACATAATTATATCAGTGAGCTTATGTGTATGTGCCACACAATATGAAGACGAAACTCAGTAGCTATAAACAAAAAATTCCAACCTGTTAACGCCAATGACAACTTGCGATGTGTAAACTGTTTTCTTTGACATATTTCAGGATGTGCAATGTCGGAACGTTATAAGTTCAAATATTACATATACACGCAAATTTTTATTCCAGAGTTTGCAATAAGGTTTATTCACAGCGGCACATGAAACGTAAACACGCAAATAATCTCAAACTCAAGAATTCGGTGTAATATTTCAACATAGAGCTTAATTTCAACTCTTATTTTTAAGATAAGGCACAAAAAAAATTGTCCTCTTTACTGATGACGTCAACATTAAATGTTATAAATGTTAAACTGTTTGGGGTTTTTTCCATTTATTTAACGTTAACCTGCTTACTGCAAACTTTAAATTAAAGTTAACTTTTTATTTGTTATTTAGTTTTATCGTGCTTTAGATTGACAATGACAAGACGTCCTTTGGCGACGCTTTTTGAATTGGCCAGCAAAATACACAAACAATTTTGAAGTTGACTATAGAATAAAGACAATTGACTAATTTAGACTTTACTTGTTTAAAACGAAGTTAATGATACGTTGTAAATTATGCGATTTATTTCTCAAAAAACGTAAAAAACGATGATTTCGGTACAAAGGAGTTCTTCGATTAGTTTGGTACTTAAAACATCAGTACACTAATCTTCATTTTAAAATTGACCCACTACGATAAACAGTTCCATGAAATAAATGAAATCAAGGCAATTAAACATTTGCAGCAAATTTATAACTTTCTGACAAAACACACTTCAAAATGACATGGGCCAAAGAATGTTCATGTAGTTATGGCAACATGTTGTTTAGCAAGGGTTCAGCAAAGACAAAGAGATATATGACAAGAATTCAAAGTTTAGCTTTAACAAATTAGACAGTATTGTATGTAGCTCTCAACACATATATCATTGCTGACATAAAACCTTCAGTCCTTTTATCATAATTCATTTCACAAATGTATAAGTAAGAAACATTTGACAGACATTTTTACACGGACCATGTAAGTCTTGCTACCAAACGAATACTTCAACTCATCTTAGGTTCATGTACTGAGCATGAAATGTTGAAACAAACCTGTCTAATGTAAGATGAAGCTCATTGCCAGATTTCTTGATATAGTTGAGAGCATTAGTGTGGGTCATAGTTTCACATGACTCATGGTTAATGCTTATCAACACATCACCAACCAAAATTCCATTTTTTTCAGCCTTACTTCCATCAGTAACCTAAAAATAAATGTTGTAATGAGTGAGATGCACATACTGTGAAGATAATCACAGATATAAACAGAAGGTCAAAACTTTCTATAATTAAAAAAGAACATATACACTGTGTTCACCAACTTTATTCAAGCAAAACTTTAGCCAATGTAAATAACTTCGAATAAAACTAAATTTTTTGATAAAATTTGATGAAAAACATAAATTTGATATAATGAAAATGATGAACAAAAATACAGCATAAAAACAGACAGTTGTTAGCAACAAAAGCCAAAATTAAGACAGAAAAGCATCTCCACAAATGTTATATAATTAACAAATTCATGTCACTTTAAATATGAGAAATTTGACTATATTTCCTCAGGAAATATGATGATTTGAATATTCAGAGTTACCAATGTTGATTTGTGTAGTTTAGGCCATTGTGATAAACAAGAAATGTAAAACTTCAATATATGTAATTATATATCCCAATTAAGCACACACAAAGACAACGAAATTTTCTAGACTTTAGGAAAAGAAAGATTTTTGAATAGATCGTAGCTTGTGGTAGAAGAAAAATTTTATGTATTCGTTAGGAACTTAGCATTCACACTTGGGGAACATATTTAAATAACACTTCATTTAAATCCATGAAATAATTCCTACAAAGACCTGGGATTAAATGCAGCTTAACAAAAACTGATTTGTGTTATTTCGATGAACTGAAAATTTAGGGTTTTACGCACAAGAACAAGTAAAAATAGAAATAGTAGCGTCTTATTTCAACTTCAACAATGACTCGTTAGAAAATATCTTTTAGAATTGTTAACGAAAGAAAATAAACAACTATCGCTTTTATAGCTATGTAGAAGGTATAGTCATATCAACATCACGTTGGGAAAGCTAGTGTATTAACAAGTGTTCGCTCATTTCTCGCTCAATATTAATCAAAGCTAAATTCCTCAAAGCAATTAAGTGAAGAGTACTTGGATATTTTGTTCGTAAAATTTATCAAATTATTTTTTCATTTCTGACGTTGTATGTTATGATGTTTTGAACTATTCATCCATCTTAAGACTTATATAGCAAATAAATCGAAAAGTAAAAACAAAATATGGCACAATTACCGTGGAAATATCAAATAATTATACGGTTGTACCAATGTTCAAAATTTAGGATAACGGCTTTAAAGTTTTAAAACTAAATAGCCGTAACTACAGCTTTAACATAAATACACATTTGGGATAATTCCTTGAAATTTTCGTCTTTCTTGGTGGCAATACTTTCGAAATAAAAACTTAAAGATAAAATAAATAAGAACATCGCATAGACAGTCGTCTAGACATCAACCTTTCAGTTTAAAAATGCCGTTTAAATTTGTCTCATGTTACACTATAGCTGTTAAGCGAAATGACTTCACGGCGATAAAATACACATTAGATTTAAATGAAGCAAGCACGACTTATCAAAACTGTATTACAATATGTTCACTTAAAAAGGTTAAGGTAGGTTAGACTCATAGTTACTGCCATCTAAACATACACCATTTAGTACACTCACTCTTGCTATCAAAAGTGGCGCTCCAAATTCTTTTCCTCCTTGCAAGCGAAAACCCCAAGGAGAACCACCTTGAAGCAGAACCTCGAATGTATCAGAAGCCATATCTCTGTCTCTCTCTTTACAAAAAGAGCAATCTTCACGAAGTGTAAATATTAAATTCACAAACTATTTATTGTTTTGTATATGCTTGTGTATTCCGCCAACGTATCCCAGGAAGCGCCCCTCGCGCAGAATTCCTGCAATTCCTTAGAAAAAAAACATGAATAAAACATGTCGAATGATAACTCTCGTTCATATTTGCAATTTTTTCCAGACACCATATCAGCTAATCAGTTTAAGAAGACAAAGTGAACATACAAAAAACTCTCTTAAAAATTTTTTTAACTAAATTGTCGAAACAGAAGTTTGGAAATTTTTATATGGAATATTGTCACCCGTTTTTGCACTTCCGTTTCGGAATTTAATTTACGAATATCCGTTGTACGGAACTAAGTGGAACTAACCAATTGCAAGGGGCGGAGATTTTCCCGCGTCATTGAAAATACTACAAATAAGCGATCAACACTTTTTGAGTTTGTCAAGAATGCTTCAAAATATAGCAAATTACTAGTTGCGATAACTTTTTTTATCATATGAGTACAAAGAGTAAACATTAAAAAGATCATCATAAATAGTAATTTTCGACTTAACATTTTCAAGTAATAATTACTGTAGTGCTTCCACTTATCATATCAACTTACTTTCTTTTTACTTAAAGATTTTTTTGAAATAAAAGCGAAATAATAGAAATTGGAAAACAAACCAAACATAGTCAGGGCATAAAATGGTCCAAACAGGCAAAATCCATAGTAAAAATAACCATAAGTCAGATGAACTAAACCAACAAGAAACTGCAAAATTTGAAGTTGTGTTAAGCGCCTCTTCCACCAAGGTCTTTCACCAGGAAATAATGCAGACTGTCCATAATACATGTAAAGAAAAACATGGACAAATGAATTCATGCATAGAACAAAGCCCACAGGCGGCCATTGATAAGAGTGATATGCCATATCACTTAAGATTAAAACAGAGCAATGATGGTACACCTAAAAATTAAAGGAAAAAAATCAGAAACTTCATATTAGACAAGAAGTGCAAAATTAGAAAATTGAGTCTTAAAACTAATTCGAATCAAGGCATGTATTTTAACCTAAAAAGATCTATTTCTCAATTTCACCCCTCATGCTCAGTTTAGCATATCAACCAAAAAAGAGAGTGTTCTACTTTCTGGAGCTGACACTCACTTTTGAAGTGTCTACATTTGATGGAAAAGCTACAAAATTTAACATGAAAGAGACGAATAACTATTTGTATATATTTCACAAAATGTAAGATTTCCTCACTTTTATTTTAAAAGATCAAAAATAACCAACGTCTAAAAACTTTTATAGCTATTGAAATGCAAAATTGAAATCAAACCATACATGAAGGAAAGATATTTGCCTCTCCTTATGTCGAAGAATCATCAAAACAGTATCAAATAGTTCAATCCATTTTGTCAACCAATACACAAACATAGGAAGTTTCAGAGATTCATGGTTGTTCATATCAAACAAATCCTTTGACTTCACAAACACCATGACAAATTGTGCAACAGTATATGCACTTAATATGCTGCATGAGAAATTATATATTACCATGAGCTAAAAACAATAATAAAAGTTATTGGTAACATCAGTAATCAGTTTCATTAATAATAATTTCATACAATTCCTTCATCTAACTTATGCATGCATGATTCATGAACAAAAAATTTAACTAAAGTCTTACCAAATTTAGCTTAAGTGGTCGCACTGTCTTTCTCCACACAGGGGACAAGAAAATCATGACCAGATAACCAATAGCTATTGGAAACGTTTGCAAGTTAACAATCCTCCACAAAAAATTGAGGTATTTTCCTAAAATAGATCGTACAAAACTATAGTGTTTGGGCATTTATGAAAGCTTTATCATTAGCACTCTTTATGAAAGCTTCTTTATGAAAGCACTCTTTATGAAAGCTTCTTCATTAACACTCATATATAAATTCTCACCGGTTAACGTTAAATTGGCCATGAATCAATATAAATAAAAAAAATATATGAGCTAAGTTATTGCACAATACAGCGATACTAAGGCGGTAACAATTACTCGTATATTTGCATCATTGATAATTACCGTAAATGCTCGAATAAGCGCCCAGCTTCCAATAAGCGCCCCGCTTCGAATTAGCGCCCCCTAGGACTCAAATTTTGAAATAAGCGCCCCCTCGAGAAAAGACGGGTTTTGCTAAGCGTCCTCTCAAATAAGCGCCCCCAACCCCCCCACCCTTCCCCCGATAAAAGATGAACTTCGGTACTCAGTTCGATACACAGTATTTTTAATTTTTTACATCGGTAACGGACATTCGTTAGAACTCAAAATCAATGTTCTTCAGAGGTTTGCTTCTCATTTGCTTGATTTCAATATCCATGTGGGCACATAGGAGCTTTACTTTATCAAGTTCCTCGTTAAACTTTGCTCCCAGTCGCCGGCTTCGTGTTACTGCTTTAAAAGTTCCTGGAACAACTAGGCCGTTTTCAAGTTTTCTTTTCCAGTTACTTTTACCTCCACCGCATTATCCTCATGAGCTCGTAAAATGTAAACACGAGGAAGGAAAGTTCAATGGGCGCATGTCCAACCAGCTTGCCACTGTCTTGAATAAATGTTCCAATCGCATATTCATCGTGCTCTTTAGCCTCCTTTCGATCGTCTTTCCGACACACTAGCCGTTCTCAAGCTGTGGTGACCATTCAGCTTTATAAACATGGTGTCCTCTTATCACAGACGCAAATTCTATTTCGTAAACCATTTGCCAAGTAAAGGTATAGCTTGAACGCGCCATGTTGTAAACAGCAGATGAATGTCACACACGTGTTTGGTAGCACGTG
Organism: Xenia sp. Carnegie-2017; assembly: GCF_021976095.1. Lineage (NCBI taxonomy): Eukaryota > Metazoa > Cnidaria > Anthozoa > Malacalcyonacea > Xeniidae > Xenia > Xenia sp. Carnegie-2017. The sequence goes on along the minus strand of NW_025813436.1, from coordinate 8,148,073 downwards.
ATACAATGTGATCTTCTCATGGGAGGTCTTTTCCGGCCTTCTCGCATTACAGCATGCTTACCTTTGACATCATGGACGAAAGTATAACTCTAGCATCTACATCGCACGCAGGATTGAAGAACTCTTCTTATTCTAACGAATTTAAACTTAAGGCTGTTCAATTTGCCGAAGAGTGTAACAGTAACCGAAAAGCCGCAGCAAAGTTTGGTGTCGACCGCAAGAGAGTAAGAGAATGGCGACAAAGAAAAGCAAATTGGAAGATACTAGCAGCAAGAAAGCGGCTTGAAGGAGGCGGACGAAAGCCATTCGATGAAGACCTAGAAGAAGCATTATTACAGTGGGTACATGAGCGCCGTTCCAATGGCCTTCGTGTTTCCAGAAAAATGATCGCAAGCAAAGCAAAATTTTCGATAACGAGAAATGCAAAGAGAAGGAAATGCCACCATCGTTTCTTGCCAGTTCCGGTTGGTTACAGCGGTTCATGTCAAGACATGGTTTGGCAATCAGACGCAAAACCACTGAATCACAAAAGGACCCGAGAAAGTGATAGACAAACTCATAGCGTATGTTTTGCAGATTCGCCGGCAACGTAAAAATCGCTTACCAAGACAGGGATATCATTGCAATGGATGAGACAGCAGTATGGCAAGATATGGTATCAATACCACGGTCGACAACATTGGCGAAAGCACAATTCGATTGAAAACAACTGGCCATGAAAAACGAAGGTTTCAGTGTGTTTGACTGCAAAGGAGACGGTACCAAACTAAAGCCGTTCATCGTTTTCCAGGTGCCAAGAGAGTCGAAAGCACTGAATGAGGAATTCAGAACAAAGTGTGTCGTAGCGTCCTCGATTAATGGATGGATGAATGAAGAACTAACCGTTTCTTGGGTTAAAAGTGTCTTGGGCCAGTTTTCGTTCACCAGACGGATGCTGGCAGGATTCTTTAGATGCCACGTCTTAGACAGCGTTAAACAAGAGCTCAATCGCGCAAAGATAGATCCTGTAATTATACCTGGGGTGTACGAAATATATCCAAGCGCCTGATGTATCGTGGAACAAACCATTCAAAGCCAAAGTGACTGAGAGATATGACGAGTGGATGGCAAATGGTCAACACACGTTTACTGCAGCAGGGAACATGCGAGCTCCTCCTAGGCGAGATTGTCCAGTGGATCATTGAAGCATGGAATGATCTGGATAAGGACATTATTGTTAACTCCTTCAAGTGCTGTGCGCTGACACTTGCTGTCGACGGTTCTCAAGATGAGCTGATACACTGCTTAAAGCCGAGTCAACCTTGTCATTCTGGCCTGGCACAACTGAAGGCAGTTCAGCAGCAACTTCAGCAAACACTGGAGAATGATCCTTTCAGGATATCACGCTATCAGATGTTGAAGATGCTGCTCCTGTGTCAACATTGCTTGATGACAGCGATACAGAAATTGAGATTGATTAAGGATCAAATGGTTAGCGAAAGACGCGATATAGCATAAACAATGTCAGTACTATTTTCATTGTGTGTTAAATTGAAGACAACCGCTGAACATTAACGGCAGGCTTTCTTTATATATACAAAACATTTCACGATGTTAAACGCATTGTACAATACACATGCCCTTTTAACGGGCACCAGGAAATCGCTTGGAGAACATTTCAAGTTTCACAAAATGTTAATGTTGCTTTCTAGAATGTTAACGTTTTCAAAATTTTCATACTTATGTTACAGTTAAGGTCACAAGAAATAAAAATACCAGTGTCATTTTCACGTCAAAATCCGAAAATGAAATAAGCGCCCCCTTCAATAAGCGCCCCCTTCGAATTAGCGCCCCCTCTCGCCTCCAAAAATTAAATAAGCGCCCCGGGCGCTTATTCGAGCATTTACGGTACTTGGGCCTGGGGAATAATTTTCTGGTGTAAAAATCCGGTAATCAATATCGGGGGCATATTGACGGGGTTAGAACTGCGAAGGAGTTTGGTGAGAGGTGGAAAAGCTAGACCCGGGGTTAGTACAAATGAATTCTGAGCTATAATTCCAAACGTGCAAATCAGAAGTTTCAAAATTTTTAACACAAATCATTCTAACGTAAAAAGATACTTCTTAAGATTTCGTAACTAAAAATCCTGCGTAAATTTTAAGCCAATACCCATGAATTAAAGTCATTCATTACAAACTTGGCAAGTTTACTCTTGGTAAGAAATATTTTCATAGCATTAAGGTGTAAAAATAATGCTGAATGCTTAAATGGCCATCAAAACATTTTCCAAGGAACTCATACTTGACTCAACAACACTTCACTATTATACAGTCCCAAAGGCATTTACATTAATTCAATGCCAAAAATAAACACAAATGAAAACAGTTTATATTATCTACACAAGAGTTATTTGTACAAAATCATTAGGTTTTGTAAAGTCCTACACATTAAGATAGTTAATTTCTGTATAATACACGTATATCGTATTCTTAACACAACTAACATAATGAAGGCACGTTTCATTATGAAATACTCAATGTCAAAGTTTAAATCTTTTAAATTTTCTTTTATTTCAAGAATTCTTTCACGATTGAGCCACAATAGTGGACAACTGGTCGCCATCAACATTTTCACTAGCCACCTTCAGTTGGACAACTTTTTTAAGCGATGATTGGCTAGACGCCTTACTGCTCGTGCTCACGTGATCATTTTCAGCGAGTGACGGACTTGGGTTCTCCGTCAAGTTCAAGTTTTCAATACTGCTAGCTATACTTACTGCACAGCTGCGTGGTCCTGGAATCATAGATCCAGTATCGTCACGACCTCCATGTTCTATATTGCTACTAGAGAGACTAGAACATTCTTGACTTAGGCTAACGCTTGGCTGCTTCCCACTATCTGCGTCTGAAAGTTCGATTGAAAAGTTACCAGAAGTTACATTAAAGTTAGAGCTACTCGTGTGATAAAACTGTTGGTAGAAAATAAAAATACTTTCTTGACCTCAAATACGAATGAGTGTGAGTCAAACCTTGAACTCTAACATAACAAATTCTCAACATTTCCTTCAAAACCATACAATATTGATATTCTACATGTACGGTTTTATGCGTTATTGTAATTTCAAAGCAACTCCAAGATTTCCAACGTATCATATGATACAAAACCATCGTATCTATAAATGCCCGAGATGTTATGACAGACTGGGATACACTTAACAACAATTGGTTGTAGAAACGTCAGTCAACATCAACAACAACAGCCCATCTCAGACTCTACTAACCTGGACGATCTACATCTACAAACATGTAACGATACTCCTGGATTAAAACCATTTACTTTATTAATTGTTTTACTCATCATTCTTTATAATGCTTTTTTGGACAAACCTGGTGTTCTTGTGTTAACTGTAGCGACTACAGTTACAACACCATCATGATTTTCCTCCACAACAGAGCTTGCTTCCATTGCAACAGACCTATCTGTATGATTGGCAACAATGTCACCATCAGAGTCCAGCTCCAGATTCACACCTCGACCATTCTTAAGCGTAGTCACGGATGCACATCCTCCACTTCGGCAAAGGGAAATGGGTACAACTCCGTAAATATACCCGAGGGCAATAGGTACCCCTACACCTACTGTGAGGGCAGCTAGCATTGGGGAGACAAGGATGGAGAGGGTAACACCGCCGATGATAGCAATGTTTCGCTTTCTTTTCGTGTGTAACGGTCGATTGTATTTCTCGTGCATCTGAAATGAGTTTAAAGCAAAAATTAATAACAATACTTGAATAAAGAGAATAGTTTGAAATAAATTTGTCATTCCTTATACTTCTGCTTTAATTCATTAATATATTATGGTATTTGAAACAATGGGAAATCAATTTTGATGTAAATCAACATTACTCCTGTCTTCAACAATGGAAAGTACGTAAAAACAGAACAGTTCTAATATTGTTGCTATAAATGTGCAATCAAAAAAAAACATCTTGGCAGAGAGTAACTAATGAAAATTTAAAAATAAACGTAAATTTTCCTCTTGTTCACAACTCTTTATAAGTAGACTAACCTGACGACCAACATAGACTGGTATCCCAATTACCATTGCGGGAAGAACGACACCTGCCGCTAAGGCAATACCCAAAGGGGCGCCAATCAATGTTCCCATTTGCCAGAGGATCTTTTTCTTTCGACTCCATGGTTTCTTGCCCCAAAACGTGCAACCAGACGGACTTTGAATTAAAATAAATAAAAATCTTATTTCAACATTCACAAGACATTTATAGTGGGCGTCTACACCAATATATCATCATGGAGGTCGTATTGTCTATCAGGAAGAGGCAATTGATTACAAAGTAAAATATAATAAAAATAATAATGAGAATTTTAATAACAAAAGCACAATAAGATTGCAATAAAACTATGATCTTGCTAGTACTTTCTATCAAGCCCTTACTCTTGTCTATTGAGACCACCTAAATGCTTGACCAACAATATTGAGTACTGACGTCTTTAATGATTAATGAAAGATTTAATTGAGATTTTCATACAAATGAACGCAACTGTAAGATAGTAGTTTGCGTGAAATTTACAGACTATACAGAGGTGTGATTTTTATCCCACAGTAGTCATTAAATACAACCCTGAGGCAAAACAATGACGAGTTCATAAACTTTGCCTTCATCACGAACAATCGATGCACGAAATTTAAACGTGGCAATCAAAAGAGCTATGCAGTCTTTAAATCAAGTTCAAAAATGTTTCATTCATGTTTTGTCTAGTTGATATTTTTATGGAATCGTCAGTTTGACAGAACACATATAATTGATCATTCGTAGCGACGTAGGCGCACATTAAATACGTTGGAGGAATAAAATAAATGAAATATAGAGTATTTATAATTCATAATATCATTTCTCATCAATGTTAAAATTCTAGTATACGTTTGCAAAGTATATCAGGGAAAACAACAGACAATTTTTGAATAATGACAGCGTGGGAGTGTTGAGTTTCCAACCATGAACCGTAGCGGTTGGCATTCAAAAAATAGAACATAGCACAATTCTTCTTTCATGCCATAATAGTTTGATCTCGCTAAAATATTTCACGCACTTCAAATAATAAAGAAAGAACTAGAAAAAATCTAGCGCTAATCAAGGAAAGAGAAATAATACAATTTTTGCATTACGAGTGCCATAATATTTCCTTTCAAATGTCGAGGGAGGTAATTCAGGGCAATATAAAAGTAAATCGAAGAACAAATCAAAGAACTTAAAGTTTCAAATAAATTAAATTTCTCCATAGTACTTTGTACTATCTGATGTACATAATAAAATTGTGTCATTTGTTAAAGAGAAATACTACAGTAAATGTTTCGAAACTTTAAATTGAAAAACCTCCCTCTAGCTACTTTCTAAATTTACACAATAAATTAAAATACTTTCACGTTTCCAGTCGGTTCACACAATACCCAAAACAATACATTCAATATTTTTAGTTTCAAATCATTAAATCAAGCAACGTGATCTTTGTAGAATTTAGACGATACACATACGTTTTTCGCGATAATACCTCCTTCAACAAAAACTTTTTGATAACGTAAATATTGTCGTTGTCATTGGTAATAGCATAATTTCGAATGAACATAAAAATTGCAATATCACCAAAAGAAACGGTAAGGAATAGTTGAAAAATATCAACAAAATTTGCAGTGATGTTAAACGAAAAGGAAATGAAAAGTTTTAGTAATTGATCACAGTTAAGTAAAGCATTGATATAACTATAGCAACATGAAAGCAGCTTGTTCTTTTATATATGGGGTGCTTTTTATTGATCATTAAAAAATTAACGAGGCACTAATTTTGATTCGTGATTGAACTTCATTTTAACAAATGTCTGATGAAAAACACATTGATCAAAGAATATATTATTCTTGATTCTTATGCTACATTACTGAAATGAGAATGTTGTTTTTAAACACCAATCAGCAGTTGGCCAAGAAGCGAGCAGGTGTTAACAACAAAAATTATCACAAATTGCCCCTGTATTATAACATGTAACTACATATTTGCAAGAAATTGCTGAGTTAGTTTGCTTTGAGTTCATTTCATGTCACTGACAACATACCTAGTACGTAACTTGAATGAGGAAAGCCCAAAAACTTATCCTAAACTACCTTAATATATTAAAATTATAAATGAGATATTATTTTTAAGATCACTGATTGCATGATAGAGGATAATAATATGAATTCTGCAGATGCACTCTACGTCAGTTAAAATTACAATTCTATCTCTTACATTAGTAATAGTTATAGAGTATTCGATCAAGGATACAAACAATGTGCACAAAATATTACATACCTCAAATAATGTAAATCTGTTATTTCCTTCATACACAACCAACAGAATTCTGCACCACAGACAGAGCAGGTCATGTGATTACATGTACCATCATCTAGTTTTATGATAAACGCACCACAGCGAGGACAGGCCTTCATTTCTTCACCGGACAGACTTTTGCTATCATGTATGGGAAGACTACGAATGTTTGAAGCTCGTCTCTGACGGGCCATATCACATGTCAAATTGGGATGCCATATTTGTTTGCAATGGTAACAAAACTCTGTCTTGCATTTCTCACGCTCACAGGTCAGCTTTGGGCAACTAGCACAACCAGTAGCAATCACTGCATAACCACAGTCAGGTGCTGGACACCATCGACAATCTGGGTCCGAAACGAGTGCTCGACGTAGAGTAAAGTCGTAATATTTATTCATTAAGGTGGCATCATTTAGAACAAGCATGATATCATTGGGATGAAATTTCTCGGAGCATTCTGGACAAGTTAAATTAACTCGAGATTCATTGATTTCAATAGTCATGTACTGTTTCAAACATTCACCACAAGTTCTGTGTTCACATGTTGAAATTTCAGGAAACATTGATTGAGGTTTAACTACATAACATACAGGACAAACATACACTGATTCCGAACTGTTTTTTCCAGTTTGAGATGATGATCCATGATTGCCATCTTTTTCTTTTACAGGCTTAACGTTGGTTGTCGATTCAGTATTTTTACTTCTTCCATTCCGTCCAAAGACATTTCTTACTGACTCACGAAAACGACGTTTTTTCGGAGTTTCGCTGTTGTCAATGGATTTTTCTGCTTTTGAATTTTCCGTGTCACTCATTGCAAATGCTATGTTCACAAGACTACTCTCTTCAGTACATTGTCACTTGTGCATAAAATACAATGAAACACTGTTTTTAAATTTTCACTATCCTATATGTCGGTTGCCAGGCGCTTGTGCTTAAGCAAGCCGTCTTCTCAACATGTTGTTCGTTGTTCTAGAAACGAAAATACGATAAGATTTTGTGTGATTCTATACAATGAAACATTTACTTTCGCCCCCACAGAAAATTTCTCTGCCCTATTAAAACCACAAGAAATGTATAATTTTAGATATTTATCTACTCATTTGACTACAAGTTGGCTAAAATTTAAAACACTCATTGAAATTACAACATGCAAAAGCGAAATACTTGGCAATCGACTCTTTCGTGTAAAGTTTTTTGTACATACATAGAAGAAATCACGAATTAAGGGACAACAGAAAAATGTAAATAAAAAGGAAATGATTACGGCGTATATAAAATAGCGCCTATCGAGAAAATGAAACGTTTTCGAAATCATCTAATAATAAATATTGAAATACATCAATAGCCGTAAAAGTCAAATTGTGTAAAACCGTATACTCTACCTATTTCATCCACATTTTCAACCACAAAATTACTTACCATTCGTATGAAGCAGCCGAAGTTAGTTCAGTCCTTCGTCGGTAGTTTCAAACAAAGATAATTCCATCGTATTTAAAAAACAATGGTCATGTGACAACTGACTGTTGGCCATATTTGGTATATATTCGCTCCAGGTTTTCTTAATAGCCTGAACTTCTCAAGGTGTGAATATTTACTATGGTGATGTCATAGTAAGTCAAAAAATTTTGCCGTTTGAAAACTGTGCCATAAATGATGATACAAAGTAAGTCTGACGCAGCATTATTTCCTTACTGTGACGTTAGCGATGATGAACTGTATTGCGTATTTTCGTTGTAATTTAACACTTCTAGCTTAATCTATCCACCACACACAAGAATGACTCGTGAACAAATGGAATGGTTGTTTTCTCTATTGTATAGTTCGCTATTCAATATAAGATCACTGAAGTTTTTTTTATGTTTTACTAGAAACTTATAGAGTTTTAGAGTACTTAAAAAAATGCTACTTTAATATCTTAGAGCTTCTTGAAGCTGGAAACATTTGTTTATTGGAATAATAACAATAAAATGGTTTAGTTTATAATGTTGTTTTCATGGTTTACATGTGTTTGTGCAGCATTATTTGACGATTTCATACGGTGATAACAATACGTAGACAAAACTTGTATAAAGTACAAAAACTTCTTGTGTTAAAATGAAATATGAAATAACTATGTCTAAAACATGACAATCAGTGTTGAAAGATCGTCATAGGTGATGACGTCATTAGGAAGAAATGATACTTTTTTGTTTCAATAAAATTTATTATATGTTACATCACATTCGACATTTTTTTAATGTAAAAACATCGATAAGAATCGGATATATTTAAGATATTCGATTAAATAAGAAATTAAGAAATTCGCTATGAAAAGTATGTCTTTTATTAATATCTTATCAACATCTCTCCCTTCTTGTCTTCGCATGAGCTTACTTCAAATTTTGTTTTTTTTTTATATTTTAAATTGCATTTTTTTTCTTCGTCTCACAGGAGAGAAATTTGATGAGTAGTCGTATTACTAGCTGCGAGTGATAATTTTAAACTAACCATTGAAATTTTTTTAACGCAACATTCCACAGGAGTCTTTGGCGAAACTATAACAATTTCAGATTCGTGAGTTTTCGCCTTGTGCTCGAACTCTAACGTAGTGATTTCGCTGCTCCTCGTAGTCTTTTGTACTCTACTGCAAGAAAAAAATTCTTTTAGCATATGTAGTCGATTGTACTTCATTGTTCAAAGTCACCCTCGATAAAACTGAACTAAAAAAGTTTACGACTTGATGTATTATCACAAAACAAATATCATGATGTTGAAAAATACGTAACAAAATGTAACCTTGGTGGGCGTTGGACTTTCTCAGCCATTGAAAAGCTTCCAATTATGGATGAATAAGGCGACCCTCTTTTGATGGACTGGGATTGATGACATCATAATAACTTAATGACGTAGATCGACCGTTTGTTTTAATGATGAATGTTTGCGTGGATGTCGTTTTTTCTGGTTCACTTCTTGGGGGTAACAGTTTTTTTGAACGAATTTCATTGGAAAAAAATTTTCGATGGAGCGAATCCTTTTTCAATTCACCCATAAAAATTTCAAAAAAGATTATTTGTACTGATTTTATTTCTTGTCCTTTTCTTTTTTCCATTCTTTTAAATGCATTTATATCTTTTGGAAATAATGCTTTTAACGGCAAATGTTCACACGGGTTTAATCCTGTGTCCACAGTTGTTGTCACCACTGGTTGTATTTCATTTCTGAGAGGAAAGTTTTTTCTATAAGTTTCATTTTGACTTCCTTTCACAACAGATAATTTGTCCTCAATCTAGAACAATAAAGAGAATAAACAGGTTTTTAAAAGTGAACAAAAATATATAATCCATTCCAGATCTTAATCAGGAATGATCTGATGTTTGAAATAAAAATGATCCAAAACACACTAGCTTAGTTTAAGTTAACGCCTGAAACAACGTTGTATAAAACTCCCCTGTTTTACCTAAAAAGAAAGTTAAGGAACAGATCTAACCATCATAAACAGAAAAAGTCCTTGACATTCACCTCTTGACGAAGTTTTGCGTTTTCAATCTTTTTGGACTTCTCTTTGATTACCTGTTTATTATTTTTGAAGGTAATCTTCATATGAACTTTGGTTTGTTCCATCTGCACCTGCAGCGTCACAACTTTAACAAGCTTCACTGTAGATAGTGCTTTAGTGACAGCCATTTGTGACTGCCTTTCATCTGACAAAAGATCTTTGTTCGACGATATTAACTCATCTGCTGGTCATCAGGTTCTTTGTTTGCAATTTGTAAAATGCTCAAATTTTTTTTTGATTCAAGATCTATCATCTTCCTGTTTTGGTCAGAAGAGATCTATGAAAAAGAATAAAAATGTCTGGCTTCAGACTCGGCCTCAGAAGTGCAGCTATGTGGTTAGACGTACTCAAAAAATCACATTTCTATGTGTGATAACTAATATGAAATACTAAACTAGAATAAGTAAGGTTTTAAGAGCTATTACCCCACTTATTGGTATTTATATACACGCTATTAGCTTCTTCAATACACGTTATCACGTAATCCAATCTACGCTGTTACTTTCCTCCATCTACCTAATTACCTAAATCAAAGCTCTACTTAGTATTTACCTGTGTTTCGGAAAGTTGAAGCCCATTATACAACTCATTCATTTCTCCGTCCAAAACATCACAGTGCAATTTCGACTCTTGCTTATTTTCTTTTACTCTCATAAGCTTTTTCTCCGTTTCCCTGATCCCGTCAGAATTCTCACCAAAACGTTCCTCAAACCGCACAAGTTTCAAGGAAACAGCCTCAAGTCGTTTTCTTAACTCAATTATCTGTTCACAAGCTTCCTCGTATTTCAATTCCAAGTCTGTCATCTTCTCGTTTAGGAAAGAATTATTTTTATTTCTATCGTTAATTTGATCCAGGAATTCTTTGTGCTCTTTCAAGATATTCTCATAGTTATTTTGGATATTCAAAATTATTGCTTCCACTCCTAATAATCTGTTTTCTGATCTTCGGAGTTTTTTGTCCATGGCGTCTTTGTGTTTTTTAAGTAATTCGCTTGCCGACTCGTTTCTGGACAACTCGTTCGTTAAAGTCTTAATTTCTGATTGAAAAGCTTGAGCTGAAGATTCGAGTCGTTCAATGGCTTCATCTTTCATCATCACCTAAAAAGAAAAAAAATACTTTGAAATGGTGTTTCAATGACATTTGATGTTTAAATTTACTTTAGCAGTGACAATGAATAAGAAATGATCCTCATTGAATATCAGTGTTTTTCCATAAAAAATAATTTTCGTCCATAATCATTTATCTGAAATGACCGATCCAACTACCCAGGGAATCCATTTGATAATTATTCGGTTAATCCAACGGATGTAAGTATTCTGTTAACATAGCAGATATAGCCGTACCTCTTGAAAAAATACCTCATGATTCACTAAGTGATGAAAATAATTCTTTTGCAGCTCAAAAAAATCGTGTTTACTTTGTCTTAAAGCTTCTTTGGCATTATATAATTCTTTCCAAAGTGCTTCTTTTTGTTTTTCAGAATTCTCAAGTTGTGCTTCCAGTTCAGTCACTATAACATTCTTTTCTTGGTATTCTTTCTTTAGTATACATTGTTTAGTATACATTTGATCATAGTTTGCTTCAAATTCAAACGTTTTTTGTTTGGCAGCAATTTTTGATCCTATAACCATACATTCATCATTTTTAACGCTGAAAAGATGTTTCCAATTCACTTTGCTTTGTAGAGAGTAGTTGAACTTCATTCTCTAACATGGCTATGCGCCAATCTCTTGCTTCAAGTTTTATTTCACAGTTTGCAATTGCGCGTCTGGCTTCATTCAATTCTTTATTATTTTCAAGTCGGCTTTCATTCAGTCTAACAAAAAAAAACAAACAAACTAGAGCCTAAACTTTCTGCCCACTTAATCCAATGTTGAAGATTTTGAGAAAACCTTTTGAGCATTATTGCCTGGGTAAAATATGAAATATTATAAAATGCATGAATGTCTGCAAAAAGTTGAAACACACAAATCTTTGTTGGAATAGAAACAATTATTTTTTTGTAAAAATGGTCTCTACCTATCTATGGGTAAAAAAGGCGAGTACTTGACTTCTATAAATACAGAAAATTGAGTCCTTGTATATTCAAATGTAGTATCTTCATCAGAAGTGACCAGATGTTGAAATTTGAATCTTTATATACTCAAATATAGTGTCTTCATCAGGAGTGATCTGATGTTGAAACATGAGCTCATGTGTACTTCAGGAATAATCTAATTGTGAATTTAAGTACTTTACTCAGCAGCAGACAGCATTTACCTTCGCATTAAATGATGGAATTTTGTGTCAAAATTAAACTGTAGAATGGTATTTTCTTCCTCCAAAGCGACCACAAGAACCGTCTTCTTCTTCAAACACTTTGACAGCTGTTCGTTTTTTCTTCGAATTTTCTCAATAGTTCTGACATTGTTTTGTGTTTCGTCGTTTTTCATTGCATTCTTAAGATGGTCCTTTAGCGAACTTAGTTTTTTTGAATTTCCACTTTTTTCTTGTTGAAGTTCATCCATTGATCTAAGTAAACATAATCAAAGAAGTGTTTCAGTAATGTTCAACAATCAGAGCCTTATCTTTTCTACATCAGATATCTCCTGATATTGAGTTTACCTTTTGGAAAAACAACTTTATTCGATTTCTTCGTCGTGTTGTCTTTCAAAAATCTTTTCTCCTAACGTAAATCATACAGATATTATACTTCTGCACATAATAAAACTAACAGGATGATATTGCTAACGTTACTATAATTGAAGTAAACACGGATGAAACTTACAAGAATTGCAATCAACCTGGTCTCAAAGAAAAATCGATGACTATTCACTTCAATGACATTTCAAAATTTTCTCTTTACACGAAGAGACGCCACTACTTATTGAAATATTTATCACAATCAAACCTGCCAAATTTTTCTTCCAAAGCAATTAAACTAGTTTGTCTACGTTTGAAGAGCTGCAACGTCTATGAGTTAAAATTTTTTTACATATATATTTCTAAATACCTTTTCTTTCATTACTAGATCCGTTTCCAACACCTGTGATTGGGAATGAGAAGACATTGCATTCGAACTTTCATAGATTTCCTTTTCCATCTTCAGTCCACAAAGAAAGTTTTCAAAAATGCTAAAATTCTTCTTGTCTATGATAACATAATACGAAATGGGAAAATAATTTTTGCATTAAAAAAATTTTGATGCAACTTTTCTCACCTGTTCAGAAAACCAAGTAAACAAACATCTGCTTTTCTAAAAGGTTTTCAAACACCCAACGCTTTAGTCTCAAGGCAAGTTTTTGCGGGAGAGTTCAAGACGCTTGTGATGTCGATTAAGAACACAAAATTGTTGACATACTCCATAAACGGAGTGTGAAAAGGAACAGACCTGTTGAAAAAGAATTACAATAAAAATACAAGACTATTGACTGAGTAACCTGTTCATAAATTATCATCTCATAGTACATACATCGTATACTAGCGTTTGTCAATTAACAATGGAAAAATTACTTGATAAAAGTCCACAAACATAATATTCCTTATCGCTTCAATTTAAACACAGGACGAAACCTATAAAGTAAACCATATTTAAGTACAGATGGTAACTTTAATAGCTCTAAATAATTTTTCCAATAGATCCAATCCACCAAGAATTGTTCTTTTACAAATTTATCAGAAAAAAACGCAGGTCACACTAACTTTATATGCAGTTTTATAATTATATCACTTACCTTTTTCCAAAAGACATTTGAACTAAACTCACTTTATTTGCTGGATTACTTTATTTAACAATAATATTTTGATATTTGACAACTTTTATCATCAGCAACTTTGATGAAAATAATTGTGGCTAAAGTGAACTTTTTGAACATATTTATAATGATTGTGCATGCGAGAGAACTTTTAAACATATTTACAGCTATAAAGTGTTGACAAGAAAACTTTTTGTACATATTTTATACAACTAGTCTATTTTACTTACAAATTATACAGATATTAACAATGCACGTTAATGACAGAAATACTTCTAATTTTCAGGGTAATTTCTTGTTATTCCAAGAGCGTGTCTTAACCACACAACTTCCGTCTGTACAATACGACTTTTCAACTTAAGTTCACGCAATTCTTTGTTTTTACTTTTCAAAGTTTGTGAATATTTAGCAAAATAAACGGCATGCTCATTGCAAATATCATTCAATCTCTGATTTTCGTTTTGAAGTTTGAGTAATTCACTTTTAGAAGCAGACAGTTCTCGCAATAGTTGTTCAACTTTTTGGTATGGCTCGCCGAAACACTATTCAATAATTTGCTCTTAAAATTTTCAAAGTTATCACTGCAATGCGTACATTCCACATGAGAAGATGAACTATCGCTGGAAATTCCAATAACTCTATTTACAGTTTCATTGACCTTCAGCCCCGAGTTAGTATTTGATACTCTTGCTTTTTCTTGGTAACTACACACTTGAGAATCAGGAAAAACTACTTCAGACTGTAATTCTTTGTTATCCATCACACGAGATAATTGTAAGGGGCCTATATTCTTGACTGAAACGTTTAGAAAGTCCACTTCACCACAAAAACTGGAGAAGAGCAATGGAAAATTTCTAAGGAATGGCTATCTATAAATTGAACGTTTTCGTTGCATGATCTGTCATGATTTACTCCAGAATCAGAATGGAATTCGTCAAATTCTTCTTCCCCAACAACAAACTCATGATTTAAAGCACTGGATTTCATTTCCTTAACAGAATCATCAGATTTGACGTTATCAACCAAAGCATTGGGATATGAATCATCGGATTTCACGTTATCAACCAAAGCATTGGGATATGAATCATATGTTTTGACGTTATCAACCAAAGGATTGGGATATGAATCATTAGATTTGACGTTATCAACCAAACATTGGGATATGAATCATCAGATTTGACGTTATCAACCAAAGCATTGGGATATGAATCATCAGATTTGACGTTATCAACCAAAGATTGGGATATGAATCATCAGATTTGACGTTATCAACCAAAGCATTGGGATATGAATCATCAGATTTGACGTTATCAACCAAAGGATTGGGATATGAATCATCAGATTTGACGTTATCAACCAAAGGATTGGGATATGAATCATCAGATTTGACGTTATCAACCACAGCATTGGGATATGAATCATCAGATTTGACGTTATCAACCAAAGGATTGGGATATGAATCATCAGATTTGACGTTATCAACCACAACATTGGGATATGAATCATCAGATTTGACGTTATCAACCACAACATTGGGATATGAATCATCAGATTTGACGTTATCAACCAAAGGATTGGGATATGAATCATCAGATTTGACGTTATCAACCAAAGGATTGGGATATGAATCATCAGATTTGACGTTATCAACCACAGGATTGGGATATGAATCATCAGATTTGACGTTATCAACCACAACATTGGGATATGAATCATCAGATTTGACGTTATCAACCAAAGGATTGGGATATGAATCATCGGATTTGACGTTATCAAATACAACATTGGGATATAAATCATCAGATTTGACGTTATCAACCAAAGGATTGGGATATGAATCATCAGATTTGACGTTATCAACCACAGAATTGGGATATGAATCATCAGATTTCGCGTTATCAACCAAAGGATTGGGATATGAATCATCGGATTTGACGTTATCAACCACAACATTAGGATATGAATCATCAGATTTGACGTTATCAACCAAAGGATTGGGATATGAATCATCAGATTTGACGTTATCAACCACAGCATTGGGATATGAATCATCAGATTTGACGTTATCAACCAAAGGTTCGGGATATGAATCATCAGATTTGACGTTATCAACCACAGCATTGGGATATGAATCATCGGATTTGACGTTATCAACTATAGCATTGGGATATGAATCATCAGATTTGACGTTATAAACCAAAGGATTGCGATATGAATCATCAGATTTGACGTTATCAACCACAGCATTGGGATATGAATTATCAGATTTGGCGTTATCAACCAAAGGATTGGGATATGAATCATCAGATTTGGCGTTATCAACCAAAGGATTGGGATATGAATCATCAGATTTGACGTTATCAACCAAAGCATTGGGATATGAATCATCAGATTTGACGTTATCAACCAAAGGTTCGGGATATGAATCATCAGATTTGACGTTATCAACCAAAGCATTGGGATATGAATCATCAGATTTGACGTTATCAACCAAAGGATTGGGATATGAATCATCAGATTTGACGTTATCAACCAAAGGATTGGGATATGAATCATCAGATTTGACGTTATCAACCAAAGGATTGGGATATGAATCATCAGATTTGACGTTATCAACCAAAGGATTGGGATATGAATCATCAGATTTGACGTTATCAACCACAGCATTGGGATATGAATCATCAGATTTGACGTTATCAACCATAGCATTGGGATATGAATCATCAGATTTGACGTTATCAACCACAGCATTGGGATATGAATCATCAGATTTGACGTTATCAACCAAAGGATTGGGATATGAATCATCAGATTTGACGTTATCAACCACAGCATTGGGATATGAATCATCAGATTTGACGTTATCAACCACAGCATTGGGATATGAATCATCAGATTTGACGTTATCAACCAAAGCATTGGGATATGAATCATCAGATTTGACGTTATCAACCAAAGGATTGGGATATGAATCATCAGATTTGACGTTATCAACCAAAGGATTGGGATATGAATCATCAGATTTGACGTTATCAACCAAAGGATTGGGATATGAATCATCAGATTTGACGTTATCAACCAAAGGATTGGGATATGAATCATCAGATTTGACGTTATCAACCACAGCATTGGGATATGAATCATCAGATTTGACGTTATCAACCACAGCATTGGGATATGAATCATCAGATTTGACGTTATCAACCAAAGGATTGGGATATGAATCATCAGATTTGACGTTATCAACCAAAGGATTGGGATATGAATCATCAGATTTGACGTTATCAACCACAGCATTGGGATATGAATCATCAGATTTGACGTTATCAACTACAACATTGGGATATGAATCATCAGATTTGACGTTATCAACTACAAAATTGGGATATGAATCATCGGATTTGACGTTATCAACCACAACATTAGGATATGAATTATCAGATTTGACGTTATCAACCAAAGGATTGGCATATGAATCATCAGGTTTGACGTTATCAACCACAGCATTGGGATATGAATCATCAGATTTGACGTTATCAACCAAAGGATTCGGATATGAATCATCAGGTTTGACGTTATCAACCACAGCATTGGGATATGAATCATCAGATTTGACGTTATCAACCACAGAATTGGGATATGAATCATCAGATTTGACGTTATCAACCAAAGGATTGGGATATGAATCATCAGATTTGACGTTATCAACCACAACATTGGGATATGAATCATCAGATTTGACGTTATCAACCAAAGGATTGGGATATGAATCATCAGATTTGACGTTATCAACCACAGCATTGGGATATGAATCATCAGATTTGACGTTATCAACCAAAGGTTCGGGATATGAATCATCAGATTTGACGTTATCAACCACAGCATTGGGATATGAATCATCAGATTTGACGTTATCAACCACAGCATTGGGATATGAATCATCAGATTTGACGTTATCAACCAAAGGATTGGGATATGAATCATCAGATTTGACGTTATCAACCACAGCATTGGGATATGAATCATCAGATTTGACGTTATCAACCAAAGGATTGGGATATGAATCATCAGATTTGACGTTATCAACCAAAGGATTGGGATATGAATCATCAGATTTGACGTTATCAACCAAAGATTGGGATATGAATCATCAGATTTGACGTTATCAACCAAAGGATTGGGATATGAATCATCAGATTTGACGTTATCAACCAAAGGATTGGGATATGAATCATCAGATTTGACGTTATCAACCAAAGGATTGGGATATGAATCATCAGATTTGACGTTATCAACCAAAGGATTGGGATATGAATCATCAGATTTGACGTTATCAACCACAACATTGGGATATGAATCATCAGATTTGACGTTATCAACCACAACATTGGGATATGAATCATCAGATTTGACGTTATCAACCAAAGGATTGGGATATGAATCATCAGATTTGACGTTATCAACCACAGCATTGGGATATGAATCATCAGATTTGACGTTATCAACCAAAGGATTGGGATATGAATCATCAGATTTGACGTTATCAACCAAAGGATTGGGATATGAATCATCAGATTTGACGTTATCAACCACAACATTGGGATATGAATCATCAGATTTGACGTTATCAACCACAACATTGGGATATGAATCATTAGATTTGACGTTATCAAACCGAGGATTGGGATATGAATCATCAGATTTGACGTTATCAACTACAACATTAGGATATGAATCATCAGATTTGACGTTATCAACTACAACATTGGGATACGAATCATTAGATTTGACGTTATCAAACCGAGCATTGGGATATGAATCATCAGATTTGACGTTATCAACCAAAGGATCGGGATATGAATCATCAGATTTGACGTTATCAACCACAGCATTGGGATATGAATCATCAGATTTGACGTTATCAACCACAACATTGGGATATGAATCATCAGATTTGACGTTATCAACCACAGCATTGGGATATGAATCATCAGATTTGACGTTATCAACCACAACATTGGGATATGAATCATCAGATTTGACGTTATCAACCACAGCATTGGGATATGAATCATCAGATTTGACGTTATCAACCACAGCATTGGGATATGAATCATCAGATTTGACGTTATCAACCAAAGGATTGGGATATGAATCATCAGATTTGACGTTATCAACCACAGCATTGGGATATGAATCATCAGATTTGACGTTATCAACCAAAGGATCGGGATATGAATCATCAGATTTGACGTTATCAACCAAAGGATCGGGATATGAATCATCAGATTTGACGTTATCAACCACAACATTGGGATATGAATCATCAGATTTGACGTTATCAACAACAACATTGGGATATGAATCATCAGATTTGACGTTATCAACCACAGCATTGGGATATGAATCATCAGATTTGACGTTATCAACTACAACATTGGGATATGAATCATCAGATTTGACGTTATCAACCACAACATTGGGATATGAATCATCAGATTTGACGTTATCAACCACAACATTGGGATATGAATCATCAGATTTGACGTTATCAACTACAACATTGGGATATGAATCATCAGATTTGACGTTATCAACCACAGCATTGGGATATGAATCATCAGATTTGACGTTATCAACATTGGGATATGAATCATCAGATTTGACGTTATCAACTACAACATTGGGATATGAATCATCAGATTTGACGTTATCAACTACAACATTGGGATATGAATCATCAGATTTGACGTTATCAACTACAACATTGGGATATGAATCATCAGATTTGACGTTATCAACCACAGCATTGGGATATGAATCATCAAATTTGACGTTATCAACAACAATTTCAGGATGTGAACAATCAGATTTGACGTCTTTCGTGAAATAATTTCGATTAAGATCACAGGAATTGTCGTCATTTCTACAAGAATCTTCGTCATTATCATCAATATGATGAGTTTCATTACCATGTTGAGATGGATGGTAATTACCTTGGTCAATCATATCTTGTTTCAAAGTAAGATGGTCTTGACCAACAAGATCATGAAAATTATGGTTACGATCCTTCTGAAGGATAACCTTAGGTATTCCATTGGGAAACCCCTCTTCTATAGTTCTTTGATTATCCTTAACATCATATCGAGCACAATGATCAAATGAAATAGCACCACCATCATTCGTTCCTATAAAATTGACGCCACCAAACTGCTGATCAACAAGAGACCCATATAGATTTATCATATGTATTTCATCTTTATCTTTGTTGTCGATATCTTTATCGTTATCAACAGCATTTTTGATGCTTTGTTCGTTTCTAACAATCATGGCATCAACTTCGTCATTTTCGGTATCCTTTTTTTCTGAGTTAACACAACCCCCTGTTTCATTATTGATAATTTCCAATTCTTCATTTGTAGGATTAAGATCAGGTTGAGACACCAAGGACAATTGTTTAAACAATCTTGGACTTACTTGGACATTAGAAGTTAAAACTTGTTTATAGCCATGATTCCTTTCGCATTGTTTGTCCCATTCTTTTTCTTCTTCAGTACGATTATTGTCAGAAGTAATTGACTCCGTGAAACTATCACTTTCAATAATCTGATCATCCAGATAAATCTCCTCAAAGCTATCTTCACCTAACGTTTCAAGAGAATTAAATCCTTGACGACTAAGTCGATGTAAATGGTCAAGCTGTTCGTCGGCAAGTTCCAAACTATCTTTAAGTGAATGTTTTTTCCTTTGTAGACACGGATCAACTTCTAAAGGTTTCAAAAACCCGTCCATTTTTAGTTGGTTTTCTGGTTCTAAATCGTCGCCAACCAAATCATAACTTACTCTAACGACACGTTGCCATTTTGCTCGTCTACAGTGGTGGTAATAATCCTTCTGTCTATCATCAGTGTTATCATCACTGTTATCATCACAATATTCCTCGACGATATCTGGCGAACGCAATTTCTCTCTCACCTGTTTATATTCATTCACTTGTTCCATAAGCTCTTCTATAGTGCGCTTATTCTCCATTAAAACGTTTTGTAACAAAGCAAGAACGTCTGGCAAGGAAAGGGTGTTTTCACCATCAGAAAGACAAAGAATTCCCGTCAGGCATGACTTTATTTCGTCACGTTGCTCTTCCATTTGTTGATGAAGTTGTTGATTTTGCTTTTCCAGCTCATTATATTTTTCTCCCAATTCAGTAAGTTCATTTCTAGTTGAAAAGAGAGAACAATAAAGTGTCACATGAAATTTACGCACTAACCCAATTCACACGTTTTCATCGGAAGTGTTATATTGAGTTCTTAGATAATCCAATCTAGTGTCTTCATCAGGAGTGATCTGATGATGAAACTAGAGTCCTTATATACACCATTGATGGTATGTTAAAACATGCTTCTTCATAAGTTTCAATTTACATCTTCATAATAAGTTACGATGACTGAATATAGAAATCCGTACATACCTTACACTCTCCTCGGCAACCAAAAATGATCGACTCTGTCTTCGAAGTTGAGACGTCAAGTCTTTTTGAAATCTTTCCTTTAATAGACAGACATCAACTTCGCCTTGTTCTTTGGCCGATTCAACCTCTGACTCTAGAAACTTGTTTCTCTGTTGCAACTTATTTATCTCACTTTGAAGCTGAGTTATCGAGTCACGATTTTCAGACTACAAAAAATCGAGAATAAGAAAATGAATGTTTACATGCATTAAGACCAATTTTTGTTTAAGCCAATTTTGAAATTTTTGCATGGTAATTTCCTTTGCGATTTTGATTTGTTTTAAAAATACCACACTCCTAGAAACTATTGTTTTTAAATTTCTAAAAGTTCCTTCGCATTTCTTCTTTAAACTCTCTTTTACATTAAGAATTGGACGAGAAACATCAGTCAATGCTTGGTTTTCTTGTAAAAGCCTTTGGTGGCATAACGTAGTTTATATTATCTTAATACTAAAATACTAACTGCTAATTTTCATAATTTTCAATGTACTTGAATCAAATAACCAAAATTACGAGTATATAGAGTTAAATGGATAAACATAATAAGCAAAGTCAAAAATATGACTCTTCCATGTATTTTGACGCACAAAAAACAGTATTCAAAGACGCTCAAAAACAAAATTTTACTTGTAAAAAAAATTTCTGGTGGCAAAATTTTATTTTGATGAACTGTAAATGTAAGCATTTTGAGAGCAGTTGAAAGATTTCATCACAATATCATTATACACAAAGCAATACACACCTCAACTCGTTCTTGTTCTTCCAAAATACCTTGTAATACCTCAGTATCCCGTTTGTACTTCCGAATCCAATGTTGAATTTCATTATTCTTCTCCGTTAAAGTGAGCCGATATCTTTCCCGATGCTCTTCAAATAGCTTCACAACTGCCTGTTTGTTAATGGAGTCCAGTTGCAAAAGTCGTTCTCAAAAGAATCGACTTCATTCGAAAGTTTTGAAAAGTCTTCTTCAGAAATCTAAAAACGACAGAACTTTACATTAGTGTATATAGCTGCACAGTTTTCCTTTTGCAATAGAAAGGACCATTCTCTTATTGTCATTTTGAGCCCCTGCTTTAACTAGGAAATATGTTTATCCCAATAAATCTCCTAAACTTTACTTGCGCTCAGGTCATGCCTTACCTCGTGGTCAAGATGCTCGTTATTGGACGTTTTAGTTGAGACAAAACTAAAAATATCAGATGAAAACTGCTCCAAAGAAAGTATGTTGCCATCTTGACCAAAGACGTCTTCAGAATAGAAATTCTCCAGTTGTTCTCCCTCAGGTGAAGAAATAAGAGAGAAACCTTTAACTTCATCCATTGAAGACGATAAGAAAGTGTTTGTCAGAGTGTTCGTTTTTACTTTATCTGCAGACTTTAATTCAGATCCATTATCATCACAGCAATTGATATATCTATGTGGCAGAGACATTTATAAAAAAGAAACTCAAACTATAGCTAGCTGTTGTTTATACTGTAAAGACGCGTCCTCCATCAAATTTTGTTTTTTGACATCAACGGTGCATCCTTTTGTTAATAAAATCATAAATTACCTTCTATAATCTCTTTCCTTGAATTTAGCAACAAAAGTCTCAATTTGAACTCTGATATTATGACAGATAATTTGAGCTGAGGATTTATCCAAAGAATCTGATAAACCTTGAACGATCTGTATTACATCCACAAGCTGCTGTATGTAATCTTTCTCAGCAGTTTGAACGTCGGCGATGAAGGCCTTAAATGTTTCATTTTGTCGACACATTTCATCTTGTAGAATAACTATTTTCAATTCAAGATCTTTGATCGTTTTCTCTCGTTTGCCTATCTTGAAATACAAGAAAAGAAAAGTGTTAGTGAAACAATTATAAAAATTGCTCGCCGATTATAATTAAAATTTCGTTTATTGAACGAGCCAACCCAATTTAGGCAATGATGTTTTCGTTATTCTCCCATTTTAAAATTATTTGCCATGATTCACACCAAGAATATTTTGAAATGAGAATCAAAATCCACTGGTTATCATTTAACTGGCTCATGATATCGTGAAAATGCAAGACTGATGTAATGAAGATACGTAGCTACAGCTATGTAGTAGCATTTTCATCACAAGAAAAGAAAAGAGCATTATTTGCTACAAACTCTTGTACACAGCTGTTACTTATACAATCAAAAGAAAAAATAAGTGGGTAAACTTGCATCGTTTTGATACAATATACCTCTTCAACAAAAAGTTCGTCCTTTTCCTTAGCATCAGAGTCGACAGCCGCACGATAAGCTGAGAATTTTTCTAAAACATCGCGAACTTCGCACTCTTTCTTGTTCCAAATTGTTTGCATTTCAGCATTCAACAAAACGAGGTCTCTTACATCCTTTTCCTCTTCAAAAGTCGACATTGCAAAACAACGCCTCTTTTTTTATTCCAACTGTTAAGCAACTTGAAACAAAAGTTTTCGTAGCTACATACGCGACTATCTCACGCGTCGAGTAATAACCAAGTCCTTAAATATACACTTAGTATAACTAAATTAAATTTACGAAGCTCCTTGAAACAGCTGATAATTTTCACAAGAAACGTCGTAAATTTTCTTGCGTTCAATCAAAGCTAGTCGAAGCGATCGCTTAATTCTCCATTACTATGATTATACACGGTTCTTAATAGTTGTCGTTTTCAAATATAACGCCGTGATGATTTGCCTACACGATGCTCTCTAGGCAACCGATTGTAAATTCATATATTATTAAACAACTAAACTTTTCACTATTTCAAATAATCATTTCTTGAAATAGCTTTTCAAGAAATACTGCACTTTAACGAGGACGAAACACCGTATCATCTACTGTTTAGGATCATTTTTCTAAAGAAGCCTATGGAATATTTTTTTGCGTTAAAGATTTTTCAGATCATTTACCGGTCCTTTTGACGAAATAACGTATGATTTGTCATCGAGCAATTTCCACTACGTGAGACTTTACTCTTGTTTAAAAAAGACAAAAACCTTGATGCAACATGAAATAAGTTATCCATAAGTTGAACATTTGTTGAGGTACATAGTTACAATATGTTGCTGACTTTAAACAAATGCATCCACAGCGAATCATCTTAAAGCTTCGTGCTATAATTTGCAATAAACTTAATTGTTCACCGAAGCACCTGCCTTATAATGTAGACGTTTGTACATGTCAAGAATACGCATAATATATATGACTTATAACACATGCAAAATTGCATCTCATTAAAACTTTTACTTTTGAAAAACGTGAAACGAAATTGAGGCAAATACAACAATGACTTTGGCTTAAAAAAAGGTTCCTGCATCACCCCTAACATTATTTTTCATTCATCCTTTTCACTGAGGCAAATCGCCAAAGTGCAGCTTGATTGAATTTCCATCAATGTAATAAAAATTTATTTGACAAAGAGAAACATTCGTTAGAATGTTCAAGTTCCATTGATTGTATTTGAAATAATGATCCCAATGAAGGTTGTATAAATAAATATTCTCTTATCCAATGCTTATAGAAACTTAACTTTTCATGGTCCAAAACATTTTCACAAGTATTTTCAACAAGTAGGATAGAAGACATGGCCTTTTCACTATTTTTCCTAAAATAAATCAGAAAAAGGGTCAAGGTTTCAGTGAGATTTAGAGTTAGAAAAGAAGGAATGCCTACAGAAGGAAGCTGGCCAGAAGAATGACCCTGAACAAACTGAAGAAGGATGAAAAACAGAAGAAATACTGTATGATAGTATGTATTTGTCATTGACTACAAGTTTCCATAATTTTGTAAAAGCACTATGTTTCGAGACGTCGAAACATGTCTATTTTAAAAAACTTGTCGTGTTTATTAAATGCGACTACAAGTTTAACAAATATTCCAAAATATTCCAGCAAGCATATCCTTATGATTTGAAACTAGGTTCCTTCATCATGATGTCATACAACCATTTAAATGTAAGTATTGTACCACACCATTCAACTGTAAATAAATTTCATTATTACCAAAAGCTCAACGCGTCTACCATGTAAGATATGCATTTAGATAACTTCTTAATATCTTCAAAGCGGCCTCCATTATTTTGAAAATACTTGTCAAAATCATCCACCAAAATGTGTCTGCAAGGATTAGCTATCTCATCAGTCGTTTCTTTCGATAAAGGAATATTTGCAAAATACTTTATCAAATCGTCGTAATTTGTTAAATACATAATTTTTATCCGTTTCAACACAGCAGAGCTTGGCTGTTCTCGTCCGTTTACGAAGAAAGGTAGTTTAGTATAACTTTTCGATGCTATGAAGAGCACGTACTCGCCGTTTTCTGCAAAATGAAACGCCATTTCAAATAATAAACTAGTTTTTCCGGACATTTTTGGACCAGCAAGCAATGATGCAGAGATTATACCATTCTTATCACGTTTAGAAACATTCGACAATGAAGTCATCATAAAATCTCCTTTTAAATGAAGCATATCATTTAAAAGACAATGAGATTGCATTGCTTCCATCATCAGATAGCATAATTAGTAAATGAATAACACTGGAAGGTAAAAGAAACTCATCAAAATAATGAAAGTAGAAAATGAAGCCAAAAATGGCGGTCTTTCTGCAGTTATGACAACGACGCCACGCGTGTTGTGTGCGTGGATTGCACGAAAGCAGAAACATCATGAGTTATAATTACGTCGTTGTAAAAGTCATATAGTTGCGGTAAGTTAATAGTTCTTGGGAGGGCTTCATATGCTTCGTACGTACAATATAACAACAAGCTTCTGTTTATGGCGCATAGTTCAATAGGAAAATGTCAATTATGAATGAACAAAAGAATGTTTATAATCCAGAATTAATCGAGAATAAATCAACAGGATGAAACATATGATCAGAGATGATCAAGAATGATCTTTGTCAGGATGTGGAGATGGGGTGCTTCAAATTTGATAAGATTTCATTTAGTCAGCTTAGTTTAAATTACATTTTGGTGATTACTTTGTGGCTTTCGAAGTGTAATGTCATTTTTTATACATATGCCAATTTTCGTGATTGTTGTTGGCTATTTGTAGGAACAGATGGAGTAATACATCAAGATGGAAGATTTGCTGTGGCGATTGTCATCAATTTCTTTAGAAAATTTATTTTATGTTTTCTAGAGAGTGAACTCAAAATATTTGCGCACAGCAGAAAACCCAGGAGTAAAAATTTGAGCTGGATTCGCTTCTTGTTCGAAAAGCCTAATGAATATTGTTTTCGCTTAACTGCGTGGCACATTGTAATACAGCCTTTCCTGCACCCCTCCCCTCTCCTCCCCCCTAGTGATCTATAGCAGTAAATAAACATGGCTAATGGTGAATATTTCAACAACAAGATTGTAAACCGACTATAAAATAGAAGTGAACAATGAAAAAATTTTATTTGCAAGACATCAAATGTTTATGTCATTAACACGAAACACGATAATGTTCATATTTATGTAAGATCCCAAAGTTTAAACAATAAAAAAGAACTAAAAATACGTTGATCTATGTAAAGCATACAAAGGGGTATCCCAAAATTCGCAGTATTTTTGGCGTAATTCATATTTCACTTCCATCTTTTCTAAGCTTTCAAAATCCAAATACTCTTCTTTTTCTATGGTATGAGGTGGCCAATGAGGAAGTGAAAAGTTGGCGTGATCCGGTGTGGTATAAATTTTAAAATCCTTCGGTAGTTTAGATAGAGGCGAGTTTGGATCTCTGTAAAGAAACGCCAAAATTATAATGAAAAATAAAATATTGAGTGAAACATGAATTGTATAAACTTCAGTCTAATATTTTTCTCTGTAGCTCCTTGATCATAAAACAAAAGTATTGTACCACACGTAGCCAATCTGTAAATTTGGTCGTGCTATGTAAATTTCAAATCATTGTTATTATTCATTTCTCTATAAATCTGTTGTGTTTACAAAGAGTGAAGTGAACACCTAAATAGTTACATAGTACGACCAAACTTCCAGAGCTGGCTACGTCACTGTACTACACAATACTTAAGTACAAGTACAAGGTTATAAAAGTTTAGTTTCTTTAGTTTATACAAATGCATGCACTAGAGTATTCAATAGTTGTATAAACTTACCCAGTTTTTGCAAAATTAGTGAAGTATAAAATCATTCTAGCAGACAGTGTGTTATCTTCATCAGAATACGGAAGCTCTTTTTTGAAAGGAACACCAAATACGGACTAAATAAGGGTAAGAAATAAGTGTGAGCCGTATTTCACAAAAGAATGTAATGCAACGGTCAGTAATGGTAAGTTACAAGAGAGACCGGAGAATTTTGCATTTTCAAAACATTTTTCAACTTACAGCTAAATCAAGTCCGTGTGCTGCAAAGCCAAACGTTCCTGTGGGATAAGTACCTGGTACTGCTGTTGCGTATGCATACTGGAAAACATAAACAGGTTGTTCTGGAAAAA
Source organism: Xenia sp. Carnegie-2017 (assembly GCF_021976095.1). Taxonomy (NCBI): domain Eukaryota; kingdom Metazoa; phylum Cnidaria; class Anthozoa; order Malacalcyonacea; family Xeniidae; genus Xenia; species Xenia sp. Carnegie-2017. Next base: position 8,120,494 of record NW_025813436.1, on the reverse strand, counting down.
TTCTTACTCGGAGAAGTGATTCTTCCTTTTCTGGACACGTGAATGCCCAGTCTGTTAGGAAATTGACCAAGGGTCGGTAGGCTTCAGTAAACGACGGCGTGCATTCGGATAAATAAAGTTTTTGGGCGACTTCGTAAAAACGGGGATGGTGACTTAATGTTTCACGAAGAGTTTCGTTAAATGTTGTACTGATCTCGGTGATATTTCTTGTGTTACTGAGGATGAAAGAAGTGGTAAAGAACATTTCATCTTTGAGCGTGCCAAAAATCATGGGACATGGCTTTCCTTTACCCTGTGTAAACAGGAATCGAGGATGATCTTTGAAAAAGTCACCGTCAACATCTGGTGTGAACATGAAATCCACTTTTCTATTTAGGTACTTTTCAAATGTCTCTAAAGTGACGTTTTCTTGCAAACATTTTTTTGTATTCGCACTGTTGTCGCAGCCGACAATTTGGAGAAATTCCATAGTTTTAATTTTGTTATCTTTCTAAAAAGAATCAACAATATTGTGCGTAAAAATATGCTAGTTTTAAATCACGTTGCACTTTTCTCTGAAAACTTTAATTTCAAACATGATTTTTCTAATTTAGTAAATAATACCGCAAAGCAACTTTTAATGCATTTAAATACAACATGATAGGAAATACAATAAATATTTGATGCATGCAGTGGTTGATATCACAGTTTTCCTACAAACCTCATTGTCCAATACATAAACATGTTACCACTTTCCAGTAGATTATAACACGATCAAAACATCCCCTAAAACCTAATCTTAGTTATTAACTAAACTGAATGTTGTTTTTTTTATTTTCTTTGTCACTTCCTTATTTAACGAATAGTATTGGCGGTTGTTGAGTCAATATTGTCAGATGGCTATTTAAGAAAATCGCTCTGCATTAGCTTCAATAAAGATTTAATCACCACGTGTAACTATGACAAACCTGCTTGCCTGGTTACTAGATGTCTCAATGAGAATCATAGATTTCTTCCCTTACCTCAGTTGATAATGACCAATACATAAGCATGTTACCACTTTCCAGTATTGCGCGATCAAAATAATCCCAGCTTTCTGGAGATAAGGTATGAGCAGAAACACATACTGATCCTGCACTTTCCCCAAACAATGTGATTGCGTCAGGATTACCACCAAATGCTGCGATGTTTTTCTTCACCCATTTCATGGCCAACCGTTGGTCAAACAGACCAAGATTACCTGTGGTTGAAAATGGTAGATTTTAGTTTTTTTGTAATACGGCACAATTATTCTTTTATTATTTATACGTGACATTAAACCAAGTATTTACAAAAGTTGTTGACTTTATTATTAACTTTGTCGAGGTTTAATATTTGTTTGTTAAAATATGTCAATGATATTCGATTACCTTTGATTCCCTTTTCCGGATCTGACAGAAAACCAAAAACACTCACTCTGTAGTTAAGAGTCACCAATATAACGTCTCCCATTGCAACAAAATTTGAACCAGAATAACGATATTCGTGCGAACTACCATATTTGAATGCACCACCATGAATGAAGACCTAGACAAATAAATATACTTCAAATTTAAATGTCTCTCAATAAAAACCGAGGAGACTTAGGGACAATTTGAGAACAGATCAATGCAAGTTCCAGATTGAAGGTCAAAGGTTTACACCGGCTCGAGAGTTCCACAAACGTCTCCGAGGTTTGCATAAGTCAATGCAAACACGACAAATATCTTTTATTTTATTCACTAATTAAATCATGTAAAAAATAAACTTAAAACAAACGTTTTACTTTATCCTTTAATGTGTATTATTGATTGACTTGCACATTCTCTTTGATTGATGGTTTGATTAATGTAATTGGTCCAGCTCACATTGATTTACACAAGCCATTGCAAACACAGATATGAACCAATCCGCGCAGGCGTTGTGTGTTGTTTCTATTTTTTAAATAAATTTGATATAAATATTTTTCAATTTTATTACATCATATCATACCATCACTGAGGCGTTTTTAGGCCTGGGATGTGGTGTCCAAACATTGAGTATTAAACAATCCTCGGTTTCGTCGAAGTAAGGGAAATTATCTTTCTGTAGACATGATATTGCTTTTTTTGGATTTAAGTTGTAAACTTTATCTGTAAAAATTAGAAAAAGCGATATGATGAATATAATTTTGATAACTTTGAACGCGATAAATTGTAACACATAAAAAACACGGAATAAATTCTTCAATCTTTACCATCCCAACGTTTCTTTATTTCTTTGGCTTTTTCAAATCGTACTGGTGGCTCAGCATATGGTATGTTAAGGAATTTCTGTATCCTTTTACCAGGGAAACTGGAGTTCTCTATAAAACCTTGAACTTTTCCAGCGTTTGTCTCAACAACTATAACGAAAATATATCGCATTATACCCCATTCAATATATGAAGAGTGATTAAATATTGGAACTTCAGTCATTATATTTATATATACTCCTTTAGCAGAATTGACCTGCATGATGTTAAAATTTATAAAATTTGTCTATCTAGAGTGTTGTTGTTTACAACGTTTATCACTCAAAATCAATTCAAGCAAAGAAATCATGGTGAATGTTTCTGAAAGTGCTCTAGTAAAAATTTTCGTATGGTAAATTCATGAAATATTAAGTTTACCAAGTGAATCATCAGGTTTGGCAGTCGAAATAGAAGATTTTCTTTTGCGGAAGAGACTGCTTATGAAGTAATCTTGCACGAAGTATCTTTCATTGTCTTTTTTCATTCTAAATGCTGTAGTAAATATAAGCGATAAATATTAAACAATTTGGATTTCACAATGTAGTCCCTCTTTGGTATACTGCATGAAATGTAAGTTTTGGATCTTATGTACTGCGGTCTAGTATTTTCATCTAGAGTTATCTGATTTTATAACACGAGTCCTTATATATCCCAATATATCCCAGTCTAGTGTCTACAGGGCTCCGATCTTCCTACTCTCTATATACCATGCATGTTATTACCATTTGTAGACTTTGAGTCAATTGTGCTGATATGAATGATGACCAGCAGAAGAATAAGCTTGCTGTACTATATAAGAAAATTAATTATCGTGTTAGCAGTTAGTTTAGAAAATAGTTTCAATAAAGAACATCAACTATATACTAATAAAGAAGTTAAACACGAAGCAATGTTCACATATGGCTAGCCATATCGTATCTAACAATATCAGTCACACCTCAAGCTTTTACAAGGAGCTATTTTACAATAATAAGTCTGGTTTGTCTTTTCATGTTATTCACAAGTACAATTGAAAAAGATGACACCAAGTTTATGTTTTGCAGCAATATTTATGCTATATGCATCAGAGCTTTTTAAGTTCATCTTATCTTTGAATTATTATTGTTTACATTACACTAAGCATTATATTGTCCATTTTAGCTATGTGGTTACAAGGGACGGTTTATACAAAATGGCTGGAAAAATTCGCTTCGTGCTATTGGCTTAAAGAATAGAAATGTCTTGTTTATCTATTATATATTATTCAATGTTTATTGGTAAGCAAAAGAAAACCAAGTCACGTCTAAAAGAAAAACATTTTGCTTTCCAAAGCACAAAATCAAATAAAACTAAAGTAAAAAAATAGACGAACGCAGAATAGTTAAAGGACATTTGTCATTGATAACAACATTTAAAAAAACATTTTTTAAACACAATAAAAATTGTCATGGTTGTGAGTAAAGATAGAAAAAAATCTTCAAAGCAAAATGCAAAGGAATAAAAAATGAAAGAAAAACATACCATCTTTCTAACTGTGGTTTCAATGTGACAAAAACTCTGAAGAAATATTTCGTTTTCACTGTCCAAGCCCGCAGAGTGGAATGATCACGACAACGTTAAGGTGAATCTTATGAAAGATGATGATACAATCATCCTGATCACTGATTGGTTCTTTACCATTAGCTATACTTTCGTTTCCTTGGTCTGTTTTAGTTGAATGATTACAAAAAATGGTAAATAAGTTGATGTTTCCAATGCCTGCACATTGAAGTATTTCGCTCTATGCATGATTATGGTGATGTAGAACCCTAAAATTGTAGAGAAATTAAAAGATTGTTAAATGTTTTCATCAGGCTCAATTGAATTCTGTAACAAAACGCTAAATCTAAAGTTAAACAATCTTTTTAACGGTAAAAACATACATTACTGAATAAACTCGACAACTTCACAGTCAATGCGTTCACACTACACATAAATAAGAAGATCAATTGTAACATAACAAATTCGAAGGAAACTTATAACATGACAAATTTGATGATCAGGATTACAACATGATGAATAAAGCAACAAATTAAACATGACAAATTAGGCTGCGTTTACACTATACCGGATTCGCTCATCACGACATCTTCATTTGATTTAAAGGGTTAACTGTTCGGAGTAAAAGCTTATTAAGCTAATAGAATTAGTCGATTTGATTGTGTTTCTGACGTTGAACAATGTCACTGCCTTTTAATACAAAGAATATTCAACCTGCTACTATAGCAATCCGATATAGTGTAAACGGGGCCTTAAAATTTAGAACATGATGAATAGAAGTGATGAGTCGGAACCTGATGAATTGGAAAGTGATGTATTAGAACTAATGTGAAAGAATCTGATTAATAAAACTCTGTAGTTAGTAAGATAAAATGTTGATTGTAATCTTGATTTGATCAATGACTAGTTCATTACCATCATAGCGATGCTTTTGTTTGCTTGGTCTGTTTAATTGAAGCAATGAATGATAACCATAAATTATCAACAAACTGATGTTTTCAATGCCTGCACATTGAAGTGCTTCAAAATCACGAGTTTTCAGCCTACAGTTTTATGTTGAATTTCGACAATAAAACAAGGATAAATAGTTGTTAATGTTCAATAATTGAATCAACATTACTTTTCTGAATAGACCTGACAACTCCAGAGTCAGTGCGTTCACACTATACATATTCAAGCAAAGATGAAGAACATGCTTTGAAAGAGACAAGTGAAGTCAAATCTTGTCTTGAAAATGCCAAATCTTGTTTTGGATGATTGACTTAAAAACGTGATTAGCTAGAAGATGAATTACAACATAATTGAATAAGAATGTGATGAATTAGAACATGATGAATGATACGTCCGTAACCTGATAAATTTGAACCTGATTAGTTATGGAAAGCTTCAAAATAAAAGCATTCGTAATTTAAAAATGTATTTGTCGTTTTTTGAGGACTGTACAAAGTCATAAAGGAGACAACTTCTCAGATTTCACTGTCTATGGAGCAACGCTTCAAGGGATATTTGTCGACAAAAGTTGCGATCATTTTGCAAATGCTCTCTTTTTCACATCAATCCTACTTAGTTTATAATTCTTTATAATCACGTATTGTTAAAATGTGGCTATACATTGCAGAAATTGTGTCAAGGATCAATTTTCATCCAATACTTACAATACAAATATATTTTAAATAGTTGACACCGTTAACTTTACCACCCAAACTGAAAAGTGTCACCAACGCTTTGCTTACACAGCCCCCATCATTGTACCGCCACAAACAAACAAAGAACAATTTTTTTTTAAGTGAGAACCTTATTCGAGGTAGCGTTTAAAAACACCAAAAGGTGGATACAAAATATGCCAAGGACAAGCACATATATTTTCGACTATTTACAATTTTCCAGTGAGTTGAGCATCACGATCGTCGTGGACTTATTCAACGAGAGGGTCAATAAAGGATAAATATTTGATGTGTGTGCAAAGCGGAAAAAGTTAGTACGCAATATGTCACGAATTATAGTTTTCCTGTTCGCAAAAATGCGAGGGAAGGTGCAAATTATTTCTGCAGACATCAAATATTTTAGCTTGCTGTGAACATAAATACCAAATATGTTGGATATTTCATTCACAAATGACAAATATTCATTATAATTCTATGTCACAGATAAATGACAAGTAAACGGAAGTAAATGTGGACATTTTTGAAAGAAAACATACAACATGGAAATACTGACGTGTACAGGATTCGTTTTGATGATTAAAAAATTTAGAAATTGCACAGTCTTGGAAAATTCCGGTATTGACCGAATATGGAGAGACATTGATGTAGCCTCATACTTAGCTCAGAGATGGTTAGATGATGTAGATTATTCCCTCGTCGTACCGCTTTTCTTTGCACGTTTTTATTAGAAAAAAAACATCAATGTTTTGTTGTCAAGTTTGAATATCAAACAAGCATAATGCCAACAAAATTAGAATTAAAAGCTATTTATTATTGGAATGGATAAAATATGAACTTGGAAAGGAGGGAAGCACTGTAGATGTTAAACTAATATAAAATTGACTGTAATGTAAAAATTAAACCGTACTAAATATTAAAGGCAGTGTTGTAAAGTGCTATCAAATACAAAAGTATATATAAGTAAAGTAAAAATACTCCACATTTTTTGTAATTTAATATTGTCTGATGTTGTCTTGAGAGTGCGAAATGTTTCGATGTTCAATAACCTTTCAACCGTCACAAGTATTTTCAACAAGTATGACATAAGACACAAGGTCTTTTCACTATTTTTCCTAAAATCAATCAGAAAAAGTATCAAGGTTTCAATAAGATTTAGAGTTATAAAGAAGGAAGGCCTACAGAAGGAAGCTGGCCAGAAGAATGATATGACCCTGAACAAACCGAAGAAGGATGAAAAACAGAAGAAATATTGTATGATAGTATGTATTTATCATTGACTACAAGTTAAACAAATATTCCAAAATATTCCAGCAAGCATATCCTTATGATTTGAAACTAGGCTCCTTCATCATGATGTCATACAACCATTTAAATGTAAGTATTGTACCACACCATTCAACTGTAAATAAATTCATTATTACCAAAAGCTCAACGCGTCTACCATGTAAGCTATGCATTTAGATAGCTTCTTGATATCTTCGAAGCTGCCTCCATTATTTTGAAAATATTTGTCAAAATCATCCACCAAAATGCATCTGTACGGATTAGCTATCTCATCAGTCGTTTCTTTTGATATAGGAGGATTTGCAAAATACTTTATCAAATCGTCATAATTTGGTAAATACGTAATTTTTATCCGTTTCAAGGGAGCAGAGCTTGGCTGTTCTCGTCCGTTTACGAAGAAAGGTAGTTTAGTATAACTTTTCGATCCTATGAAGAGCACGTACTCGCCGTTTTCTGCAAAATGAAACGCCATTTCAAATAATAAACTAGTTTTTCCGGACATTTTTGGACCAGCAAGCAATGATGCAGAGATAATACCATTCTTATCACTTTTAGAAACATTCGACAATGAAGTGTGGCTTAAAAGACAATAATTTTGTATTCCATTCATCATCAGACGGCATAACTAGTAAATAATTGAATAATACTAGAAAGTGGAAAGAAACTCTTATCTATTCTAAAATAAAGATAAAAAGGGAACTTGCTGCAAGTCGTCACGCGTGTTGTGTGCGTGGATTATCACGAAAACCATAAAATAGAAGTGGACAATGAAAAAATTTTATTTGCAAGACATCAAATGTTTATGTCATTAACATGAAACAAGACAATGTTCATATTTATGTAAGATCCCAAACTTTAAACAATAAAAAGAACTAAAAATACTTTGATCTATATATAGCATACATAGGGGCATCCCAAAATTCGCAGTACTTTTGGCGTAAATTATGTTCCACTTCCACCTTTGAAAAACCTTCAAATTTTATATACTTTTCTTTATCTATGGTATGACGTGGCCAATCAGGAAGATCAACCTGATCGATGTCCTTAAAATGCTTCGGTAGCTCAGCTGGATGCATGTTTGGATTTCTACAAAGAAACGTCAAAATTATAATGAAAATATTGAGTGAAACACGAATCGTAAAAACTTCAGTCAAATATTTTTCTATGTAGCTCCTTGATCATAAAACAAAAATATTGTACCACACGTAGCCAATCTGTAAATTTGGTCGTGCTATATAAACATCAAATCATTTGCATTGTTCATTTCTCTATAAATCTATTGTGTTTACAAAGAGTGAAGTGAACACCAAAATAGTTACATAGTACGACCAAACTTGCAGAGCTGGCTACGTCACTGTACTATACAATACTTAAGTACAAGTACAAGGTTATCAAAGTTTAGTTTCTTTAGTTTATAAAAATGCATGCTCGAAAGTATTTAATAGTTGTATAAACTTACCCAGTTTTTGCAAAATTAGTGAAATATAAAATCATTCTAGCAGACAGAATCCTATCTTCTTTAGAATACAAAGGTTTTTTGAAAGGAAGACCAAACACGAACTAAATAAGAATAAGAAATAAGTATGAAGCTTATTCAGTTTACGAGTCTTATGTAATTGTAAGTAATGCTTGTTAATGTTACTAAAGAGATTAGCAGTGACGTCGCTTATGGAAGCCGAGGGTGGCCTCTAAAAATTTGTTGGGCCCCAAAGTGCCGTCCCTCATTTAAATTAAGGAAAAAGGTCTTACGATGCAACAATAGAAGTTTAGAAAATGGCACATGGCATTAACGGAACTCTTATGGAATTCGCACAACTTCATTAATGTAGAGGGAGGCATTTAATGAGCTGTGCAAAGTAGTTTGTATTGCATTTACGCTTTCTGTGTTGTTAGTCGAGTTCTAAAGTTGTTAACTGCTTGAAAATGCAAAAACTCAACAATACTTCTAAAGAAATTCAAGTTGGAAGGAAGAACAAGTGACATTGGGGATCTTTGTTGTGAATCACATTACACCATCTCACTCAACTATATGAGATTGTGGACAAGTACGCTCGGACCAAAAACATGCAGACAAAAAAAACCGCACAAATAGAATTAGCTAAGTATGGAAATACTGCAATTCTGTGAGTATTACAATATGAAAACATTTGATTAGGATCAATGAGCTTTATACGTAACGTTACAATACGAAGAATGCACAAATCCACACAGGTTAAACTGGGAAGTTAAAAAATGCAAGTTCCTTATGTTGCGGTTGATGCTTTAAAAAGTTTACACTGCAGAGGCAGTTTTTATTACAATTTCGTTTTCCAATGACGTAGGGCAAATTTTGATGTGCTCCCCCTAAGAAAATTGGTTTTTAGCTTGTGCTCCCCACATGCAAAATCCTGGCGACGCCATTGGGGACCCAATGAAGAATTTTGCATTTTCAAAAGGCTCTATACACTCACCGGTAAATCCATTCCGTGCGCTACAAAGCCAAACGTTCCTTTGGGATATAAAAGTGGTACTGCTGATGCATACGCATACCGGTAAACATAAACAGGTTGTTTTGGGAAAAATCTTGCTCGCAAAAATGCTTCTTCCTTTACTGGACACGTGAATGCCCAGTCTGTTAGGAAATTGACCAAGGGTCGGTAGGCTTCAGTAAGCGACGACGTGCATTCGGATGAATAAAGTTTATGGGCGACTTCGTAAAAACGGGCATGATTACTGAATGCGCCACGGAGAGTTTTGTTAAAGATTGCACTGATCTGGGAGATACTTCTTGTTTCATTAAGGATGATGTGACTGGTGGTAATAAACATTTCATCTTTGACCGTGCCAAAAATCGTGGGACATTGTTTTCCTTTACCATGTACAAACAAGAATCGAGGATGATCTTTGAAAAAGTCACCGTCAACATCCGGTGTGAACATGAAATCTTCTGTTCTAATATACTTTTGCAATTCCTCTGAAGTGACGTTTTCTTGTAAACATTTTTTTGTATTCGCACAGTTGTCGCAGCCGACAGCTTTCAGAAATGCCCTTGTTTTATCTTCCCTTTCTTTCTAAAAAGATTAAATATGATTTACGTGAAAATATGCTAGTCTTAAATCACGTTGCACTTTTCTCTGAAAACTTTAATTTCAAACATGAATTTTTCTAATTCAGCAAATAATACCGCAGAAAAGAAAATTTTAATGCAACTAAATACCACATGACACGAAATATAATTAATAATGCATGCAGTGGTTGATATCAAAGTTTTCATGAGTATACAAACCGTTTGAGACATTGACCAATACATAAGCATGTTACCACTTTCCAGTATAACGCGATCAAAATAATCCCAGCTTTCTGGAGATAAGGTATGAGCAGAAACACATACTGATCCTGCACCTTGTCCAAACAATGTGATATTACTAGGATTGCCACCAAATGCTGCGATGTTTTTCTTCACCCATTTCATGGCCAACCGTTGGTCAAACAGACCAATGTTACCTGTGGTTGAAAATGGTAGATTTTAGTTTTTTGTAATACGGCTCAAATCATCATCAATCTCATTGCGTATTTTCTTATAAAAGAAATATCTTTGGATTGGCCTTTGATGTAATAAGTTTCGTAAAAAATTCATTTATTATTTATTCGTGAAATCAAAGTAAGTATTTATGAAAGTTATTGACAACTTTGTCGAGGTTTAATATTTGTTTCGATAAAATATGTCGTCGATATTCGATTACCTTTGATTCCTTTTCCGCATCTGACAGAAAACCCAAAACACTCAATCGGTAGTTAAGAGTCACCAATATAACGTCTCCCATTGCAACAAAATTTGAACCAATAAAAATATCCTCGTGTGAACTACCACTTATGAATCCAAAACCATTAATGAAGATCTAGAGAGGTAAATATACTTGAAATTTAAATGTTTCTCGATAAAAACCTTAGGGACAACTTGACAACAGATCAACGCAAGTTCGAGATTGAAGATCAAAGGTTTGCACATGCTCGAGAGTTCTCACAAACGTCTCCGAGGATTGCATAATTCAGTGCAAACACGACAGCTCATAAAATAACAATACTGCGAAACAGACAAATTTAAAGTACGCGTTTTATATTTTTCTCTAACATGTAATCATGAATGACTAGCACATTCTCTTTGATTGATGGATTGGTTTATGTAATTCGTCCAGCTCATACCGATTTACACAGGCTAATGTAAACACTTCTATAGACCAATCCGCGCACACTTTGTGCGTTTTTTTTATAAATACATTTAATATAAATATTTTAATTTGATTACATCATATCATACCATCACTGAGGCGTTTTTAGGTCTAGGATATGGTGTCCAAACATTGAGTATTAAACAATCCTCAGTTTGATTTAAGTTATCGTCCACTTGCGCAAAAAATGCTTGCAGACATGATATTTTTTCTTCTGGTTGAGAGTTGCAAACTTTATCTGTAAAAATTATAAAAAACGATATGATGAATAAAATTTTGATAACTTTGAACGCGATACACTGTTGCACATAAAAAACACGGAATAATTTCTTCAAATTTTACCATCGCAAGGTTTCTTTATTTCTTTGGGTCGTTCAAATCGTAGATTACCAAGTGGTGGCTCAGCATATGGTATGTTAAGGAATTTCTGTATCCTTTTACCAGGGAAACTGGATTCCTCTATAAAACCTTGAACGTTTCCAGTGTTTGTCTCAACAACTACAACGAAAATATATCGCATTATACCCCATTCAATATATAAAGAAAGATCACATGTTGGAACTTCAGTCATTATGTAAATACTCCCTCCTTAACAGGAGTGATCTGATGTTAAAACTTATAAAATGTAGAGAGTTGTTGTTTACAACGTTGATCACTCAAAATCAATTCAAGCAAAGAAATCATGGTGAATGTTTCTGAAAGTGCTCTAGTGAAATTTTCAAATGGTAAATTCATGAAATATTAAGTTTACCAAGTGAATCATCAGGTTTGGCAGTCGATACGAGAGGTTCTTTAGACGATTTTGTGGTTGGCTTTACAGTCGAAATACAAGATTTCCTTTTGCGGAAGAGACTGCTTATGAAGTGCTTTTGAACTACATATCTATCTTTGTCTTTTTTCATTCTAAATGCTGTAGTATATATAACTAAATATAAATAAATATTAAACAATTTGGATTTCACCTTGTAGTCCCTCTTTGGTATACTGCATAAAATGTAAGTTTTTACTTTTTATATAATCCAGAAATGTGTCTTCATCAGGAGGTTAAAACTTGGACCTTATGCACTGCGGTCTAGTATTTTCATCTAGAGTTATCTGATTTTATAACACGAGTCCTTATATATCCTAATATATCCCTGTCTAGTGTCTACAGGGCTCCGATCTTCCTACTCTCTATATACCATGCATGTTATTACCATTTGTAGACTTTGAGTCAATTGTGCTGATATGAATGATGACCAGCAGAAGAATAAGCTTGCTGTACTATATAAGAAAATTAATTATCGTGTTAGCAATTACTTTAGAAAATAATTTCAATAAAAAACATCAACTATAGTTCTACTAATAAAGAAGTCAAACAAATGCAAGACGATTGAAAAAAAACAACTTTCTAAGAAACACGCACATAGGTAAAGTTTTGGTTCTATTTATCACGGGAACCATGCTACCATTTAGATAAAAAAAGATTATAACAAGAGCCTGGTACCAGCAATTCGTGGCATTTCAAAGTAAGGCAATTTTTGTAGAGGAAGGTAAAATTTCCATAAAACAGCAGGTCTTTATTTCAAATTCAACTTAATAATGCCGAAAGTTTATAACATCGAAATGAATTTTCGTTTTAATGAGAACAACTAATGGGTTTATAAAAAGCAATCTTCCATGTTTATCTATGAAGATGAAACACGAACATTGGCTTTGATGGACATGCAGTTTGCAGATTAGATACCTAGTTAACTTGGCAATAATTAAAAAGTCTGTTTTTTCGTAATAACACTTGGATTTTTCTCTCAGATTGGCTTTGATTTATTGAATTTTTTCCAGCCCTGCACACTGTCTTATACACTATTGCGCGTGTGTTGCCGAATGCACACGACAAACACGAAGCAATGTTCACATATGGCTAGCCATATCGTATCTAACAATATCAGTCACACCTCAAGCTTTTACAAGGAGCTATTTTACAATAATAAGTCTGGTTTGTCTTTTCATGTTATTCACAAGTACAATTGAAAAAGATGACACCAAGTTTATGTTTTGCAGCAATGTTTATGCTATATGCATCAGGGCTTTTTAAGTTCATCTTATCTTTGAATTATTATTGTTTACATTACACTAAGCATTATCTTGTCCATTTTAGCTATATGGTTACAAGGGACGATTTAAAGTAAAAGGCTGAAAAAATTCGCTTCGTGCTGTTGGCTTAAAGAATAGAAATGTCTTGTTTATCTATTATATATTATTCAATGTTTATTGGTAAGCAAAAGAAAGCCAAGTCACGTCTAAAAAGAAAAACATTTTGCTTTCCAAAGCACAAAATCAAATAAAACTAAAGTAAAAAAATAGACGTACGCAGAATAGTTAAAGGACATTTGTCATTGATAACAACATTTAAAAAAACATTTTTTAAACACAATAAAATATGTCATGGTTGTGAGTTATGATAGAAAAAAATTTTCAAAGTAAAATGCAAAGGAATAAAAAATGAAAGAAAAACATACCATCTTGTAACTGTGGTTTCAATGTGACAAAAACTCTGAAGAAATATTTCGTTTTCACTGTCCAAGCCCGCAGAGTGGAATGATCACGACAACGTTAAGGTGAATCTTATGAAAGATGATGATACAATCATCCTGATCACTGATTGGTTCTTTACCATTAGCTATACTTTCGTTTCCCTGGTCTGTTTTAGTTGAATGATTACAAAAAATGGTAAATAATTTGATGTTTCCAATGCCTGCACATTGAAGTATTTCGCTCTATGCATGATTATGGTGATGTAGAACCCTAAAATTGTAGAGAAATTAAAAGATTGTTAAATGTTTTCATCAGGCTCAATTGAATTCTGTGAAAATTCTAAATTCGAAGTGAAAACAATATTCTAAAGGATGCAAACATACATAATTGAATAAACTTGACCACTTCACGGTCAAAGCGTTCACCCCACACACATTGAGATAAAAATGAAAAACAGGCTTTCAATGAGACAAGCGAAATCGAATTTTGTTTTAGATGATTGACTAAAAACGTGATGAGTTCGAAGATGAATTGAAAGAATTATATAAATTGGAAGAATTATAACATAATGAATAAGAAGATGAATTATAACATAATGAATTAGAATGTAATGAATTAGAACTCAAGGCCGTAGCTACGAGGCGAACGAGGCAGTTAGCTCGTTAGAAAATTTTGTCAAAATTAAGAAAAATGAAGATTTTCATATGGATAAATATGCATTGCATTCATAAGATCATGTTTGATGATCTTTGCCACGGTAAAAACTTATAGGTCTGACTACGGCCCTGGAACTGAATGTAATAGAATATGATTAATAAAAATCTGAAGTTTGTAAGATTAAACGTTGATAGTAATTCTGACTTCATCGCTGATTCGTTCACCACTGTTTAAGTGATTTTTTCCCTGCAATATTAACATGCTAAATTTCGACACGAAAACCGCCTTAAAAGTTTTTAATGTTCAATAAGAGAATCCACCTTACTTTATATAAGAATTCTGAAACCAAAAATAAAACAAAACAAAAGTTGAAAATTTTTAAAAATGCAAACATATATATCATTAAATAAACTTTATAACTTTACGGTTCATGTTTACATTCTGTTTAAGATAAAAAAACCCAGATCGCTAAGCTGAATAGCAGTTTCCAATGATAGCTGATTGGCTCTACACTATTACGTGAGACTTTTGTTGTCCTGGTTAGTTTTACTGAAGAAATGAGAGAGAACACCAACCCATTTAAGTACCTGCAAACAAACCGACGTTTCCAAAGGCCTGCACATTGTAGTGTTTTTGCTTCATCAGCCTCCATGAAGTAGAAACCTTAAAGTTATATAGAAATTAAAATATTGTAAATGTTTCATTAGGCTCAACTGAATTCTCTGACAAAATTCTAAATTCGAAGTGAAAACAATGTTTTCAAGGGTGAAAGCATACATCATTGAATAAACTCGACAACTTCACACTCAATGCGTTCACACTACACACATTGAGATAAAGATGAGAAACAGGCTTTGAAAGAGACAAGCCAAGTAAATTCTTGTTTTGGATGATTGACTCAAAAACGTGATGAATTAGAAGATGATAAATTGGAAGAATTACAACATGATCATGATGAATTCGAAGACAAATTATAACATGATGAATTAGAAGATAAATTAGTACATGACAAATTAGTACATGATACAGTAAGGAATAAATTAGAACATGATGAATAAATGATGAACTGGAACCTGATGAATTAGAAAGTGATAAATCAGAATGGAATTTAATAGAATCTGATCAATAAAAATCTGAAGTTAGTCAGATAAAACGTTGATTGTGGTGTTGATTATCAAAGACACTATCATTATAGTGATGCTTTTGTTTGCTTGGTCTGTTTAATTGAAGCAATGAATGACAATCATAAATTATCAACAAACTGACGTTTTCAATGCCTGCACATTGAAGTGCTTCAAAATCGCGAGTTTTCAGCCTACAGTTTTATCTTGAATTTCGACAATAAAACAAGGATAAATAGTTGCTAATGTTCAATAATTGAATCAACATTACTTTTCTGAATAAACCTGACATCTCTAGAGTCAATGCGTCCACACTATACATATTCAGGTAAAGATGAAGAACAGGCTTTGAATGAGACGAGCAAAGTCGAATCTTGTCTTGTTCCATCGACTCAAAAACGTGATGAGCTAGAAGATAAATTAGAAGACAAATTACAACATAATGAAATCGAAGATAAATTGTAATATGATAAATTAGAAGATGAATAAGAACATGTTAAATTAGAACATAATGAATTCAGCGGTGTAACTGCTTTGAGCTGTAAGTGGGCAGAGCAACAGACACCCAAGCAATCAACTTGCAAGTGGTACCCTGAACGGCATTATTTATAAAAATAAAGAAGAAAAATTGGGAAAAAAAGCACTGGAAATTTCATATTCAAAGTAATTGGTGAATTCGTGTTCCTGAAAGTAAATTGAAAGCAATGTTTGGTATTTTTCTGTGTATAAATAAAAAAGTTTATATTGTGTTCTATTAACGATTATTAGGAAAATGTTGATGTTGTCAGAGTTGTGGAAGGGTCTCCTCCTGAAGGACCTGGGTACTACCTGGGTAGTCAGGTTCAAATTTACGTCAATGGATGAAAAAATAAATTAGAACGTGATGAATGATGAGTCGTAACCTGATGAATTCGAACCTGATTAGTTATGGAAAGCTTCAAAATAAAAGCATTCGTCATTTCAAAATGTATTTGTCGTTTTTTGAGGACTGTACAAAGTCATAAATGACACAACTACTCAGATTTCACTGTCTAGGGAGCAACGCTTCAAGGCATGTTTGCCGACAAAAGTTGCGACCATTTTGCAAATACGTCCTTGTTTATTTATACCAATCCTACTTAGTTTATAATTCTTTATAATCACGTGTTGTTAAAATGTGGCTATACATTGCAGAAATTGTGTCAAGGATCAATTTTCATGCAATACTTACAATACAAATATATTTTAAATAGTTGACACAGTTAACTTTACCACCCTAACTGAAAAGTGTCACCAACGCTTTGCTTACACAGCCCCCATCATTGTACCGCCACAAACAAACAAAGAACAAATTTTTTTAAGTGAGAACCTTATTCGAGGTAGCGTTTAAAAACACCAAAATGTGGACACAAAAAATGAAAAAGACAAACACATTTTATTTTCAACTATGAAGAGAAATTGTAGTGAGTTGAGCATCACGATGATCACGATCGACTTATAAAACGAGAGGGCGAAAGGATGGGAGGTGGGTTAGGTTATATGATGGGGTGAGAGGGATAATAGGTGGAGGTTTACGGTAGTACAACTTATCAGGAAGTTGTGAAAGCACAAATCTTAAAGTTTCTTAATTACAATTAAAAGATAAATATTTGATGTGTGTGCAAAGCCGAAAAAGTTAGTACGCAATTTGTGTCGATAAATGGCCTGTACGGAAATATGTGAGGGATTATACAAACAATTTTTGTAAACACCAAATATTTCGCTTGGCGTGAACATAAATACCAAGCATGTTGGATATTTCATTTACAAATGACAAATATTCATTATAATTCTAAACAAAAGTAAATGTGGACATTTTGAAAGAAAACATACAACGTGGAAATACTGACGTGTACAGGATTCGTTTCGAGGATTAAAAAGTTTAGAAATCAAACAGCCTTTGGAAAATTCCGGCATTGACCAAACATGGAGAAATAATGAAGTAGCTTCATAGTCAAGCTCAAAAATTGTTAGCTGATGTAGGTTATTCATTCGTCGCATGTTTACAGTACAAAATAAACATCAATGTTTTGTTGTGAAGCTTGAATATCAAACAAGCGTATTGCCAACAAAATGGATAATATATGAACTTGGAAAGGAGGGAAGCACCGTAGGTGTTAAACTATTATAAAATTGACTGTAATGTTAAAATTAAACTATACTAAATATTAAAATCCGTATTGAAACGAGCCATCAAATACAAAAGAATTTGATCGACAAATAAAACTCTCTCTCTTAATTAATGCCACAGGAAACTCCATTTCTCTTAAGTTATATTATTCTTCTTTGGTCTGTTCCTGTGTACGTATGCCTCTTGCGTGTAATCTTGTATTCCAGAATCCTCCTTCTTCTATCGCCTTTTCTTTTCATAATATGTGTGTATCTGTTAGTTACCTATGTAATTTAGTATGCTCTAAATACTCATAACTAACATTTAAATATTCCAAATTACTTGTAATTTAATCTTGTGTGATGACGTCTTGAGAGTACGAAATGTTTCGCTGTTCAACAGCTTTGCAATACCTATGTATTTGATGGTTCTTTTAGAAGCATTCAATAGGGCATCAATATTATTTATTAGACTTAGCTTTCAGCCAGAAAATTATAGTTTCAACATATGGTTGATGTCATTTCTGTTTTTTTCCTCGGTAATCCATACGTACATCTTACATGAATATCTTTTAAATTCTTATCATTACACAACATTACGAACACAATAATTCCCATCGTGTTTTGGTAAACAGGACTTAAAACCTATTCAATATCAATAAAAACTCCATATCATTTATCATTATAATACTAAATATCAGTAGGATCCAACCTCGAATGGCTTTTTTCGACCGTTTTGGCAAATGATAATAAATGATCAATATTAAGTTTCTTTGTTCAATCAAATCAATGGTTCAATTCTTATTAGTTTTGTTAAAGCCACGTCTGTATTTCTGTGATTCAGAAATAAAACGCTATACTGTTGACATATGCAACTTGGGACTTTTGACAATTTATCTTTAATCAATCGGCAAATTCATTCCTCACATTCCATAGGGAAAATTTGGCAACTTTTATCGACCAAATTTATGTAGCACCGAGCGGCTAAACCTTCTTGTCAGTTCATTGGAACTGCATATGAAAATTGAAAAGATTCTTAGACAGTTAAACATAAACATGCAAGAAGAACTTGATCATTCAATTTAAAAATTCGCTAATTAAAGATAAGAATGTTCCTTAAAAATTAGATGTTGACAGTATAACAAAGATCTTCTAAAACTAGAAACATATTTCAGGGAACAGTTTCTTTGTCAGACGTGACTTAAACTACTTAATCGTATTTACGCTATTATGTTTCACCTAGTACATAATCAATAGTGTAATAAAATGAAATCACATTGAAACTAAAAAATGGGACAATTTTATCCAATATTTTAGATATGTAAATTTGCTCTTGACAAATCAACTCTGCAACTATGGAAACGGATCAAAAATTATCAAGCAAGACCGAATCTGATTGGCTGTATTATGCCAAATAAGAGGCAATCTCTCAAGAGCTTCTTTATTATTGACTTGAATCTTATAAAAAGTGAGAGGTTATCAAACAGAAGGTTTGATAACTTTGCTGCTGCAAGAAAATAAGCACATCATGGTAAGTTAAATTTCTCTATATCTATATGTTAGAAAGCCTACATAGATGATCTCATCTATATGAAAATATTTCATCTCGATATATAGGAGATAATAAAAAAATTTGGGCAATATTACCTGAGCGATGAGCAATATGAGTATGCAATTTTAAGTATGCATTTTTCGGTATGCAATTAAAGCAAGCAGCAATCTTTTTCTCATCTTGAACATTTTTTTAGAGGCAAACATAATCATCAAAAACTCCTTTTTTTTATTCCTTAATGGTCAGCTGCATCCTGTGTTATTTAGAGCCAATTGAGTATCAGGAAATGCAGTCATCTAATAAGTCATTAAAAAGTCAGATAAAGTATTTGTGTGTTTGTTTTTCATTTTACAATTGCACACGACACTGGTGAAATAATTTTCCCAACATGCAGACAACAGAAATGTGTTACTTTTAATTCTAAATTGTTTTGATGTCTGAATAAATTACGACCTTCAACTTTTAAACTTGCAAATAAATAGTACCTATGTAACAAAAGAGACTTTCGAGAAAGAGATAACTTTTCGTATATGTAATGAAAATGTTGAGTTAAGTTAATCTCGTTAAGACATTAAATCCGGTCTAGCGTCTACACTGTCTCAAAGGACGCGCTCACCATTGAAGAAAGTAAAAGACAGACTGAGACAAAATATCTGCAATGCAAGCTTATTGCGCCTATTTTAGCTCGAGCAATCGAAGTCTTTATCAAAAACGCAATAACTTTATCAGCAGGTGAAACGATAGTCAATCGACGACAACGTCATCACAGAACAAAATTGGACGATCTTGGATGAAAAATTTGCGCATTTTACCAAGCAAGGTTTAATTGAAGTTAGAAACATCGATCTTCATAACTCAGTAAAAAGATCGAGTGTTTATATTTATTAAGATAATAGTTATTTATGTGATTTACAATAGACTCTATTCACAAAACGTGAAATGAATGAGTCCAATTTACCTCGAGGGATGCCTTCCTGTCTCAATAGATGTCTTAATTGATAGTAGCAAGTGATTTTAATTATAGCCAATTCAATTAAGAAACAAACAACAAACAATTGACAATAGGCAATATGAAATCAAAGCGTTTGGTGCAAACCTACCTAACCAATAGCTCCACAACGATTAAACTGTGGTAACAAATTTGAGGAAGGCCACCACTGATAAAATAACTAAAACCAATAAAATGGCAATTCGCGAAGTGTATGTTCTCATATCATATGTTTTTAGATCAAAGAGATATATATAGAAATTATGTTGTTTACTTATGTTGTAGTAATATTTTTGTTTTAAAAACCATGGCATGGTTGGTTTTATTTGCGTGTATAGCTACACCAACATAGCTTATTATAACATAACTTTGTTATAACTAAATTCCAACATTTTGTTCACAAAACCTGCCGGATATCTGTTGATTTAGCACAAAGTGAAGATGAAACCCATACTTTTTTTTCAAACCAAAATCATATTAAAAAAACAATCCACCTAATCAACCATAAAGAATAACAGTGAAACATTTCTTTGTTCATTAAATTTGCATTGTTAAAATAATATGTTATTCTTTCAGAACGTTCGAATCATTCAGTCTCTCTTGTTGATCATTCAAATGGAATTAATTCATTCAATCTTCACTGGAGGTAAGAATCTCAAGGATACATGGTGGAAAAAAGCTTTTACTGAGAACTTACATGTTTGAGATACAAAGAAATAAATGAATGTCCTAAAGCATGATTGTTTTATCTTACACTAAAGGAAGGCACCACAAACCTTGACAAACATTGTTCACTGTTGCTATAAAAGACGAGTGCTACGTAATTAATACACGATGGGATATCGTGGGTTTTGATACAATCTTTTTCGAGACAATACCACGACATTGTGACAGTGCATAAAAATATTCGAAGATATCTTTTCTTTTGTTAATGTTCTTTTGTGCGATGATTCCATGCTTTCTACCGCCAGTTTTCCATACAGTTTCTACAGTTTCTACCAGCAGTTTCTACAGTTTCTACAGTTTCCACAGTTTCTACCAGCCCACTACAGTTTCTACCAGCAGCCACTACACACAGTTTCCCAGCCCACTACAGTTTCTACCAGCCCACTACAGTTTCTACCAGCCTACAGTTTTCTACCAGCCCACTACAGTTTCTACCAGCACACTACAGTTTCTACCAGCACACTACAGTTTCTACCAGCACACTACAGTTTCTACAGCCCACTACCAGTTTCCCAGTTTCCCAGCAGTTTCCCACCACTACAGTTTCTACCAGTTTCACAGTTTCTACAGTTTCTCTACCAGCCACCCACTACAGTTTCTACCAGTTTCTACCAGCCCACTACAGTTTCTACCAGCCCACTACAGTTTCTACCAGCACACTACAGTTTCTACCAGCACACATTTTTTCAGATTTCATAAATTTCCTTAAAAACTTTGGGATAAGGTGTCGCATGTTGAGACATAACACGTATTAATCCAGTGTCAAGGCTTTTTCGGCTCGCACCAGTCTCTAAGTTTCTATATTTTTGTATTGGGTACAGCACAAGTGGCACACTTTACACTATAGTAATGAAATTGAACATTGTTCAGGTGGATCTTTCCCCTTTAGCATTTTCATGAAAAATATTGCAACTCATGTGGGTTGTCCACCCCCTGTAAATATATTGAGGTCTTTGCTGTAGGCCTTCAGACAGAAAATAAACATCTAATAAAAGAAAAGAAAAGAATAAATGGCAATCAACTTTAAGTTTCAAAGAACTCGACTAAAAACATCGCATTCAATCAAAACACTAAAACATCTTCAATAACATTGACTATCTCTTCCCTTTGTTACATTACAGTTGTTGAAACAAAATCTGGAAAAGTTCGAGGTTTGCTGCAGAAGTCCAGCTTCCTTGGTATCAAAATACAGAAATTCCTTAACATACCATATGCTGAGGCACCAGTTGGTAAACTACGATTTGAAAAACCCCAACCAAAGAAACCTTGGAATGGTATAACATCAACTTAACAGTCCCCTATTGTTCTATACTTTCCCTAAGTTCTCTGAATTTTCATGTTGCATTTAATCTCTAAAAACACCTTGACACATCTATGATTGAAAATACTGCACATCATCGTAGGATTTCCATACATATTTTCTATCTTTCCTTTGCTTCTTCGCCGTATATTTTTACGACAATTTCTTTCCAAATATTCATTTCCCCCCAATATACTTTCTTCACTTCCTACATTATAGGTATCTTAAACTCAACTGACGTCACCATCGCATGCTTCCAGAGATTCATAAAAGGATGGAATTTGACTGAAGACTGTTTGATACTAAATGTTTGGTCACCATATCCTACGCCAAAAAACGCCGCAGTGATGGTATAAGTCCTTTAAAGTAAATTTTATAAATTCATGACGATATTTATTTCATTCTTAACCAAAAATTTATCAAAATTTTGATGTTTATAATTCTTAACACATTAGCAATCATTACAAAGTGCATGTCAACATTCATTTCCTATGGTATGAAATGCACAGTTTTTACTCGTAACTATAAAGTTTTTACTCGTAACTATAAACGATACACTGACGTAATGTGTGATCAATCCAAACTATCTTAAGTCCAAGCATATAGAGAGTCACGTGATAAACTAAAGAGTGTAGTGGTCGATTAACAAATGGTTCAATTGTATGTACTTATGACATTTTAATTCTCCAATTCTCTTATGAAATACTTAAAATAGGACAGCTCAAACTTTGAACGCCTGTCTACAGTGTCAAACGTGATAACTTTTAGGTATACATCCATGGAGGATCATTTAGAAGCGGCAGTTACGATTCAGAAAGTCAAAACGGTGCTAATATTGTCGCGATAGGAAACGTTATTCTAGTTACTTTAAACTACAGACTTTCCTTATTGGGATTCTTAAGTAAAGCCAATTCTGGAGTCAAAGGTAACAAATGAAACGATCAAATGAATAGTTATAATCCGGGAGCATCTTTAGTGGTTTGTAGATGTAGATCGTCAAGATTAGTGCAGTGATGCTTATGGTGATAATTTTTTCGTATAACTAAACCATGTGCAAGCACCACGTTCTTTTTTACCATATTAACGAATAAAACTTTATGTTAATAAAGGCTTTATGTTAATAAAGGCTTTAATACAATATGATTAAAATCATTCTGGGATGTTGCAAAGTTGGTAGGGTCATAGAAACTTTCAAATCATAGCTTAAGCGAGTGGAACAGAAACTAACTATAGAAATATTTCTTTAAATAACAGAAAATCTTGGTCTGTTTGACCAACGGCTGGCCATGAAATGGGTGAAGGAAAACATCGCAGCATTTGGTGGTAATCCTGACGCAATCACGTTGTTTGGTTTAAGTGCAGGAGCTGCAAGTGTTTCTGCTCATACTTTATCTCCCGGCAGTTGGAAATATTTTGATCGCGTTATACTCCAAAGTGGTAACATGCTTATGAATTGGACATTATCAACTGAGGTAAGGGAAGAAATAAATGATTTTCATTGAGACATCTAGTAACCAGGGCAGCAGCTCTGTCATAGTTGCACGTGTTGATTAAATCTTTATTGAAGCTAATGCAGAGCGATTTACTTAAATATAGCCATCTGACAATATTGACTCAACAAACCTCCAAAATATACATTAAATAAGGAAAAGACAAAAAAAACAACATTCAGTTTAGTTAATAACTAAGATTACGTCTCTAAACCACCATAAGCACTTCATAAATCAGCTACAGTACTTTTTTAATTTAGAGTCAGGCAAAAACAGCATCAGAAACATTCCTGAAATCGGTGAATTGCGCCAACGCTACGGACGTATTACAATGTTTAAAAACAAAAATCACCCAGCAAACACTACAGAGGATTTACTCAAGGAAACCATTTATTTTTGAAGCAGTGTGGACTGCCCCTACAGT
Organism: Xenia sp. Carnegie-2017; assembly: GCF_021976095.1. Lineage (NCBI taxonomy): Eukaryota > Metazoa > Cnidaria > Anthozoa > Malacalcyonacea > Xeniidae > Xenia > Xenia sp. Carnegie-2017. Next base: position 8,096,652 of record NW_025813436.1, on the reverse strand, counting down.
GGACGGTGACTTTTTAAAAGATCATCCACAGAAATTGTTTGCCACAGGACAAGTAAAACCATCTCCCATTATTCTCGGTGTGACCAAAGATGAAATGTTTTATAGAAATGACGCAATCCTATATCGAACACGTGATCCGAAAAATATAACTAAAATTTTTCAAGAGAATCTTGAAAAAATATTCCCACGAAACTCTGAAATGTTAACAGTGGCACGAAGTCTGTATTCCTCAGACTGCACGCAAACATTTATCGAAGCATTCCGACCTCTGGTCGATCTACAATCTGATCTGGCTTTTACTTGCCCTATAAAACAGGAAGCGATCCTGCGAACGAGGTTCATCGATTCCTCGAATGTTTACCTATACCGGTACTCGTACTCCTCTCCAGTACCGTATAGGGCATTTCCCCGAGGTATGTTTGGTTTTGCTGCTCATGGATCCGATTCATTGGTAAGTAAACAAAAAGATCTCCATGACAACAATAAGTGATAATTCAATAAAACTTACATGATGTATTTAGTCTGTTTATGGGATACCACTCAACAATTCTGCATATCCCGAGGAAGATAAAATATTGTCAAAGAGGATAATACTATACTTCACCAATTTTGCAAAAAATGGGTAAGTTTTCAAACATTTATAATATGCTAAATTGTTTCGAGTTTCAATTTTGGATTATTTTTGATAACGTCATTACATGAAGTACAAACGATTTTTGTTTATCACAATAGAAATCCCAACATAGGGACAACCAAGCTACCACTAGTTTCCACTCTTCCAAGATGGCCTCCCCATAGCAAGAGCGGGCAGGAATATTTGGACATGCGCAGTCTATCACAAATGGTAGTTGAAAGAAAAATTCGACATAAATATTGCCAGTTTTGGAGCAAACCTGAAGAATTTTTACTGAGCACGACAAACATTTCCTCAAGAAAGACCACAAGTCAACTAATTTTAATTGTAGTATTTTTCTATAATATGTGTAAATTTCTATGAAATATGAATTATTATAGTGAGACAAATTGTTCTAGTGAATAAGAACAAAATAATGTATTACTGTAGCTGATTAATATAATTTAAATATCCGACATTTAAACTAAGATGTCGCAAAAGATTGTATAGTAGTTATGAAACACGTTTTTCATCTACTACAAAATTAAAATTCAGAAAAAGAATGTAAGTCTACTCCGTCCTATTTTGTATACGATATATTTGTCTTTAATATCGACAAATCGTTGAAAAATCTTTACATAAAAATAATGAACTGGATAATTTCATAGTAATTTTCTGGGTGGTGATTTTGATACATCTACGCATGATCGATTTCGGAAGTTTAAATTCAGAGAATTGTCTTTTTATTTATGTTTAGTATCGTGTGTTTTTTTCATTTTTCCTCAGGTGAGAAACCCAATACATTCACGATATTGGAATGTTTATTTGCTGTGAAATAAAAATACCACACGCAAGAAACCCTTTAAAAAATCGCCACTTCAGGTCAACGTAAACATTCATAAAATTTCATCTCTAAATTACGTCCACGATTATTCCACGCAGGGAACAACAAATTGTTGTTTTAAAGTAGCTTTAATAATCGTGCTACATGCTATCTTCAATGATTCAGATTTGAGAAAATTTTAACTAAACTTTTACTGGTGTAACAATGAACAGGATCGTGTTATCAACCCATGATGTTGTGTTGTTTAACCTATTTCGACTAACTACACAAATTAAGAAATCAAAAAAACTCACTCAAGGATTTCCAAAGCGATGAGAAAGTCACGTGTTTACCACGCAATGATTGGATGCCAACATATCAATAAAAATTTCTAAAGTGAGAGAGATAAAGCATAAAAACGGAGTCAAACTCGACGCGTACAAAAAATTGATGTGCTGCAAACCGTATCAAAAATACAACAGGTGGGAAAATGTTAAACCAACCAACATATGTAATTTTTCTTATACATCACGACAATAGGATTGATGGAATATTCGTATTGGCGCTAACACAACTCTTTAACCCCAAAATAGTTGGCCACCAAATAAAGATATTTATCAAATCTAAGCCTCACAGATTCCAAACAGAAAATTCATACAATACAGGTATAAAGAAAAATATAACATGACCGGTAGCTAATATTCGTAAAATAATAAGTTTAATTTACGATAAAAAACATTTCCATCGTATCAAAAAATGAAGATATTGTAAAAACTTAGGATTAACGATTAATCGTAAGCAGTGAATGGCAAGTTCGTTGGAAGCAAACAATCAAAGCCTAAAAATGTTGGAACCTGAAAAGGAAGATTCTTTACACCAGGATGATGATTTTGCCAACTGTCACCATCAAATAACAGTTGAACCCATAGTATTTTGTTATGCATTTGGTATTCTACTTCATTTACCCACAATTCAACAGTATATTCATTACCGGGTCAGCGAATCAAAAGGTCTAGCAACAAATAAGACAGAGCACTATAGACACTTCGCAAACCATTCTTCAGTCTCTTCCCATAGTAATGTTGAGCTACAAAGGATAATAAAGGATACGCATAGCGAAACCTCGTTTATCCTTTTGGGTACAACAATCAGCTCAACCATCCCGACACTTTTTATGACACTCCTTTTGGGCTCATGGTCGGATAACGTTGGAAGACGTACCGTGATAGCAATCGCCATATTAGGCAGCATTACAGAAAGCGTGTTAATTCTCATCATAATGTGCTTTAAGTTGAACATATATTACTTAATGTTATCCAGTTTTATTGGGGGACTATGCGGTTATTTCCCCACCATAACATTATCCGTATTCTCGTATATTGCCGACATCACCCGACCGGAAAAACGTGCATTTCGTTTGGGAATTTTAGAAGCAATTGCCTTCATCAGCGGGATGTTGAGCCAAATCTCCAGCGGTTGGTGGATAGAGAAAAGTGGATATTTGACGCCTTATTATCTCATCACAACACTCTATTTAAGCGCTTTTCTTTACACAATATTTATACTACGTGAATCAAGACAAGGAAACGAAAAGCCTCAGACCAAAGGATTATGTCAATTTCAGCACATAAAAGAGATAATACGTTTATTCAAAGAGCCACGGAATGGTGATAAATGGAGACTGGTCCTTCTCACTTTTACCACCGCAAATATCATGATGTCATCAACAGGGTTCGGTAGCGTGTTCATATTGTACGCGTTGGGCTCTCCATTACAATTTAACTCAATCCTTATTGGTTATTTCTTAGCAACAAGTTTCTTCATTCAAGCAACAGGTACTATCCTTGGTTTGAGGTACATGTCTTTGTGTATGTCGCAGACGCTTCTCGCTCAGATTGGAATAATTTCTGTCATTGCATCATTGTGCTGTGTGGCTTTCATTGAGGATCCACATATAATTTTTGCAGGTAATTCTCTTTTACAATTTCCATTACAATAAATTCAAAACCATGACAGAATATTTTAAATTCAACATATGGATTTCATAATCTTTTGCAAATTTGAAGTTGAAGAAACCAATTTGAACAATATTGAAGCACTATAATTTTGGGACGGTATCTAATTTTAAATCTTTTCAATTTACAAGTAATACATTAACTTTCCTGCCAACAGGCTTTTGGTTCAGTTTTGAAATTACAACACAAGTTAACACAAACTTAACAAAAATATCATTTAAGTTCCTATAGTTGGTAGTTTGGGGGTGTCACAACACCAGAAGTACGATCAATGATGTCTGGGATTGTCAACGAGAATGAACAAGGTGAATGTTAATTATATTAATAAATTAGTTGTTGGAATATGAAAATAACAAAAAAGTTTATCCTTCTCCTTCTAAAGGGGCATTATTTGCTGGAGTAATAGCAGTGGAAACAGTTTTTACACTCCTTGGTGCGTTGCTATTTAATTCATTGTATTCAGCTGCAACACAACTTGGTTTTAGTCAACTTGTGTTTCTTGTCATGGCAACAGTATTAGTTATTCCCCTCACTGTACTTCAGTAAGTATTTATAAAATGTTGTGTATGAAACAAAGATCTATTTAGTCCTTGTGATGTTCAGAATGACAGTGAGTTTTGAAAATAACATAAAATTATTAATTTCAAATTGAAGAAATCAAATGTGTCACTTTTAACCCCATTTTGAGTATTAAGCAGTGTTGTTTTGTTGGAGGACAGGAAATTGAATAACTACACAACATATTAAACTACATTCAAAATACTTGTAGGCAAGAATATAAAGATTCTGAAGAAGATTGTTGTACTGATTATAAAAATGAAGTAAATAAGACAACAAACTATCTACCTGAAGTTGAAACTTGAAACTTCTTCTTTTTCATATTTTCTGATTTTTTCCTTATGACATTGATTTCAATATACAAACCTAAAATGAAAAATACAATAAATTCGAAGCATTGAGACACTGCCTTACCCACGCTTATTTTGTACAATGCAAGCAGGCAACATCACAGGTCACAGCGGGACTATGTCATTTCTTTTGCTAAATTATTTTGTAAATTTGAAAAACAACAAAGCAAAAAATGAACTAACATTTTTTGAACAAATTGACCACAAAATTCTGATTTTTTTCTCCAAAAAAATGCGCCAATCCAATTCATTCATAATTATTAAGGAATAAAAGTCTCTCGTCGTCTATAAGTGTCTATAAATGTCTCGTCGGCCATTTTGACGTTAACTTTTTTCTTTCCGCTGACTGCTCATCCCGGTGGCGCAGTTCATTCACGCTTGCAAACATCTCTGAGGATTTTAAAGTTGAATATGTTTACATTTTGTAGGATTATCAAGAAAAATCCTCACAAGAAGCCGGAGAATTTGTGACAATAAACAAGTATTTGCGTTATAAAGCTTCATAACAATAGATTTTATTCACTTCCACAACTTTAACATAACTTATAAATAATGACGTCACTTTCAACCTTGTTCGAAATTGCGCATGTCTGTATTTTTCATCAACAATTGTGCAAACTCATTATATCGATACAAAAAGTTTGGTCACGATAGTTGTCAAAACATTACAATCATTAATTTATTTGATCGAGTTCGTAAATACAAGTCATGTATGCTGTTCGCTTGTTATCAAAGTCGGGTGTTCAGAGAATTACAATACGCGATCTTTCAAGCCTAAATTCTGGTCGTTCTGTTCTGTTTCACCTAAAACCAAATCAAAATACATCAGCATTTAAAAGATTTTATCAAACAAGGACCAATGCATGGAGAACTTGGGAATCAGTTTCAAAACCAAAGGGAATAACAGGTTTGTGAGCTATGCAAACTTCTATTTTTTTAGTACATTTATTTCTGGTAAAAACATATTTTTGACTTGTAGCTGATGCAACTGGACGAGTTATTCTTGGAGGTGCCTCATTGGCAGGCATTGGTGCACTTTGCTACTATGGACTTGGATTGTCCAATGAGATTGGAGCAGTTGATCGAGCTAGGTATAGTACATTACTATATGTCAACAGGTCAAAATATTTGATATAAATGAAAAAGTTAATTGTTTATTGAAAAGTGTATGGCCGCAAGTAGTCAAAGACCGTATTCAAGCAACATATGGCTACTTTGCTGGAAGTTTGATTGTGACAGCTGCATCAGCATATAGCATTGCACGATCTGCATTTGTTTATCGATGGATGAGTGCAAGTCCCTGGCTTGTGAGTATAAAGTTAAGTTAAAAGTAAAAAGTATTAAAAGTAATTTTTATTCCTATATTATATTTAGACAGTTGGTGGTGGGATGATTGCAATGATTGCAACATCAATGCTATCTTCTGCATTACCTTATGAACCTGGTTTTAATGCCAAACATCTTTCATGGCTTGGTAAACTGTCAATAATTTTTGAAAATATCCCATTATTCTTTCATTTAATTCATGGTTCCAACTATCCTACTTTCTCTGCTATAGCTCATAGCAGTGTTGTTGGCCTTGTCATTGCTCCATTGATGTTGCTTGGTGGCCCTCTTGTGGTCCGAGCTGCAGCCTGCACGGCAGGTGTTGTTGCCTCTTTATCTTTGACAGCTGCTTGTGCTCCAAGTGATAAATTTCTGGCATGGGGTGGACCCCTTGCCATGGGTTTGGGTGGAATATTTGTGGCATCAATTGGTAAGAGGATACCAAGATATATATCCAGGCACAAAATACTATACTTATTATTTCTCCATACATATTGAATGTGAAAAAAATTACTCTGATGGCTGCATTTAAAGGCATCTACGTACAATATTACCATTTAGGAACACTATTTCTTCCTGCATCAGGAGCAGTAGGTGCTGGTCTACAAGCTGTTGTTACTTACGGTGGTCTGGTTATCTTTGGAGGATTTATGTTATATGACACTCAGAAAATAATCCGAAATGCTGAAACATACCCTGTTTATGGTGAAGCTGTGTATGATCCAATTAGAGCGTAAGTGTATTATTATGTTTTCAAAATGGATATATTATTGAAAATTTGATGAAATGAAAACTAATGCTTACAATGCTTAATTTGTATTGCTATTAATTTGATAAAGTATGTTAAAAAAACTTTAACTGCATGGCATCATTGTATGACAATTAAGAATCTTGAAGAAATTTGGTTAAATAGCATGTCATTCTTTTATTTGATAAAAAGGCTAACACTCAATGATAGTAAAATACAGACAACTCCATTTGTCCAAACTAATTTCCTATGACATAGGTCAATGGGGATATATATGGATACCATTAATATCTTCATTCGTATCCTGATTATCATGGCCAACAGTAATGGAAACAGACGCAAGTAAAAAGAAGTCAATCTGTGTGACTATTGATGCTTTTTGGATGAATTCACAATGAAAATGTCATTTCATGATAGTATTCTTTATGTGTTATGTATCAAAATATACCTACTGTTGTTAAAAGTGAAGTTGTAAAAACATAGCGATTCTATAGTGATTTAATTATCATACTTGTAGTTTTTCTAAATTGTAAAGAGTATATAATCTTGTTATAAATGTTAGTTGTTTTAATTGCTAATGGTAAGAAATAAAATAAATTGTAAACAAGCGTAATTTTTTGTATATTTTGTACAAAATGTTAGTGATAACATTTAGTATGTCAAAGTCACATTCATATGACCAAAATACCTCTTCTGCTTTCCATCTTTTTTTATTTGAAATTACCTTGCATCAAAAACAATCACTATAAAGTAGGTCAAGGATCAAACATTGATAATTTAACTATTACATCTATGCTTGGGCAAGATAAAAAATCCTGTATTGAATAAGAATTACAAATGAAAGAAGACATTATATAAGAAGTTGTTTAGGGTTGAAACTTGTATGTTATAAGTGAACTTCTACAGTGAGAAGTTAAACAGCAGTTATCAAAACAAAGGATACTTCTTCTTGTGCGTTTTTTGTACATCATTCTATAGCCACATTCACGACATCTAATTGGGTCTCGAGATTTGATTTCATTTTCTGCATGGCACTCTGACACCAAACAACATAATATAAATACACGTTTTAAAGCGCATAGGAAAGTTCTTTTTGCCTAATGAACGCATAACCGCCCCTCCATTCCTTACTGAGTCAATTAATACAAACAAAAGATTTGCCTGCGCCTTATAATCATTGATATATTAAGTTATAACTTATAAATACAGTTAAAAGCAAAGACATTGAGCGATAAGCGATTATAGAATACCCGTCCATTTTCAAAGGCACCCTTACAAATTCAAGGATACCGCATACATAGTAAAACATAATAGTTAATTTAAACTAAAATATCATTCAGTTCTGAATTATTATTTATCCAGTATCATTTAGTATCATTTAATGTTCAATATAAAGAACAAAGTATAAAGAACGAGGCATATTATATAAGTGGATAGTGAATGGACGGGTATTCTAAAATCTAGCCTGTTCAAAGAACATGAAAAACATGTATTTCTACGGACTCTTACCACCACAAATGTAAATCATCGCTTGCTTTTGGGAAGCTGCATTTGGAGGTGCGTTGGTATCCATCTTGCTCACCTGTTCAGAAAGATTACTTACAAGGAGACTGGAAACTACTCACCTCGATACCACCTACGTATATCGTAAACCCACATTCACCGGTCTTTTCACAAACTTTCACAGCTTTATCCCACTTTCTTACAAACGCAACTTAATCTCTGGCCTATTACACTGCTTTTTCAAACTCTGCTCTAGTTATGAGACTTTTCATGCCCAAATTGAAACCACCAGAAAACTACTCAAACTCAATTGCTATCCAACTAATTTGTTCGACCACATTGTCCATCGTTTCCTTGACACAAAATTCGAACAGAAACCACTTGTCCTTAGTGTCCCAAAGAAAATAGTGTATTTCTGTCTTTACAACGCTGCTTTCCCTCATCTCAATGTCAGATTCATCTTTCGTACGCCCAAACGACTCTCTTCATTTTTTCCCGTTAAGGACAAAATTCCCAAGTCTCTGAGATCTGGTGTTGTTTATTTATACACGTGTCGATGCTTTTCCGCGTCGTATGTGGGTCAAACCACACGCCACTTACACACCAGAATCTCAGAACACTTGGGGATCTCTCCTTTGACTGGAAAACTCTATACTAACCCGTTAACGTCAAGTATTCTTTCTCATAGTAACTCCTCCCACCACCCTGCTTCACCAGACGATTTTAAAATCATCTCGTCCTGCTCCGACACATTCGACCTCATGTTCCACGAAAACCTCTTCATCTCCAAACTAAAACCTTCACCTAACACCCAACAAACCTGATACCTCAAACTATGTAAATAACTCTATATATATCTATATTCTTGTTAACTTCCTAATTAGTCTGAAGATGTCTTGAGTAAAGACGAAACGTCACTCTTTTAATAAATTTCATAAAACCAAATTGTTTATGACTATGTTTGAAATTATTTGTTGGGCTGTAATATTTATATTGAGAACCGTGATATCATATGAATTCATGTGATTTGTATCGTACTGTAACACTCAGAAAATCATTCACAATGGACAAATCATAATTTTCTTTTGGATATTATGTGGATGGTTTCGTCAACAGGTATGTTAGTAAATAGGGACGAAACCATCCACATAATATCCAAAAGTATTTTTAACAACCACCAGTACTTCAACGGACTCACTGCAACAGAATTTGAAAAACTACTCTCTCTAGCTGTTAAGAACTGTCACTTTATCATAATTTTCTATTTTACGATTTTCACTAACACTTTAAAAATTGTAAAATGATATAAACAACTAACACAATCTTATGAAAAATTTTCCTTCGAGATATGCAACTTAAATATTTATAAATTACATAATTAAATGTTTATAAATTACATAGTTAAATTTAATGATTCGCAGTGCGGCAGTGATTCATGCCATGGCACTCAAATATTTTCATAATTCCGATTAATTTAAGGCAATTTAAGAATTGATATATGGCCAATAAAACCAACAAATCCTAATAAAGTGCTTGATACATAATTTTATGTCCCATCCAATCATTTACATTACGTACAATTTCCCCTTAAACGGTCGCGATCATAATTCGAGGTAAGAGCACACCACGCACGCGTAGAACCAGCAGTAGTTATACAGGAGTTATACAGTTGTCCTTGATAGATGAAAGGAAAGGAGCAGCATTTGCCATTAGCCGTTCGTGAGCGACATGGTTCTGCGAAAAAATTATGTTCCAGGTATGATCTATAGCTCAGTAGTGAGGATGAATGAACAACATAGAAGAGTTTTTACACTATCTAAAATATAAACTAAGATAACGTGTGTCAGTGTAGGTAGGGATGAATGAACAATAGAGAACGAGAACAGTCTTTACACTATCTAAAATATAAACTAAGATAACGTGTGTCAGTGTAGGTAATGATGAATGAACAATAGAGAACGAGAACAGTCTTTACACTATCTAAAATATAAACTAAGATAACGTATGTCAGTGTAGGTAGTGATGAATGAACAACAGAGAATGAGAACAGTCTTTACACTATCTCAAATATAAACTAAGATAACGTGTGTCAGTGTAGGTAGTGTTGAATGAACAACAGAGAACGGAACAGTCTTTACACAATCTAAAATATAAACTAAGATAATGTGTGTCTGTGTAGGTAGGAATGAATGAAAAACAGAGAATGAAAACAGTCTTTGCACTATCTAAAATACAAACTAAGATAACGTATGTATCGTTGAGCTACCTTCACAATTTTCTCCAATACCATCCACATCATAATTAGAAGTTGTCGCGCACCACTTAAGACCATTTTCATTCAGTATGCATTCGTAATACTTTTTACCGCGATATACAAATGGTATAGAACAATAGGACCCATTAACTGTGCGAAAACACTGATCTAAAGATACGAAGAATAGATTTAAGCACAAGGAAAAATGTAATAATTTCCTGAAACAAATGCTTCGATTAGTTGAATTTAAGAAAACAATAATATATATAATTTATATATCACTAGTTGAAAGATACATAGTGATTGTGTTTGAATCAATACAGTATACCTTTGCAAGTATCTTCACAGCAAACTTTCATTTCCGGAGGTGGTTTATCACTTTGACAGTTTGAGATATCAGCATTTGTGTTATTTTCAATGTTTTTACACATTGGCGTGGACAGCAAGACCTTTCCTATTGTTTAAAAACAGAAAATTATTCAAAATCAATGTTGCAACGATAACCAACTCAGGTGCCTTCATCAAGAGTGATATGATGTTGAAATTTGAGTCTTTATATACTCCAGTCTAGTGTCTTCATCAAAAGTTAAATGATGTTGAAACTTGAGTCTTTATAAACTTCAGTCTAGTGCCTTTATCAAGAGTGATCTGATGTTGAAACTAGAATCCTTGTATAACTCCAGTCTAGTGTTTTCATCAAAAGTTACATGATGTTGAAATTTGAGTCATTATATACTTCAGTCTAGTGTCTTTATCAAGAGTGATCTGATGTTGAAACTAGAATCCTTGTATAACTCCAGTCTAGTGTTTTCATCAAAAGTTACATGATGTTGAAACTTGAGTCTTTATATACTTCAGTCTAGTGTCTTTATCAAGAGTGATATGATGTTGAAACTAGAATCCTTGTATAACTCCAGTCTAGTGTCTTCATCAAAAGCAACCTCAAGGTCAAACTTATACATTCCAGTGTAACACAAACACGAACACTAACACTAACACTAACAAATACAAATACTAACACACATCACTCACCAGTCAAAGCAAATACATAAGCCGAATTAGGTCCACCAATCAAATTGTCGACACAATCAGAGCTTGCACCATCTTTATGGTACACTCGATGACCGTCCATTGAACCGTAGCATTCACCATTTCCCCCCAAAGCAAACACGCGCCTTGCACGATTCCACGCAAGACGAGCGCACTCAGCAACAGTCTTCACTTTGTCGCGCGTGTTTAACACAAGTTTAGACAACATCGGTCCAAATGGTTTTGACTTTATTCGATAACAGCCTACTGATTTGTATTGAGTAGTTTTTGAATTACGTAAGCCACCAGTGTAATGCCCTAAAGGAACAAATTATAACTTTAACCCAATAGATATCTGGAATTTTAGTTTAAATGAAATAAGCGAAACACTGATCGAGCTACTCATAAAAATAAGTAAGTAGTTTAAGGTTTTTTTCTTATTCTAGCATAGAATCACAAAAATGTTAGCAAACCTCGACATTCTGTGCAATTAGGATATACGAACTTCCATTCAAAACACGATACTCCAGAATTACAAATAATCTCAGTTATAGGCTTAACCCTAGGACAATCTGCGTCATCACGAACTGAGATTAGTCCAGTTTTAAACACTTGTTTGCAAGTTAGCAATCTTGATTGAATTCCTTCACATTTTTCATTGGAACACTACAAGAAAAGATTACTTCAGGAAACCAACTCAAAGCCATTTTTCTTGTATTTACAATTTACAATTTTATGTAAAATAGCGCAAAAACTATAAAAAACTTTACAATTTTCTGAATATGTTCGAAATTTTCCTTTCATTATAAGAAACATTGAAAGGCGTTATCTTGGTAAGACTTCTGTGTTGTAGCCTAAAAATTTTAAAAGCATTACCACACTTTCGCTTACCGCAGACCAATTAGAAGGAACCCATTCCGGTAGGCAGTCTTTGAGATTACAAGCCTCAGAAGAAGCAGGCTTGTTCCCAGTACATAAATTGTCAGCCACTACACGAGAAACTTGACTACTAACATTTTGACGACACTCAACTTTTCTAGAGCGTACACCACCTGGACCACATGATACATTACATACACTCCACATATCGTACTGCCAACTACGTAAAAACAGAAAAAATATGAACTCCAAATATCAAAGATATTTGAGGATAAAAACCCACTTTTTACGATATCAAATTTTTCAGAGTAATGGCCAAGGAAAAACCAGGGCGAGGAAAGCAACCTTTGATCATAAATATTGAAGATCGACATAGTGCTTTCAATAAAGAGTCATCAAGAACGAAGGAATTGTAAACACTAGTTTTAACATCAAATCACTCCTGAAGAAGACATTAGACAGGAGCATCAAAGGACACAAGTTTCAACATAAAATATACCTAGGTTGACATGGTTGTGTGTTGCATACGATGGTACCATTTGGTTCTGTTGCTGGATCGCAATATTTTAATCCAACTTCGCTGTAATCATCACTTCGATGACACGTCGTTATCTTTGTCTTCACACCTATACAATAAAGAGTCAAATAGGTGGGAAGAAAAGGACATTAGGTTTTGTACATGGATTAAACAGGGCATGCTTCAAAAAATTAATAAACACCAAGAAACGTTATGCCAGTTGATCCACGATAGTGCACAAAGTTTTACAACTAAATGCAGTGTAGTCTGGTGTGTTTTACGCAAGTCAAGACTAAATATCAGAAAACTCCACTTGTAAATGCTAAAACGTTTTATTCCGATGTCCTTTGAGGACCAACTAATGTTTGACATCGTGGTCTTCAATTTACTCACCTCCAGCACATTTTTCGCTGCATTTGCTTAGAGTATGATTCCAGACAAACGAAACAGCACGCTCCCGATGTATTGAATCTGTTGTGGTCAACGGTTGGTAATATTCATAAGGAATACCTTCGTTTAATTCGTACCAGTAAATGAACTAAAAAAGTTATATTTGCATTATGACGGGCAAAAGTTTGGGCAATGTTTCAATCGTAAGGGATAAAGTTGTACAAAAAATTAGTAACTGATAAACTTAAGTCTGGGCTAACTCCATTTTCTCTGGTAAAAAAACGGTTCAATATGAAATAGATAATATTCATTTCATATTTAAAAAGAACAGGTATAAACTGTATAAATACTACGCGAATTAAGAAAATAGTTCAGCACAGGTGCTCGTGTGCTAAGATTAGAGATGATCTGATGTTACTGTGAATAGGATACTGTTAATAACTAAAAAAATGCTGATGTACAATCCCAAATAAATAAACGCTATTTTGATGAGAAACAATGCGTATGTGCTACCCAACTTAAAATTTTAGATGCAAGAAAATACTGTATATTACCATGACTTTGAGGGGTTCAGTGGTCGGCCCAATTATATCAATTTTCTCAGCTGAGAGAGAACCGGGTCGTTCAAACATAATACGAGATCCAGCAAAGTAGAGAGTACTTGTCCTAGTGTTGGAATCAATAATCCAATTATCCTTTTGATCTTTCAAACCTAAAACAAACCAATTCTTGACCATCAATATGAAAGGGGAATGTGTTTGAAAATCCATAGAATATCGATGTTCTTAGAAAGAAAAGCTTTCATATGGTGGTAAGAGACAAAATATTATAAAATCTACTGAAGACGATAATTTGCAGAATAACCTCAAGAAAAAAGATCAATAACATTGTGAATCATCGTTAAGATTCTTGATGACACAATTGGTAGAAAGAATTCTGCCTTGAAAATAAACTTTTCACCAACCTATATTGTTGTAGGTTGGTTTGGGCTCGTGGATACGAACATTAACTGAGCCTGCAGGTAAAATGAACATAACGTCGGAAGCCCCAGCACCTAAATACAATAAATATTCAGAAAGAATACTCAGCGTAAAGATGGTCTGTTTTGTATTTTTAAAATGTTATATAGGAAGTTATTTGTAAGGTCAATGTTATTGTAGGACGTTGTTTATATGGTCTTTATAGGACGTTGTTTGTATGGTCTTTATAGGACGTTGTTTGTATGGTCTTTATAGGACGTTGTTTGTATGGTCTTTATAGGACGTTGTTTGATGGTCTTTATAGGACGTTGTTTGTATGGTCTTTATAGGACGTTGTTTGTATGGTCTTTATAGGACGTTGTTGTTTGTCTTTATAGGACGTTGTTTGTATGGTCTTTATAGGACGTTGTTTGTATGGTCTTTATAGGACGTTGTTTGTATGGTCTTTATAGGACGTTGTTTGTATGGTCTTTATAGGACGTTGTTTGTATGGTCTTTATAGGACGTTGTTTGTATGGTCTTTATAGGACGTTGTTTGTATGGTCTTTATAGGACGTTGTTTGTATGGTCTTTATAGGACGTTGTTTGTATGGTCTTTATAGGACGTTGTTTGATGGTCTTTATAGGACGTTGTTTGTATGGTCTTTATAGGACGTTGTTTGTATGGTCTTTATAGGACGTTGTTTGTATGGTCTTTATAGGACGTTGTTTGTATGGTCTTTATAGGACGTTGTTTGTATGGTCTTTATAGGACGTTGTTTGTATGGTCTTTAAAGGACGTTGTTTGTATGGTCTTTATAGGACGTTGTTTGTATGGTCTTTATAGGACGTTGTTTGTATGGTCTTTATAGGACGTTGTTTGAATGGTCTTTATAGGACGTTGTTTGTATGGTCTTTATAGGACGTTGTTTGTATGGTCTTTATAGGACGTTGTTTGTATGGTCTTTATAGGACGTTGCTTGTATCGTTTTTATAGAACGTTGTTTGAATTGTTTATATAGAACGTTGCTTGTATAATCGTGTTTTTTTTTTGGTTATCGTGAAGCGTCATTCGTGTTTTCATAAAACTTTGGTTCTTGATAATTGTAACTTACCTCCATAAAACCGTTTTTTGTAAGATGATTTAATTAAGTGACACGTTGACCCATTTCCAGAACATACTCGACAACGGTCGTAAAATTTACGATCAAACGTCCGATCGCAGCCGACTTTCTACAAAAACAGTAGCCGAAAAATTGTACATCGTTTTCAATTAGATAGATTCAGAAAGGACAACAGGAGAATAGCTAGGGAAGAGAAAAGAAATAATGAAAAAAAAATTTCAATTGCCGTTTAAAGATACCAAATGAAACAAGTAAAATAATTTTCCTATAAATAATCATACTAACTTGACAACGATTATTTGATATATGTTAACTTACCTTACATTTCCCATGACACAGACATCTTTCACGTCTTTATAACGAGAGCATAACGTACCATCTTTTAGCGTCGTTTGATATATCATAAGATGAATACCAGATCTACATTGCAGTTTACAAGGCCAATTTTCTAAAGCAATTTGAGACGATAGAATGGTTAATTCAGATAAAGGATTGAGAACATGCAACAAGACTTCGTCTTTTACAGTATTTTAAGCGCATGCAACCTTAATTTGAAGAAATTTTTAGCGAACGTATCGTTTTGTGTATCCTAGATACAGCCGTGAATATGTCCATATAAATAATTCTGATTTCAAATGAAAAGAAGTCAATCGTAAAATGAAAGTTAAATACAGCGCTCTAGGTATAATGAAGTTATTTTCAACAACAAACTTGCAATCAATGCAACGATAGAGTCTGAATTACAAGTTTTACAGTAAAATAAAACGATGCAGTAGTTGTAGATTAATCAACAATCTCAAAAAGTTCCACTGTAGTTTTACAGCGGCTGTATATTAATGCAAAAGTCCTGAACGACCATGAAACAACAGTTTTAAAATAACTGTGCAACAGTTGTATTAGAAACGCTCAACGTTTAAAATACCAAATGAACTGTTTTACATAGTCACAAGTCGTGACCAAAAGCAAATAAAGTCTGTTGCATGCGGTCCTAAACAACTTTGTTCAACTTGCAACATTTTTTCCTACCATCAAAATAATCAACGAAGGATGGATTATGATCTTGACATTGTTTCCGACGAAAACTAGGAGTTCCAGGGGCAATCTTGAGTATTACACGTCTCATAATGTCCCTTACTATCACCAACACAATTCTTACCAAAATATTGCGGTCTAGAATGTTTTAAAATCAGAATACTACATGTAAACAAAGTTAACGATTAAAAATCAGACATAGAAAGAATCAGAAATCAGAAAGTGAACATCTAAGAAAGAAATGTTTTCATGGTGAACATCTAACAAAGAAATGTTTTCATGGTGAACATCTAAGAAAGAAATGTTTTCATAAATTATACATAAGAATGGATCAATCCCTACCATTCAATACCATACTCATTATTATACAACAAATTGAACACGTGAACATACTTTGGTGAATCACATGCTCGGGTCCTGTAGCGCACTCCCATTCCACAAGATGTTGTGCAGTTAGAAAAAGTCTCTGACCAGGAGCCCCATTGACCGTCTATGGGAGCAGGAATTGGCCGATCAACACATTCACCATTTCTACACCACTACAGGAAAGAGTCAATATACAACTTAGCAGAAACGAATAATTAAATTCATAAATTATATATGTTTATTTTACACGTAAAAATTATCAACAACAACAACAATATATCTTGTTCGGGTGTTAAAATTTCGTCTACCTTGTATGTTCCACACTCAGTCCCTTCTAAAGGTGGAGATAAACGATGTATACAGAAACTTTTACCAGGTTGCTGACAAAGAAGAGTTTTACAGTTGCTCTAAAGAGACAAGAAATAACGAAGTTAATAAACCAAACTGCATATAAAATTCCCTATATTTCATAAAATAATGTTTAATAAAATAAAAGCAAATTATGTTTCATAAAATAAAAGCAAAATCAACACTTCAACGTAGTAAGCCAAAATATAAAGATAGGCGCTGAAGGGAAATTCCCCTCATAAAAAAGCTTACATAAAAGAAGTTCTAGGATCATTTAAAATATATGTGCACGAACCCTTAGTGCGTAGCAATGTGAAAAGCTTCTATCATACATCAAGCGACACTGTTCATCTCCAGAGTAATTCCTTCCTAGATTAAGAACACTGACTTCCTCCTTCAAATCGATGCCAGCAGGCTTGTCGTTCAAACATGAAAATTTATTTCTGAAAGAGATACCACACGTTCATATTAAAAAGATCGAGAATTTCAAGTTTCTATAAGTACATTATGAATGAAGAAAATAAATCTGAATGCCACTTCTAACCTATCACTGAACGAGGCTTCAAGAGTTTTTCTACTGCATGGTGACCACCGAAAAGCATTACTTCCCGAAGATAGAACCTCATTCATTATATAACCACCAGTAGCACAAACACCCGAGTCGTGATATACACCCAAACTACAAGAAAAAAAAAAAAAACCACAAGTCATTTTGGTGAAGAGCATAGAAAAAGGAAAAACGAAAAAAGTTTACAGGAATATTCCTTTGTAAAATTTCAAAAAACTTTTCCTTTCGTAATCATGTAAATATAAGTTTAAACATATTTAGGCAACAGTAATAAAATGATATTCAGAAGTCTATTGTTGTATACAGTACGTACGTGTGTCCACTTTCATGTGCAGCAGAAAGACCGGCACTGAAGCCAGCGGCAATTGAAGTAACAACAGAGTGTGTTGGATGACACATAGTACCCAAATAACCGCGTCCGTTATCTTGGCAAGAGGTAGCGAGCCCGCAAACTTTCTTTGTAATCAATATAGCTTGATCAAAATGTAGTGGATCATCGTCACTTTTGGGATTAAAGTTCTTTGTAAACGTGGCAAATAGATTGAGGTAGGAAGCTGAGCTTTCAACATTGTTCTCCGTTAAGTCCAAACCTTTCTAAAAACCATTTCATACAGGCAAGTTTAAAACTCAATGAATTTAACATTCATCTACCAACACATATGCAGTACAGAGGAACATACAGGATAAGACAGCCAAACATATTTTATTACCTCATATCCCGATATAACCATGATTTTTACAACCTTGTAGATAAATTTCGTCGTTCCAATAGAACTGTCTTGCATTACAGCGTTTAGCTAACAAACAAGAGCCGTATAACAAAGCTACTGATATTTACGTATACTTTGTAAACTAGTAAAGATATTTACGTATACTATGTTAAAAACCTCGTGAAAGTAAATTCAATTATCTTGGATGAAAATAATTTTTTGTTCACATGCAAATGATTCTACAAATAAAGTAGCTAATAACACATCAAATTCATGATGTAATGGAATTTATAGTAGGCAAGAGAATCAGGAAAAGTTATGAAAAAAGTTATAGAAAAAAACCTGAAAACGTCAACATGTTAAGACAAAATAAAAAAATTTTTGTTTGCAAAATTTGTTTTTTGTGACACATTAGTGTTGTATCGATCATAAAATTCCCATAATATGTGAGTTCCGCATTGAATTAATACTTACAAGATATGCAACTGACATAAGATAATTTTCCGTTAAATTACCAAAAGCTTCCGTTGTATACCGGTCAGCGACAATCATCAACTCAACATATCGTGTACTTGATGCAAACCGTTTAGTACGTTTCGAGCGAAGAAAGCTAGTGAAGAAGGGTGATTCTAGAAAAACGATCATGAATACAAAAGTTCAGCAACTTAAAAACGTATATAGATAAAAAGTCAAATAACTTTTATATACATAAAGAATGTTTTTGAAGACTTTTTAATCATAAGGAATGGTGATTCTTAACGACTTACCAGTTCCAAGAGTAGCATTCTCGTGTTTTTCACGAGTAATAACATGAAGATTGCCATCATTCAAAGGATGAATATTCATAATGAAACCGGGGACGAATAGGATACCAGACTAAAAATATAACAAACGACATTGAAATGAATGTTGGAGTAGTGTTTATATGCATGGGAGACGGTATATGAAGATCGATATTTGGAGAGGAGGAGATATTCCTATTTATGTGTATGGTATACTAAATTAATTCCTTTTGAAATCCATTTTTTTCTACGGATTAAAGTATGCACGTATGAAAATTCTCCTCCCAATTATTGATCTTCCTACACATGTAGATACCCTCCTAACCCCTAAAAATATAAACAAAAATAACATGAGTCATCGATGGATGAAGAGAATGAGAACAGTCTTTACACTATCTAAAATATAAACTAAGATAACGTGTGTCAATGTAGGTGGTGATGAATGACCAACAGAGAACGAGAACAGTCTTTACACTATCTAAAATATAAACTAAGATAACGTGTGTCAGTGTAGGTAGTGATGAATGACCAACAGAGAACGAGAACAGTCTTTACACTATCTAAAATATAAACTAAGATAACGTGTGTCAGTGTAGGTAGTGATGAATGAATAACAGAGAATAAGAATAGTCACTAAAATATGAATTAAAATAAATGTGCTTCGATGTAAAAACAAACCAAAATATTTCATAACGTACCAAAGTCCCATTTGCAACATTCAATGTAACACTTGATCCCGATTTTTGTGAAATATAGCCTGAATAATAAAGTCCAAGCTTCTTTTGAGACACCGTCTCTCCATCGTGACGGCGTACAATTTGGGCGAGCGGTGTTGTAAGATGGTTGGTTCTTCTTAATATTAGACTCAGATCTTCGCCAAACGCACGAAGTTGGAGCTGACCTGATTGACTCAAGTGATTGAAATCCCATATGGTTATAAAGATGGTTTCCTTATCAACTAAATAGAAAAAATAAATAAGATTTTATGAAAATTTTTTTGTTAAAATCGACGCATATAACAATAAATGTACCTTTAGCCGCGGGATATTTTTTCTCAATGCTAGCACATTTCACCTCCTATAAATAGGTATTTGATCAAAGAATTCAATTCTTCATTACGCGACACTTTTCAAAAATCATACAAGTAAAAGATGAAAAATGAATTCATTTCATTGAATTCATTTCATGCTAAAATCATTTTCACGACTGATTGAAATCAAACTCATTGAACTGAGAATAGTTTAAAATAAAGACATTTGCTTATTTATAAGGTTAAATAGTTGGAATGTCGTTAAATAGTTGGAATGTGTTAGTTGGAATGTCGAATGTCGTTATATAGTTGAATGTCGTTAATATTTTCCTATTTATAACAAGATACAACATGAACAAGAAATTACTTTCCAAATTCTGCAAAGAGTTTGCTTTTTCTACTATTTAATTTCAGTGACTGTTAGCTCAAGACATGTTCATTTGACCTTGAACAATTTCACCAATTGACTCAAGAACGTTTCAAGTTATATCAACATCACTGAGTGCTCAAATCGTGTCTTTCAAAATCTTTCACTAAATTTAGTTTACGCTAAATTGACTTTATGAGAATATTCTGCGCGGATACAACAAACAAAACAATTTTTTTTTACTTACGCAATACAAGCGAAAAAATTTAAAAAAGCTTAACACATGACGACATAAGGAACTTTGAAAAGCACAACATTGACGTCAACGATAAATTTTAAAAATAGGTACGCAGTGCCTTAATAAAAGTAGCTTTGTATTAACACGATTCAAATAATATATATTTAACGTACATAAAAATACACCATATATGTATAGTTATAAAACACCTAGTGATAAAATCTAAAATCATTTTCTTTCATTATGATGAAAAAAAAAAGGTTTGACTAGTAAAGACAACAAAAAAGCTTTCCTTCTATAGGGCAAAAAATGTTCGCAGTGCTCACAGTTTTATTTACCGTAAGTTTTTATTCTTTCTTTCGTTCCAACGCGCTTGTTTAAACTGCATGTTATGTGTTTGTGTTTGTGCCTTTGTGCTCATCGCGCAAATAAAGGCTGTTAAAATGGCAAAATAGTAGAGACCCTCTCAAGAAATCTCACATATTTTAAAGACAAATTCATTGCCAAGACAAATTCATTGTTGTCTTTTGTTGAAAACATAATAAGTTATTCACTCAACCAATAAATCGACGCGTCTATACTTCCGGAAGAACAGACATCATTGAGAGGACAATATTATGTAACTGTTATTTTACATATAACAAATATTTCATTGTGTTGAATGCCCACGCTGACCGCTTAATTAAGATCTTATGTTAATTAATCCAAAGCTTGCATTTGTTTTTCTTCAGCTATCTTTAAAAACACAAAGGGATGTTTATTCAGGAAAGACACAAAATTCAATGATATGGACGTCAGACGATCATTAAATCATATGAAAGTCGTCTGACTAACACTGTGACGTAAAATCAATTTTGAACTTTAAAAAAGGTTTGCCATTTGACGTCAACATAAACTTTAAAAAAAAATTTGTATTTGATGCCAACAATGAACTATAAAAATTGAATCAAAGCAAAAAATAGGACTAACAAAGAGAGGTTCAAGAAAAATTTTCGAAAATTAATCATAGGCTGTTGATGAACAATATTAGATGTTAGCGAAGTAAAAAAAAATTTACAAACATAAAGGCGAACACTATCCATTCATGTTACCACATACGTCATTCAGGATATAATAGATCTTCCTATGCTGGAGGGCATACGTCAGGTAAATCAGTAAAATAACTAAAATTTTTTGTCAAAATCTTCCTACATAGCTATCATGTGACGAAGCATGCAAACCAAGATGAAAGAATAATGATCGTTCTTAAAATCCAGGAAACATAAATAATAGAGAAACTGAATAATGGATAATCTCACTTTCGGAAGAGTTTTAATATCTAATGTGTTGTTTAATTTATATCGACAAAAATAATGTCAACACTTCGTTTGATATATTCACAACACACACAAAAATTACAAATATTCAAACAATACAAACTTTCCTTTTCGTTTGCAACTTTTCATGCAATTTAAAATCTCATCAAGTGAAATGCAATCTGATAGAGCACAATATACCGTAGCATGCAACACTTACTAACAAAGGAAATGTGATAAAAAATACTGCTGCCAAAGTCGCATAAAGCTGACGACAGTTCGAGATAAGCCCCATCATTCGCAGGTTTTTTTTACTTCTACGTTAAATTTCTTATCCAACAAGTGAGACGGTTTGTATGTTATACTTTTACACGATAAATATGATGTAATCCACGTTTTAAGCCACCTCACGACCTCACGACAATACTCATGAAAGGACAAGTTAACAGTAATTTAAGCAGTAACAACAGCAGCTGAAGGTCACAGTATGACAACACCGGGGTTTTAAATTACCATATTGAAAATAATGGTAAAAGGAAGTTCAATAACAAGTTTAACAGGTTTTCAAAAATTTTTATGACATGATGCCCGTTTACTTCGATGTAGAAAGTAGTTTTCGGATAAGTAGAAAAAGAACCAAGTCATTAAAATGTGACAAAATCTTAGTTATGACAGAGGTTGAAATATCATCATATTACCATTCCATGCATATTTTGGTCATGAACTATAATTCATTTCTCACAAAACACAACTTGCATTGTGAGTCAATGCACGACATAGCAGTGACGTACAGAATCGTTAATTGGAGGGTGGGCAACATATTCATATATTCACGTTCTGCTGAATTAAGTTCCTTTAAAATCCATTGTTTTCAACGGATTAAGAAATGCATAAATGAATTTGTGGCCCACCCCCCCAATGAACGATTCTGGTACACCACTTGTGATCTACTCATTTATACATTCACAGTTGCTAGATGAGTAAGATTGTTTACGTCTTCTCGAAGATTTTGTCGCGTGTTTTTAAACAACACCAGAAACAATGGTTAACTTGGGATAAATCTGCCTGCCAACAAAACGTAAACAATCTAACTCATACTACAGCTCATTTAACACACAAAAAGAATAAACTTGCCAAAGTCGTCTTTAGCTAATTCATAATAATAAATTTAAATGCTCCACCTCTCAAATTTTCTTTTCCATTGTATATCAGCGATACTTTACTCCAACACAATTAACGTTTTTGAGTTGCTTTTAGCTAGAAGGAAAAAAATATTTTGATTCCTCTAACGTAAAATATGATTTCTTTTGTTTTTAGGCCACGGTTCATTGAGTGTTTTGCATTCAGCGAAAGATGGTAAGCTCTATTTGTGTGTCTACACCATTGGACTCCACTGTTTAAGGATAATGGCAAACCTTAAATGGACGATGCAAAATTAATTTTAACTCAGAATTGATTTGAATACTGTGTCAATGAGACAACATAATGTACATTTATCAAAACATCAAATATTGTGTTTCGTTAAGTTATGAAAATAAAATCTTTAGTTTAATGATGTGATGTGTGGCGAAAGGTCACGGAAGTCGACGTGAAGAAGAAAATAATTCCAGTTGCAGTTGTTACATGAAAATTTCTTTACATACAAAAGATCTGGTGGCAGTTTTTTGTAAGTGAAAGATCATAAGTTTTGAAACATATATAATCATTTTATTACAAAAAAATACGAATGTTTTCTTCGCGCCCTTTGAAAAAATTGATTAAAAGCAATTCCAGTGAATGAATATTCATAAGTCGCTTATTTTAAACATTTAATATACAACAAATTACAAATTAATATAATCATATTTTCTACATACAAGAACATCAAAATATACGATAGATCGTTTCTCTAAGGATAAGGTTTCATCATACAGCCAAAGACAATATGTTCCATTAAATTTTTCTTAAGGTCATTCAGCTGTTGTTTTAAAATGTTAGTAATGTTAATCAGTTTCATATTTCTTGTTTTCAATTCTTTTAGCCGTACTTCGAGGGTTGCTTCTCGTTCCAGCTTTTTCTTTCGACATTTGGATGCCGCTACTCTGTTCTTTTGCTTTTTTCTCTCACGTTTAGCAATTTCCTGAAAATGCATGTTAATAGGGAACACTTGTGGATTACAAAGTAGGTCTGTGTTAATGGGGAGCATTTGTGGATTACAAAGTAGGTCTGCACGTTCTTGATAAGAGCTTTCGCTTAAATTTTCGTCAGATTGAAAACGTTTGTTTAGTTGAATATTTAAATTATCTTGAGAATAACTTTGACCATTAATTATAGACAAAAGATCATTTCCATAGGGATTTCGGTCGTATGATGACGAACTTCATAACTTTCAAACAAATTGGAATTACTTGGAGTTACTTGTTCTTCATTTGCAACTGGACAATGATTACTTGGAATAGAATCAACATTATATTGACGAGTATCGTGATTATTCGAATATTGATTGTTTATGTTTTTATAAGTATAAAGTTTCTGTTTCTTACGACCAGAAGATCTCGTATTGAAATTGTCTACAGGGATCGTGCCTCTATTTTTTTCTTCGATGGAAAATTCAAACTCGCGCAAATAAGTTCCATCTGAATTCATTTTAATTTTGTAAGGCAAATCATGTCTTTCTTTTCTTCTTTCTTTTTTATATTATGACATTTTTGTAAAATTTTAGAATATTCATAACCCATGTCATTTCTTTGACTTGACATGACACTTAACTCATTATTTTTTGCATGTTTTGTCCGTATAGACGCTTCTTTTTATCAACGCACCCCTGAAGATAAAGAGTGTTTCAAAACACAATGTTTTCTTTTCTTTCAGGTTTTCCAAATCAACATCTTCCGTACGAATATCGTTGCCGTTTTTATCTTGTATTTTGCCAATAGAAAATGTATGTGCATAAGCTTCGTGTTGCTTTCCAACACTGCTTTCTTTACTTCCATTGATGCTCAACATTTCTTTATCGTTAAAATTTGAAAAGAAATTTTCTAGGTCAGGAGATGCGAGATCAGTAATTGAGCATAAGTCAGAAATACTGTTTGTCACAACTTTACTCATTCCCAACGTTGTTGTTTGATTAAAATTGATCGTTTGACCAACAATTAATCTCTCTAATTCAGGACTTGATAGCTCACAAACATTTAAGTCAGGTAAATTTACAGTTTCTTTCACAGTTTGTATATCTTTGAAAGCCAAAGTCGTCTTGGGTGAAGAATATTTCAATTTAGATTTTGCATTCCCTGTTCCATGATGAGATAGAAAATCGTCGACGTTTGAACTACGACTTAAAAACTGTTCTTCCATTTTGAGGATAAATGTTTAGAGGAACAGAAAATAAGTGTAAATAGCGACGTTCTACAGATGTTTTCAAAAATAATGTCTGTGCTGTAGAATGGCGGAATCTTCAAGCATTAGATCATCTTGTAATGCTTGAGAGAATCTTTCCGTATTATTACTCATGGTCCAATGATTCTTATAGAAACTTAACAACATGAAACACAATTTGTTCCACAGAATTAATACATTGAAGTAAACTATAGACTTAAGGATATATCTTAAAAATATCGAATGGAATGCAACGAAATTTCACGCAAAAGAAAAAGAAGAAATTTATGAAATATATTTCTTCCTACACTTTCACCTGTCTTAAAGTTGCACGACCCGTTGCCCACTGCTGGTACTTCATGTAAAGTGATGATTTTTGCACATTTTTGTTTGAATAATAAAATTCTCCATTCATTTGTACTGCCATTAAATGCAAGTACCAAAGGCTTTTTGATGTGTTTGTGAGAGAAAATTATCAAGTATTTTGAATTATAAATGTTAAAATTGATGTTTTAAAAACACGCTGTTCAACATTCGCCAGGATGAGATATCTTATGGATAGAAACGTCCATAACAATACGACAACTTATCTTTGAGATACAGAAGTCGATATTTACAATAAGATCAAATATTTTAAAGATAGAGATTTTGATCATAATAAGATGACTTATCTTAAAGATGAAGATGTCGACATTCACAGTAATGGTTCTGTTTCATTCCAGTCGACGTGTGCATTTTTCCATCTAAAGTATGTAAAATTAACAAGTTAGAATAATTGAAATGCACCGTCAACAAAAATCACTAAGTATAAAAGAGTTTTTTAATGTGTCGATCGGACAACAGGAATGACTACTTATTACTCTCTCTTCTGATTTGTCACGTTTCAAACTTCGAAGCAATAACGACCTGGGATGATACCTACACACCCACCCACAAAAATAGCTATTATTGTTGAATAACCACTTTCAACAATAAAAACTATAATTTTAAACATTTGTCGCGGTATACTACAGTCTGGTGTTTATATCAGTAGTGATCTGACGTTGAAACTTGAGTTCTAATATACTCTAGTGTTCATCAGGAATGATCTGATTGTTGAACTTGAGTTATTAAATATTCCATAAATCATCTATTACTTATCTCATACTTACTTTGTTCTAATACAATGTTCCAGTGGAGGTATTAATTCATCTAATTCATCTTTCGTTCGAACGTTACCACGCATATCTAAAATTAACAACGTGTCTCTTTATTGGTATTTATATTTTACCTTGAAGATACTCTACTTTTGTATTACCATAAAGAGTGATCTGATGTTAAAACTTGAGTCCTTAGCTATATACTCCAGTCAAGTATTATCATAGTATTCTCATAAGTTTCAAACACATAAAATCTTTACTTAGACTATTCTTACCAATTGTCAGCCTAATTTCCTCAGTCTGTCGAGCCAAACCATCATAATAATACAGATCAAACTTCTTTGGCATTCTTCTAAACAAAATCGAGCATGTTCATACAAAAATATCTTAATCCTACACAGACATTGAGCGATCGTAAAGATAAATGCTATGAGCATATATTGACACAGAGCTCTTACTCAATGTAGAAAATTTACTCAGGAGGCATAGTCCAAGTCTCAGCAAATAAAAGCATTATGCAAAATAGACAAACTCCATAGAAGTTAACCGTATGTCTCAGTTCTTAGATGAGAGTAAAAAGTTCATCAGTGTGAAATATACAGAAGTACTGAAAACTACATCCGTTCTTGCAATCACCTAAATAATTCACCATACTTCATTTAGAGTTACCTTTCATTAAGAATTTTCCGTTTCATTGAGAAAAGAACGCTGAAATGGCTTTCACTGCACACAACCCATATTGGATTTTTGGGGCACTTCAAGTTAGCGCCAACCTATCAGAAAGAGAGTAACAGATTTGTGCTCATTATTTGAATTTGTTGGTAAACAGCAGGATATAAATGAAATTAAGAATGCATCAGAAATAAAGATCTTCAGAAACCCAATTATTGCAATGACTTTATCATCAATGGCTGATGCAATGAATCATAAAAATATGTCAGACGTAGATTAGTTTACTCCACTTTATATAACATGTTATATAAATACTCAGGTTGAAATCTTCCTCATACATATAAAGACAATGTACCTACAATGTACCTACAATGTACCTACAATGTGCCTACAATGTACCTACAATGTACCTACAATGTACCTACAATGTACCTACAATGTGCCTACAATGTACCTACAATGTATACAATGTACCTACCATGCATGACTTATAATGTTCAAACAATGATAAAAGTCCAATTTCACTTTGTTCATCCACTCCTTTGAGAAGATTCTGAAATGAAATCAACACTGTATGCGTTTATTCTATACATAACAAACTGGAAATCAAAACAAACGACAACTACAAACATTCTCAAACGTTTAAAATGTTTCGCAAAATATCTTACAACTAACCTTTGTCTCACCACCAGTATCTAGTTCAATGACATCGTCAAATGTGTTCGATCTTGCTTTACCAAACAAAAGAAGATTGACCATTTCCTAAAAAATCATGTAATCATAAATATCCCTTAGAATTTAAACTTTCAATGAAGCTCGATTTGTAATAACAATGACATTAATCGAAGTAGGTAACAACACAATCTTGTACTTTCTAGGAAACACCACATGCTTATACTTTCTAAGAAATACCACATGCTTGTACTTTCTAAGAAATAATTGGATTGGCAGGTGGACAAAGTCTTTGCTAAGGCCACGCAAAATAACGACAGGAAAAAAATTTACTGCGATAAGTGAACAATTATTCAGATAAGTGTTTTGTACTTGTTTCTGTTAACTTATAAGTAATATCCACAATACACGAAGCTTGCTCGTCTTTATATGCAAACACTTTCTACCTGTGTACAGTATCCATGAGCACCCATCAGCGTACCATTTTCATCATCCATATCCTCTTTGATCCTGTAGAATATTAATGCAAAAGTTATTGTAAAATAGGGAGAGTAGTAGTATTCAAAAAATTATCTTTCTAAACACAACTGTCAAACTGAAACACGAACTTAAGTCTCTTCAATAAAAGAGCAAAAGACCATTTTAAACCTCCAGAAACACGATATCTCGCAATACTTGAGATAAAAAACCATATAGTTCACCTAACGTTTTAATAAACAAGACCATTTATATATAGATATAGATAGTTATGTGTGCAATGCTCAAAAGCCTACAGTTACTAACCGTTTAAAGCCTTTCAATGGAAAGATTAAAGACGCTTGTCTCATATAAACTCATTAAACAAACATTTTTTACCTTTGTGATGTTCTTGATAGTATCAGAGAATACAAGAAAAAAATACATCCAGCATCGTCACTAAAAAACTATATTAAAAAATTCCTAAATTATCGAACTGCTGTGTGCTTGTTCGTGTTTGCCTAAAAAATTGCTTAAACAACGAGCAGATGAAAAGCAAACGCAAAAAGCAAAAAAAATAACATTTCAAATTCAACATGACATAAAGAAACAACATGGTTATGGAGAAAAAGTGTTTATTTCTAAAAGATGAAAATACAGTCTTTAATTGACCTCAATGATAGATTTAGCACAGGTCAAAATAAACTATAAAGTTCATTTCAAACTTAAAAGACTTTTTAACAACGCTTTTGATTAAAAATTTCTAAAGAATAATTAAGACAAAAATACTCTCAATAGGATTTGCTCCAAAGTATTTTAAAGTGGAAATATATTACCTAGGTACCCTGCATCTGTTACTGATTTACCTGTTTAAGATTGGAATGAATAAACTGGTCCAATTCTGTTTTATCGATGATTTCATGAATGACAAGCTGAAAAAGACAAACATATATGCATTCCTGTAAGGGATTATTGGTATTTACACATTTCTACCACAGCGTGTAATTTTGTATGTTATACACCTTTTTAGGAACGATGTGTAACTGTATATGGTATACACCTTTCTAGGAACGATGTGTAACTGTGTATGGTATACACGTTTCTAGGAACGATGTGTAACTGTGTATGGTATACACGTTTCTAGGAACGATGTGTAACTGTGTATGGTATACACTTTTCTAGGAACGATGTGTAACTGTGTATGGTATACACCTTTCTAGGAACGATGTGTAAATGTGTATGGTATAAAATGATAACGAAATGTGTTTAAAATTCCAAGAATAACATTCTTACTTTCTCAGTCAAACCGTCAGGTTTGTATCCAACGCTGGGTATAAACTCGACATCTTTGGAACGGCTAAAGTGAATATTTAATAAAAAGATTATTTAATTTCTATCACTTTAATCAAGAATTTATCATGTGAACGTCTGATAATAACTTTGTCATTAAAATGTCTTACATGGCTACGCAAGAAATCCTACTACCACCCGCTCTCCAAAGTATTTCAACCAAAGCACAACACAAAGCATGGTCCCGTTCCTTTGAAGTAAAATGAAGATCTCTAAAAAAATAAGTTCGACTTTCAGGTCGATAAAAATCAAATATCAAAGTGTATTTTAACCTGCATCTTCTATAAACATACATTCTACTTTCTGTGATGTCTTTATTGAACAGTAAATGTTTCAAAACAAAAGCTTGTACACACGCCAATAAACCACAAGGTCCACCCTGAAGGAAGGACGTTTACATCATTCGTCATCAAGTTAATTTAAAAAAAAGTAAAATGATTAAACTTTGAAACCATTAAAATGAAGAAAATAATTCACAAAAGACTAACCAAACTTTAACAGTAAAAAGTTCAACTTTTCAGTTCATACCTTGGTAGAAATGTTTGTGATATTTCTTTTAATTTTACCTTATGTTGGATGATTCCATAGTTTAAACGACTCATATCACAGAACGGAAATCCCTGATGTCGCCACTCGGGATTGAAACAGCCAGCAGACGAACCAAATATAATCGATTTTAAATCCTAAAACGTACAAGAATACAGACAGGTCGTACTTCACAAATATAAAGTATCCCTCATAGCAAAGAAGTTACTTCTTAAGAAAGATGAACGCAAACCTTAGCTTGTTGTAAAGTTATTGGCTGACATGGGTGTGCGAGAATGAGTGACTTTGGTGATGGCACATCTAAAAACAGTAAAAGATCGTTACGAATATAGTATGGGTTCATGCTAAATACACTTTACTCACATGAGCAAAGTTTCATATTCTAACCACAAAGTTTATTTGAATGAGGACGAGACATAAAACAAGATCAATACTCACAAGCATTTTCATTTCCTAAATCACAGTTAAAATCTTCATCTATGTCTTCAAACACTAATTCTTCCTACAAAAGATATGTTTTCCTAAGTCTGTGTGATTGTAATCCTTAGGGTGATTTGACGGTTGTCAACATACATTTAAGCTTGACGAAATTTCTTTTTTTTATAAACGATTTACTTTTGCTACAAACTGTTCAAAGTTTATGTCAGATGTTTTTATGAGAATATTTGTTTGTGTAACAAACAAAAACAACTATATAAGCTTCATATTTTTCCTAAAAACGTTATAAAACGTAACCTAGAGTGAAAAACCATACTAACGTTTTTCATACACTCGTTTCGTTTAGAAGGATGTTGAATCGCATTTCCTTTATTAAGATGTGAAAGTTGTTTTGTTTTTAACATCCTAGATTGATTAAAATCTCCATCGGATCCTTGTTTAGCAGATGAGGCTTGATGAGAAACTATAGCCTTAGAACCTGCTGGGTCATCTTCTTCTAAATTTTGTCTAGTTTCTTGAAAAACTTTGTTCTCGGGTTCAAATCGATCACCGTCAACATGTTTGGAGTCCAGAATTAAATCCCCTTTGCCATATAATTTAATCTTTTCTCTTATTGGTGAGACAAATATTCCAGTACTTTTAACATGAGATGAAATGTGTTTCACAGGATATGACCTTGTTGATAAGTTTGCCTTGATTTGCAAATGTCCATCTGTTAAACTTTCTTTGTCAACTTCTGGTGAAAAACAGCTTTGGGAATTACCATTTTTACTTGGTATTACTAATGATGTGTCTTTACCTGTTTTCAAAAAAGCATTTTTAGAAATGTGAAAAGGTGGAAAATTGGTTTTCTGTAAGCATACCAACTGATTTCAAAGGTGTGTCTCTTTCTTGTCTTTTCTTGGCAAAAATTTCTGAAGATTGTTTTTTCAGTATTCTTGATTGAGGTCTGAAGTTTTCATTAACATTACTGACATTAGTCATGGTATCAGAGTCATTTGCAAAACCAGACCAAGTTTTTCCAAGTTTTGAATCAAAATGCTCATGTGATTGCGGCTTCAAATTTTTCAAACTATTGGTCCGAGTCAAAGATTTAGTATGGACTTTTGATTTTTCTCCATCAACTTTGGATGTTAAATCTTTCATTGTAGTTTTTTCCTGCCACACTTTGCTCATCATGAATTGCACTATAACCTCAAGCATTGCACGAAAACTCTGCTCACTTTCTTTGTTTTGCTTCATCAAACTGTTGATGTGCAACACCTTTGCAAGAAGAGCTCTATTGCTTATGCTATGTGGGGAAAGAAAGGTCAACATTTTGTGCCTTAATCGCATCAAACCATTATGATAATAGGGAGGAATATTTATGATTTAATATCTCACCAAGATTTGGTTCGTGGCATCTCTACGTCTAACATCTCCAATGTTTTCTTTAAACCCTGAAGTTTTAAAAAATATCATCAAGTTATTGAATTGTTATCAACAAAAACAGAAAATCAAATATTATTATTAAAACCTTTCCTTTAATACAAAAGATGCCAGACACCAGTGGCCGTAAATTCAATAGTAAAGGTTTAGGTAAGTTTACGTACTTTTCGACTGAGATATTCTCTTACAACAGAAGAAGAAATTGACTCAACATCTGCCATTAGAGTTTTGAAACGTGAAAAATTTATTTAATAACGTCAATAGCCAGTCATCACATTACATATTTTTACTTCTTAGAGATATTTCATAACAAAATTACTGCATAAAAACAACCTAAATGTTTTCTTTCTTTGTCCATAATTCGAAAGAAAGCCTTAGAAATAAGATCCTGTAATTTAAAACAATGTCGTTTTCGCGGTTCGTGCTTGGCAACTGGCAACTTAACTTTAGCCGGGGAAGGAGTGAGGGGGAAATATAGTAAATGAAATTGTACACAAGGATGGCAAGTTTTTGAATCAAAAAGCAATTCATACAGAAAAAATAGTCTTAAAAACATTCTTCTTTTCAAAAAAATATCATTTACTGAAGTATCTCAAAAAAATTTAAGTTAAAATAATGTGTTACTTTCCCTACCCCGGTTAGTACACAATACCAAATCAGGAAAAAACGTCAAAATGTTTCGTTGATACAACTTTTCAACATAATATAAACATGAAGAAGTACCTGCATCTACTTTCTGTATTGTTTTTTTATGACATCTTAGAAACTCGAGGTTTTGCAGACTTTTTGAATGTCCAAACATTTCGAAGGATTGGCAAGCCGCAATTCGTGTTATTTTACGCTGCCTGGTGGGTAATAGAATAGAAAGTCGTTTGTGTCTTGAGTGTCTAAATCATCAATGTCGCTGAGCTGATGATACAGTATATTAATAGGTGCATAAACGATTGTAAATAGGCCTAATGTGTTGAAAATCAGCTTTCACTCCAAATGTGACATAGGCCTCATTCTCTAAGTAAAAAATACAGTACTAGACTTGTGTTTGTTAAGTGGCCACTTACAAAAGTCATCAAGTATATTCACATCCCTAGGTGTAAACCTTGTAAACAGTTGCTGCAAACATGGAACCAACTGGCAGATAAATATCATCAGGAATATTCTTGGAAAAAAGTACAAATACAAAAGGTAAGTGTCATAAAGGGGGAGTTTGAGATTTGTAAAATACTTTTTTGGAAATCTCAGTTTACCTATTAGCCTTTTTTCTCACTTTCTGTCATCCAGGTAAACTGTTTGGAAGACACAGAATTCTGTTCATCTGAAAACATTGTTGCATATCCTACGTAAGTATCCACAATGTCTTTAATGTACCTTTCAATAACTACAAAAATGCTTTAACTTGCATTTCCCATATGACAAACGATTAAGATGAACTTATTTTGCTTAAAACTCTAGAATGAAGTTGTATCACAATGGTGACATGACAAGATTTGATGGCAGAAGAAATCTCCATGAATTTGAGCTTTTTATTGACCAAACACTCAATTATGTTAGTTGAAAATAGCTAATTTATCTTTGTGATCTGGCCAGAGGCTTAACTAGAACGTTAATTTGGGAGGGGGGGGGTGTATATTCATATATTCAGTTGTGCCCTGCTGATTTCTTTTGAAATTCAAATCACTTTCAAAAGAAACCAGTAGGGCACAACGAAATATATGAATATGCACCCCCCAATTAACGTTCTAGTTACGCCTCTGGATCTGGTGTATAATCAAAGTTGTGTAGCACCAGATGAGCTACTTTGAAATACACTCATTTTCAGGAACAGCAGAGTGAAGGCCTAAAACCTACTAATAATTTTACCTCAATTTTGAATTTTTAAAACTTTTTCCTGGGTCCTCTACCTGCAACAAACTTTTGGGGCATTGGCCTTTTAGTAGCCCCCCTCCCCCATTCATGCTACAAACGTATTGTTTAAAAAAATTACATTGGAAATGCAAATCTGGTGTTTGCCAGGTTGAAGAGTAAGTGTAGTGACAGATAATAATCAATAGTTATTACATAGTTTACTTTTTATTTATATGTAGAACATCAACATTCATGAAGAAAATGGACTGTTAACATTAACAAGAGAAAATTTTGATGCTCATATCAAACAAGGAAATGGCTTGCATTTTATTGATTTTTATGCTCCATGGTAGAGCCTTTAAAGTTGACATTAATAAACTAAATAGTACTGATAATGAACTGTTGAAACAAGAAAATGGAGCATAGCTTGACAACCTAGCTTGAAGTTGCATATCTAGCTTGTCTTGTGTTCTTTTATGAAAGTAAACATGGCTCATTCATTATCAATGCATTACCAATCATGACAATTTGCCATATCCTTACTTCAATACCATTATGATGACACCATTGTATCATAATGACATCATTGTATCATGATGACATCATTGTATCATGATGACATCATCATATCATGACATCATCATATCATGACAACACCATTGTATCATGATGACATCATCATATCATGACGACACCATTGTATCATGATGACATCATCATATCATGACGACGCCGTTGTATCATGATGACATCATCGTGTAATGACATCATCATATCATGATGACATAATCAAGTCATGACCATCACCATAATATGAAAATTCATGGCTATTTTAGAGTAATGTAAACGATGCATATCTTTATATTTTCTCGATACATTTGCTTTGAATATTTTCGACATTTGCTAGAACCAAATATCGCAAAAATGTTAATATTTCTTCATCACGTTATCCAAACTTAGCTACAATTGTAAAATGTATGTATTCTGTTTAAGGTGCATTCACTGCAGACGTTTTGAGCCAACATGGAAAGTGATTGCTGAATATTACAAAGACAATGAAGCAATAACGATAGGCAAAGTATTACTAAGATTAATTAACTACTAAAACCTGCAGAAAAAATATTAGATGTTTATACACGATAGGTTGTCACGCTTTGCAAATCTTTCTATGAATGAAAATTTAATTAAGCATAGGATGACTGAAGATTCAGATTTCGTTCAGTAAACGTCAGTGCATGATAATTTTGTCTCAAAGAGCATTAGAACAGATTATCTGCTTTGCGCAGAACACACATGCATAAAAAACGTGATGGCACAAATCGTGCTAAGCCTTTATTTGCCCTTTGTGATGCCGTTTTATAGATTGATTGCACTAAAGAGACTGATATCTGCAAAAAGTGGGAAGTAAGTGGTTTTCCAACACTTGCAATGTTTCAAGAGGGATTCAAAGTAAGATTTTACTCACTTACTTAGCTATGCAATACAAATATAAGTAAAAGTTGTTAGAGCAATTATTTTTGCATTTACCAAATTTCGGAACAATCGCTTGTAAAAGGCAAAACTGTATACTTTTTATATTGCATATTGTGACAATACGCAACATATGAAAATAAATTTTACACATCATGTGACTATAGTTGGATACTTACGATAACAGCAGAGATATTGAGAGCTTAAAGTCATACATTCATCAAATGTTACAACAACAAGATCTAATGAATGATTCACCTACACCATCACCTGATAACGTCATACACATCGGTACCAATCCATATGAAGAACCTGCGCAGGTATCGAAATAAATAATTGTCTTTTTAATGTTCAACGGAAAGCTTTCCGATGCTAGAATTATGTCACTTAATATTACCTGATAACAATCACATCGTTACTGGGACGTACATTTGATGTTCGTCCAACTTAATACGCAATTTTTTCCCGCCGTTCTACGCAATTCATCAAAAACAGATTTTAGTAATTTAAGAGATAAGATAGAACATTGTTCAGCAGTTTTCTGCATTCACATGTGAGTTATAACATGCTTCGTTAATGATAAAAAAATATTTATTCTTTTTAGGACGAAGGCGATGTATTGAAGGTGAAAGATAGCACATTTGATGCATTGGTTAAGCAAGGGCCGATATTTATCAACTTTTTTGTGCCGTGGTAAGAGACTACCTGTACATAGCTGTAATTTTAGTGCCAGTTTCACAGTTCTACTTTGGTATTTTTATACTTTTAGGTCCAAAGAATCGCAGAAAATGGAAGGAACTTGGAAACAATTAGCGGAGCTCAATGAACATGGTAATCTTATCAACATTGCAGAGGTAAACACGGAAATATTTCATAATTCTTTTTGTCGCGACACCTACATTTATTTCTATCTTAAGTTTTTTTTCCCTTGATGCAGATGGACTGCACAAGATATTCGGAATTTTGCGCCAACATTGAGGTAAAAATGAAATCAGAAATGACAATTACCTTTGAGAAGTAATGCTTTTGGGATTTTCCATTCCCGTACATATGGACATAGAAAATACAAAAGATATAGAAAATTATCATCCAAAATAATGCACATACGAATCTCTGTTATGGTGCAGTAGGGTCTCAAAACATAGTTTGGAAGGGAGGGTGAACTCTGTCACTTCCGTATTTACGTTGACTTAACAACTTACCCTAGTAATAACTTGTAGCTAAATCAGTTCTCATTATCCAATGTTATAGATAGCGGACCATCCAACATTGATTTTGTTCAAGAATGGATCTCGTTTTCGTTACAATGGAGAGATGACATTAGAAGCATTGCTGCAGTTTATTAAACAACACTTTAAAGATGAATTATAGCACCTAGAGACAAAATTTCATGTCTCTTAAACAAACTGTCCGACACAAAAAGTTAAAGCAAAAGAGATTCATGACAAGAAAAACATTTGCGATTTAAAAAAAATCAATTGTGCAGATACAACAGTTTAACTGTCATTAAAAGTAGTTATTTATAACGCTAAGTTTCTAACAATTATTTGCTTATGCATCGAATATCCCCCCAAAGGTTTCACTATGACTGTTTGAGTGTCTGACTGATGCAGAATTTATGCCGTTTATCAAATCAGAGCAAAGTTTCACAAAAGATTTTGAGTGCAGTAAAGAAATAATTTAATAAATAAAAAATGACACGTTTCGTCTATATACCAAGTACAGACTGATGAAGAACTGCAAGATGAAAATAAATAGTGGAAATGATCGAACGTTGTTATTGCGTGATATAAAATATAAATATTTTTTCGCTCATAATAGAGGATATGAAGCGATTGTACCGGTCTAAGAAAAATGTATGTGTTAAACATTAGTTCATGAGTGGATGCTATTCTTTAATTTCACTTGTAGTTTGTTCGTAGCAATATTAATCTTCATCTTTATTTTGTTCTCAAAGTCGCAACCATTGCAAGTTTCCTAAAAATGTTGAAAAGACAATATATAAATCATAGCAGAAAAAAAAGATTTTTCCAATTTCACAAATTGAAAATCTACCTTTGCTTTTTGTAAATATTCTTTCGCTCTTTGAAACTAGAAAAAAATATCGCTTTCGTTGGTGTCAGGTAAGATTTCAGAGAATTTTATACTTGTTTCAGAACACATACGACAGATGAACAATACCTGACACATCTTTAAAGAAATTATTGCTAGTTCGTAAGATGCATGAGGATACACATGTTTGTCACCATTGACACTTGTGTTCATTGCCGTTTTAAAACACTGAAATAATACATCAATTAAATGACACGAATAAATTCTTATTGCCAAAATTTATCATTGAATAAATATGTGCCTTGATAGCGTAGCGATGCACGAAAAACTTAAAACAAACAGACTTGAGCATACCTAAAATTCAAATCAAATAAAGCACGGAGAAAAAGTATACTTCACCTCAACTGATTTTGTTAATTTTCCCATTCTTTGATAAATGCAAGCACTAAGAAATAGCTTTAAGCCAAGATATTCATCTTTCACTGACTTCTCTAAGTCTAAAACAAAAGCAAATTACCAGCACGTATAATGATGGTGATGGTGGTAGTTTAGATGGCAATAGGGAGTTTTAGCAAGAGTACGACTACGAGAACGAGTACGAAATTTGACCGTGTAAGGGAATGGCACGAGGAAGGTTGTTGTCGTTGTCGCTTCGTCAAAATTTTGCTTTAGTTGTAAACAACTTTTTTACACGAATTTTTTACAAAACATCGTACTCAGATTGATGACGGCTACGTGTTTTTGTTGTCGCAACAATGTTTTCGCGCCAAAATGACGTAAATCGTACTCGTAGGCTCTGCTAAAACTCCCTAATAGTGTCGTGATGGCGATGGTTTTGTAACGACTTAACCTACGTGGGATGAAACAAAACAATGTAGCTTCGTTGTATGATGAAAAGCTTTCCCAAAGATAAATGATTTCCAAAAGTAAAACAAGACTTTCCGTCACGTCAGGAGGCGATTCATAACAACTGATGGCCTAAAGAAAGATGATAAAATATTTGACACTGACACACGTTATCTTAGTTTTCATTTCAGATAGTGTGAAAACTGTTCTTGTTCTCTCTTGTTCATTCATCACTACCTACACTGACACATGTTATCTTAGTTTTCATTTCAGATAGTGTGAAAACTGTTCTTGTT
The DNA here is from genome assembly GCF_021976095.1 of Xenia sp. Carnegie-2017. NCBI lineage: Eukaryota > Metazoa > Cnidaria > Anthozoa > Malacalcyonacea > Xeniidae > Xenia > Xenia sp. Carnegie-2017. The sequence continues at coordinate 8,058,267 of NW_025813436.1, read as the reverse complement.
CTCTCTTGTTCATTCATCACTACCTACACTGACACACGTTATCTTAGTTTTCATTTCAGATAGTGTGAAATCTGTTCTTGTTCTCTTTCGTTATTCATCACTACATATACTGACACATGCTATCAAAGACTGTTCTCGTACTCACGTATTCACGCATCATTAAAAATTCATGCATTCTCTATTGATTTATAAGATACACAAAAACAAAAATGCATAACTTATACACAATACCTTCCTAGTGAGAAAAACAGTCAAAGGTGTTTTTTGTTTTATCATATTCGGAACAAAACGATAATATATTGATGATTTGCTTGCCCTGTCTTGAACACCATAAAGAACTTTTATAGAAAAAACAACAAGAAAAAAATCTTACATCATGTACAAAATGAAATTCAAAAGCTGCAAAGGCCGTAGTACATACCAGCAAGAAGATATACATAGAAATACTGGGACATGGGTGCTGCATCTTTAACTCTGAAATCCAATAAAATGGTGCTATAAGGTAACTTTGTCACACAGTGTACGAAAATCTATACTTATAATAATACTATACTAAACAATACATTGTAATGTTGATACCTTGAAAATGCTTCAATGGCACCATCCCAATTCATTTCCAAAATATGACACCAACCTTAGCAAATTAATGTAACTACTTTATCACAGTCGGTCAGAAATTGGAATAATTTTAAACATTTACACTACGGCTATTAAAGTCAAGTGATAAAGTATTTTTATGACGTTCTCACACGCAAGTGTGCACGCAATGACACCAACCTATTTCATAATCGCAAAACATCCTCACTTCTTTAAAAGCAAGTGGTTTTTCCAAGGCCATATTAAGAAATTTATGTGCCATGCTAAAATCCCCCTTCATTGAATGAAGTGAAAAAAGAATGAAATAAAATAAGGACCTCATGGAAAAATTAACAGCAGTTTCCTTATGCACATCTCCCATTGTCCACCAATAACATTTCTGTGGTAAATATAAGGCAACATTGGCTAGTGTGTGACAGAGAAGTCCTTCGGGACTACATTTCCTATTTTGTCTGACCTGCAAACCTCTGCATGTACATTTAACATTTTAATGAAATTATATTAACATTCTCTTGGCTAATATTTTCATAAACATTACCTTGCAACGAAGCAAGAGACCATGAAAATAATATGCAACAGCTGATGTTCGTAAATTTTCATTGAGTGCACAGAACAGCTTACTTGCTTCCTTCAAACCTAGTAGAAAATAATGTATGTACTTCTCAAACTTTCTTCTTGATACTCCAGACAAACTCAGATCAAAAGCAGTGCATGAATAAATATTTACCCGAATCAATATCATCATCCAAAGCATACATAGGTCGAATTATGGCATGATACCAAAGCAAACCAAGTCTAGATAACCATAAAGGTTCAATAAATGTTCAGTAAACAATAAAGCATACGTACAATGGTTTTAAGCACAGCAAAAAAAACATATGTTAAAACTTTGAATTATCAAATCATATCTGATGAATACAGTAGACAAGGAATGTACAAGGACTTAATCTCAAAAAAATGCTAATAAATACTAATAAAAAGTCAAATCACCTTGACATCTCTGCTTTCCCATTTTGACTATTACAAACATAGGTTAGACATTGCAATCCAAGTTCTTGGTCACCATTGAAACCAAAGAAATGAGCTAGCTGAAGAATTTTGGGGGGAATCAGCGACACAACCATATTGAACAATCCATACCCAAAAGCAATGGCTGCTTGCACTTCTTTTATGGAGTTCGACTTAAATGCCTCTTGATTGGCATCCAATGATTCAGAAACTTCAACACTATTATTTAAATGTTCCAATTTTGTACCGTTACAGTTCAATTCTAAAAACTCTCCTCCAATTTTAACAACTTTTTGATAAATTTTTTTATATTGCTTCCAAGATTTTTGTATAAGGAATGCTCCTTTAACACAATCTTTGAAACCTAAAACAAACCAAAAGACATATAAAGCATCACACACTAAACTTGTTTCTACATTGAATGTTGAGTACTAATTAATGAACAAACTTCAAAATCTTTAAAGTATTGTATCATTCAAACAAGACTTAGCTGTCCAATTTAAATCTTAATTGCTTTTGCAGATTTTTGATTTTACAGTCAGATTGATGCAAGTTTGTTGCAGAGTTAAAAATATCATAACTAATGTTTTGAAAACACCTTAATAAACAATTTTCATTGTCTCTTTGTTAGTAAGCGTAAGCAACAAATTGTAGTATGTTGTGTTAAACAGAAAGTAATATAATTCCTCAGGCAAATAAACTTGATATTTAAAAATTTTACTTTACCTTGTTTTGCTAAATTTAAGATAGCCTCAAAAAGTTCAGCATCTGTACAAAATATGTCAAGGATCAACAATCTCAAGTCATCTCCATTGCATTTTTCTCTTCTTAAAGTTTGCTTCTTTGTCAGACAATAATTTTGAGTTTCTTTCAAGCTTTTTATTCCCTCATTAATCTCATCAAAGTTCAGTAATGATTTCTGTAATAAACAAATGAGTTAATCCTTACTGGTTCCTATGACATGTTTAATGGTAAATTGGAATTTCCTGCAAAAGTGAAAGTCACCTTTCACAACAGAAAAACAAACTATGCACTGACATCACAATTGAAATCATTTTCCTTGTAAAAAAATAGCATTGAAGCTGTTTTCTTGCAGAGCATACCAATATATATTTGATTTCTAATTACAGGTCTTAACATTATGCTCCATCTAAATCTTATCACTGTAGATGGCTTGAAAAATTCATACGTTAGATGAAAAAATATTTTGCACAATAAAAAAATGTAACATTTAGCAAGGAATTTACACCAATATTTTCACAAATCTTCACAACTCACCAAGAAATCAATAAAACTTGAAGTGGAATGAATAAGGGGGCTTTTATCTCTGTAAAAAAAATACTGTCAGGCACATGTTCCACCACGCAAATATCTAATAATGTAAAATAATGCAAAATAAGGTTCAATAATGCATTCTTCTTATCAAACTTTTTATCTTTGTTCGATGAATTGATTTGATTAATTCAAAAGTAGTGTGAAAAAAATCTTTGTATTTTTGACGTTTCAAATACTTTGACACTTAGTCTTCTTTATTTTGAAAATGCAAAGACGTTACACAAAAACTTATTTTGAAGTAAATTAAATCAATTTACGAAATGTCCAATGCTATACAACTGCAATGGCAAACAAGCTTGAACAACGCTGGGTAAACCATTTTGACAATATCAGAACATTGTTTCAGTTTCAAAGTAAAAAAGTAGACTGCCCTTTTAAAGAAGCACTTTATAAAAATTGCAGGATTCTTTAGAAGGAAAACGTTATTTAATAATACAAGTTGTTAGAAATAAAATATATTCACAACAAAATATGCTAGCACATGTTCACGCATAACGCTTAGTGAAAGAGCCGATACTTGTATAATTTAAAGATGGCATGGAAATATTGATCGGTTGTTCCCAAAAAAAACAAACAAAACAAACAGGGCTGAAATACCCCGAAAAGCAAGGAAGTAAAAAAGTTAAAACAATTTTACCGTTTATCAGAGAGATACTTGCTTGCTGCTTCACCACCGAAGTGAAATAAGATTTCGACACTACACCTTACAATTACATAATCTTCTTCGAGAAACATTGACGACATTTCCAAAAATTTATCGTGCAAAACAAATGATAAAAAAATTAACAACCGTAGAGAAAAATCATATGGTTGATATTTTGGTGAATCTAACAACTAAAACAGAATGAATAAATGCGACTAAGCCACAGTGCAAAGCCATCACCATCACAAGGACTGCAGGCTCAATTCATTCCAAAGATCAACAAAAATTAGACCCTTGTGTAACAATTCATAACAAATTTTTATTTCGAGTTCGTCAGTTCCATTAAAATCGATTTGAAATCTAACAATGAAACATTCATAAAGTAAAACAATGACACAACATTACACACTCTATTGTAAAGTTTCTCCACATATTACCCTTTGACGAACAAATCGGGACACAATACCCTAAAATTTTTTATCTTTGAAAAAAACAAGCAAGCAAACAAAATAATTTAACCCAAAAAACCCTTAACGTCAAAGTGAACAAAAATATGTTTCACACCATAATCGTCACAAAACACATCAATACTAAAAATTTATCATTTATCACTGACTGTACGACGGACTTGTATGTTTTAAGACAAAGCTATTTCGCGGTAATCTTTGATAGTACTGTCGCGAGTACCTATGATGAAATGGTGCTGACAAGGTAACAGTAGTGGGATTTACATGATGGTACAAACGTGTAGGAAAGTGGGTATAAGGAAGAGTAAGGTGAGATGTTTCACTGGTATTATTGGATAGATTTCCATACAACTCTCTTTGTGGTATGTATTCATGATTGAAGTAAATATCATTGTAATGATTTGGCTCTGAGGAAGGTATCTCGCATCGTCTATCCAATAAACCTATGTAGTGCCCACCTTCATTTGGGTGTCTGGTAACCTCGTGAGCGCAATGATCATTTTCTACCTGGCATCGGCCATCTTGAAGAACGTAATAACGAGAATCTTCTCTCGTATATGAAAGATCTTTATTCCTTCGCAAGAGGTCTTGATATCCAGAACTGGTATAATCGTTCATGTACTGCAGATTTTTGATATCATTATGCAAATTCCTAAGATGATGAGGATATTCATTCTGAAGTATACCCTCTTCCTCTATATACCGGGTATCTTTTTCCAGGTAGTGAATATCAGAGGAAGGAATCTCCGATCGATCAAAATCTTTATCATGATTCTCATTCCCATCCTCTGGACATAATGCAGATTCTAAGGTCACAACTGGAATAGCGTCAGCCCAGACATTCTCATCAGTGGGATAAATATCCGGACGTGCATATCCTTGAGATAGCAGTATTGGGCTTGTGGGTGAAGAACTAAGGGACTCTGATGGATTTTCATCACAAGATGAAGAGGATTGAACTTGGCGTAGTCTAGGGTAGTCAGTGATGGTACTCCTATCTTGCATCTTTATTAATTGCAAAGATGCTTCTTTGTGATTTAAGCTAGGAAGAGCAAAATCAGTTTGCTGTCCTTGATTCACTTTCTCTTTTACAAGATCTGTTTGTTGTGAAGAGTCTGTCATTTTCTTTATTCTAAATTCTGCCACTTTTTCCTCTTCGGCTGTAATAAGTCGATGAGATTGATCAAAAGTTTCGGACAATTCTTGACTATCGATAGTCTGTGAAGCTTGCGCAATTTTTGAAGACAAAACAGAAATTTCCTTCGCTGAAACTTCGTCAGAAGACATTGAGCTATTTCTCTTAAGGATTTGCAGTTTCTTTGCGGAAATTTCATTCGACTTTTTGCTTTGATTTTGTGTGGTACTTTTAATGGAAAGTTGACGACTGTCTATTTCACAGGCTTTCAAAACCCCGGTACTTTTCTCTGTTTCAATACGAAGCATTCGTACGTTTTGAGAAGCATCATTTATTACAGCTGGCTCCTCGTTTGAACAAGAAACAATCTCACATTTCGCGGAGTGATGCACAACAACACGATTGATGTCGGGTGGAATTTTTTCCAGCTCTTTAATTTCGTCATTGCTCTCGTCATGAACAATTTCTTCAACTTTTTTACAGTCAACGACAATCCCGTTTTCCTTGAGCATGGGCAAACTTGAATATTCATGTTTTTCTGAAAAAGTGCTGCCATTTTCCACGTTTCCATTGCACGATTTCTCGACATTATGAGTTGTAGAACAAATTTCCTTGTTAACATCATCAACAGTGCTCCCAGCACCGTTCTCAAAATTTGTCTTAATTGGAACATAAATGGGGAAATCCCCAACAAATATTTCCATGTGAGGTAATGTCTTTTGTTTCGGAGGAAATAAATCCTTCCGGAAAACAACAGGATATCTTCTAAACACTTCAGGTTTTTTCATATTTTTCTTCTTGGATTTCTTATCATTCAACGAAACAAGATGTTCATTACTGTTGCAACTATTTCTTCCTTTTCTTGTAACTCTACATTGCTTGTCACATTTTGATGCATCTTTTGTAGGAAAACCCTTCTCTCGTTTATCATAAATCATTTTACTTTTTTCAGAAGAATCATCTGTAACTTGTGTTTCGACACTTGTTGACAAACCATTCTTTGACTCAACATGGATGCAATCACCTTGCTTTACTTTCACTTTACTTTTCACTTTTACAATATTTTTGTCTACAACAATTGCAGGATCTTTGAGCGAGTTTCTACTAACATTCACTATCTGCTTATCATTATTCTGTTTAATTTCACAGGTTTTACGAATACGTTTAGATTCCTTGTCGTATGCAGAGTTCTCTTTGGCTAAATTTTCTACTAGTCCGTCATCTCTAACCAGCTTATTATTCTTTTTTGAATTCTTTTTCTGTATTTTGGATTGAGTATTTGATTTCATAGAAGATTTTCCCAAATCAGTTTTTGTTTCATTACAATCATTCACTTTCCAAACATCATTCTTGTCATGTCTAACGGCAACCTTTGTTTGGTATCCATTACAAACCTTTTTAGATTTGATACGCGATGTTTCGTCGGAATTTCCAGGTTTCATAGCTGCAATATTAAAATTCTGTTCATCGTCTTTCGCGTTATTTCCTATTTTCTCAACATTAATTTTTTCTTTCCGAGGAGCATTCTTTTTAGCGCCTTTCACAATACTTTCTTTAATCGTTCGAAGAAATTTCTTCTCTCTCATTTTACATGAAAACCTGTCGTCCGATGAAAGGATGGAAGTACCTATTGTGAAATGCAGTATTATTTTTATGGACATACATTTTACAATCAATCAAAAAGCATGACACTCGAAGGAGCCAAAAAAATTTTTGAGAAAATTAAAATGACATAAATATTTATGTTTGCTGCATTTCAGCAGGCAATTTAAGCAAAATGAAAATATTGGAATTGATGTTTGCATCAAAATATCAACTCCTAAATACGTAGTTTTAATAGGAAAATGTGGCTATATTTGTCTAGGAACGTTTATTAAAGTTAGAAGACTCCTGTTTTTTCATGTTTTAGACAGAGACAGTTACGCCACAGATTGACAGAAAGCTTGTTAGTGAAAACTAGTTCATGGCTGCGAATCTAAATCTTGTTTGCCCAATATTTATCATACCTTTGCTACAACGAAGGGTGGACGTTTTAGTCTTTTTTGATGAAACATCTGATACAAAGTCGTCAATAGTCAAACTAAGGGGAGCCGGTGGTTTTGTCAACGAGATGGTAAACGAACGACTGTTGTCCACTTCGGTTTCCCAGTTCTCCTCGCCTTCACATAACAAGGTGTTGTCGTAAGGTAATTGCGGGTCGTAAGAAGATTCTTTCGTCACTATGACGATTTCATCCATTTCATCTTTACTTACGTCATATGTTTCATCAGAAGGGACAACTGACAGAGAAATATCACTATATGGCTCACTTCCTTGATTCTTTAGTCCCATGCCACTAAACTGACACGCAAAATACTTTGCCGTCTTTCGATTGAGCCCTCTTTCTTGAAGAAACGTATAAAAGTCCATGTAAGAACAGCAATTCTCGAAAACTGACTTGAGGGCGTCGTAAGTTAGTTGAAGCTTGAACAATTTCTTGGAATAATAGTTCTTTGAAAATGAATCCATCTTGGACATTTTCTCTAAAAATATGCATCAAAAAGAAAATATAAACATGGAACATAGAGCACGAAATGTATAGTTCTGATGTTTGACCAGGAATAATTCATGCGCAAACGTGATTTTTTGGTATTGTGTCTTCATCAGGAATGATTGAATGTTAATATTTGAATCTGGTTAAACTTCAACTAAATGACCGATTACCTTCAAGAATCGCCAACTGTTCTTTCTCGTTGAATTGTGCAGTAAACCAATCGCATCTAAAAAAGCACGAGCATTATGTCCGTTTGAAAATAATTCCTGTATTGTGGTAGCTAAATAGTACGTTTTAGCGTTCACCTAAGAACACACATTACGAAAATCAACGTGTGAACCTGTGGTAAAAGTCATAAAACAATCACAAGACAAGCGTTCTAAAGAAGAAGAGCGTCTCAGAAAAAAATTAGAAGTCGTTCTTCATGTTATACCAGGCAGAAGATTGATTCTAATTTTAGTAAGAAGGAACATTTAGCGGTGTCTCTATACATCATCAGTGAGTAATAATTAATAATCAAACTTTATAAGTGGAATTATTGATCAGTTAGATGTACTTACAATTCTTTTGCGGAAAGGATGTGAATGTTTTTTAGTTCTGATTTTAACGGTTTTTTACAAAATATTTCAATCATAGCATTAACATCTCCCAATGCACGATGCTGATCTAAAGCAATAAGGAATTTCTTTATAAAGGACGATTTCTGTGGAAGATCTTGAAAAATGCAATTAATCAAAATTCACAATTTCTCACTTGAAAAGATTTTTCCTGGACAAAATCTTGAGAATAAAGCATCCATTGACAATTTTGTCTTTTCCAATTCTTTCATATGTTTTCCTTGCATCTTAAATACATACAAAGAAATACATACGTTGCATATGAATGTGGATGGAGTCCGCAAACGAGGTAGACCGAGAAAGAGATGGATGGATGCTGTGAACAGTGATATGAAGGCGATGGGTATAACGAGAGATATGGCGAGAGATAGAGACGTTTGGCGTAGAAAAATTCATGGACCGGTCAACCCCCCTGGCGGGGATTAATACTGGCCGGTATACAAATGTTGTTTGTGTTGTTGTTAAATACATACAAAGGTTTCCTGATAAATTATACTCAGAAAATTTTTAGAAAATGATGAGGAGGTGTGAGTGATTAAAAATAGGTCAGTTGGATTATTGAAGGCAGACTGCACTCATAAATTATATGTATTGAGCATATTAAAGACAACTTGCAAGTGTTTATAAAAAATAGTTTCGAGGATTTTCAGACAGTTATACTAAATATTTCTGGGGGCATGGTTCTCTCAAACTGATATGCCCACATAAAATCACTCCAAATAATTGAAATTGGTATACAAACATATGCAATACAACTCACTTCTTTAACAAATTCCAAAGTATCAGCAAAATGAAGGTTGATACGTTGCAGAGAATGATCTTTAACATTATGTCTTTTCATGTTATTCAATAAGATTCTAAAGTCAAACCCAAGTCCATAATGGGCACATAGAACTAAAAAACATTGGAATAAAAATAATCCACATGCCAGTAACATAATGTGTTCACATGAAGCCAATGGAAAGTTACACAAACACAATTTGATATTCACCATGGTTTTAAAGTGAAGTTTGTGAAAGGACTGCATATTCCTTACTTTTATAATCGGAAAAACAAAAATGATGATTTGATAGCGGCATAAAATTTTGTTAGAATGATAGAAATTTAAGTGATTTCAAATTTCTTGAACAACTCCTCTTTCCTTAAAATTAATAATGCTGGTCATCCCCAAAACTAGAATGGATACCATTAGATTACCTGGAAAATGATTGCATCCCGTCTTCTTGTTTTGGATTTTTACTCGGTTTGCAATCCATCGAAAAAATCTTTGAATAACATCAGCAAATTCTGGCTTTCCATCTAAGTCTGAAGGCACTATGCCACATTTTTCAATAGCTATAAGACAATACAACAAGCTATCTTTGCTGCAAGTTGATTTTTAATGTTAATTGGTCAAAGATATTGTAACATTTTGTGAAATAATCATGCATGCAGCATGTATACCGCAAATTGTGCATGTTTGTGTAATTTTGAAGTCATGTAATAGAGCTATAAATATAATCAAAAGCAGGAGTTTAGGGGGCATGAAACAAAATTTAACAAATAACTCAATTACACAAATATTTTACAAAAATAATTATAAAAATGTAACACGTTTTATACAATATCCTTTATATATGTGGTCTATGATTCTAGTAAACGTAGCAACAATTTATCGTACATTATGCACACACACAATGTGACATACTAAATTTTTCCAGTTTTTGTGAGGTGTGAACGAGACTTTGAAATGCATATTTCCCTACTTCGGGATAAGTTCGCGCTGCAATTTCAACAATATCTGCAGTGACTGTATCACTACCTGCTGCCTCACAATCGTAAAAAATAAACAAAGCTTTTTCCGACATTTTATTCAACTGTTTTCTATCTTTAGGTACATCTCCTTCGCAGTCGTTGTAAGCCATCCTGTTTCAATTGTATTTAATATTTCCCGCGTCAACGTCATCGTACTTCCACTTAAGATGTCTTTTGTTTATAATAAATGAAGCAATGAATAATAAGTCTTTGTTTTAGAGAGGAATCATTCAAATTGGTCAGGTTACACAATTAAGATCGTCCCGACTGATTTTATTTCCCTCCAAGAACAAACACTAGCAATCGCTTCACTTGCTTTGCAATTTAGCGGTTAGCATGCATTTATGTTGCTAAAATAATATAAAATAATATTGTAAAATCCTTTTGAAAATGTCCAAAATTCCTACTAAATCCTGATCGTAGGCTTATACATAGAATACCAGTGCTACTACAATTACATTGATCAATACATAATATTGTTACAAATTGACAGTCATATAAACAAATGTCCTATAAAATTAGTGGAAAAAACAAAATGGGTTTTTTCAACTATTGTGTATTCAATGTTTATTGAAATATAAAATTAACAATGGATGAATCAGAAACAGCCTTTACTCAGGTAAGAAGTCTTACCAAGTTCAGCTCAATCTCTGAACGGACTAAATCTCAGTTCTTGAAAAAATATTTCATGATTTTTTTCATTTAAGATGGAATTTGCTGTAGAAATGACGAGCCAGAATTGTGTTCGTGTTATTGATGACTGTCTTCAACAGGTTCAAGGTTAATTTTTGCTAGAACTTTAGGCAAATCATTGCAATTTGCAGCGTTATGTGAACTATTACATATTTTTTATAAAGGTATCAAGGAGTATAACATAAACCTACAAGATGAACAGGTCACATTGATAACAAACATTCCTTCTGGCAAAATTCAACAGATTTTGGAAGAAACTGGAAGAAAAGTCATTTTACGTGGACAAGGTGGAACACAGTTAGCAGGTAGAGTTTTATTGAATGAATGCATTATGATTCAATGTGAACGATACACAATTTGGTGTAATTGTTCAGAAGTAACTCTGTAGGAATTTAAATGGTTTAAATTTTCACCATTGTGTAGCCTTTCCCAAAAAGGATGTTTTTAAATAATCATTTTTCAGATGGTTTTGCAAATCATATTGGAGCTGCAGTTTCAATTGTGTCTGGTGAAAATAACATTCAAGGAGTCATACGTTATGTTCAAGTATAATTATTCATATGTAAATTTCATCACATCTTTACATTTTTATATTACATATTAAAGGTTAATATCATTCATGTCTATCATGGCTTTATTTTTATTGGAAAAAGGATCAATAAAATATTGCCAATACTATTTTACAGCCAAATAATTAAGAGGTCACATATAATTTCATATGTCAAATGCAGGTTGACAAAGACAGATGCATAATTGATGGAACTATAGATGGTCTTGCCCCAGGCTTACATGGTTTACACATTCACGAACTTGGTGATCTTTCAGATGGATGTAATAGGTTGGCTTATTGTAGTCATTTGTGACCTAACAAGAGTATATTAGTGTTCATTTCTAGCATAACAAGTAGATTTTTGAAGGTTTTAAGAAGTGGGAAAAGAAGTGATTAACTTTGTTTGATATTGATTATTTCGTTGTTAGAAGCAACGTGTCTCACTTCTATTCTTTTAGTGTGGGAAATATTTACAATCCTCAAAACGAGAACCATGGAGGACCAAATATCAAAAAAAAAGTAAGAGGGGATTTGGAATTAGATCAAATGAAAATGCAATTGCAAGCAGGGTGAATTTTTGAAGAATTAGAATTTTTCTAATTCAGATGATGAAACTTGTTAAACTTAGTCATTGGGGTTTCATAACTGTTTTCTTACATACCAATTATAATCCTTGAGACATAGCCTAATTTCTTAGTAATCCTTGAAATAGTGTTTATGAACTGATCATTTTTTAGCATGTTGGTGATTTGGGCAACATCAATGCAGATACAAGAAAACGTGCACAATTTCGCCTGCAAAGTCATGATATTAAGGTAATTGAACACTCTAAGCCTTCAATGATTGATAATGCTTCAAACAAATTTGATATTTTCAGGTGTGGGATGTCACTGGTAGGTCAGTGGTAATAACAGAGAAAGAAGATGATTTGGAAGGTGGTGATTTGCAATCAAAAATTGATGGAAATTCAGGAAAGAGGTTTGATTGTTGGGTCATTTGTGCATGCTTAGCTATTGACAAAAGTTTTGCCATTTTCAACATAAAGTAATGAATTATACTTTTGTAGGCTAGCTTGTGGTATTATTGCTCGATCAGCTGGATTGTTTCAGAACAGGAAGAAGATATGTGCTTGTACTGGAATGACACTTTGGGAAGAAAGAGAATTAGAAACAAACAAAACATCAGCATAGAAATTCTAATAGTATGCATGAAAATGGATAATGCTATGCACCAATAATTGATGGAATAGCTCCTCAAATAAGATTCACACAAACTTATTTGTAATGTAAACATTTTATAATTCTGCGCCACATAAATTACTTCAATTGGCAATGCTTTTGGTAGTGCATGTGACTAGATATGGTGGAGTATATCACTGTCTGTCTTAATTTCATTAGTTTGCCCCCTCATTATTAGCTTGGTAATTTATATATTTGTTTATCATTTGCAAATGACCTAATCAAGTCATCCAAGCATATTTTCTCACTCATGCAATAAACCTTTTATTTACGTCGAAGCCTTTTTCCAAATGTCAATATAGCTTTGTTTTTGATGCCATAACTAAAAATAAATAAGATGAATAAACAGTAATTTTTTTGAAAATAAACCCTTGACAATAATCCTTTAAATGTTTCATCAAAGATTTCACACTTCATGACAAGTTATACAACTAGTTTGTATAATATCAACTACAATTGAACCTCTACTCACAGTCACCTCTCTGAAGCAGACACTTGGTTGTGCTCACAAGAGAATCTACTTATGGTAGGAATGATTGCACAATATTTTCATCCAACAACATAAACAATTGATGAATGAATTGATCATTTGTTTTGCACATGCACAAACATAGAAATTGCATTAATCTAAAAACAAGTGTGAAGTGCATTTATCATAACAATCTTGCAATTAATCTTTTGTTGCATTATAATTAAGAAACATAAGTCATATATGATAGTTTCTATATTCATTAATCAGCTTTAACATTTCATACTTACTCCTTTATTGTTTTCTCATTATCAGTCAATTTCTCTCCCTCATATATCAACCAATATGTTTTCCATACATATCTCCTGAATCACGCAATATACAATAATCAGACAATATTTATAGTCACATAGAACTATCTTTGTTTGATGTATAAATTATTACCAACTTATGTATGTTGTTCCTCTTTCTCTCGTTTGTTTAAGTGTAACATGCCTTTGAATAGCTTTTCAAATCCTTTACTTTGGCAGTCGATGGAACCACAACAGCTGATCATATTAAACGCCAAGAAAAGAAGTTATTTAATATTAATATAAAGCCGACAACATACTTAATTGTCGTTCCATTGATTTGTCCGAGATAAACAAAGTAAAACAATTCAACATACGTAGAACTGACTTCTCTTTGTTTTGTTGAACTACATTAACGACAATAGCTCGTCCATGCTCCAGCGCTATTTGAGAATTTACTTCTTCAACACTCGGCTCACTGTGTAGGTCATTTAGCAAAGGATCTTTTACAATCTCCGAAATAATATTTAATGCCAAAGCCATAAACTCGGAGTGAGAAAACTGTTCGCTTTCAAATTCGGCCGCCATTTTTGTCCATAGGGGACTTGGGGGACATTAGGAGCATTGCCAAAATAGAAGCAGGGATTTCATTGCACTTTCACCTTGATTTCGTGCACAATTTTTCACATTGCACAGTCAAAACTTAATAGAAGACGGTTATGACCTGTGTGAAATTTTAATTATGTTTTAAAAATTTGAGTTGTACTTTTTCTCATAAAATTCATTTTCCATTTTTCCTTTGTTGTATTCAAAAACCCGAGGAAAACCAAATACAACAATTATATGAATTTATCCATTTCTATCCACAAAATATCCAGAATAAATTACCATTCTATTATTTCTATGGTTTATCTACTCCGTCCAAGTGGTACAACTGCGACCAATTTTCAACATGCTATTTCTTAGATTTTCTGGTACTTTTAATATATTAGTAGTTCTTCTAGTAAGTGTTTCTGCAGCCAAGAAGAAAGATTTACAAATTATATCTGTGGTAATTTTTCTATTGTACTAGTCCATAGTAATTTTCTGTATAATATCAAATGTCAGTCTGCATGCTAAAGCTTCTTCATATTTTCATACTTTGTAGCACAAACCAGAAAGATGTGATTTAACAGCTGAGAATGGAGACATTGTCGCCGTACACTACATTGTAACTACATACTTAAAATCAATATACTCAAATGGCATTCTGACACAAACATGATTTGACCTGTTGCAATTACACATTTCAGGGTAAACTGCAAAATGGTCAAGTATTTGATGCATCAAAAGAAAGCCCTATAAAATTCCCATTAGGAAAAGGCAAGGTCATCAAAGGTACAGTCAATACATACGTCCAAACACATAATCATAATTTACAAAAAGTCATACCAGCTAATAGACCTCATTAATTTTAGGTTGGGACCAGGGAATTCGTGGAATGTGTGTGGGGTGAGTTAGTTTTCTATAAAAGCAATTGTTAACTTATAGAAATGAATTAAAGGATTTTAGTGAACAAAGTAAAGCATTTCATTCAACAGAGAAAAACGTACACTTATCATTCCATCACAACTCGCTTATGGAGCCAATGGTGTTGAAGGAGTTATTCCAGGTTAGTAATAAAGTTCAACTGACCTGACAACATCCATGCTTGCCTACAGAATAATTTATTAATATTATGCTGAAATATTTGACCAGTGAACATAAATTTAAGTGAAAACATGTACAACAGAATAGCACCATAAAAAGAGGTCATAAAAGAAATATTAATAGAGGGTATGTACCTTGAACGACAATTTTTCCCTCCCTTATAGCTCATGCAACTTTGGTATTTGACACAGAGTTGGTGAATGTTGAAAAATATTCATCTCTTAATACAATGAACATTGGAAAGTTCTTGAACTTTGCCATTTGGCCAGCACTCATCATCTTAATTGTTGTCATTCTATATCAAAGATACTCAGAACACAAGGAAAAGATTAAACATGAAAGGTCCGGAAAAAAAATTAGAAAAAAGAAACAATAGCATATGCAACATAGACAATTTTAACATCAATTTAAAAAGATAACAGTGGACTTGTATTTGTAGCAGTTACTACTTTTAAAATTTCTAACTACAGTTTCACTTAGTTTATATTTTAGGTAATGTAAAGACTTATGGACTGGAAAATTTATTTTAGTTTTAGAATTCTTCAAATAACTGTTCTCCTTAGCTGTTAATTCATCAATAAATGTTTTACAGAAATTATAAATAAAGAAGTTTTAGCACAAATTATTTCTACATAATAAATACTGGTTAAAATAATTAAATCATACAATATTGTTACACCTGTGTAATTTGGATAAAAAATGTTTACATGACTTTAATGTATCTCCCTCCTTACATGTAAGGGATTCATAACTGTTTCATGTGATTTGATCAACTTTCAGGAGGGGAAATGATCAAAATTCAATATACTTTGCAAGAACTAGGTAATGGCTGGCTATTAGCAATCATAAACTTTCTTTATTTTTGGATGTTCCAACAATTGCACCACCTGCATCAAAACTATAAAATCTGCTATTCATGAGACCTTTGCGTGACTTCTCTGTTTTGGGTGACCGCAATGTCTTTGAACGTTTTTGTAACATTTTTGCCTAACAAGAGAATGACAAAACTTTGAATGTAAATGACAAAGCATTAGGAATATTGATGTAACTTAAATATGGCACTAAACCATTGAACAGAAACAAAAGATATTGCTATGACCATTAAGCAGCAATATGTAAAAGAAGAAAGCACGATATATGTGATGGAGAAAAGATACTCCAAAATAATACACATGCTCCTTCCTTTCTATAACAGTAAGTTGCTATATTTAACCTGACTGAGAGTGGGTCGTATGATAATATTTCCAGGGGGTTGGTACCACGGTTCACCATCCACATGAACAGGTAATTCTGATTTCAAGCACAGATTAATCTAAAGCAATGGATACCATGTAGCAATTAATAAATGTCTTCATGCATGGTCAAAATTTTATCAATGAGGCATACAAATGGATTCTATATTTGTTTGGTTAATGTTATTATACCCTCTTCATACATGTACAAATATACCTTAGAGCCTTGACCAAGTCTTAAACCACAACGCATTCCGCTCTTGATTTGACCCTATTAACATAAAACTTTGATCATTTATGAACATGTATGTAGTTAGGTAATGTTAACATTCGCGTACCATATGCATAACTCCAGTTACACCAACAACCTCCAGTTTATTATCATAACATGAGGGCACTGCAAATTTCTAAAAATAAATAACAGAATCATTTGAGTAAATATGTCTGTGTTCATGTTTATGTCACAGAAACGCAAGAGTAATTGTCATCATCTGATGGTGCGTATATCTATTCATTTACTACATACTTACGTCATCATTATTTTGTCCCCAAAGATCACATCCTGCTCCCCAACTATGTAAAACATTCAAATTGCATAATGATCACAACACAATAAACTATATTGCAATAAAAATATTTGTAAATACCTGGCAATATTTAGGATAATGATTCCTTCTATAACAGGCATATCAACATCTTTATCATCAATCTGGAAAAATAAATTATGCACTCGTTTATAAAGTGTAATGAAAATCAATGATTCATTTCTTGAAAGTCAGTCGAAGACTTTCGACAAAAGAAGTGGGTTAAAAAACAGTTGAGATGATGGATGACGTCGATGTAAATATCCTAACATTACAAAGTGTCTACATGAGAGAAGTATATAAGAATTCAAATTTTGACATCATATCTCTTCTGGATGAAGACACTTGACTGAAGTAGCTACATCATCACTCAAGTTTCAAAATCTGAGCACTTCTGATAAAGACACTAAACTGGAGTACATAAGTTTCAACATCTGATCACTTTTGGACAAAGACACTAGACTGGAGTATATAATGACTCAAATTTTAACTTTTCAAATCATACGCTCCTGAGATGAACACTTCACTAGAGTCTGTAAGAACAAAAGTTCTAAAATTTGATTATCAACTCCTAACTACAATTTATTTATTTTTCTCAAATACCTGCAGTGAAACGTTTTCATTGAACTCCATTGACTTTCTGACCATATTTCTAAGGCCAACACGAAAATACACGCTCTTGTTGTGCAATCTTACGTTGAAAAAAAAAACATTCAGAGTTAAAAAGAATCATCAGCTTGGCCAGCTTGTGACTGCAGCATGGCACTCCATTTGTTTTTACTTTAGAAAAAATTACTATCTTCGTAGCTTAAACAATAAAAATCTTTGCATAAAAAAAGTAAAAAGATACGGAAATGACGAAAAGTTTTCACCTGCTTGTGAATTTCTCTGGTGCTTCCTCCCTGGCAAGATGAAAATCCAGCGACAAAGCAGCATCAATCCCAATGCCAAAATAATTATTCATTACAAAACTGTTTGGTAGATCCTCGATAGTAGGTGTATCATTTGACATATGTGACGATTCTAAAATTATTGTCCACCTGAAAACACGACATAGTGATGAATGAACAACAGAGAACAAATATAACGTGTGTTAGTGTAGGTAGTAATGACCGAATAACAGAAAAACAAGAATAGTTTCAGCACTAACTAAAATTCAAACAAAGCCAATGTGTGTCAGTGTAGGTAGTGATGAATGAACAAGAGAGAATGAGAACAGTCTCTACACTAACTAAAATATAAACTAAGATAACGTGTGTCAGTGTAGGTAGTGATGAATGAACAACAGAGAACGAGAACAGTCTTTTCACTACCCAAAATATAACTTAAGATAACGTGTGTCAGTGTAGGTAGTGATGAATGAACAACAGAGAAAGAGAACAGTCTCTACACTATCTAAACTATAAACTAAGATAACGTGTGTCAGTGTAGGTAGTGATGAATAAACAACAGAGAACGAGAACAGTCTTTACACTATCTAAAATATAAACTAAGATAACGTGTGTCACTGTAGATAGTGATAAATGAACAACAGAGAATGAGAACAGTCTTTACACTATCTAAAATATAAACTAAGATAACGTATGTCAGTGTAGGTAATGATAAATGAACAACAGAGAATGAGAACAGTCTTTACACTATCTAAAATATAAACTAAGATAACGTATGTCAGTGTAGGTAATGATGAATGGACAACAGAGAATGAGAACAGTCTTTACACTATCTAAAATATAAACAAAGATAACGTATGTCAGTGTAGGTAATGATAAATGAACAACAGAGAATGAGAACAGTCTTTACACTATCTAAAATATAAACTAAGATAACGTATGTCAGTGTAGGTAATGATAAATGAACAACAGAGAATGAGAACAGTCTTTACACTATCTAAAATATAAACTAAGATAACGTGTGTCAATGTAGGTGGTGATAATGAACAACAGAGACAAAGAACAGTCAACAACTGCGCAAAACCAACCTATCTAAAGGAACGATACTGGCATCATCAAGTGACAACAGTAAAGCAGAAGTATCTTCATGGCCACTGTAACCAGAACCCCATCGCAATACACGAGATAAGTCATTTCCTAAAAGGAGTTAATCCTTTTAAAATTCAAACATTCAAAAAATAGTATTTGACATGACATACAGACTTGGAATAGTCAAGTTGAGTCAATCCAGTTGAAGACTAGTCCTCAGAACAATCAGGTTGAGACTAGCTCTCGCCAGTCCTTATTCAATACGTGACTCACCACTCACCAGTCCTTAGTCATACGTGACTCACTACTCACCAGTCCTTAGTCATACGTGACTCACTACTCACCAGTCCTTAGTCAATACGTGACTCACTACTCACCAGTCCTTAGTCATACGTGACTCACCACTCACCAGTCCTTAGTCATACATGACTCACTACTCACCAGTCCTTAGTCATACGTGACTCACTACTCACCAGTCCTTAGTCAATACGTGATTTACTACTCACCAGCCAATACATGACTCACCACTCGCCAGTCCCTAGCCAATACATGACTCACTCGTTCTTACCAGTCCCTAGCCAATACATGACTCACTACTCACCAGCTAATACATGACTCACCAGTCCCTAGCCAATCCATGACTCACTACTCACCAGCCAATACATGACTCACCAGTCCCTAGCCAATACATGACTCCCTACTCACCAGCCAATACATGACTCCCTACTCACCAGCCAATACATGACTCACTACTCACCAGTCCCTAGCCAATACATGACTCCCTACTCACCACCCAATACATGACTCACTACTCACCAGTCCCTAGCCAATACACGACTCCCTACTCACCAGCCAATACATGACTCACTACTCACCAGTCCCTAAACAATACATGACTCACTACTCACCAGTCCCAAGAGGAAGTACAGCTACAGCAGGATCACGACACTTCAAATGTTTAGAACATTCGTCAATAGCAGATAGGATCCAACCAACAGTTCCATCACCACCACACACAAGAATGCGAAATGATTTAAGATTACGGAAAGCATAAAGCCTAAAAATAATAGGAAAAGCTCCCATTTATACATTACTTGTTGAAAATCATTATTACAGCCTTTGGCTAAGTAAGTTTGGGTCAACGATCAACTATAAATAACAACACGACAACATAATATGTATAGCAAAAAATTCGTCAAGGCAACTTCTAAATGACCAGAACCCTGTATATTTCAGCATTTTCGCAACAAATCAAAAGATTTTTCTTATTTCTAAAGTCACATAACAATTTACAGCATTCAAAAATTGACGGACACTCCTACCCTGGTAAAGGTCCACCGTCAGTGAGAGAGTAAACTTGATGAGGATTTAATATCTTTTGAAATTCTATAAGTAAATCACCACCTTGACCTCCACCGCTACGTACATTCACCATTACCAACACTGGATTACTCTTCTCATTCAAAGTGTTCTCC
The DNA here is from genome assembly GCF_021976095.1 of Xenia sp. Carnegie-2017. Taxonomy (NCBI): domain Eukaryota; kingdom Metazoa; phylum Cnidaria; class Anthozoa; order Malacalcyonacea; family Xeniidae; genus Xenia; species Xenia sp. Carnegie-2017. Next base: position 8,037,939 of record NW_025813436.1, on the reverse strand, counting down.
TGCAATAAAAGCTGCACAAATAAATTATGATAATAAAGTAAACAGATTGAGGCAACACTGATCAAAACTAGTTCATCGTCTTTGAAAACTCATATGGAGTATCTTGATCAGTGATGAATAAATGTGAAATTAAATAATGCAATCTCTGAAAACATATAAATTAACTGGATTGCATAAATTATTCATAATAGAATGCTTTCATAACAGAAGGACTCAAATTTCAACATCAGATCACTCCTAATAAAGAACCAGAGAGGAGTATATGAAGACTCAAGTTTCAACATCACATCATTCCTGATGAAGACATTTGACAAGAGTATATAAAATCTCAAGTTTTATTATCAGACGACACCCAATGAAAACACTGAACTGGCGTTAATAACTCAAATTTCAACATCAATTATATTTTACATGTCATACGTACGTAAATATTTGGAATTAGTTTCACAAACAGATTTTTCCCGCTCAAAATTGCTGATTCCAATTCAACCATTGCATAGGAAGCCACGTCGGCTGAAGGAAACGACAGAAACGCCGTTCCTACAATTATTAAAAAGCTTCGAATTTTTTTCTAAAATTATAAAGAAGCACAAACTTATCAAATAATATTTACCTGATGCTGGGTACAAGGCTTCAACGATAAAATTATCTAAAAACAAATCAAATGACAAAATAGTACATACAAAGTCAACTTCCAATATTACATTACACTACAAGTATAACGAAACTCTTATGTTGAAACTGCATTGGGTTTAAACAAATAATAGTTATAATAAGTAAGAAAAAAAGAAGTTGAACCCAAATAATTCACGCAATCATTGTACAAACTTCTAAATTCCTACTCCTAATTCATATAAGTACCAAGGTTTTATTGACAAGGATATCTCGTACTTGAGAAACTAAAGACAGAAAAAGATATTTTCTAATAGTTTATTCTACCGTGCTGTAGATGTTCTTTGAGAAAATTGAGATATGACTCATTCTTTAACATCATTGGGAGGTTGCTGACACATAGAATCACGTTGCCTGAAGGCTCGTCTATTGGTCGAAGGTAGAAACGAGTAAATTTCATTTCGCGTATCGATTTCTATAAATTAGCACAAAAAAATCATTAAAATTATAGAATTCACTCACGAGAAATGTTACGTCTTCAAAACACGAACCCTTTTCATTTGTGTGAGAATTTGCCAAGGAAACTCGTCACCGCTCATTGCACGTTCCTTAACTAAAATAAAAATCGACTGAATTCAAATGAACGATAGCCGTGATTGTAATTGACACGAAGACTTTCAGTGTTAGAAAATAACACAAAGTATATAGCATAGAGGATGTGTCTGTCAGTCATGGTGAGATAACGACAGATTCAATTTCAATTGTTATTTTGAATAATGCCATTGGTGTTTCATTCGTCTTTAGTCGTCACGAGAATGTATAATTATTCTTTAACATGCAGAAATGGTAGATGAAATTACAACAAAGAAATAGGGCGAACATGCAAGGATGACTAAAAGATGCCAGCATTTACCTCCATCAAAAAGAGTCGTTATAATGAGGACAAAGTCTTCAGGCTTTTTCTCCTAAAATATTCAAACAATTACGACTGTATCTAAAGGTTTACACCCGCTTACAGAGTACGGCCTAAAAATAACCTCACAATTATTAAAAAACGGTACTATCTTTACAGTGATTGCTTCACATAAAATATTTTAGCAAACACTTTGCCATTGATGGAGAAATAAGTTTGCTATTAATTGGTAATAGAGCAATTTCTATGTACAATTTGTGTAGCACCCAGTGACAAGGCTTTGTGAGTAGGCTTTTGTAATACAGGCGTAAAACACCAAAAATAAGTGAATAACAGTTCTACGCTAGCCTCCAAAGCAAAACGTGTGCATCATGATATGCAATAGTATAAAACATGCGTATGTATCAATTAGGCAACAACTTTCCTTAAAAGCAAGGATAGTGCTTATGATGGCAAATAATCTTTAAATTTTTTGGGATAAAGAACAATGTATAAATATAGCGCCCTATGATTTAGAGCCAACACAAAACGCAGCCCAAGGAGAATCCGTTGACAAAGCTGCGGGTTTATGAGCTAAGTAAATTAAGATTGCATTGGCGACATTGGCAAAGGTAAACACGCAACAAGGGCAAAGGTAAACACGCAACAAGGGCAAAGGTAAACACGCAACAAGAATTTAAATAATGTACCTCCAATGAAAATCTTAGGAGTGACTTGGAAATAACTTCGTTAACAGTTGTAGATGCTTGAACTTTTATAGTTTTGAATGAAGATGTCGCTCTGGAAATAAATTAAAATGACAAAGCTCGACGCTGAAGTCCGTTATATAACACAATTCCTAAATTATTTTTTATAAGTTTTCCTACACAGAGTAAGAACTAAATAAAGGTGTGTATAATAATATCGACTTAAAACATAAGAAAACAAAGAAACTGGAGTGGAGAAGGTTCGAAATATTATAGCATTACCTATCCATTGCCAAGTAAACACGAATATTTCCACTTTTTTCTGCATTCTATAAGTCAAATTATGTATAATTTTTAACTTACTAAACAACATTCAGGAGAATGCTGGGGGAAGGAAAGTATGGAGTTCCAAGAAAAAAAAGAAGCAATCTGTTCAAATAATCTGACATTTCAAAATCATATTTAAAATCCCGGTTGACTACATAGGGTACACGACCATTAACACGTATGAAAGACCATCACTGCCTAACACGTCTTTGAATACGTGTTAAAAAGTCGTACAAACCTTAATGCGTAAAAATATCATGGTTTGTTTATTCCGACTGGGAAATTGTAACGGCATTTCTTCTGGATCTACTGTACGCTCGCTATCTACAAAAACAACAAGACAAAGTTTCATAATACAACTAGTGGATGAACTTCAACAATTGTTTCCGACAATGACATCGTTCAGTAAGTAAACTAGAACATGCATTCCTGCAAGCATGTTGCGGACAGCCATGTGATGCAATCCACCTTTCCGACGGTAAACACGCGTGTCAAAAATACGAGAGCAAATTACGAAATTCGGACATTCAATTGGTTGGACATACTGTTGATGAGTTTGATATTCATTAGTAAAAACAAGCTAAAGAAGACAAATAGCATGCCAAAAATATATGATTGAAAACTTGCTCCGCGCATCTACAATCACCAATTTCAGAGTTCGCTCCGTCACAAATTAATGGAGAATCAATCTGAGCATGCGTACTCAAACTCCACCAATTCCCAAAGTTCGTGGTCATGGCAACGACCAACTGTATGTACTAGTACCAATTATAGAGTAATTAGCTCGCTCAGTCACAAATTTTCAGATAAATCATCTGTGCATGCGCACTCTGCTTGAGCATGCGCAGTCCAATTGACCAACTGCCCAAGTTCAGGGTCATGGCAACGATCAACTGCATCTACTCATATCGATTTTAAAGTAAATAGCATGTTTAATAACAATTTAATAGAGAAATCATCTGCGCATGCTCTAGCGCATGCGCAGTCCACTTGACTAGTTGTTTATAGTCATGGCAACGACTAACCATATGTACTTGCACTACATTTGTGGCAATTAGTTTACTTAGTCGCAAATTATCAAAAAAATAATCTGAGCATGCGCAGTAGTTACTGTAATAATACCACAACTTTTGTAAGCCTTTGAATTTGTGTGTATATATGTAAAGCTAAAACTTCATATAGTAGATGTCAACTAGCAGTGGAAGCTGGGTGCGATATGTATGCAGCGGCTTAGGGGCCCACACTTCGGTGGCGACCGCACTCTCCCTGCGTACCCCGAGCAAAGCCTATCGCAGGTGATCTCGGGGTCTGATGGGCGGAAGTTTGCTATTGCATCTCCCAAGTAGGATAGCGTGGAGGGGCCGAAATCTCCTACCGAAACGTTAACATGCGGCGTTCTAGTGCCTTAAGATTAACAAGGTATCGGGAAGCATGGCCCGAAAACGGGGTTTTTTTGCTTTCAAATTTTATATTTTTAAATCAAAATAAACCAAGCAATGCTTCACTTAAATTCTTCTGAAACTATGCCTTTTTATCACACTTATAATTTAAGACAACCTTAAAAATGTTTTATACAATTTTCATTGGTTTACATCTTTCTGATTTAACTCTCTCATTTACTGTTTCTCATGTATCACGAGCAAACCATCCATGGGCTTCATGTCAAACAAGGATTATCTGGTTCCCTTAATTAACATGCGACGCTCTTGTACTCAACTATATCGGGGTAACGGGATGCATGGACAAATGCGATTTTTTGTTTTCAAAATTTGTCTTTTTTCTTTACAAGAGTTCTCATAAAATAATTCATTTTATTACGTCCAAGTTATCACGTAAATGCAAGTAGAATGCATTTCGCTGTAAGAAACCACCCTTCAAAGAATATCCTTATCCGATTTTAGCTGCATGGAGCGAAGAAAATTGGAAGTCATAGAATTTTTTTAACAGTTATTTTTATATTTATGATTCGATGCATCATGAGATTCCAGATGAGATTCATGATTGTCTTTGAATACAATTAACACATATTCATAATAAGACGTTTATGTTATCATTTAGCGTCATAGTAATTTCATACATTTAAATTTATAGCTTTAGTAAAATAATCTGAAAAGCCAGTTTCAGATAGATTTCATCCATCAATAATATTATTGTGATTAGTGATTATAATACAACGAAACCAACATGTAATAAAAATAACAGTTCAAAAATTTGTATGGCTTGCATTTTTGCGCTTTATGCAGCTGGAATCCGTCCTGGATATTCTTAAGGCACGCCGTAAAGGCCCGTGACAATCCTTACAAAAAAGTCATTAGCGCGACAACATGCCAAAATTCAAGCTTTCCTTCGATCGTTGTGCTTTTTTTCAACCCAAAATGGTTAATATTTACTGTTATGCCTCCTCCCTATAAATAATCGTTCTGAATAACTAGAACAATTTCACAAAAGCCCTAAACTCAAAAGCATCTCCTAACCATTCTATTCCCACTATTCTATATACATAATGTCCGAATTTTGTATTTTGGTCTCGTACGTATTTTTGACACGTGTGTTTACCGTCGGAAAGGTGGATTGTTATCCAATATATGATTAGCCATGCATCTTTATCTTGAATATAAAATAGTGGAATGAATACTTACATCTATCCATAGTTTTGGTGAGGTAATAATTTTCGGAATCATCAGTGATTTGATAAAGTCTTAATGCTTCAACCTTTAATGATACAATGGTTATTCATTTGTAAATTATATAGCCGAGCAATAGAATCGTCTATAGTTATCATTCAATTTTAAAACTTTAATGCACTTATCATCCAGTCTTACATCTTAACGGTTTAATATCCTAAAATACTCCACTCTAGTCTCTTTATCACGAGTGATGTGATGTTTAATGTCCAGTCTTTATACACTTCAGTCTAGTGTCTTCATCAGTAGTGATCGGATGTTGAAACTTGAGTTCTTATATACTCCAGTCTGGTTTCCAGCCGACAATTTAAAGAAATATAGTATAAAACAAATTCCGAAGAAGCAAGACATCTTCAGATTGCAAAATATGCATCAAAACAAGACGAGAAGTGAACTGTAAATTTTCGATTTTATTTTAAAGTCATCCTAAGACAGAATCAAGTCTCCCAGTCTGGTGTCTTCATCAAGAAGTGAAAGTATGTTCAAACTTAATCTTTGCATACACCCGTCTCTCTTTTTTGAAGAATCAAGATTTGATGTAAAAATTTAACTTCTTGCATGAAACGATGTTGAATGTTTAGTTCGTGGAATCAACATTATTTGCATACCAAAATTTGGGATGCTTTTGTTGTTCTGGAAGCATGGACGATTTTGAACATTCTCGGACCATCTAATTTTCCGTCGTAAATCTTGATAGAATTGGTCACATCAGAACCATGAGCTAAAATGAAGTAGCGCATTTTACGATTAAATCACGACGATCATTCACTATGAAGAAAGTACGTAAAGTGAAAAATTCGACAAATCATTAAAAAATGAAATACCATTAATGATATTTCATACGTCATACAGTAGTCGAAATGCATTCATTTTAGCAACAATGTTCCGTAATTATGGCAATATTTTCGTTTTTTGAAACAAGCTTTAGAATTGAGCATTTCCATGGCAAAAGTCCAATACCAATTCAACAACCGATATTTCAAGATAGTTTTAGAAAACAACTAACTTTTATTACAAAGACTCATCAATGTTGCAGCAAAGATAGCTGGCTCAACATTGAAACGAAGAAAGTTTAAGACAACTGTACTAAATGCAATTGTAATGTATGTACCAAGACGTTTGTTTCATAAGACACATTTTAACAAGTGTCTTCTACCTGAGTCAGTGGGGGACTTCACTAATAACTCGTCTTCAGAGTCAATGTGTTCACTGAGTGAGATTTCACTCAAACTTTCACTATCCAAGCAAATATTGTCACCTGAAACAATGAAAATATAAAGCTTGAAAATGACCATTGTAAATAAATCTTACCATTAAAGATTCATGGTTGATGTATCGTTAGTAAATGTGTACACACGTAAATGAGTCACGCTAATAAGACTTGCAAAAATCATGTAATATTGCTTTTAATTACATTGAAAGAAACGTACTGGTCTTTTTAACTTCGTGGGTCATTTTTCTCCAAACAGCAAGATTTGGAATGGACAATGCATAAGGCGGTAACATCAGATGATTAAAGTATCCAAAATCACAGCTGCTAGTTATACGTCGATAGCAACCAGAATGCGCCTAGAGTAAGATAAACAAAAAACAATGCTCATGAAAAAGTCATTTGTCTTTACACTTGACAAAGACACTAGACTGGAATATACGTATAGTGAGGAAGTTTCAACATCAGATCAAGTACAGTTCAAATTCATTAAAAATTTACCGTTAATGGACACCATTTACACTTTACACCTGCCAAACACTCAGAAGAGTAGCATGACTTTTTACATACATAACATTTTGATCCTGATGGAAGATTTCCCTCCTGCCAATGGTGATTGTTTTCACCCTTAAAATACATTAAGATAAAATTAACCAAACAGATTCGTATTGAAAAATCCTGAATTTGAAAGTAAAGTGGATACATCCTATATTTGTATTAACAGTGGAAAGTGGGCAACAGTAAACTTTTATATGACACAAAACTAGTGTGTAATAAAATTTGTTTTGTGGTTTAAATTATTTATTTGACACTTAAAAAGTTGACATATATCTTGTACTGGCATAAAAGCATATGAAAAAAAATTCTTAACATTGAATGTCAGAACTCAACTTACATGAATAAACAGATGTGACTTTGGAAAAAAACATTATGACGTAACAGCTGTAAACTAAATTGTAATTATACATTTAACAAGACAATAACGAAGCAATATACCTTCCTTTCTTTGATAGTGAATGTTGCACTTCGTTTACAGCAGTTGATTGCTGAATCTTTGCAAGCATAATGAACGTTGTACTCGCATACTAAAGAAGGTTGTGCTCAGCTTTTATAAATCACAAATAATGAGAACATTTTTACAACATGACATGAAAACTCTGGTGAGAAGTCAAAATAAACAGAAGAGTGCAGCTTAATTATCTAGTTCAGAGAAGTACATTAAATTTAGGCTTTGCCCAGAAAAATGTTCGTCAATGAACATAAGCCTGTTTTTATACCTTGACAACTTAAGTCAGACGAATCATTCAACAGCTTTCGACAAACGTTGCAATATTTTCTTTTCAACATACGATAGGGTGACCATTGGTGGCCCACAGGATCCTTTAATGAAACACAATAAAGAGATGAACATCACTTCAAGCCTAAGAAACTATCTTCACTGATTTTGAATTCATCATATTCGACAAACCTTTATGAGCGTGCAAGCAAGATAATGACATGGTATTGTAATGAGGGCCAAGCATTTTTCATGACTCACAAAGTTGCAAACTAAAAAACAATCAAGAGCTATTGAATACACAGAAATTATCAAAACAAATGGACTTCTTAACTATAATTCACAGAAATATTCTGTCTACACAAAATAGTTAATTCTTGGAGAGAACTTAAAAAAAGTATAAATTTTATTTATAATAATCCTTGTTACCTGGAAGTACCTTTCTAATTGCTAAAAACTAAATGAAACATTGATAAAAATATAGCAAGAATGTTTATTATGATTTAACATTGGACAAAAAAGAATATACCGGTACATACAAGAAAAAATGAATATCACAAACAAACATTACAATTTATAAATAACTTTAAACTTTTTCATAATAGATCTAAATTTGCAATATTCCCTTAACAACAAGCCTTGCAATTGACCCAAAACACTGGATAAATTGTGCTAGAATTTTCCTAGGCTAATGTTTTCTCTTTTCTAAATGACAGCAATATTGTTTAACAAGCATCTTAAAATTCATAAATGATGTATATTTGACATTAGGCAGGTGCATCTTTCCAAATTTCAATAATTAGTTCACTAAGTTTTCCGACCTAAACAAGTAAAATGCCTTTTGGAACTCGGCCTTATTGAAAATCCTTAAAACTTTGCAAACTTTAGATGTTAAATCAAAAAAACAAGCTGTTATAAGTAAACTTTTACATTCATAGAAAAGAAAATATCCAAGGATTTATTAAATAGTACATGAGAGTATACCAAAAATGTGTTGGCGTTGGATAACTATTTTGAATACTAATAAGATCATATTAAGATAGTGAAAACTCATTATGAAACAAAAGAATAAAATAACGGAAAGGTGGATTAGGTTTACATGACGTCTTCCAACTATCGACAAGTTTTCCTATCAAAGCCAGCAACATATGAAATATTTCTTGGCTTTATCCACGAATTTACAAGTATATATAAAAGGAAATCAATTTTGTGAACCAAACAGAATGTTATATTGACGTCGACTTTTAATTACTATTTGCAAATTATACAACAACGCTTTCGTCAAAGTTTATAAAACCCAATAAATATATTTTGAAAATGAATGTTGATACTGCAGTACGTTGTTTTCCAAACCTCCCAAATTTTAAATTCAAACTAAACTCGAGTTTGAGCGCATAAAATATGATATGTCTATAATAATTAACGCCATCTGTCGTTTTAAATTAAAAACAAATTGCCAAGTTTTCACAAAAGTAATTTCTACAAAGAAAGTTAGATTTGAAATCGTGAAAACATGTACTCAATATATTTTACTACATAGCAAATTGCTATTTTCCTCTAGAGACATATCGGAAATGACAAACATACAAAAATATTTTACTCGATACAGTGAAGTAGAAAATGTAAATACAAATGTTATCTACGTTAAATACACACACACTTCTCATAAACGACAACTTATGGGGAAAATTTTAATCCCAACAGATAATACAAAATATTATATACCTGAGCACTGAAATCCTTGGTTAGTAAAACCCCACAACATATCGGTACAATGATGACAGTAAGTAGGTTTGTGATAAGTTTTCTTTGAAAACGAATGTCCATTATTTCCCAGAGCCTCAAGAAATGCGATCGATTTTGAGCGCCCCGTCCAAGACAACGACTTAATAGGCATGTTTAAGAGTAACTACGCCATTTCTCTATTTACTATTTTTTAAACAATCAAACAAGCCATGCGAAACAAAAATTTGTGGGATGTGGTTGTCGATGTTGACGTTGAAAGCATTTAGTGCATTCGCCGAATTGTTTATCATTCATTTAACGGAACTAGCCTATGAGCCCGTGTTGTCATTGGACAGCGGGTATTACAGTCTCCAACTTATGAATAATGTGCGCAAAAAGCTGTCACGTTTGTCAGAATCTTTACTTCGACAAGCCATACATACACAAAATTTTTGTCAAAACTCAGTCGAGAATCAATTTGAAGTAAAAAAATTAATTCTATCCCTCACACTGGGACTCTTCCCAACATCTTCGTCAGATTCATCGTCTTCTAATGAGTTTTTACACTCCGTATTCACAATAGTGTTTTGTTCTTCTACAGAGTTGATATTTGTATTTTCAAACGAAATACTTTGTACAACAGATGGATCTCTAGTATCACCTTCTTCTATTTGTTCCAACTCCATCCCAGTAGTCCTAAGTTCTTTTTCACAATCATCGTTACGTTTTTCATTTCTACTAACATGAGATTCTTCAGGATTTCGCATAAAAGACACATCAACACGTTTTTGTAAAGCGGTCTTCGTCTGAGTTTCATCAACTTCTACACCATCTACAACTTTACCGGAACCAGCATCACCATCTATAGTCGTTTTTAATTCACCATCATAATTTTTACCATTTTCAATGTGAGAATGGTCAACAAATTTAGCAGTGACATTAAAATTCATAACACGCTGTTCAGTCAAACTCTTATTTTCCTCTACTGTCCTTTCGAATGTATCAAATGTTTCACCATCTGAAATAGCGGTTTTATCAGCATATTTGGCATGAGAACTGTCCCGATTCCATTTCAAACTTTCAAAATCCTGTTCGGTACAAAATTCTGTTCTTAGAGGCATTTCTACTAATTTTGAAGACTCATTACTTGATCTGAAGGATTCTGCTACCGACAAAAGAGTTTTTCTTCCAGAATTATCATTGGCATCACTGGCATTGGCGAAATCCATTACAGATGCCTCGTGAACTGTTGCAGGCACTCGAGTACTTATTTTTGACATAGTGGGACTCTTTAGCGGTACTGAGATGCTTGTATTTATTGTTAGCGTAGGATCTTCGCTCACGTTAAATTGGCAAGAAAAAGATATTTGAGCCAATGGTGTTGACTGTGTCCTTTGCTTCAACAGTAAACTATCAGTGAAGCTACCCGATCTTGATGATCGAGGCCGACCCTCACTGGATGACTGGCGTTTTATGACTTGCGTACGACTGCGAAACTGTTGAGCACCGGAACTAGATCGCTCAAAACATTTCAAATTGATGCAAAAACGGCCAGTAGTTAGAAATAAAAGACCGAAACCATGTTCCACTGATGAATGGGATTTGATCTGAAATGAAAATGGATCGAATTAAATTCACAAAGTTTAACTTCATGATATGTTTGGTTATCTTTCAATCAAATCAAATCACAGGTCACAAGTAGCCATGTGTATTTTACACAAAACTACATGGATGTTAGATGTAACCCAGGTACAAGTGTCCCTTTCTTCTGAATCTCGCTACAATCAAACCTTTTTGACACGATATACATAATTCATTAAAATAATGCATAGTAATATGAATAAACGTACCGTAGGCAGAAAGGTGCTAGTGGCTCCAAGCCAACAAATCTTATGTTTTACGTCAAATATTTTCCAGTCTTTGTCAACCAATTCAAATGGTTCAACATTGAGAATGGAAGATACAACGTCTTTCTCTGTAACAATAAATAAAAGGATAAATGTAAAAAAACAGCTGTTCTTTACCTTTCTCAATGACAATGGTTAATACATACTGTACATATATAAAATGTATGTAATCCAACTGATTTGAAAAGATTAAGTCTTTGAATGAACCTACCGCTGGAATTGTGAATTTTGATGGTGAAAAACACAGGTTTCGCGGATGGGCAATTTACATTGTCTCCTTCCTTCAATTTCTTGCCATCCATAAACATTTCTAATGGCAATAAAATAACAACAACAAAAGATTGAAATTATACTCAAAATGGTTAGTGAGGAAGATCGCATGTAATGGGGTGGTTGTGTCAAATCGCAACATTTGATGATAGAGTTTTAACTGGCAACTATTTATGAAAATCATAAAAGAACTTACCAAAAGCAAGATGATGTTTTCTTATGATGTTGACCATTTCCTCAGTAACTTTGAAGTGCCCAAGTTGTACTAAACCAGTAATCTTCTGTTCAGGCTACATATTGTTAAAGACAACAATTCAATTTAGTAATGGATACGCTCTACATAATAAACTGAATAATCAACGACTTATTTTACGGTTCTATTATTGTTATTAAGCCCCTTCGGACATCTGGTCCCAAACAAATGTTTGCATAAATTCTTTACAAGCCGTTGGATAATAAGGGACGCTGCACCTACGTCGCCTTAAGCCCACCTAAAATTTCCCTTTCAGGTATCCCAAAACACAAACAAAGCCACAGAGCTGGGTGCAAGTTGATATTTTCCAGTTATGTACGACAAAAAACAAATGAAAGCATACTATTTCCCATCGCAGCTTCAATAAATCCAAGATCTTTTCCGTGCAAACATCACGATCTTCTCGCTGGAAGGTAGTGCAAAAAAACTGATAGTAAAGATATTGGAAAGTCTAAAAGAATGGAATGTCAACAAACATTTGACATTCTACAACACAGTCTACAACATAAAAACAGCCTGTACTTCAAATTTATCAACAAAGGATTCAGTTTATAAAACTTCCAAACTGAAATTTTAAAGGATAACCTTGTTTTCGATTGAATGTTTTCCTGGTTGTAATTTCGCATTAATTTCATATTAATTAAATATATTTTCATAAATTTCATATCACCTTTGACTTATCGCATGGCACATGAATGGTATCCAGTTCAAGAGATGTCCTAAAAATAATGAAAGTTAAATTTTAACCTTTTGACACAAAAAACCTGTGGTATTTTACTTTAGTAAGAAATTTATATGAAAAAAATTATTAGCAGAGAAACTGACTCAAACGAAACTACAATTTGCGTTTCATGTAAACGGATACCAAATACATGTGACGCAAGCAAACAGCTTTATTTAATTTTCTTTTATTTCAATGAACTGTATTATATAAGTTGTGTTTGACCATTTCCATGCCTCGTAGAAGGGGGGGTGGGCATAAAGTATTGGTCATTTAATGAAGCGTTGTTCATATAATAAACCAACCTGACTGATGCACCAGCATCTAATTCCATCAACTCTTTGGGATATTTGATTCCTAATAAAACAAATGAAGTTCGCAAATATCAAAAAATCTATTTAGGCATTCTTCAATCTAAAATAATATGCATATACAACTACCTGAGTTCATTTCAAATCTCCATTCAATTTTACACTTTGTTTTATTACATACATTCATTTTCAACTCGAATTTTTCGCCATTCCTACATGAAACAAAATCGCATAAAAACCTGACTACCATTGATTATTGTAAAACCTGATCAATGGCAATTTCTATAAAACCTGACCAATGGCAATTTCTATAAAACCTGACCAATGGTAATTTCTATAAAACCTGACCAATGGTAATTTCTATAAAACCTGACCAATGGCAATTTCTATAAAACCTGACCAATGGCAATTTCTATAAAACCTGACCAATGGCAATTTCTATAAAACCTGACCAATGGCAATTTCTATAAAACCTGACCAATGGTAATTTCTATAAAACCTGACCAATGGCAATTTCTATAAAACCTTGACCAATGGCAATTTCTATAAAACCTGACCAATGGCAATTTCTATAAAACCTGACCAATGGCAATTTCTATAAAACCTTGACCAATGGTAATTTCTATAAAACCTGACCAATGGCAATTTCTATAAAACCTGACCAATGGTAATTTCTATAAAACCTGAACAATTAACCTTGCTATAAAACCTGACAATTTCTATAAAACCTGACCAATGGTAATTTCTATAAAACCTGACCAATGGCAATTTCTATAAAACCTGACCAATGGCAATTTCTATAAAACCTGACCAATGGCAATTTCTATAAAACCTGACCAATGGTAATTTCTATAAAACCTGACCAATGGTAATTTCTATTGACCAATGGTAATTAAAACCTTGACCAATGGTAATTTCTATAAAACCTGACCAATGATGTAATAAAATGACCAATGGTAACCCCAATGGTAATTAATGCAAACCTTGACCAATGGTAATTTCTATAAAACCTGAGCAATGGTAATTTCTATAAAACCTGACCAATGGTAATTAATGCAAACCTTGACCAATGGTAATTTCTATAAAACCTGACCAATGGTAATTAATGCAAACCTTGACCAATGGCAATTTCTATAAAACCTGACCAATGGTAATTAATGTAAAACCTGACAACTGGCAATTTTTGTAAAAGCTGATCAATGGTAGTTTCTGTAAACATGACGAATTGTAATTTCTCTTATTACTTGCACACATACCCAACATGAAGTGACGAATAGCTTGTAGAGATTAAACTGGGAAGAACTTCGACCTTAATATCTACAGCAGCTTGGCGACTCATGCCCAGTACTCCCGCTTCCCCACCACTGTACAAGATTTTCAATTTGCATGACCAATTTAGAGTATCACTATCCTGAAGTGAATCGAGCAACTGCCCACTAAACGTTAAGTTGAAAAACGTGGTTGCACCAGGTTCGAGAGGCAAACATTGTGATATTTCGTCTTGATCTAAAGTTACTAAATTCATAGCTCCTAAAAGAAAAGAAGACAAATAATAAATTTCATAAAAAAGACAAATCGAAGGGAACAAAAAATTTGTGTCATGAGATGACGACATAATCAAATAATGACATTCGCTCGACAAGTCATGGATTTTTTATCATGAGTTCAGTTGTGAATAAAGTACAAATCATGTTTTTTTTCAATTTAGTACAGGTTGACGCAGCTTTCATGGTAATTTATGTTGTTTATCATACAAGAATAAATTAACGCTGCCGATACTGTAGAAAACTCGTATAACTTTTCTTCTACTTATCACCTAATGTTCAACATCAGAAAATGATGTATAAGCTGATATTGACAGACTTCAATAAAGTTGTTTAAGCCATCTGACCTTTATTCATACCGTTCAAAAGCGTCAGCGTGAACTGCTCAACAGGAACTTTACTTGTGTTCTCCACCAAAATTTGACCATTTATGCTAAATTGTTTACAAAATTCTACATATGTGTAAATGTACAGTTACACTAAATACTTACTATTCATAGCTTACCATTGTCCTGTGTATAATTGCACTTCCAAGACAAGAGATGAACCTTTATGACTACTATTAAGGAACGATTGCACACCACTGATCCGATTTTGGAACTGGATTAATGGCAGTTTTGGAGTAACGTTAACTATCAGCGGTATAGTGTATTGTTTGTCCAAAATTGTTTCGCTTATAGGACAATTGCTCCGAATGCCAAAAGTTCAACGGAATAACCTGCAATAATAAAGAATTCAAATTTGAAAGATTTTCCAATGTCGACATTTGAATGAAACCAATTAGCGTACCTGTGATTGCCAGTTGTCCAGAACCCTTAGGGACACCAAGAAGCATGAAAGGATGTGGCATGTTATCGTTGGATAGAGCAAGACATGAGGGATAAGCTTCAAAAGGGACGCCATCAGTCAGCAAGGTCTAATTGAAAAACAAGGACAAATTAAAAAACACGAAGCCCAACACGTAGTTCTATATGCAAGATTACTGGCGCCAAAACCGCCTATGACATAATAAACATATCTTCATAAATTCAGTAACACATGAGTAAATAAACAAATCCTCTATCTCATCATTAGACTTACCATTTTACTAATCTTGATATCAAACGGCAAAGGATTATTGACTTGCATTGACACTTCACTAACTTCGCCTTCAACCCATCGAATAACTAAAAGAATCATCAATGTAAGTCCATAACTAAACCGTGAAGTAATCTAATCGCTAGTTTTCCCGCGAGTTTCAAAATCGTTAAGCGGATAAATAAAAGTAAGCTTATCACTTGACATCGCATCATTTAGACAAACTATAACAAGAGGTGTTTCACAATTGGAAGGGTTTCCTCAGTTCAAACATTACTTCCAACACTGTGATTGATTATTTCATATTTTTCACTGTACAAATCAAGACAAACGAATACAAGTAAACAAGTAAAAATCATTGTGAATTTTATACAAAAATATTTAGGATACACCATTGGTAAATTTATCAAAAAAAAATCATTGGGACTATATTTTATCGTGTGTTTTTTTTTGTTAATTAAATGAAGCTGTGGATGATAAGAAACAATAATTAACATGTTATCACGATTTTCGGTTGACAATGTTCACATACCTGGATTATTTTTCTTAGCTCTGCGAGATCCTTTCTTTATCGTGGTATATATGAAAGGAGTTTTGACCGGTGGTGGACTTGAAGGACTAAGGATGGGTCTAAGGTGACTTGGAAGGCCATTCACTTTGAAATCCCTAGAATACACATAGAGTACCTATATATTCACAACAAGCAACTTTTGACGTAAAAATATTAATTCTTTCACACATGCAGATCACATTGATTTGCCTGATTAAGGGGAAAATACATACAGGGAGTCTCACCTTACAATTGGCAGGTGTGTTAAAGCTACAGGTGGAAGCAGGTCGTTGTTACCCACAACGAGATCATCAACAAGACTATGCTGTTCATCGGAAGTTGATGCTAATTTTTCAAGTGACGTAATTAAACCTTGTAGATCGTTCTCATCAATATATTGATGCATCGATTGCAGGAGATAGGAAATATGCCTACAAAAATGCAAAACAAAATATATACTTTAATTTTCTAACATGAATAGTTTAATGGTTTCCGCGACATGGTTTTCTAAAGAAAATTTGTAAACACCTGATTGGAATGTTTGGATTCTGTAATCCTTTGGACATTTCAATAAGTTCTTTCATCAGTTGAATTTTTAAAAGAGGCCAGCCCTGCTCACATTCTGTAAAGAAAAGAAAATATCTCAGCTTCGTATAATCATACAGATATGGCGTCAATCTTTAAGCAGTCATGTCACCGTAGCAAATGGATTCTGCAAAAAGCCTACCTCTTTCAGTGTCTGGTGATTTGTTGCTGAATTGAATTTTGTATCCTTCCAAAGCATTCCTCATCAAGTTATACGACTGTAATGCAATTAAATACAGTTATTATAGAATAATTATAGAATATATTCACATTATAAATAGTCAATTGCCATTTGAAGACATCGCACAATCTTGCATCATAGGTACGATGACGACAGGATTAAAGATTAAAAGTCATGGAGTCATACTACAAAAATAATTCTATTTCTAAATAGAAAAATATCCTACGTCTTTCTAGCTTACTATGACAACAGTTTTAGTTGCTACAAGAATCCACCAACTGTCTATTTGAAAACTTACAGCTGTCCATCCCTGAGGTGGTAAATGCTGTGACGTACAATGACGAGCTGCCTTCCTAGTGAAGAACGCTGCCTTTCTAATGTATCCAATATCTTCGTACATCATAGACATGGCACTGTACATCTGAATCTAAAGAATGGAAGAAATGGCGATAGTTAAAAGCGAGTTATAAAAAAAAGTAAGTGTAAAAAACGTCGTACCTTTTCGGTGTCCGAAAGTTTTAAAATCATTTCAGTCATCATAATCCCTTGCAAAGTGTTGCTAACACTTTTATAATTCTATGTAAAAAAGTGAAAAACAATATTTCAATTCGCTATCCGTGTCAGAAAGATGATCTTTGACAACTGCTTGACAGCAGAGTAAAAAAATAATAGCTAAAGCAACCACACAGTTATAATATGTATTTGCAGCTTCAGCCAATAGAATCATTTGTTTTCTCCCAGTATTCTTTCAATGTAAAAGCTAACATTAACATACCAAGTAATGTAGAAATTCATCAGGATTCTAATCTGATGAGTAATCATTAGAAATTTGAGCATTACCTTTCTGGACAAGTGGAATCTGGCATATTTAAATTTGGCTTCCACAGATAGAACTATAGATTTTTTATGCTGAAATAGACAAAAACAAGGTATATTTTCATGCAATATTGGATCGAAAATGATAATTGTAATCTATATAAGCAAGGATATCTCTTGAGTAGAAATTTAACACGTAAAAATGCACCTTTTCATACACTTCAATAATCTCTTCTGATTTATCAATAATTTCTGCATCAATCAGTGGAATAAGAGAAGTTATCTTGGAATCTTCTCCATCAGTTCTACCGCCATTCACAGGACCTGTTGTTGACAATTGACTAATATCTAATTGTAATGATGCCCTTTCTGGCGAAACAATTTTGTGCTTGTTGCGACAAAGCAATGATGCCGCACATAGTCCCTCTAAAGCACCTGCCATCCAAAGAATATCCCCAACCGAACGCAGGATATCTATGGCAAAACTGTAGTAATATATTGCCTCTTCAGCAACCCCAGTTACCAAGCAAAGATCACCAAAATATTTCTTCATACGACCAATATTTTGCTTTTTGTTCCTGTATGATAATGAAACACCATTATCTTTAACTTTTATGTAATCTATAACTTAAGTAACAATTGTTTGTATGGAAGTTGAAACATGAATCCTTACAGACTCCAGTTAAGTGTCTTCATTAGGAATGATCTGATATTAAAACTAAAGTCCTTATGTAGTATCTACTCTAGTCTAGTGTCTTCATCAGAAGTGATCTAGTGTTGAAATTTGAGTCCATATACACTCTTGTCTAATGTATTCATTAAGAATGATCTGATGATGAAACTTCACTTCTTTCATTGTCTAGTTTCCATTTAGAGTCACCTGATGTTGAATTACATATAAATGATTAACTAGCCAATATTAAAATATATTATGTTGAAACTTGAGTTCTGAAAATCAGAACTCTTTGTGTTTGAACTCTGTCTTTGCTGAGAACTATCTGTGGAAAGTTAAACGTACGACAGTCTGGTCTGTTTGTCTTTATCATGATTGATCAATTAATAAGTATTGACACTCTTGTTTGTGTATCTTTATCATGACTAATCTATTATAACGTAAGTATCATGTTTAAACACCTGCTATCATTATCCACCAACAATTCTACATCCAGGGGAGAGCGTAAAAAGGAAAACTTATCAGGTTTTTCCAAAGACTTATCCTTTCTTTTGCTTTCCAGTACTAAAAACAGCGAAAGCGCATAGTCCGCGACTTGCTTCGCAATTTCTTTCATAAAATTGTCTTTACGCAAGAAAACAAACTCTCTATCTGGTTTAGCATCGCCTGAAGAATTGTCGCATCCCAAAATAAAACAACGAGACTCAAGAGCAGTATTTTCGTACCAAGTCTTTAAACTTTCGTGAGCTTTTTTGATGGCGCCAATGTCCTCATCTACCATCTTCGCAATACTTAAAATCCCCATCAGTTTCTTGTGCATATGAAAGTTTCCCCACTCAATAAACTGATGAGAAATATGTCTCGTGTACCTTAAGTGAATAATGCGGCCGTCTGGTAGTTCAACTGTACGAAGCTGTGACATGTCCTCAAACAATTGGCTGAACTCCAGCTCAGCAAGCGCTCCAAGTTTTTTCACGAAGATTAAAATACTTCTATGATCCCTAAACCTTTGTTCAAAATCAATCCTGAGCATTTTTAGGCCGCGTAGTTGAAATACGTCCAAAATCAAAATGTCAATCTCTCTTCCTGCCCTTAAAATCCATCGCCATCTTTAACCGAGAGACGGGGGCAGCTGGGAAGGACTTCGACACTTTCATTTTACTAAAAATGGTCAAATGATGTCAAACTATACACGCGAAGAAATCAGTAATAAATGTATTTCCAAGAGCTTTTCTAAACTATCACTATACTATTTTAAAGACAGTAAAACTTAGGTATATGAAGAAATTTAGCATATTACGATAAATAAGGTTATAAACTTATAATGCTGATCTAAAACGCAGCAAAATTTATGCATAAGTTCTTCGCATTTCGTGTGACGTTACGAAAAAGCTTTCGATATTTTTGCACTCAAGCGGAAAGTGCTAACAAAGCAGTTTTCTGGAAACAAGCCTTATGTTAGTTGAACAATGAATAAATATTTATGTGGCAAGACTTTCGGTGTACATGCGGTCAGAGAAATATTTCAAATGGTCAACAGGCCAAGCACTAAAAACCATTCACTTTGACTATCGATTGAAGCCATGCAGTTTTTTCGTAAAGAAACCACCATGAGTGCAGGGGTACTTCATGTTTGGGAGAGGTTGCGTAGAAACCGCATAAACTGTTTGCATAAAAAAGAATTACAAGCACAAATGCACAACAAAAGACGAAAGCAAAAAATACTTTGAGATAAAGACTTGTACGAGTATCAGCGATGTATGGTACACCATTATAATGATTATATTGCTCTTTGTCAATTGATAATTACTAGATAAATTTTAATATATTAAGTCCTCGAAATAAAAAGAATTCTTAGAATTAATTCAAAAATATATCAGAGGGGTGTCGAAGATGCCGCAACAAAATATTTGAACAAATCATTTCATTGCTTTTTGCAGAGAGCAGAATTATTTGTTATGCTACTTTTCGTTCTTGCTTGGCATGACGATTTGTGAAGTGAATGAAGATTACTTCGTTTGGAGAAAAACATAATTTTACATCGACTGCTCACATTCTAAACACTCCAAATGATGTATTTTCTATGGGAGCGTTCAGAGAAGCACTAATACTAAGACCAAGAATAGTTCTTGTGTCAGCAGGATCTATAACACCATCATCCATAATCTAAGAAACAGAACATGAAAAAAACAGAAATTGTTTGCAATAGTAGCCAATATGGTTAGGTTTTTGCAATGAAATACACACATTACTCATGTTAATACCTGGCGCTAGCAAAATAAGGGTGTCCTTCTTTTTCAAACCTTTTCAAAATAGGTTCTTTTAAAGCGGCTTCTTCTTCAGCAGTAAACTATTGACAAAAAATTAAAACTACATTATAGCAAGCACAGTAAATAAATGCTGGACTTCTAGACGAACGATAGTCATTGAAAAAAATGATTAGTATATCAGTTTTGAAAAAATTCATTGACTTAAACCATGATATATCGATTGAGTGAGAGATATCTACCAGTGTAGGAATAACTTTGCATGGTCCGAATGCTTTTCTGACGGTTTACTTTGCAAGGTAGTTTAAGCATGCACATTGTACATCATATCACGAAAAAGTCATACGTACTAACATGCAGATCTAAACTGAACTACATAGATGAAAGTATCATTCTGAAAACCAAGGAACAATATTTCAAATATTTTAAATGCTATGAAAAATTCCTTCTAAAAACCAGAACTATTCCCAGTTGCAACATTGGCGTTCGCTGTACACTACCATCACAACCAACAAAAAACCGTGGGTATAAGAATCCTTTGTATCCTTATATATACCATTATTTACCTCTTTCCCTTCCCTCTCTCGTTGATCTTTTGTTATAGTTGCCAAGACTGTTGCGGCCTGTTCACCTCCCATCACAGAGATCCGAGCATTTGGCCACATGTACAAAAAACGGGGACTTAAAAGGAAGACAAAAGTTTCAAGATAGACAGCTTGATGAAATACGAAAGAGATGTTTTTAAAGTTTCATTCTGTGTACAAATGTTAAAGGTCAGTGTTTAAACCGTTATAGCAAAACGTGGTCAAAACATCTTTAGTTTAGTCATCTAAGCGTCATCAACCACAATCCCCTAAAAATTCTTACCTGTAAGCTCTTCCACACATGCCATAGTTTCCCGCACCAAAACTTCCTCCAATAATGACAGTAAACTTAGGAACTTTTGCACAAGCAACGGCCGTCACCATCTTAGCACCGTTTTTAGCAATTCCTCCGGCTTCAAACTCTCTTCCAACCATAAAACCTAGCGCAATTCATGAAATACATTGTTTCATAACAATCACAGCATTTTAAAATGATCATAGTGAAAATGAAGTGCTGTATTCGCTTCCATTTAAAAAATGATTACACGTTCAAAGTTATTGAACAGTTTGAATGTTTTGGCAAAGCGAGAAGATCCATAATAGGGACTGTTAAACGAATTGCTAATAAACCAAGTCTATTTACCTGTAATATTCTGTAAGAAAACAAGAGGAATCTTGCGTTGACAACACAACTCAATAAAATGTGTTCCTTTTAACGCAGACTCGGAGAATAAGACGCCATTATTAGCCAAGACACCCACAGGATAGCCATGTATTCTAGCAAAACCTGGTAAAGAGAAACAAAACCAAAATGAACAGAAACACAACACAGAAATAACAAAAGTTTTGAGAAAATTTACCAACTAACCAGTGACTAAAGTTTTTCCGTACATTTCTTTAAACTCATCAAATCTGCTTCCGTCCACAATTCGAGCTATAACCTATTGAAAAATTCACAAAATCGTATTAAAAGTTTTTGGAATGATAATTCATGTCGAGAGTTGAGAAATTTATAGATTCAATTGAAAAAAAACTTTAACAAAACAAATGAAAGTATGACAACAGACGAACTGTGAATAAGACACAACTACAAAATCTCTTTCATCACGTGCTCATCACGTCCACATGTTTAACAAAACTACCCCTTCAAATATCTTACTAAATACATATTCTGGACAATGTTTTCATCGGAATTTAACATTTTAGGCCTCATAACTGTTCAAATTGCTCTGTGTACTAGGTTGTGCATTAGCCGAAAAACATGTTTAATCTACATATGGTAGCATAAGAGAGAAACCTGTCTTATGTCAAAGGATTTCTTCAGATTATCACCAACAATACCATAAAGATCATCAGCTGGATACACGGGATCTTCAGTTTCTTCAACAGTTGTCTACAAAAATATTTATCAAATGCACTGAGACATTAAATTAGACTTAGATTGTGACATAAAGAAAAACTAGAAAAGTCGCAAAAGAAAACAAGTTTGGTGATTTTAAGATGAAAAAATACGCAAAGAACGTCTAATGCTGTGAAGAATTGGCTCAAGGAAAAATTGAGTAAAAAGTTTTCATTCAAAATTACGAGGATCAAAAGAGACAATACAACGTCATAGGATTTTTACCGTCAATTTCTTTGACCGATTTAAATTACGGATTACTTGTCTTGCGATGTGCAACGCATGCGTGTCGTCAATAGCATAGTGATCTGTACACCTGACGTTCTTAAAGCAAAGGATATGACGTCATCATAAGACATTTTTGACCATTACATATATATGTAAAACATGCTATATTTGCTGAGGAAGAAAAACATACCTGCAATGAAGATCAGCTCCACCAAGTTCTTCTGATGAAATTACTTCTCCTGTTGCAGCTTGCACCTACAATGAATACAATCATTTCAAATATGAATTGATTATTCTGCCAATTCACTATATGCATTGAGTCTTTACTTGCCCCGGAAGTCTTGAGTAAGGAATTACATGATGTACAGTAAGTTTATATACTTAAAGTGGCGTAACTAGAACGTTAATTGGGGGGGTGTGTATATTCATATATTCCGTTGTGCCCTCCTGATGTCTTTTGAAATTAATTTGAATTTCAAAAGAAATCAGTATGGTACAATTGAATATATGAATATACACCAAATTAATTATAATTACGCCTCTGTATACTTACCAAAGGAGGTCCACCAAGAAATATTGTTCCTTGGTTTTTCACAATGATGCTTTCATCAGCCATGGCAGGTACATAAGCTCCACCAGCTGTACAAGAGCCCATTACAACTGCTATCTACAATGTTAAAGATAATACACAGAATGCAAAATAAACATTTTATTACAAATGGTATGATTTATACAGTATCAATAAATAGATAAAACAAGGAATGCTTTTTCTTTATTTTGCTACCTGTGGTATTCCCATTGCAGACATTCTTGCTTGATTATAAAATATTCTCCCGAAATGATATTTATCAGGAAATACTTCATGTTGTAAAGGCAAGTAGGCACCACCAGAATCAACTAAACAAGGTCAAGATTCAAAATAAACTAAGTAATATTATTCAAATTTACCTCTTAAAATATTCTTGGATAACGCATCACTAGACTGCATACTATTATAAGTACAGTGGTCCAACATAACTTACCAAGATATATACAAGGAAGATTATTTTGCTTAGCTATTTCTTGAGCTCGAATATGTTTCTTGACAGTCATTGGATAATAAGTTCCACCTTTAACAGTAGCATCATTTGCTACAATCATACATTCAATTCTATAAAATGTTTAATCTATAAAGGTATGCTTCATTGAAAACAAATAAAACTATTACCACACTGGGTTTCAAAATCACATCATATCATTGTAAAAATGTTTTCAAAAGTGAATGCCATCTTACCCAGACACACGTCCAACACCAGCAATAATACCAGCAGCTGGTACTTCATCATCACCATAGAGCTTGTATGCTGCCAGTTGAGAGAGTTCAAGAAATGGAGATCTGTTAAATTTTTTTTAGATTATGTTCCAAAACATGAAGAACTCCATTCAACTCATTAAGATGCAACATTTTGTTTCTTACCCAATATCCAACAAATTTGTTACACGGTCACGAGGCAATAGTTTTCCTCTTTCAGTGTGTCTTTTTCGTGCCTTTTCTGGACCACCTACATAAATCGTCATTTACATCAAGGTGTGCTATTTAAGTTATTTCAATTCATCCAATAAAAAGGTTATGAAAAAAGTGCACCAAAAAATTATCAGAAAATAGCTTTTGAAAACAAAATTTCATGTCTGTTGGCAGTTAAAAAACAAAAATAATTTAGAAGGTCCAATTAATTAAATAAATGTGCCCAATTAGATGTAGTAAAATACAGTACCCAGTTTTATCTGTCGTGTTAGCTCCCTCAAATCTTTAACCAATTTTTCCATGCTTGTTTTGTTTCCTGCATCATAAATTTCCATATTTACCAGCAAAATATTTGATTTCAAATGTATAACGGATTTTACCTGGAACTCTTTGCTTGTTTTGTTGATTTTTGACTTGATAACATTCGCGTTTGAAACATTATAAAAACACCTTGATGAAATCAATAACTTCTCAACACATTTTAATTGCAATAACGCTTTCATTTTTCGTCTATTTTTCCTAAATATAATTTAAATTTTTCAGAACAGACACCATGTGCTGATGTGTAGATCATTGCATAATTTGCAGTGTAGCAGAAAACAAAGAAATATACCACTGTAGCCTGTACAGCGAGGCAGCATATAACTTTGCTGGCCTGGCAAGTTTTTGATTTTAGTAAGTCACGAGGCAAAATTGCTAATAAGCCAAATATGAAAATTTTAAGTCACGGCTTCTTAAAGTCCATGTGTACTGTACACAATCAATAACAATGGCTGCCATTGATTAGTTTGTTAAACGCGCAAAACAACAGAAATTCCGCAAATATTAGGTATTTTATTATAAGTTTTTTTCTAGTCATGATGGCAGGTAACGTTGTTTGAATTTTATAGAGCAAAAAGTTTCATCGTCTTTTCTTGTGTGCCTTATCACAATAAAAAAATTTAGATAGTTATAAATGGATAATGTACGATGACAATGTTAGATTAGACTTAAAAGATAAATTCACGATGTTTTATGATTAATACGATGCTTTGTTTTGCCAACTCATTCTAAGTTGTGGCTTATCCTTTCAGTTTGGAAAAAAAACTTCAAAAAGATCGGGAACATAGGCAGCAGTCAAGACATGGTAATTACCTAGCAAATAGCAACAAAATTGATAATGTCCGCCTCCGGAAGAAAAGTTGCAATTATTGGTGCAGGAATTTGTGGTATCTCCAGCGCAATTTGTCTCCAAAAAGCAGATCCGTCGTTGGATATAACACTGATATCCGAGAAATTCTCTCCTAATCTTACTTCGAACGGTGCTGCAGGTTTCTGGGATCCAGTTTTCTTGAAAAACACCCCGGTTACTAAAATAAGGTTAAACGGTTAAACTTAATTACGAAGTATAATATCAGTGAATAGTACAATAGCAGCAGATTTTGGATAATTTGACTTTGCTCAGGGATGCTAGAAGACAGGATTATTTTGTGTATTTTGAAAGACTCCAAATATTACAGAGTTGACCTACATGTTACATGCATCCTCTTTCTTTTTGTAAGCTGTTGGCAAGCCATTCTCTTTAATCTCTTCCTCAGTTCGTCTTGACCATATTACTTGCTTTTGGCTATATTACCTACTTTATTTCAAAAGATCGCAGATATATCAAAATATGCTTTTTACAAAAATTAGGGTGCTCCATTATTGAATTCCGTCAAAACATGTGCAGAGCAATGAATTGTTGTTTTTGTGTGAAGGATATGTGATATGGGTTTGAGAGTTATAAGCAGTTATTCATTTTTATGTTTCGTTTATTATTTTAGAAAATGGGGAGAGACAACATTCAAGTACTTGAAATCCATTGTGGATAGCAATGATGCTCATAAATATCAAATGAAATACCTCACAGTGTATGAGCTTCATGATCAACCAGCTGAGGTGAAAAGTGAAAAAATCATCCAAAGTTTTGAATCAAAGTCTCCTTCACTTGTTTTTTTATGTGTTTTGATGTATAGAAATCAGAATTAAGTGACATATTCATATCATATGAACAACTCTCCAACAAAGAAATAAGGAGGAATTTTCCATCAGATATTGTGTATGACTTTTGCATTGTAAAACATAGTTGATAAGTTGAATTTAAAGCTAAGAGAAATTGCCAGTAAATGAATGTAATTTGCTCAAATAATCGTACATTTAGAACTGGGTTTGTTATGAGGTCAATCATCATCCCTGGAACACCATATCTCAATATAAAAATGTCCGAGTAAGTACGTATTCTTTTATGTCATCTTCATTCTTCATTCTTATGTTTGCATAAAAAAATGTCAAATTACAATTGATATAGTGCAAATCTCTCTTGAGATATCATATTTTCAGCATTTAGAAATTGCCCCATTTCAAGCCATCCCCTGACAGTCTGTATTTATTTTCCCATACAGGTTTCAACAAAAAGGAGGCAAGATCATTCAAAGAAAAGTAAAATCCTTTGATGAGGTAGTTAGAGACTGCAGTTGTAAATATTTTTTTATCTGTCCATAAGCATTTATATCTTTATAGTTTGCAGGAGAATATGATATTGTGATAAATTGTGCTGGTTTAGGCGCACGCGAGTTGTGCAATGACGACACTATCCAGCCTTTCAGAGGACAAGTTGTAAAAGTAAATTATACATTTTCACAAGTAAAATATTGATAATTTGATACATAGTTATATGTTTATGTTTCAATGTAATTAATTGCCCAATGAAATAGCCGTTGTGACGAATATTTTATCATTAGTTTGCGAAATAGAAGTGCCAGTCAATAAATTTTTATTATCTCTGCGCGTAGATGAAGGCACCGTGGATAAAAAACGGTTACATTCTCACAAGAAAAAAGAATAAGGAGAAATTCCTGACAACATATATTTTCCCAAGGTTATAACCAGAACTTCTGCACTTTTAATGTGTGAATAAAATGCTGATACACTTTCCTAGTGCTCCTGATTTAACCATAAACTTTTCTTATAATCTATACATATACAATTATACGTTAGAATCGCATTTTTTCATGTATATATAGTTGTTATCCGATTACGTATAAAAATAACGATTCAACAATTTTTCTGTGTGAACAGAGCTTACGATGTAATCGTTGGTGGAACACTTCAACCAAATAACTGGGATACGACTATCAACGACAAAGAAACAGAAGCAATCATCGAAAGAGCATCTGAGCTTGAACCGACAATTAAGGTTAAAGCTGTTTAAAGTTTGCATCGATTTCCTTTAGCTTAGGTTATCATTTCACGTGAAAACGCCGTCAAATAGCATTTCAGATGAAAACACTAGACTGCAATATATGAGGTCTCTAGCTTAAAAACAGTTCTCTTTTGATGAAGACACTACATTCAACACTCAAGTTTCAATATCAGATCACTCCTAATGAAGATACAAGACTGGAGTATATAAGGATTCCAGTTTTAACATCACCCTGATGAAGACACTAGACGGGAGTACATATACTGTAGATGTAAGGATTCCAGTTTAAACATCACATCATTCCTGATGTAGAAACTAGACTGAAGTATTTAAGAACTCAAGTTGCTTTTGTAGAATGAAGCAGTTATCATTGAAGCCTGGGCTGGTTTGAGACCAGTAAGAGATTCTGTTCGTTTGGAACATGAGATCATCAATGTTTCAACAAAATACGGAAGTAAAATGAAATTACAGGTGAGGATCTAACTAAATAAAGTCATATAAATGGCCTTAATGAACAGGAGCAATGTTACCTGTAACTAGGAACGGCAATGATAAACACGAAAAGAATGCACTGAAAAATAGAACCAAACCACTTACTACAAAAACTCAATCGTCAAAACTATGTTTTATAGGTCGTCCACAACTACGGTCATGGTGGAGGAGGCCTGAGTTTGTTTTGGGGATGTGCTGTAGACGTTAGAGACCTGGTACTTAGTTCTCTTATGCAGAGTAATTTGTGACCAAAAGATGGTTTGGCCAGAAATGAACTCTTTTTTTTTGAAAAATGATATCAATATGTACATATATTGATAAGATTTAACATATGAACGCTGATGTAGATAGGAATAAGTAGTTAAGTGTAATAGATTTTTATAGTTAATGATTTACTGATTTTACTCCTTTAATTTCACACTTTACGAAAGCTTTTTTAAGTTATCCATAACATATCAATAATAAAACAACTATAAAATAAGAATATACCTACAGTGTGATTATATAAATTACAATTTGTTTGGCTAAATATATCTCAAAAACTTTTGGTATAACTACAAAATAAAACTTAAAACTGTGTAATGCATACAAATATGTGTGGATTTAATGTAAGATAGTTAGGGTGAATAATAAATTTTAACAAGTCTAATTAAGATCTCCGCACCGCCATGTTATAACTATGTTTATCGTTCAATAAGGCAATAAATGCTTAGGGAGAAAGTACAGAAAAGTCGGCTTGCACTACTTCAAACATGTTAAGAAATCTACCACATGCAAAGCAATGAAGAATCTTGTTTTGATACCTTTTTTTTACGTGGAGTTTGCCATCAATAGCTGTCTTATAGATCTATTCCTAATGACCTGTAATAAGCTCTGAAAAAAAACATAAAATGTACATTAAAAAAAAAGTTTAATCAACAATTAAACGTCATTGTAATATGAGTGAACTTTGGCGTGTTGTTTCAAATATATGCATCTTCAGTCATCAATTTGTAAGTAAGATTTTTCATTTCTAAATTTGCAAATTCCTTCTGGTCTGTGTAAATGCGGATGTCTATGCTACGGCAAGTTCAACGTGACTCAATATCAAGGTAAAATAAAAGAACGGAAATAAACTGTGCTGAAACTGCCTTCAAACATAAAAATGTAGTCATGGAAATAGTAAAGACTATAAATGTACGACATAAGGAAAGCACATACTTTCTATCTGCCTCTCGTATTGGAAACAGTAAAGACTATAAATGTTCGACATAAGGAAAGCACATACTTTCTATCTGCCTTTCGTATTGGAAATAGTAAAGACTATAAATGTACGACATAAGGAAAGCACATACTTTCTATCTGCCTCTCGTATTGGAAATAGTAAAGACTATAAATGTACGATATAAGGAAAGCACATACTTTCTATCTGCCTCTCGTATTGGAAACAGTAAAGACTATAAATGTACGATATAAGGAAAGCACATACTTTCTATCTGCCTCTCGTATTGGAAATAGTAAAGACTATAAATGTACGATATAAGGAAAGCACATACTTTCTATCTGCCTCTCGTATTGGAAACAGTAAAGACTATAAATGTACGATATAAGGAAAGCACATACTTTCTATCTGCCTCTCGTATTGGAAACAGTAAAGACTATAAATGTACGATATAAGGAAAGCACATACTTTTTATCTGCCTCTCGTATTGGAAATAGTAAAGACTATAAGTGTACGATATAAGGAAAGCACATACTTTCTATCTGCCTCTCGTATTGGAAATAGTAAAGACTATAAGTGTACGATATAAGGAAAGCACATACTTTCTATCTGCCTCTCGTATTGGAAACAGTAAAGACTATAAATGTACGATATAAGGAAAGCACATACTTTTATCTGCCTCTCGTATTGGAAACAGTAAAGACTATAAATGTACGATGTAAGGAAAGCACATACTTTCTATCTGCCTCTCGTATTGGAAACAGTAAAGACTATAAATGTACGATGTAAGGAAAGCACATACTTTCTATCTGCCTCTCGTATTGGAAATAGTAAAGACTATAAATGTACGATATAAGGAAAGCACATACTTTTTATCTGCCTCTCGTATTGGAAACAGTAAAGACTATAAATGTACGATGTAAGGAAAGCACATACTTTCTATCTGCCTCTCGTATTGGAAACAGTAAAGACTATAAATGTACGATATAAGGAAAGCACATACTTTCTATCTGCCTCTCGTATTGGAAATAGTAAAGACTATAAATGTACGATATAAGGAAAGCACATACTTTCTATCTGCCTCTCGTATTGGAAACAGTAAAGACTATAAATGTACGATATAAGGAAAGCACATACTTTCTATCTGCCTCTCGTATTGGAAACAGTAAAGACTATAAATGTACGATATAAGGAAAGCACATACTTTCTATCTGCCTCTCGTATTGGAAACAGTAAAGACTATAAATGTACGACATAAGGAAAGCACATACTTTCTATCTGCCTCTCGTATTGGAAATAGTAAAGACTATAAATGTACGACATAAGGAAAGCACATACTTTCTATCTGCCTCTCGTATTGGAAATAGTAAAGACTATAAATGTACGACATAAGGAAAGCACATACTTTCTATCTGCCTCTCGTATTGGAAATAGTAAAGACTATAAATGTACGATATAAGGAAAGCACATACTTTCTATCTGCCTCTCGTATTGGAAATAGTAAAGACTATAAATGTACGATATAAGGAAAGCACATACTTTCTATCTGCCTCTCGTATTGGAAACAGTAAAGACTATAAATGTACGATATAAGGAAAGCACATACTTTCTATCTGCCTCTCGTATTGGAAACAGTAAAGACTATAAATGTACAACATAAGGAAAGCACATACTTTCTATCTGCCTCTCGTATTGGAAATAGTAAAGACTATAAATGTACGACATAAGGAAAGCACATACTTTCTATCTGCCTCTCGTATTGGAAACAGTAAAGACTATAAATGTACGATATAAGGAAAGCACATACTTTCTATCTGCCTCTCGTATTGCAAACAGTAAAGACTATAAATGTACGATATAAGGAAAGCACATACTTTCTATCTGCCTCTCGTATTGGAAACAGTAAAGACTATAAATGTACGATATAAGGAAAGCACATACTTTCTATCTGCCTCTCGTATTGGAAATAGTAAAGACTATAAATGTACGATATAAGGAAAGCACATACTTTCTATCTGCCTCTCGTATTGGAAACAGTAAAGACTATAAATGTACAACATAAGGAAAGCACATACTTTCTATCTGCCTCTCGTATTGGAAACAGTAAAGACTATAAATGTACGACATAAGGAAAGCACATACTTTCTATCTGCCTCTCGTATTGGAAACAGTAAAGATTATAAATGTACGATATAAGGAAAGCACATACTTTCTATCTGCCTCTCGTATTGGAAACAGTAAAGACTATAAATGTACGATATAAGGAAAGCACATACTTTCTATCTGCCTCTCGTATTGGAAACAGTAAAGACTATAAATGTACGATATAAGGAAAGCACATACTTTCTATCTGCCTCTCGTATTGGAAACAGTAAAGACTATAAATGTACAACATAAGGAAAGCACATACTTTCTATCTGCCTCTCGTATTGGAAATAGTAAAGACTATAAATGTACGACATAAGGAAAGCACATACTTTCTATCTGCCTCTCGTATTGGAAACAGTAAAGACTATAAATGTACGATATAAGGAAAGCACATACTTTCTATCTGCCTCTCGTATTGGAAACAGTAAAGACTATAAATGTACGATATAAGGAAAGCACATACTTTCTATCTGCCTCTCGTATTGGAAACAGTAAAGACTATAAATGTACGATATAAGGAAAGCACATACTTTCTATCTGCCTCTCGTATTGCATCACTTAATGCTTTACGTTCTTCGCGTAAAGAATCCCTGGTAGATATGAACATACAAGATAAGTCATTGTAATCAAACTACAACGAATTACTAAACGTTAATGCATTACATCTTACCGTAATACATCTAAAGAATCAACACTGTCCGAGTCGGATTCGTGACCATTCTGAAAAAAAGATGATTATCACGATTAAAAGGTGCAAAATGGTTTGCCCAGAAATCTTCGATTTATCACATTTTATACAAAAAAAAACTCGTTCCCTCATGTTCAAACTTTTGGATGTACAAATCACACCTCAAAAAATGTGATATTTGAACAGTGGTGAAACGAGGTCAGTTTTTTACTCGCTGCTTATCAAATATTATAATCAAAAGGAACAAAAAAACAATATTGAAGAGACAAATTATTATTTTAAAGAAATAAATGATAATTTAATTGAAAAGTTTACAAAGCAGGAGTTCAAATCACTGCATTTCTATAGTCTATAAGTTATTACCCACCCTAACAACTCTGTCTATACGTGACTGTATCCTATCTGACGCGGACAACGCAGCAGAGAGATGGGGCGAGTATCGCGTACGATGACGTAGAGTCGCGTCGCTATAGGATCGTGAGAGACCAGAAGTGATGTCCAGATCGTCAAGGGCAAACCTTAAACTGCGTGTGGGACTCGTAGAACGATAAGACGAAGTGAACGTAGTCGGTTCAGTGATAGAACGACTGTGACGTCCACGACGACGTGACGTCAGCGGGGTGCTGGTTGGGAAATCAACTGAGTACTTCCATGCTACATAAAGATAAGATATATATCATTTTAATATGAGATAAATAGGAACTTGTGGGACACTTGGGGATATGACGAAACATGATACTACAAAGATACAAACCAGGTATTGACTCAGAAGTCACATTTCCCTGAGATCGCTTTGAGGGTGATAATGACCTTGACCTTCGTGTCGGCGATCTTGACCTTCTTGGCTTGGGGTTAATAAAAGTAGAAAAGTCACGATTTTCCAACATTTTATCATCTTTATGTCGGACAACAAACTCAGAGTTATGCTGCGCAGAGTCCTCCCCAGCCTGCCCCAATTTGGGTGGAGATCTAGAGCGGTTACTAGGCGACCGTGATTTGGACGTATTTAAGAAGGAAACGACTTCTTCGTCAGAGTCGCTCTGAAACAAACGTTTGCAATAACTTCGAGTAAAAAGCTTTTGACCATGGTTTTTAAACCATTTTTCATCTTTTTACAGCAAACTACAGCAAAATTCCCATTTAATTATTGACCTATTTATGATAGTTTCATTGTGATCCAAAACCCTTCTCTGGCAAAAATGTGAACATGATGTTTTGTAGACTTGCATGTCATATGGTGGGTTCAACCAATTGCAAAAAAATTGAACTTTCACACAAGCAAAAAGTAAACACTCATGTTAAGCTTCATGCAATGCATAAAAAATAAAAGACATCTTACTGATTGAGTGAAGTCAATTGGATCAGCAACTTCTTTCAAAGTAGTTTTGGTTGCAAACTCAAGTCGTACAGGTTCTCCCTTAAAGGACAAAAACTATTCACAAAACAGCATGAAGACAAAGGTTCAAACAAACTGACTTTTAACAAGAAGAGCAACAACTAAAATGGCTATTTCTAAAATAGGCCATGATAGTAACACAATAATTTCTTACAATGAAAAGCTAAGATAAGTGTTCTCTTGGCAAGTGGCCTTACTGCTACTTGCTCATATAAACAATCTATCAGATATTTTATCAGCTCCTATTTAATTTAATGGGAAAATAATACTATTGTACTTACAGTGATTCTGATTGGGTTGAAGAGAGATGTTTTATACAATGTAATATCTCTTCCAGGCAGATAAGATGAAACAGATGTCGGATATAGAAAATCTTTTACATTGGATGAGTAATGAGCAATGACGAACCCATCTGAGTATGATAGAAATAATCAAATAATGTCATTTACATCACTTGTTTCCTTACAATTTGAAGAAGGGCATTTACCCAAGAAGAAGGACATTAAAAAGAAAAACACTGTTGCTAAAATTAAATAAAACACACTTAAAGTAGTTAAACTTTTCGTTACCAGTAATGTAGTCGTCATGTTGTCTTAATTCGATTGTCAAGTCTTCTCCTGGTTAAATTTTTAAAGGCAAATGTCAGCGACAGCAAAATAAAATTTACATTACACCATAGAAACTACGTTTACCTTTCAACAATACAGAAACATAAGCAGGATCTTGGCAATTCCTAAATGTCTACAAAATAAACCAATCGATCATTTCAATCAATCATTTAGAAAATATCTTTAAGAAATAATTTTATTTGTGCTAAACAAAACATTGCATTAAGCTTTTGATTATAATAAACAGTTCATTATTACAACAACAACTTATTAAAATACCCTTTCAAAACGAAGCCGCTCATGAAAAAATAGTGGAAATGTCGGTGGAACAGCTTTTGTACTGACTTCTAAGCCCATGCAGTAGACTCGTAGATAGACGTAGCCGTAATCTCGCAGATACGTCCCTGGACATAACACCTGAAAAACATTGAACATTTCAGCAGTTTGCAAAGTCCGATTACTCGAATTCTTTCTCGACCTAAAGCGTCGGTAGCAACAACTTAAGAAACAAATAGTTCAACCCTGGGAAACCTTACTGTATGAACATCCAGCTCCACAACACACTTCATTGCCTTTCGAGACATGTTTTTTTTATGAAATTGTTGTTTATAAACTAGAAGTATCCTCAAGTTTACAACGAAGCTAATCCTGTCGCCAAGGTGAATTTTGTGAAGCAACTGAAACATAAGTCAGGGGGGAGGGTTGAAATTATTGCAGCTGTATGAGGCGTGCACGTGCATTTGCAGGTCAATTCAATGGTCGTACCAGTCCTTTTGTAAAAAATATTTTAAAAATGTCATTTTTATATGGATAAAATTTTAAAAGTACGCCTTGTGTTTACATGCTATTAATTTTGAAGAATATTAGTGAAACTTATATAATGTCGCCAAAAGTCATAGTAAGGCTACTCAGACACAGGAAGACACAAAGGTAGACATAAAAGTAGACACATAAAGGAAGATATAAAATAGACATAAAGTTAGAGATAAAGGTTGAAATAAAGATAAACGCAAAGGTAGAAACAAAGGTAGTTCTTTTTCATAAAAGACGACATGAACGACATTTCAAAAAGTTGTTATTTCTTAAAAGACGACATGAACGACATTTCAAAAAGTCGTTATTTAATGTAATCATGTAGTCAATGAAATCATGTAATCGTGTAATCATGTGAATAAGTTGTTATTTCATAGAAGACGGTAGGTACCTAAAAGTAACAATACAGTGTGATACTGATTACTACAATCTTTAAACTCTTCGAGTCTTTGACAGTCGTCATCAAGACGTCAACATCTTTTTTGAGTACGTGAAGAAATTTTCCCAGTAGCTTCAAAATAAATAGTCATGTCACATACAAGCTAAACTCACTGCGATGCTACCAATCAGTTTGATTCGGCATAAAATATAACAATCTTTTCAAAATTTAAAAATGCCGATGGAAGGAGTGCCCAGCACCAGTCACTCCCATGGGCCAAGGTAACTCCCTTGGATTAGTAAAAATATCTTCTTATTTACTGTTTTAAGTTAATTGGTCCAAATGTCTAAAATTAATACATAAAATAGTGCTTTATCTCCTGCTAACGACGATCCAAGCACAATATTAAACTACATTTTACTACATAAACACAACAATGCTAAATTGGTCTTCCTAACAAATTAATAATACATCAAAACCTACAGAACAGGGAGAGGACAAGAGAAGAGAGAAAGAAGGGTAAGCTAAAGAAAAGAGAGGACAGGCAAGAGGAATACTTGGTACGAATCATGAATAAAGTTCGAAATATTGAAGCCTCTTTTCGCTACTTACCACATGCCTTTTCACTACATGCCTTTTCGGAATGATGTTCATGTCGTCTACTGTCAAACAACTTTGAACTGAAGCCTAAAACGACATTTGAAAGTCATCGTTTTAACGAAAAGATATTTAACGAAGTCATATAGGAGTCGTCTTTTCAACGTGCTTTGTCTGCCTTTTTATCTACCTTGGTGTCTATCCTGCCTACCCTTTGTGTCTACCTACCTTACTATGTCCATTCATACGGGACGACAATTGTATCAAATTAACAATAACCTGACGCTACACCAGACTTGGCCAAGAACGATAAACTCCACAATTTTAGCATATTTTCTCGATTTTTAGGCCATTTCACTCAAAAATGGAGACTTACGAATTGAGCACTAAATGAACTTCGGAAATACTGCATCAAAAATTTTTAAACATCTCATGCCAAAAGACTTTCAATAAATGGCAAGATTCTAGTTCAAGCAAATCTTTTAAAAAGAAAATCATTGTCACACAAACTAAAACATTACCATACATATCAAGGTTTTACAGAATTTATCGATATTCACATTGTTTTACATCATCATATTTACCATTTCATCAATTTAACATATGAACAGGGTTTATTCTATCATGAAATTTATTACAAAAATCCCCCGTAACTACAGAAACACGAATTTTATAGACACCCAGCAACACATTGAATAGTACAGTATTTTGATGAATCTGCTTATGGTCATGCAGCAAATTCAATAAATCTTCATGTACTGAGAATCACTTTATGAGACATTTTTTGTGTGTGATGAGTGTCTATTACATCGCTCTGTACAAGTAGCCAGTTTTTAAATCTCTACACAATTGAATACATAGTTTACATAGATGTTCATAAGCATACAAGTCCTAAGTTATGCACAAATGTACATCGTTTGTACAAATTTAATTTTTTTTTCATAAAGTTTTCATCGACAGGGTGTAATATTAACAATCCACACTTTTACAGTTTAGCAAGGGAAAAACATTGCAATCAAATAACTCGTAAGATGAGTTGGATCAACTCTACTCTCAAGGCTTAAAAAATCTTTGGCAATCATTTTGAATACTTAGCGCTATGTTCTTTCCAACTAACAGAAGCAAAAAGAAAATATTACAAAAATATACTATGTTTTTACCGGTTTGAGAAAACCTTTTTTTATTTTCATTTGTTATAAACATCACCGAAGTAAAAATACCTTAAATTCTAATGTTATAAAATCATTTCGCGTGAAAATATTTTTACATCACGAGTTTACCCCGTGTACATCACGTGTGTCCACTTCAAGACCACGAGAACAAAATCACGAGCACAATGTGCTATTTTCTAATTTTGAAACCAAAGATTTTCGCTTCCTTAACTGAAGAGATACACGCTAACTACATAATATTATTCTATACATGGGGCAGGCATTATTTTTACATTCTTACACTATAGGTACAAATTTTCAAAGATGGGTGAGATTTTAATCGAAGGGTTTAAAAGCTATAATCATCCCACGTGCACACCAGATACAAACATAGATTTCATAATATGTGAACATAATTTTTAGATACGCAAGACAGGCATTATTCAATATAGACGCAATAAAAACTGTGTCAAGTCATAAAATATCCTACAGCTACATTCGCTTCAGGACACAGTGAAGATCATTTGCTGAGCAATGATCGACTTTTAGGGGGTGGAAATTATCAACTTCCCGAGGCCCTCCCGAGGGTGACGTCATAGCAGCGTCGTGCCAAATGGCGAGTAATCCAAGCTGGGTTTGATCATGTATTTCTCGAGTTTCGCCAGTATGTGTTTTCCGTACGTGTATTTCTTGAGCGTAGCAACATACGGTCTTATTTTGAGAATGAGAAGTTTCCGTTGCGGGGCCTCAGCAACATCGATCATTTTTTGCACAACATAATTTGCAAACTGATCTTTCATCATGCTAAATAAGCCACTTTGTGGTCTGCAATGAAGGATAAACAATCGAAAATGTAAAAGCAAGTTGTTGTTCTTGTAGCTTGTGAAGCAAGCTTTTCACGGACATATATTATTCCGTCGTAGTTCGAAACAATTGCTAGTCCATTTTACGTTTTTTTGCTTCCAAACTTGGTGCGAGTAAAACCAGACACTAAGCCCAGTAATCTCACCCTCATATAACGCTTCAAACCCATCAAATAACAAAAAGAAACAACTGTATTTTGAAAATCAACATACCCGTCAGTGCTATTACAAACTTCCTCGATAAGTATTGCTCGGTCAGGTCGTGACGCGTGCGATATGCACTTCTCAACAACATTGCTACAAAACAAAGTCAAAATGGCAAAATGAGACATTGACGTTTGACTACGATGCTGTTTGTAGCATTGCGTAACATTGAGGACATTGGGGAGATCAATTTGAGAAAAAAACAAACAAGTTACGTATTTGCTGTAAGCAAATTAATAATATAAAAATTGAGCTATTATTCTAAAAAATGGTCACGACTCATTTTCGCCACACCTAGTCATTCAGTATCATTGGTAAACAAATGCCTTCTATGTTCCACTCACAGATGCAAATCTAACCCACATTGACGTAATTATATGTCTGCAACACACATATCGATCACACGGCATTGTTGCCACAAAAACAACATAAGAGACAAAGATGGCGCTTTACCTTGCAAATTTATGCTGACTCAACATTACGATACTTCCCTTGAGCTGCATCACAATTTTACTCTTGTCGTCATAGGTACCATGCTCCAGAACATGCTGTATGACGTAATTACCATATTGATCCTGCACCAGACGTTCAATGTTATCATGAAGCTCGACAAGAATCGGCATTGTCTGCTCAGGATTGCAATGCTCAAGAATACGTTGAATTACACGGCAACCATAAGGATGCGTCGATAATGCAACAACCTGGAAAAAAAACAGAATCTTTGTTGGCACTTAGAATCAACAATTTCCAATCAATTCAAATGACATAAACAAAAGTCTACTCTTGTCTTGATAAGGGTAACCCCTTGGACAAAATTACGTAAACAAACACAACAAAAGTATGTTTAGTAGAGAAATAAAGCACATCCAACACAAATACAAACTTTACATCCAAACAATTCGTTGATTCTAAGTGTATCGTAAAAAGGATAGAATTCAGTCCCCAAAAGATGAAACACAATAAACACATTTCATACCTGTCCTTTAAAAGCGATAATAATGAAATGTAGATAACCAGGATCAACACATTCGATGCATTTCTGAACCACGTGATTACCATTTTGATCTTTGACGCATTTTAAAACATAACCATCTAATTCTCGAACTAATTCTTTCTATTAACAAAGACAAATATTTAAAATAAAAAATAACCAAAACTCCAGTTAAAACAAGATCAGGTGCAGAAACTACGATAGTTATGACTTAATACCTGTTGATCACATGGTATACACTCAAGAGCTTTCTGTATGACACGGCATCCGTACATTTGCAAGGCAAGTGGTAACACGTGACCTTGAATGCAGTTTGCAAGATGTTGTTTCTGGTCACGATTACCAAACTCGAAGAATTTCTGAATGACGTAATTTCCGAAAACATCCGTCATCAGACTGTATGCAGCAGGAAGAATCTCGTTAAAAACCATCTGTTTCTCACTGGGAGAAGCACGCTCCAGTTTCTGTTGTATAAAACGAGATCCATGCTGGTCTTGAGAGAACTCAACAATATGATTGGCAAGATCACGAAGTTGGATGTTTGGAAAGCGATTGTTACGGAAATCCTCTAACAGTCGACTGCGGTTCGACTCCTTCAGACGACTGCTACGGAAAGAGCTCGAGGACAACGGACTACCGCTGTACAAACCAGCATTTGACAGACCGTTAAGTGCATTCGTATATTTACGGTCACCAGCCCCTGGCGCAGCAGATGGAAGATACTGCGATATGCTGCTCCCAATTGGACTGCCAACATGGAAGCCACCACTTAAGGGAGGTGTCTGTAATTCAGGAATACCCAAAGTTGGTTGTTGAGAGTTCATTGATAAACCACCAATGGAGTTTGAGGTACCATACATGGGAATAGGTTGACGTCTATTAAGATCACTCATTAGTCCATCTTGTCCTGCATTACCTCCTATGGTCCCCAAAGTTCCTGAAGACCCACCTACACTACCAAGTACTCCACCACTGCCAATCTGCAAGCCAGACATAGAACTCGTAGCTGAGTTTT
Organism: Xenia sp. Carnegie-2017; assembly: GCF_021976095.1. NCBI lineage: Eukaryota > Metazoa > Cnidaria > Anthozoa > Malacalcyonacea > Xeniidae > Xenia > Xenia sp. Carnegie-2017. The sequence goes on along the minus strand of NW_025813436.1, from coordinate 7,997,870 downwards.
GTGGAAGGTAACCTAGAGAGCCTTGACTACCTATAGCATTCATCTGTTGTTGTCCCGGTGGTTGAGCAAACATTCTCAGACCGTTGGTAGTGTTGGCAACACGTCCACTTGCCTGACTGATGTCGTTTATCATCAAAGGTTGAATCATGCGAACTGATTGGTTTAATTGTGCAGGAGTGAGACCCTGTGGTGTGCCAACAACGACATTTCCCGATTGATCATAATATGCATTTCCAAGGTTTAATGAAGCACCAGGAGCAGCAAGAAGTTGGTAATTACCAAGTGAGAGTGTATTCTGCTAAAAAGAAAATATGTTGATGATGAAAAGAGACAATGATTAAAAACAACTATCATAAAACATAATGTAAAAGATTGAAATGCATAAGAGTGTCATTTTGCATCCTTTGTCAAACTATGACTTTCGACATCTGCATTGGTTTGCAATGAACATTACTAACCTGTTGCGACATTATTTCACTGCCAGTAGGACGACCAGTTGAGCTGGTTCTCAAAACTGGTTGCTGTTGTACAAACTGTCCAGCATTAGATGTTTGGTATACACCCCAAGGCACATTGTATGTTGCTGGATATTGTGGATGTGGTACCACCTGTTGGGCTTGACCAGGGTTTGTCATTGAAGCCATAGGCACACCACCACCATAAGGGTCAGGTGTTGCAGAAGCTGTAATAAAGTATGAGTTGCCAGGATATGGTGCGGCTGCCGATTGCATGTTTATCTGTTGCTGCTGTTGCTGTTGTTGTGCAGCCATTGACATCTGCTGTTGAGATCGCTGTGATGCAGTGACAACTTGTACTGATGGATGTCCATTAAAGTAAGATGATCCACCAACAAAAAGATCATTCTGCGATGTGTTTGCATAATTGACGGAGAAGTTGTCAAAGTGGCTATTATCCAAAGGATCCATCATAATTGGGTCTGCATCCACAGGGTTTGTCAGTCGTTGTTTAACAGGTGTAGTTGGCTTTGTAGTGGTTACTTGGTTAGCTTGTGTGGTGTCAACATAAGCCTGCAGCTCAGCAGGTGATGACTGTCGACTTCCTGGTGTGCGACTAAAAATATCAAACAAACACAGGATACAGTAACATGATCATAGAAGGTACTACATACAATATATCAAACCTGAGATTAAAGTTAATGTAACTTCAATACATATGGACATTGTAAAATCCAATACATAAACTATTGTCCCCAATGCTGTCTGACATATGAGTCTAACAATTTCAATCATTCAAAGTATATAAAACACCAAGGACAATACACAGACACAGCTTTAAGACAAACATATGGGGGTGTATTTATGTGACACACCAATGACTCAAGCACTTCCAATAAGGCAGCAAAAAGCTGTTGAGTGACATCACATAAAGTGAATACATTCTGGAAGTGGATCTAAGGAAGTGTGTTCAAGTAAGCTTCATGGTAAAACTTATCAATAGACAATCTGGCATCAGCTTGCCAAATTAATATAGTGTACATGAATTGTACAGACAAGAATCAATAAAATGTTTACAAAATACCTGTCCCCACCTTTCCAATTGGTCTATTTGAAAATAAACCTTTTGCAGGTATCATAAATTCTACCAACCTGAAACTATGCGATGGTTTCTCGTCGGGTAGCACCCCCTGAACAGTTTGAGGTGATTTGTCTGACTGTTCTCTTTTCAGAGTATTTCTCACTTCCTCGGCATTTTCATCCTCAAATGCATGTTCTTTCTGATTTGATATGGGTATTTTTAACTCTTTCTCTTCTTTTTCAGGTTGATTCTAACACAAAATTAAGATGTTTTAGAATTCAAAGTAGCAGGACCTATTATCAATGGTCATAAAATATTGGCAAGTTTTTAAGTTTTTGTACAGGCTTTAAACAAATGCAACTGCCCGCCCACAAGAAACTCTACACTTAACTCCAGCTTAAAAACATGCCTATTTTTTCAAATATAATTTGTACAAATAACATAGCTAATTTAACCACCATGTAGAATCACCATGTAAAAGAGAAAATTTAATTACCATTCTTGCTTTCATTTTTGATATTTGGGCATCAATATCGACAACAGGAGATGAAGCAAGAACAAACTCAGCAACACTCATACCAACACCATCAGTAGATCTTGGAGATAAGACACCATGTTGATCAACACCATTGTAGTTACGAATATTCATTGACCTAGCCATGTTGATGGGTTGTGAGACTGCATGCTCTGATGTTACACGAGGCATTGAAGGTAATAATGTATTTGAGTCCCATGGTTCACCATGAAAAATGCCATTTCTGTCATCATCATTGTCATCTTCTGGCCAAAGATTCTTTGCTTGAGATGCAATCTGAAAACATCACTAAAATTTTAAGGATTTCCTCACATTATACAAACAAGAGCATCTTCATCTAACTGTTGTTATACACTAGGGAACATTTAGGTTCTTATATTCTCCCACCATAGAATTGAATGCACCTTCATCCCTTATTGTATATACTAAGGTACTTATACCCCTCTTTTTCAATCATACACACTATGCAACAGACAAGATGGTTAACATGAAATAACACAGGATTTTGAAACCTGTAAGGTCTAAATAACCATTAACCAGAACTATTTATTTGCATCATTAATGTATGAAGTTTAATAGGCAAAAATAAAGCCATACCTCTTGCATGCTTGAGCTTTGCTCTTGATCATTGTCAAGGCTTATTCCTTGAAAATCCTCTTCCAGACTGGCAACATTATTGTTGGTCTAAAAAATTGTTTTTCCTTCAAATAAACTTTATTGCTCATGCTTCAAGTAAGCCTGTGTTTGCCACACACAGATACAACTTTCAATAAGTTCAAGATTAAAGAAATGAGATATAAAATTAGAAAACATGAATTTTGAAATAAATTATCAATTACTTAATAAAAAATTCAAAAATACAAACAGTACAAGTTTTTCAAACAAAGAATGTTGAAGAATGTTGAATAAAAATGAATATTGAATTATTGAAAACATTAATTGGACTTTGTGTATTTTCATTTGAATATGTTGTTCGTTTTTAATACCTGGTCCTAATTTATAAAATCATGTAAGTAAAAAAAATCAAATCTTTTAATACATATATTTGAAACACAAACAATGCACATATGCATGTACAATATATAATTTCTCACACACTCATGTTTCTCAAACGAAATTCATTTTATTAGTTTGACATTCTCTGAATTTGTCTAATAAAGCATGTTTGAACATGTTTTGATTACTGTCAAGACAAATAATTAGTCAAAACTCGAATCAGTCAAATGACACACAATGATACACAAAAACTTTGAATTTTGGACTTTGGTTATGGTTGAGAAACAAGAACATAAAGACGTTCATTTTCGAATTAACATATGAACTTAAGATGCTGCAATTTCAAGCTAAAATCAAATGAAACAAAAATATCTAGTATGCTAATAATTGAATACAAAGTGAACTGCTTCCGTTAATTGAGTCCAAACTCAATGAAATCATTATTAATAAATGCGAAATTGTAAGTTCATAAAAAAAATATTCAATGAACAACAGAGCGAACATTCAATACTGTGGGCACAGCATCATTCTAACACTGCCATTCTTCTGTATAGAAGTTCATATGGAGATATAATTCATGTTTACAATAGCGTTTATTATCTAAAAGAATTGCTTCCATGATACCGTGGTATTTATTGCGAAAATACTCAAGTACTAAAAAATATCCAAAATCAACATTAAGAAAGCAGGTCGTTGAAATTAGGAGATCAATAAGCATTTGTAATTTAATTTGAATGAAAACAGTATGCATGTGTTCGCCCACAAAGGTTAAATATTATTTCAGACACACGTTCAAAACATCGCAAATGTTCAATTTATAAGCAACATTACTTTTTAGCAACTTACATTTTCAGCTTTGTCGTTCACAGCCCAGTGTTTGCCAGCAAATGAACTCTCATCCATCGTAACGCTTTTAGTAAAGCTGGTAGCGACACCTTGCCTTTCAAACAAATAACTTGCAACCTCTCCATTCACACCATTCACACTGGGTAAGTCGTAGCCATTAGTCGTTACAGGAGAAATATCGTTCGTCGTTTTGCCCAGTTTAACATTCTTTTCCACTGCAGTGTGTCTTTCAGTATCCCAAGCAACTTCGTGCATGCTAAGAACACATACAAAACTCATCGAAGGAAGCTAAAAAACAAGTCAGAACCACGTCAACAACATTTAATAAGCCTTTCAACATAACGAGGGTGTGCCAAATAGCTTCAGTTTCACGTTTATTTTTACAGGTTTTCTCGCATATTTAAAAAAAATACAATGACGATTTTACAGGTTAAATACAAGCAAAATGTATAAGATGTGCAAAAATCGTGATTCAAAAAGGATTTCGGACTTACACGATGGATTGTTCACACTAAACAGCAAGCTGAGTGCAAAACGAGAGCATGACTTCCACTTGACAAAGGATAACCGACGGACGGAGAGAGAATGTAGTAATAGGGAGACTGGGGACCAAGTGAACACAAGTGAACATAAGATCTAGAGTTCTTACTTCTTGTATGGTAGTCTTATACCAAAAACAAATTTTCGCAAATAAAGCTATTAGTTAAAAATAGAGCTTAATAGAAAGTCCATAAACATAGAAAAGTTTTTCCCGACGTAAAAAATGAAAGGGACGTGGCTCAACAGCAAAATTTAATATCTTTTTTTTAGCTTTTATTGACTTAAACGAACTGAATTGCTTTCACACAAAAAAGGGAGGAAAAAAACAATGTATTTTTTGCTGTTTTACAATTTATTTGCTCAATGAATGTGTTGCTAACCAACAAAACTGCAATATTACATCATTGTGAGGTGCGTTGCACCCACCTACTCCCCCCTCAGTATTTAAAGCCCGGATTTCACTCATATATATGATGATTCTCCATAAATGACATAACGTCCAAGTTATACAACAGCTAATAAAAGACAACTCAAATAGACTTCACTTGCCATAAGAACATTGTAAAAATATCAACAAATGTCGCTATGATATAGTATATAAACTAATTCAAAAAATATAAATTCAATACGTACATTTGAAAGAATCGAAGTTGATAAGAATGCTTGGTATTTATAGTTCTATTCAAAAATATTGTTATAGAAGCGGTTTAATGCATACTTCAGATAAACATTATGTAACGAAGATCAATATTTTTCGATTTGTTAAGATATATTTCTTTGGGCAGATTATACGAGTTGAATTCAACACAACTCAAGACAAACATATGTAAATACATATCCTTTGTTTACGATTAACATTTGATCATTTGAATAAAACGGATATTACCCACAGGTATGACATAGTCCAGTTGTACATAATAGAAATATAATCAATATTTTGAGAGGCAAAACAACTTTTAATACAATTTCGCAATCACGCAAAACGAGAGAAGTTTTGAACACAAATCGCAGGAAATAAATTTTATTAGTTTGTAAATTCTTTACACTATAAGTTGCAATTATGATGATCTCGAAGGAATGCACGGTCAATGTGTTGAACATAGTGTAAAATAAAATTTCTACAGCCAATGAGTGAACTATCGATTTATTTGATGGAGTAAAAAGTGCACCATAAGTGCACCCCATGTTAAATTTGTTCGCAAAATTAAAGAAGAAATTTTTCTCACAAAAGAAACAAGTAAACAGTTCGATCAAAGGTCACTTTACCTGTTATTTGAGTGAAACAAAGAAATTTTGATTTCAAAGACAAAGAATAATAATCCAACTTTAAACTATACGAGACAGAAAAAGTCGCTTTCAATTGCTTCTATAAATCCTTCATAACACGAGAAAATACTGTTGTAGTTAGCTTTCTGGTGATTTCACAACGAATACTGCATTTAACATCGTCGTCAAACGTTACGTCGCCAGAGCGTTTGGGAACCACGAGAACTCATCAGCAGAGCAAACACAACGCACAAAGCTGACGTTGCAGGAATCACACAATCACGTGAGCATTGGTAAGGGGGCGGGCTAAGTGGCATTAGCACGTTTTTCTCTCATATGACATCCTTAAATTCACAGGTTTTTCACACAAAAAGTGAAAGGAGAGAAAAGCAACTTGATAATGTTTTTATAAAATAGTAACATAGTCACAAATAAATTGAAAATACGCAAGTTGGTAATATTTTGACGTTAAATGTGATTGGTTTTCCAATGCGTCGTAATCTCAGCAATCGTAATATATGATTACGTAGCGCTTCTGTGTTTACTTTTGTAATAATACCGACGATGCAAACACAGAATTTTACCAATGCCAAAAATATGTGACGTCAACTGTAACGCTGATTATAAAAGAGGGAAATTATAAATACTTGTTTACTGTTGATGTAATTCAGAAATATGAAATTGTTCAATGGACTTTTATATCGAAAGTAAATATTGAAACAACTCTTCAATTAACAATTCTTCAATTAACAATGTATTGAACATTATTGTACACGTCGCAAAGATCGTGTTAATATTCAATTTTTCTATGATTTATTTCTTTCGAAATTTAGCTTCCACTTCGTATAACTTGGAAGAGATAATTTGTCTTAGCAAATAGGAAGTTTTTTTTATACTTGCTCTGCTCTACCCCTTTTTTCCTTGTAGAAATGGATCCCTATTTAGAGGTGTTCCTTTAAACAAGCAAAACTAAAAAATGGCTCTGATATCAGTCATGGTTATTGTCGTACAAACGAAGAAAATAGTTTTAAAAACATAATTGGGTAAGAGAATATGCCCACCTTCCACCTTTCTGGCGTCACCGAATTAAGTCAACGAAAAATAGTCTTTTCTAATTGTAAAAGCCCCGTAAACTCTCATTCTTTAAAAGCATAATCTAAATCTTCGTCGCTGGCTCTAATGAATTTGACGAGCTTTGAATTATCTTTGGCTAAAAATATATGAGACAAAGACATTAATGGCCATGTTTTCTAGTTAAAAAGAAAAAAATACTTTACATCTTGGAACTAAAGCTTGAAAACTTGATTAGTTTATGCTGATTTTGAAGCGTGACCAGGAAAAACCTAGTTATTGCAGGCTTGAAAGCTTAGCTAAATTTTCAAGTTTCAACTCTGTTGTGTTCTGAACTAAAATTCAATTGCAGATCATAAGGTGACAAAAATCATACCACCTTACCTTTTTTCGACTTACAATGGGAAACGAGACAGACGATGGCAATAGTAAAAAGCAAAACAAAGGCAGAGATTCCGACAATTAAACCAATTGCAACATCGAAGTGAACAGACGATGTATCTACACAAAAATATCAACGATATATAAACTTTGAATATAAAATTAAAGATGACTACCGCTAAGGTTGTCGAAACGTCAGTCAACAACAACAAAAACAGTCCTTCTCAGGACTATACCAACCTGGACGATCTACATTTACAAACATGTAGCGATACTCCCGCGTTCAAACCATTTACTTTATAAAAATAACCTCGGAGTGTTTTGAAAAGGAACAAAACTAGCTACCTTTGGAAGAAATGATACCACTAGGAGAAGAGCTTGTTTTCTTTTTTGATGTAACAGTCGGCGACAGTGTTGGTAATCCTTTTAAAAGAAATTATGAAATGTCAATTTTAATTTATTTCACCAAGTAGCTATATAGACAATTTAACATTTTCTATGCAATTCGCATGCAATTCACGCGATGTTTGTATTGCCAAAACACAACAAAAATTCCCGTACATATTAGACAAAACGTTCTGACAGAAAACTACAGGATTATAGTACAATTTTACGTAATGTCAACATAAAATGTACCAAAAACTGTACAAAATTTACTCATTAATCATTGTTCTCTCCCCCTGACTTGAATTTTACGATCGCTGATGGGAAGTTTACGATCGCTGATTGGGAGTTTATTTTCAAAGACATGTTATTTTTCCAAGCTAACTCACTCAGAACGACAAAAAATAAACAAGTGTTATGTAGCATAGTTCAAAATAGTTTACCAGTGCAGACACCAGCTGAGTTCAATGTGTATCCTTTTTTGCAAATACACTGCGACAATTTTGTCCATTTTCCTTTGCTTGAACATAGTCCATAAGGTTGTTCACCACCAAGGCTCAAAGCGTTTGATGGACAGCTGAGGTTCACACGTAATGTACCATTGCTTGGGGCAACGGTACGTGGTAGGTGCAATAATGTACTTGTATTTTTCTCACAAACAAAGTAAGATATTGTAATTTTATTAATAGTTGTGCAACTACCGGCTGAGAGTAACACAATAGACAAATTTTTCTTCCCCTTTGCTTCATACTTAAAATGTTCGATTTTCTGTCTATTCGTCTCTTTGTTTGGGAAATTTTTAATCAATGTCAAATTATCTAAAATTTGATAAGCCTCGCGACGTTGGTTCCCTGACAAACTTCTGTTCATAATAAAAACTTGAATTGCTTGGTTCTTACAGACGGCACATTCTGCCGTTTTCATTTCTATGTCGACTTGTAAGAAATCAAAACCATTTGTTGAAATAGATTTCGAAACAAGAAATGACTTTGCAGAATCTCTTGAATTGCATATAGAACAACTGGTTTGATTTACATTTCTTGACCACTAGTAACAAAATATTACGCATTATTATTTAGTTTGGTCAAACAAAAATCTTTATTCACTTTAAATAAGGCACAAGTAATGGTAAATGTTTACGTCACATGTGACGTAGTAGAAAACATTGGTGACTATATTTTGATTTTGTTTTTACATACCGACGTGGTTCTGTGATTTGGATGCTCAATGCTTTGTTCAAATAAATCGGCACATTTTGCTGATTTGAGGATGACTGCGATCAGAGAAAAATGGTGGAATAGTGAAATGTTTTTAGTTTCAAAACTTTTTATTAAAAGTGCTTTGAAATGATCAACATGTTACATGAATACCATCCTATGATATTAAACCTACCCTTTTCGGCAAACAACTGCTCTGAAAAGACGCTCCACAAACAGAACTGGTACAAGATGTGAAATGCCATTTCTATCAGAGTTCCTGGACTTATAATTATTCTTAGAAATTGATTAAATATTCTCTAAGATGCGAGAATAGTTTTGAGTAAGTTCACACGCTAAATGTTTGCTTGATTAAATTTTCAATAAAGCGGAAAAAGCACTCAAGCCCACGTAATAAAGCTTCAAAATTTTTAGACATCTTGTGGTTTTATAATCAGCATTTCCTGGCTATAAGAATTATAGCTACATTGTACATGAATGTTACTTTAGAAAACAAAAACACGAGCATTTGCCATTGAGAAACTAAAAAAAGCAAACTTAAATAACGTGTGTGTGTGGTGTGACTATAAATTAGATACCATACCGTTGTGACGTACATAAACTTGGTGAATTTATCATCAATATCGATATTGATCACACACTGTCACACTTTGAGCAACACGAAACGTTTGGCTGCTCACAAATATATTTGAAATTCTGTTCTACCACATTTAAATTTAATAATTATAAATTTTCTTCGCATGCAAAGATTGATGATTGGTCACCAAAGTGTTTGCGCATTCATGCATTCACTGCAAAAATATAAATTTGAATTAATTCATTGACTGTGTCTTGCTCATTCTTGTCTCATTTCTCATTCATTTAATGAATGGGAAATGAGATAAAATATGAAGGTCAAAATCCTGATATTCCAGTTAATTTACGGATCTGTTCGTGAACCAACCAGAAAGTCATCGACCATGGTGCCTAAAGTAAAGAAGAATTAGTTCATCTGTCATCATTTTTCAACAAACATTCAATATTTTTATCGGGAATACATGACGATATAAATAGCAGCGACGTTAAAACTTTACACGACAAAAATTCAGTTTAAAGTCTTCATCCAGGAGTTATTTGATGTTTTAATACTCAATTCTTTATTTGATAATCCAATTTACTGTAACATATATCATTATAATTTGACTTACCATTCTACTCCAAGTCGGAATAAATCCTTTGTACAGTGCAAAAAAACCCTCTTCTTTTACCTACAAAATGAAACGACAGAGGACTTAGGAGTAACGAAATGGTTATAGGTGTAGACAGTGGTTACGAGTAACGATGTTTAGTGATTAGGCGTATGAAAGACAGTGCTCAGGAGTAAAGAGCGTGGTTATACCTAAAGAAAGTGGATAGAGGAAGTAACAAGATGGAGGAGTACTTTCAAAAGTACTTTCATGAACACGAAATGGTTTAATAACACTACGTGTGGTGGAAAGCCTTTTGACATTAGGCTTTTTAACCAAACTTTTTAAATAAGCCCATCAAAATTATTATGAATATATCAAGAAAAAAGAAACTTTTCTCCAAGCTTTAATTTCGACGTACAACGCAGTTCAAAACATCAATCGAAAAATTTTAAGAAATGCTGCAACTTACAGCAGTCATAAAGCAATCGATCACTCCTTTATACGTCGAAGGATTATTCATGATTCTAGTTTTGATGACGTCAGCTGGTGTTCCCATTGTTGCAGCAACCAAACCAGCCGATATACTACGAGAATTTAAAGATATAACTAAAGAAATCAGATCAGCGGACAGCGATTACACCTGAAATGTTTTCCCATGTATTATGTTTAATCAGTGTACGAGAAACAAGAATCTTCAAAGCCAAGACATAACTCTAATCCTAACGGGAACAAAGTGTCGACTGTAGCTATAAGCCAAGTTCTTTTTGTGTCAACTTCCAGAAGATTTACCGTGGCAAGATTTCCCTACATATTTCTTAGCAAAATTTCTCAGAGAAAAAGTAAATTTTACAAAAACGGTAAAAAAAAGTTATATTATGAACTGATAACAAGGTATGATCTAACTTAATGCTTTAACTATTGTTTTTTCCATTGCCATTGTACAAAATTCGTGCAGAATTCCATCAAAACAAGCTGGACAATTTTTACAACTACAGTACAGCAGAGTAAAACCAACAATCCACCATAGTTCGCTCATTTTTAAAGAGTGTTTATTTACCTTGACAACATATGGGTTATAGCCGTGTCCTCAAGATCTGTATTACTGATTAGGATCTGTTTCACAGAATCGTAAGTCGTTAAATCTATTAAGAAAGGAATGTTATATGATAGCATATTTTTGAAAAACATCAGGCAGTCTACTCTTAGCTTACAACTATTTCTTCATTGTACGTAAAACTACTTCTTCATTGTACGTAAAATTACTTCTTCATTGTACGTAAAACTACTTCTTTATTGTACGTAAAACTACTTCTTCATTGTACGTAAAACTACTTCTTCATTGTACGTAAAACTACTTCTTCATCGTACGTAAAACTACTTCTTCATTGTACGTAAAATTACTTCTTCATTGTACGTAAAACTACTTCTTCATTGTACGTAAAACTACTTCTTCATTGTACGTAAAACTACTTCTTCATTGTACGTAAAACTACTTCTTCATTGTACGTAAAACTACTTCTTCATTGTACGTAAAACTACTTCTTCATCGTACGTAAAACTACTTCACTAAATATGAAACAAAAGTCACATGCATTTTTTAATCTGAATACACAATCGTTGTAGGTACAAAGCAACTAGCTACCTACCTCCAAGATTAACTAAAGCAGCTCTTTGTACATTAGGAAGCCATCCTCGCCACAGTCCCCTCACACCATTCTGCTTAACAATACTTGAAAACGCATGAGCCGTTCCACGGTATCTGATTTAACAAAAATGAACAAAATAGAACGGTTATTACAGGTTTGGTACAAATCAAAATAAATTCATTCATTAAATTCATAAACTAAACTTCTGATTCGCAGACCTCACCCTACCTTGGTGGTTTTCCTTCAAGAATACGTCTTCCTTCCATTTGCATTTGAACTTTAACAAGATCTGTTGGACTAGCCAGAAATTGACCGATGGCACCTGAGCTAATACCTCCAATTATTGACTTCCTAAAGAGAAAAACTTTCCTAGAGTTATAAGGCTGGAGAGAAAGATCATTTTAATTTTAATAGCAATATAGCTATAGTCCTCTTGTTCAATAGTCTGACTAAGACTGTTCTAATTTTTTGTCGTTCATCCATCACTACCTACACTGACTCACGTTATCTTAGTTTATACTTTAGATAGTGTAAAGACTGTTCTCGTTCTCTGTTGTTCATTCATCATTACCTACACTGACACACGTTATCTTAGTTTATATTTTAGATAGTGTAAAGGCTGTTCTCATTCTCTGTTGTTCATTCATCACTATTTACACTGACACACGTTATCTTAGTTTATATTATAAATAATGTAAAGACTGTTCTCATTCTCTGTTGTTCATTCATCACTACCTACACTGACATACGTTATCTTAGTTTATATTTTAGATAGTGTAAAGACTGTTCTCATTCTCTGTTGTTCATTCATCACTACCTACACTGACACACGTTATCTTAGTTTATATTTTAGGTAGTGTAAAAAACGTTCTTATTCTCTGTTGTTCATTCATCACTACCTACACTGACACACGTTATCTTAGTTTATATTTTAGGAAATGTAAAGACTGTTCTCATTCTCTTTTGTCCATTCATCACTACCTACACTGACATACGTTATCTTAGTTTATATTTTAGATAGTGTAAAGACTGTTCTCATTCTCTGTTGTTCATTCATCACTACCTACACTGACACACGTTATCTTAGTTCATATTTTAGGAAATGTAAAGACTGTTCTCATTCTCTTTTGTCCATTCATCACTACCTACACTGACATACGTTATCTTAGTTTATATTTTAGATAGTGTAAAGACTGTTCTCATTCTCTGTTGTTCATTCATCACTACCTACACTGACACACGTTATCTTAGTTTATATTTTAGGTTGTGTAAAGACTGTTCTCATTCTCTGTTGTTCATTCATCACTACCTACACTGACACACGTTATCTTAGTTTATATTTTAGATAGTGTAAAGACTGTTCTCATTCTCTGTTGTTCATTCATCACTACCTACACTGACATACGTTACCTTAGTTTATATTTTAGATAGTGTAAAGACTGTTCTCATTCTCTGTTGTTCATTCATCACTACCTACACTGACACACGTTATCTTAGTTTATATTTTAGGTTGTGTAAAGACTGTTCTCATTCTCTGTTGTTCATTCATCACTAACTACACTGACACACGTTATCTTAGTTTATATTTTAGGTAGTGTAAAGACTGTTCTCATTCTCTGTTGTTCATTCATCACTAACTACACTGACAAACGTTATCTTAGTTTATATTTTTTTGTGTGTAAAGACTGTTCTCATTCTCTGTTGTTCATTCATCACAACCTACACTGACACACGTTATCTTAGTTTATATTTTTTTTGTGTGTAAAGAGTGTTCTTATTTTCTGTTGTTCTGCATTCATCAATACCTACACTGACAGTTTAAAACATTTTTCTGCAGCCAATTCATCAATTTGCCTTAATCTGATTTGATAAATAATTATTGATAATAAGTATAGAAAAAATGGAAAAGATAAATAGTTACAGCAGTATATATTTACCAAAGAGGAAAAGAACCATTATCATTTCTTAACAAAACTTTTTCACGAATCATCTCATATGCAGCCATTCGTGATCCAGAGTAAACTGGAAATGATAAATAAAAATTTTAAATATTTTCAAGAAATGAATTTGAAGATGCCAGAATTTTAGCATGACTATCTGAACCAAGATGACTTTCATGCCCCCCTTTTGATCTTACGAAATGGAATCTTAACAATGCACTATGTCACGAATCATGGAAAGGCTCATTGAGCAATGTCATGCAAATGTTAATGTGACTATTGCTACCTGGAAATGTAATTTTAAAAAAGCGTGATTTTTTGCTGGCTTGCCGAATATAAATAATTTATTTACAAACCTAAATGTCTTAGCACTGCTGGACGAATGCCTCGCCATAACGAAAGAAAACCTTCTTCTTTTACTAAATCAATGAAAAATAAGCATGTTATCTGAGTATAAATTTTGACATGAACAAAAAATGTGTGAAAACATGAGACAGGAAATGAAGAAAACCAACATTTAACATGTCTTGGGTAAATACCACATGACAACAAAATCATGTTAAAGCTTCTGTTCCCCAAATTAATTTGGACTGTTTTCAATCAGCACAGGAAAAACTTGAATGCTCAAAATAAATCAAGTATGATATAAAGTATACACCTACCAATTCCATAAGCTGTTTTTACCATTCCTCTGTAAGGTTGTTGCTTCCCATTTGTGACCATTGATGTCTTTTCTCCCTGAATTTGAAGACGTGTCTTTGTAATGTCCAATGGAAAAGTCACTAGATGTAACCAATATTAAGTTTAAAAACTTTTAAATAATTCCATGGAATCATCTTTCAAAGGCAGACAAAAATTTACCACAAGAACAATATCATAGTTACATACCCGATTCCGCGACTGCAGCTGAAACACAACTTAAACAATATTTTATCAAAAAGCCATCGCGTCTACCATCCCCCATCTTCCCTTTCACAATCAAAATATGCAACTAATAACGAAGAAAGGATTCAATACCCATACCCATAAAATTGTTTAGATCCACATCATTGTACAAGTGTCACCCACCACCACCACGAACTTTGAAACTTTCAAACTGATCTCAATAATATAAAAAATGCTGACTGGACAACAATATGGCTACCGTCTTGGATATGAATGTTCATTCTTGCACTAGAGTTGGTTGTGAAAATCAATCTAAACTTCAGTGTCCGACCTGCTTGAAGCAAGGCATCGAAGGAAGTTATTTTTGCTCACAGGTTCTAGTGACATGTTTCATTTTTTCATGTGTTTAAAACGAGTGTCACGGTGTGTCATTGGTCGTACGTCTTTATTACGTTCTAACAATTGTTTTTGATAGTTGCTGCACTAGATAATATCGTCATATTCGCATTTTTTAATCAGGAGTGCTTTAAGAAGGCATGGAATGAACACAAAAAAAAGCACAAAAAAACAGGTAGCTCGGAGGGTCATATTTTCTTTCGTATTTACGTACTCAGTCATTGCTCTTTGACATTCTGATAATTTTATAATTTACTAGGCAATAAAGTATCTTCTTATAATCCATGGCCAGGCTATAGGTTCACTGGCACTATACGACCTGCAAAATTGGTACAATAACTAAAATTAACTACTTCTATCACAAATATTGAATTTTCTTGATAGAAAGTTTCACTTGTCACCAAGAAACTTAAAGAAGTGAAGATAGTTTACTATTTTTTAGAGTGAAAGAAGAGAGGTTCCCATTCATATAGAACGACCAGACTATGCTGAGACAGGTTTGAACTACATTTAGCACAAATCAATACATATTATTGAACATAGATAACACCATTGGCAATACACCATTCTTTCTCTCTTTATATCTAAGGCAATCCTATAAGTGAAATGGAACTTCGTGGTAACACAATGATCAAAATACTGAATAATGAAGAAATCAGTGGCGTGCATCTCGCTTGCAAGGTATTTCTTCTGCAAAAATAGAATCAATTAGAAACATTTACTTGAAATGTAGAGTATGGACTATTACAAATTCATATTTGATTATCACAACTTCTTTTAGTTAGGAAGAGAAGTTCTTGATGAAGCAGCAAAAGCTGTAAAAGTCGGTATAACAACAGATGAAATTGACAGAATTGTTCACGAGGTTTATATTCATAGCTACATTATAATATAACAAATTAAAAAAAAAACTTAAGTTCCATTCATTCTTTGTCCTAGGCATGTATCGAGAGAGATTGTTATCCATCGCCCTTGAACTATCATGGATTTCCAAAATCGTGTTGTACGTAAGTATGAATAACTTGTCATGTTCTTGATTGTTTTGGGTTTTTGTAATTTACAATTAAAAGTGTTTTGTTTTAAGTTGCTTTAAAGGATGATTGGTGTGTTTCAATTATTAAATATTTTGCAAAATAAAAATCATGCAGAAATTTAAAGAATTTTGTGCTTTGGAAAACTTCACATTGTATCTGCACTAAAAATTTTCAAACTTTGTTTTTATTTATCTATCTTAAAAATTTAGCTCAGTAAACGAAGTCATTTGTCATGGTATACCTGATGCAAGACCTGTACAAAATGGAGATATTTTAAATAGTATGTAAATTTTAGTCTTTGTACAAAATTTTACTCTTATTGTTTCCTAAAATTTGTTTTTCATGTTAGTTGACATCTCAGTTTACCACAATGGTTTCCATGGTGATCTGAACGAGACGTTATTTGTTGGCGAAGTTGATGAGGGAAGCAAGAAGTTGGTTAAAATTACACACGAGTGTCTGCAAGAAGCAATCAAAATAGGTTTGAAAACTGACCTATCTTGTCATTGCAATGCAAATAATTTGAACACCTTAAAATTTTTCAAGTAAGTAAACGTTTCTCTTTTTGTTCCTCTTCAGTTAAACCTGGTGTTCGCTACAGGGAGATTGGTAACGTAATTCAAAAACATGCAAATAGTAATGGTTTTTCAGTTGTTAGAACATATTGTGGTCATGGCATACACAGGTAGATTGAGCAATGAGTTTCATTGCATTCAAAATCTTGTAGATGATGAAGATACCTAAATTAGAAATTTAAGTTTTTCCTTTCTTTAGATTATTTCACACAGCACCAAATGTTCCTCATTACTCAAGTAAGAAATGATGAGTGTTTATTGTAGCATAGAAAATAACATTCTGACATAAAGAAATTGACTCAATTACCCTCCCAGAAAACAAGGCTGTTGGTGTGATGAAGAAAGGTCACGTGTTCACAATCGAACCAATGATTAACGAAGGTGCTTGAACATGAAAACTTTAACCATAAATTACGTTGGATGTAGTTTTAGAAATCTATAATGTTGTAATTTCTAGGTACATGGCGTGATGATGTATGGCCAGATAACTGGACAGCGGTCACCCAAGTAGGTTTTTATCATTAAAAAGTTAGTTTAGAAAGTTAAATTTAAATACAACGAAACTCCTTAAAAACACTTCTCATCTACATGGCATGCCCAAGGCCATTTTAGACGAATGAGTTGTACATGCTGGTGAAAAAAACTTCTTGTCTATCATTGCTAGTCAAATGCACTTCTATATACATACATATGTGGTCACATGACTCACTTAGATTTTCATGCTTATATTTAGGATGGTAAAAGATCGGCACAGTTTGAACAAACGCTACTTGTCACCGACACAGGATGTGATATACTGACAAGAAGACTGGACTCAAATGGTGCACCATACTTTGAAACACAAATATCGACCATCACATGATAACATTATTGTAACATTCTAGAATTAAAGTAATGGATAAATAGCAATACAATGACCTCCCCAGCGATCATATCATTAACTACTAACACCCCTTCGGAATTTTCGTTTGCTTTGTAGAAGTTAAAGATACGAAAAGAAGTGTTTTCTGACTTCATTTCTTATCTAAAATGCCTTGATTTTTAAAGTTTCTTTATAAATCAAAAGTAACCAAAAAGAAGAAAGCATTGGGCTCATTTTCATTTGCTCAAGGGGGAGATTAAGTCAATTAGGATACTCAACCCAAACTATTTTACCCACCCAAAGCTATTTCTTCTAAGACCTCAACATTTGTACAGTATATATTTTCAACATGACAGAAATTTTTCAGAATGTGATAATGACTCCAGAAAAAAATATATTGTACAGCAGTAAAGTTACGATATCGTTTATAGACGACCTGCTTCACTGTACTTAAGATTCCATTTTCTGAATGTCATTGAAACGCAACCACCGTTCGTAAACTAAACGAAAAAGATGTAAAAATAGTTAATCATAAGCGAGTTATCACGGAAACTTAATTCTCATGTTTTTATTGGAAGCGATTTGATGTTGAAAATTGAGTCGATATCACTGAAAGTTCGGTTTAGTGTCGTAAGAAGTGATGTGATATTAAAACTTGAATCTTTATATACTCCAGCATTGTGTCTTTGTTAGGAGTGATCTGATGTTGAAAGTTAAGGTAACTATTCCTTGCATTTTTAAGATAACTATACCAATAATTCACATACTTCCTGCCGACTTGGTGGTGCATAAATTCAAAAGCGTCATTGATTTGCTCCAACATCATCTTTGACGTAATAAACTCGTCCACTTTTACTTTCCCAGTCATATATTCCTCAACAATCTTTGGAACATCATCACGACTTTTCCAACCTGAAGTATTAACAATTGTGTTTTCAACCGTGGTTTGTCTGTGTTTTTGTAACCTAAATCAAACCCACTCGATCAGAGCTAACCTCCAAAAGCAGTTCCTTTCCACACTCGACCAGTGACCAGTTGAAATGGTCGAGTGGAAATCTCTGCTCCAGCGGGGGCTACTCCTATGATAACCGATGTCCCCCAGCCACGATGAGCAGACTCCAAGGCAAAACGCTAAAACGGAACACCTGTCTCTCAGTTTTAAGCAAGAAACATATCTCTAGCCAATACAGTTTAAACCTGCAGGATTGTTCTTTTCAGTTTTTGATCGTTGTAATTCAACTAATTTATGATTACAAGCACGAAATGTTGTATTAACTTATCAAGTTGCCCATACGTTGTTCGTAACGTTGTATAAGAAAACACGATTAATTGACTCTAAACCATAGCTTACATCAATAGTTTCAAGATAAAATTCATACTCAACTCACCATGGTTTTAACATTACCAATACATTCAAATGTATAGTCTAGACCACCATCTGTCATTTTTGACAAAACCTATTCATTCATTGAGAGGGAAAAAACAAAACAGATCTAGTTGTTCAACCTCCATAAAATGATAACGCACATTTAATCAAATTCACAAAACAAAAAAGAAGTTATCAATATGACTTTTTACACAAGATCAAATTAAATGCAACTGTAAAATTATTTTGTTGTCATCTTAAAACAGATATAATATGCGAATTGCTGTTGCCAAACAATATCAAGAAAAAATATGTGAAAAACAAATTTCCAATGCTAACCAGCACTTTTTTAACAACATTAAAGTCGAGCAATTGGTTATATTTTATTAGCACATAAGATGTAGACAAAAAGTTTTGCCTATAATCCTAATCAATTATACCAAACAAACCTGGTTAATTGGTTCATCTAAATCATTTGGATTAATGCATTCAGTGCAGCCAAACTCTTTTGCTAGACAAAAATACAAAATGATGAAATGTACATTTTGTACCTTAAAAGAGAAGAGATTTTCCATTAAGGTCTTAAGTCAAAACTCAAAAAATCCTAATAAGATTTCAAAAACTTACCTAGTTTAAACTTATCTGGATTTATATCTACACCAATGATTCTAGATGCACCAACAATCTTACAGCCCATAGCAACAGCAAGACCTATTGCTCCCAGACCCCAAATACCAACAGTTGAACCAGCTTCAACCTTAGCAAAAAATGCATTGTTCAAGCGTTGTATGGTAGATTATATCAATTAAAGCATTCATTATAGGGCAGAGCTTTGGGAAAAGTAAAATACTTTTATGTATGGAGTACCATCTCCTCGTTCACATTGTCTCAGCTACAGTTAAAATATAATCCTAGTACCAATAGCCTTAATCAAGACTTTACATGTTGAGCACCTCTTCCTTTGCTTCAGAACTTTTTTCATGGATCAATGATGATTAAATAGGTTGACACAAATGAAAAATTGTCATTGTCCACCTGTGCAGACATTGCTAATTTTCTTTATTGGCTCTGGGAATGAGCATTAAGTAACAAAAGCTAGTAGTTTCCCTACCTTGGCAGTATTGACCACAGCACCATAACCTGTTGATATGCCACAACCAAGTAGACACACTTTCTCTAGTGGTGCAGCTTCAGACACCTAAATAATGTATGAATTCATACATAAATGCTCTTAACAGACAAGTTGTTATAAAATATAAAAGTAGTACCTTAGCAATCGACACTTCAGCAACTACAGTATACTCGCTAAATGTACTACATCCCATGAAATGAAAAATATTTTTTCCTTTGCATTTAAACCTTGTTGTACCATCAGGCATCAAACCTTTGCCTTGAGTTGACCTATAAATATATAAAATATTCAATACAAAATCACACAAGACCTTAATCTCTTAGTTTACACACAACAAAAATCAAATACACTGAAGGATAGTTAATAATGAGCAAAATTACCTGACAGCAATACAAAGATTTGTTTTTTCACTTTTGCAATATTGACAATTACGACATTGAGCAATGTAACAAGGAATAACATGGTCACCTGTAGCGAAATAAAAGTTACAAATAAATACTGTGTTTACTTAGAAACCAATTCACCATACACACCTGGTTTGACAGAGGTTACCCCTTCTCCAACACTCTCCACAATGCCACCTCCCTCATGTCCAAGAATACAAGGAAATACTCCTTCAGGATCAACCCCACTCAAAGTATACGCATCAGTATGACATACACCTGTAGCAAGAATATGAACACGAACTTCTCCTGATTTAGGTGGTGCAACTTCAATTGTTTCAACCACAAGTGGCTGTTTAGCCTCCCAAGCTACTGCAGCATTGCAATAAATAACCTTGAAGAACGTAAGAACAAGATGTTAAGAAAATGCAAGTTTGATGTACTTGCAGTCATACATCTAAAAATTGTGACCATCTTGGATGGATTTACAAACATTTCGTTTCAATCATGTTTTCCGTTGAATTTTCTTTTTTGTTAGTCACAGCTACTCATCTAGCGTATGGTGTTTTTTTGTGATGGTACAAACGCGCATATTTCACTGTTCCAATAAAGTTGATAATTCATCGAAAACCAGAACAGATCAAAATGTCCGAATACAGTCTGAGCTATAACATTCATATGTCTTCCACTCGTGTAAGCTAACCTTTCCCGCTGTGCCAGGCATTTATCAAACAAAATCTTAAGGAGACAATTTGTGATGTGAATGGTAAGAGAATATTCTTCTGTTGACACAAACAAAATTCAAAATGTTTGCGAAAATTGAATACGATACGATCGTAACATGTGGTTTGAACCTGTGGGTTTGAACATTGAAAACAGTGTTGGACGAGGGTGAAATGTGTACAAGCAGTGTATGTCACAAATTATGTACAAAAATGTACATAATATTGCATTTTCTTACTTTATCCCAAAAATCAACTGAACGATTCCAATTGATTCTTCAAGACGAAAAGAAAATCGTGCGCATGCTCTACTCAGGAGCTTTTTGTTTTACCCAGGATTGCGTCTCCCCGTTATCTTGGCATATGGCTGTAAACTATATGCAACTAGGATTTGGGGAAATGGTAAAACAGTATCTTGTTTGAAAATTCGTATGTTAATGGTATGTCAGTGACATGGACCCCTCGAATAGACACATCAAAATGCCAAAATTTTATCACTGAATTAATTTAACATTCAGTGCAAGGTACGACATTTGAACGGAACAATAAGAAAACCCCCAATAACTTTTATTTATTAATCTAAGAATAAATCACAATAGAGAAATTGAGCATGCAGTTGTCTGTCCAGTTTTACATCAAGTTAAGCCTGAATGAACCATGCAACCATAGGCAACAAAATGGATGTGAGTTTTGCGGCTTCCACGAAACCTACGCGGCTTACAGATTTAAACCCAGGATCTGCATCTTGGTCATAGGAGTCATCAATCTCCTCGGCCAAGGAAACAGCTAGAAAGAAATCAGTTACATTCTAATAAGAGTTAATGTATAAGAATAAAGTTTAAACTCCTCTAAATAGTAGGACAGACGACAGTAATCTAATACATGGTAAACGAACTTGCTTAGCGATTTCCTTACCCGTGTTAAAAATAGCCAACAAAATAGCAAGTGCAAAGAAAAATTTGGCATTCATCTTATAACTGAGTCTTCAGTCTTTCTTGGATAAGCCTGCAATTAAATTATATACCGATTGTTTTTTCTGATAAAAATTCTTTCATTTAAGTGAATTCAACAAATCAAAACTTAAGTATGCAACTTCGTCTATTTTAATAGCGAAGTGAGGAAAATAGCCACAAAAGAAGCCTTTTGTCCATAGAAGAAAATTTTCTCTCGATCGTCAAATATAAAAGAAAAATGCATGTATATGCATGTCTGCAATATTGTTTAAGCAACTTGTTTGTCAGACAATTTCTATTTTTTATCTAAATGATCAATTTTTGTGACGTCAATCCAGCAGCAGGATATCTATGATACTAAAGATGTGAAGAAAGGTGGTGATGTCAATGTCAGAGCTTTGCGGGAGATGTATTGATTTCATTCCCCATTTTACAACACCTATTTGTACATGGTTAAAAATTACTTCCTCATATTGGCATTGTGCAATATTTACATAAAATGCGTGAACGACATTAAATAACAAACTTCCCCATCATATTCCAACTTCCATAACAGTAATCTTCGCTTTTTTATCATTAGACTTTAGCATTAATAATGTTGTGATGCAAGTAAAACTATTTACTTGCCTTATAATTTGCTGGGGTTTTTTTTTATTATTTTAACGTATTCCAGTACAAGAAGATAGCTTTAAATAAACCTTTGTAGAGAGTCTTTCTAGAGTAAGAAAAGTTTCATTCGTCATAAGACAGTCAGTAAGAACGTCCTCACCGAGAAATACATAACTTGGTATTTGGTAAGTTGATAATTTGAAAACAAATCGTTTCAATCAATCTACCAGCGATGTGTGTTGTTTTTCACTTTGCACTATATCTTTAATGGCATTGGCTAATCAGCATGGGTCTCACAGGTAATATTTTGATTGGCTGGTTATGAATTGAGGATATAATTTTTGAAAGGGAATAAGAAGAAAATCAAATCATATGTGTTAATGAATAAACGAAGCACGCAGAGCCTCTGGACTGAAATGAGGTCACTTAAAACCACTATCAAGTTTTTAAATAAAAATACAACAAACACTGACTGATAAAACCTTTTAAAAAACATCGAATTAAATCATTCTGTTTATGAAAACTGCGTCAGCATAAAATCCCTGATTAATCTACATCGGTAGAAAATTGCAGCCTGGTCGTTCAAGAATTTGTCTATCACAGTATCCTCATGAAAGCATCTTCCTTGAAGTTTACTTGATTATCTTCAATTACGCAAATGATGATTTATTCTCTTCCCATGGTGTTATTTGAACACAGCTTCTTGTACATCATCATCCAATCAAATACTTCAAAGTTGGCCCCATGCTGAAAAGTCAAGTTTAAAATGCCAGAAACAAGCACAGACCAGCACACAATCGTTGGATCGACTTACAGTTTCTATTCAAGACAACAAGGTATGTAATGGTCTTTTTTAAAGACGTTTTTTGCTAACTTAGTTATTACTCAAGTTTAACTACAACTTGAACTTCTTTCTTTCATTTCTTATTATTGCATTATTTCTTATTATCCTTTTTTGTAAATAAAAAAAAATTGGCTAAATTTGAAACATACGCAGTCCACAACAAAGCTGAAGATTGCTTTTACGCAGTTTTACGTGTAACACTAACTTCAATATTTGAGCAGCAAATTTTCTTGCTTTTTTGCCGCTAAATGAACGCTTTTTATGTCATTCTTATCCTACAAATATTTCGAACTTTAACCAATAACCAACAACAAGTAAGATTGCCACGGAGAATGGAAATCAGAGGTTCTTCAAATATTTTACATTTAACAAGTTTTGTGCTGTTTATTTGCTTCAATAGCAGATCGCATATTTATCTATGAACCGACAGAATCTTCGATTTTAGTCATAAATTTGATCTTTGTGAAGCTTTTTAACGATACAAACAATGGAGTATTAAAAAACTTCACCCAAAATCATCTCCACCCAAAATCGTGAATTTCTTTTCGTGGTTGATGTAATTGGTACTCGTTGCATATAACGCTCTCCTATGATCTCAGATACAATTCATCGTTTAATGATCTAACAAGGACCAGACCAGTTTATATGATTAAAAATACCTACATATACAAGTTACGCCTAATATTTATTTGATAAAAAATTAAATCGACACATTCCTACCCCCTGGAAACCTTTGTCATATAAAATTACAGTTATCATCCCATCATGAACGTGGTTTGTCTCCTAGAGTTGTATGCAGGCAGAAACAACTTTTGGACATGTGATACAACAGCACGACTCAAGTTTAGACATGTTTAAAAATATAACAAAATTCATGAACAATAGTGACAATACATCTTGTGTGTACTTAAAACATCATGAAGCTATTCAAGTAACGTGTGTTACGCTATCGTTAAGTTTTTCACACATTTCACCTTCATTGATCAACAATGTGTCTACGAACAAAACAAGTTGTCTATTTACGTAAAGTTATATCCCCAGAGTCAACCTTGCATTTCTGTTTTGATTTCGAATGCTGAATTCTTGAACTGCAAGCAAAATCGTTCAACAGTGATCATGAAAGCTGGAAATTTCCTATGTTTCATAAATGACCTCAGCAAATTCAATTCGCTTTAAAGAAACATCGAATAATAATCATCATTTTACATTTCACCATAGATTTATCCTCTGAAGACTTGGCGATATAAAATGAATACCAAACTTTTCTTAGCACTTGCAATGTTGTTGACTATTGTTAACATGGGTAAGGAAAATGCAATTTCACTACAATTTTTAACAATTTTTCATCCACATATGATTACTTGGAAATAAAAAAGTCAACGTCTACAATATTCCTGCCAGTCGTATTATGAGTTATCTGCTACTAGCGTCACTGTTTAGCTTTGCCTTGCCATTGTAAATGTGTCTGCTTATGTAAGCTTGTTTGTTAAATGCATGACTGAAAACAAGTTGAAGCCTGACGACATAAATTTTAAACTGTTACAAACATTGCTGACATAAAAAACCCTTTTTGAGAAATCCTGTTAAAGTTAAAATCCCATTTTATATAAGTAGCTTAAATCTGTTATGTGTATTCAACTGCAGTTGCAGCTCAGGATGCAAAAGATGGGCCAATTTCTGGATTCCATGAAGCTAGAGAGTCTATGATGTCGTCCACTGGTTTCAATGCTGCAGCAAAACTCACATCCATTTTTTTGCCTTTGGTTGCATGGTTGATTTTGGCTTAACTCATGTAGAACTGGACAACAACTGGCTTCCTAAATTTTTGTGCTTTTAAATTGTTTTGTTAAGTAATTTTTATCTGGCCTTTTTATAGAATTGTAATGAATACAGTATTTTATCACTGCAATAAATGCTTGTTTTATGTTGGCATTTGAGCAGTTTTCAAAGATCCGTTTCTTTTCTTCTTAACGTCCGATGTATGCTGATAAAAGCAACTATTTATGAGACTACAATTCAATATTTTGGTCGAGTTTACACTATACTGTTACTGCGAGAACAAGAGGCTATTGTCTTCTCCACAGATCTTAAAGTTGTACCTTTACAGTGCGAAGCAACCTAAATTGTTATTATCGCTTTTTTTGGTTGGAACCTTAGAAAAGTTTCTTGTGTTATGAGATTGATAGTCATACAGATTGCAAACTAAATGTGAATAGAGTTTTCATCTATTTTTCCTTATAATTTTGCAAATGTGTAGATTGACTAATTTTCATAAGTGAAGATACACCTACTTTTTACTGATAAGCGTTTCACATTTTGACAAAAAAATGTATACAGTTATAACCAAAATTGTAAACTGACCCATTTAAATCTTGCCCATGCATTGTCATTCCCAGTTCGTATTTCCTGCACCTGATTATTTTTAACATGGCCAATAAAGTTTAACCCTCTTCCCATAAAGGTCCAATTCGTATTTGAATAACTTTGAATTTAGATTTGTGTCGTGAAATTATCCTAATCATTGAGATCTCATAGTTCTACACTTTATCACCATGAGTCAAATAAAGAGTATTGTAATAAATAATTTGTGTTATATTCTTTTCAAACTCAAGAGTAAAGTACACTCGTATAATGTGATATATGTTCCTCGTTATTAGCTTGCACACATAATTTTTATAGTATTAACCCTGCCTACTTGTGTCTACTGCATAACCTCATTCAAATAGCCAATCAAATGCTTTAAAGCTTGCCCCATGCTAAAAAGCAAAGTATAAAATGCCAGAAATATGCATTTTAAACCTGGCTTTTTTGACTCAAAATTTGACTCTGAAGATGACTACCGCTAAGGTTGTTGAAACGTCAGTCAACGACAACAAAAACAGTCCTTCTTAAGACAATACTAAACTGGACGATCTTCATCTACAAACATGTAACAATACTCCTGGGTTCAAACCATTTACTTTAAATAATCTTGTCACCTCGAAAACCAAGTGGCGACCTCCTTCAAGTACCAAGCTCCATATAGAATACAACAACTTTCCAAAACAAGGGTAAATGCCATTTTCTTGACCCCAGGTAAAAACCAATGTCTTTCAACAATTTTCTGTCATCTAAATGTTTCCTAGATTGGTTAGCATGAATGAGAAAACTATTACTTCGTGAGCATTTACATGTAAAGGGACCGCCAAGCAGGGGGGATTTTCTCACACTTTTCTTGACTCCTGCCCTCCCTTCTATAAAATACAGGCTAAATATGTTACTTCCAGTAAATAAATACTTATGTGCAATGTCTATGCCGTAAATTTTTTGAAAAAGCTTAAAAATTTCATCCTTAGTTTTCCTATATATACATACATCAACTTCACAAGAAATTAGCATAAGTAATTATAATATACATAACATATATAGTCTCCAATTCTTAATGCACTATAGCATGAGACAGCAAATTTACCCAGTTCATTCAATAAACAATCACACTGATTCTGCATATAAACATTACATAAGTGATACCTCAACTCAGTATTTTAAATGAATTTATCACATGAAAAACTTTATACAAAGAACAGAAAGTATTTCAATACTTCTCAGTATCACTGCGATGTCAAAACATAAACGCACCTCAAATTTAACAAAAAACCAGTTCTTCTCTTTCAAATATTATGGGAAAATGGCGGGAATAAGGAGAAGCATGTGATCCTCAATACTTCATTTCATCTTAGCGCAGGCTAAAGCACTTCCATATGGCAACATTGGCCGTTTTTAAATTAAAATTCATGTTTTCTGTATGATTGGTGAACAGAAAATGCATAAAGTCCAAAAGTACAACATACGTTCGAGTATCATCATGGAGTAAAAAATGGTAAACCTCTCTAGGCTCTCTTTCTGTCTTAAAGGTCCTGATGCCCAGGATCTGCACCTTAGTCATAGGAGTCATCAATCTCCTCGGCCAAGGAAACAGCTAGAAAGAAATCAGTTACATTCTAATAAGAGTTAATGTATAAGAATAAAGTTTAAACTCCTCTGAATAGTAGGACAGACGACAGTAATCTTATACATGGTAAGCGAACTTGCTTAGCGATTTCCTTACCCGTGTTAACCATAGCCAACAAAATAGCAAGTGCAAAGAAAAATTTGGCATTCATCTTATCACCGAGTCTTCAGTCTTTCTTGGATAAACCTGCAATTAAATTATATACCGATTGTTTTTTTCTGATAAAAATTCTTTCATTTAAGTGAATTCAACAAATCAAAACTTCAATATGCAAACTTCGTCTATTTTACTAGCGAAGTGAGGAAAATAGCCACAAAAGAAGCCTTTTGTCCATAGAAGAAAATTTTCTCTCAATCGTCAAATGTAAAAGAAAAATACATGTAGTCTGCAATATTGTTTAAGCAACTTGTATGTCAGACAATTTCTATTTTTTATCTAAATGATCAATTTTTGTGACGTCAATCCAGCAGCAGGATATCTATGATACTAAAGATGTGAAGAAAGGTGGTGATGTCAATGTCAGAGCTTTGCGGGAGATGTGTTGATTTCATTCCCCATTTTACAACACCTATTTGTACATGGTTAAAAATTACTTCCTCAAATTGGCATTGTGTAACATTTACATAAAATGCGCGCACGACATTAAATAACAAATTTTCCCATCATATTCCAACACCCATAACAGTAATCTTCACTTTTTTATCATTAGACTTTAGCATTAATAATGTTGTGATGCAAGTAAAACTATTTACTTGCCTTATAAATTGCTGGGTTTTTTTTTATTATTTTAACGTATTCCAGTACAAGAAGATAGCTTTAAATAAACCTTTGTAGAGAGTCTTTGTAGAGTAAGAAAAGTTTCATTTGTCATAAAACAGTCAGTAAGAACGTCCTCACCGAGAAATACATAACTTGGTATTTGGTAAGTTGATAATTTGAAAACAAATCGTTTCAATCAATCTACCAGCGATGTGTGTTGTTTTTCACTTTGCACTATATCTTTAATGGCATTGGCTAATCAGCATGGGTCTCACAGGTAATATTTTGATTGGCTGGTTATGAATTGAGGATACCATTTTTGAAAGGGAATAAGAAGAAAATCAAATCATATGTGTTAATGAATAAACGAAGCACGCAGAGCCTCTGGGCTGAAATGAGGTCACTTAAAGCCACTATCAAGTTTTTAAATAAAAATACAACAAACACTGACTGATAAAACCTTTTAAAAAACATCGAATTAAATCATTCTTTTTATGAAAACTGCGTCAGCAATTTTCAAACAGCATAAAATCTCTGATTAATCTACATCGGTAGAAAATTGCAGCCTGGTCGTTCAAGAATTTGTCCATCACAGTATTCTCATGAAAGAATCTTCCTTGAAGTTTACTTGATTATCTTTAATTACGCAAATGATGATTTATTCTCTTCCATAGTGTATTTGAACACAGCTTCTTGTACATTATAAGCCAATCAAATGCTTCAAAGTTGGCCCCATGCTGAAAAGTCAAGTTTAAAATGCCAGAAACAAGCACACACCAGCACACAGTCGTTGGATCGACTTACAGTTTCTATTCAAGACAACAAGGTATGCAATGGTCTTTTTTAAAGACGTTTTTTGTTAACTTAGTCATTGCTAAAGTTTAACTACAACTTGAACTTCTTTCTTTCATTTCTTATTATTGCATTATTTCTTATTGTCCTTTTTTGTAAATAAAAAAAAAATTGGCGAAATTTGAAACATACGCAGTCCATAACAAAGCTGAAGATTGCTTTTACGCAGTTTTACGTGTAACACTAACTTCAATATTTGAGCAGCAAATTTTCTTGCTTTTTTGCCGCTAAATGAACGCTTTTTATGTCATTCTTATCCTACAAATATTTCGAAATTTAGCCAAAAACCAACAACAAGTAAGATTGCCACGGAGAATGGAAATCAGAGGTTCTTCAAATATTTTACATTTAACAAGTTTTGTGCTGTTTATTTGCTTCAATAGCAGATCGCATATTTATCTATGAACCAACAGAATCTTCGATTTTAATCATAAATTTGATCTTTGTGAAGCTTTTTAACGATACAAACAATGGAGTATTAAAAAACTTCACCCAAAATCATCTCCACCCAAAATCGTGAATTACTTTTCGTGGTTGATGTAATTGGTACTCGTTGCATATAACGCTCTCTTATGACTCCAGATACAATTCATTGTATAATGATCTCACAAGGACCAGACCAGTTTATATGGTTGAAAATATCTACATATACAAGTTACGTCAAGTATTTCTTCGATAAAAAATTAAATCGACACATTCTTACCCCCTGGAAACCTTTGTCATATAAGATTACAGTTATCATCCCATCATGAACGTGGTTTGTCCCCTAAAGTTGTATGGAGGCAGAAACAACTTTTTGTCATGTGATATAACAGCACGACTCAAGTTTAGACATGTTAAAAACTATAACAAAATTCATGAACATTAGTGACAATACATCTTGTGCGCACTTAAAACATCATGAAGCTATTTCAAATAACGTGTTTTACGCTAAGTTTTTCACACATTTCACCTTCATTGATCAACAATGTGTCTACGAACAAAACAAGTTGTCTATTTACGTAAAGTTATATCCCCAGAGTCAACCTTGCATTTCTGTTTTGATTTCGAATGCTGAATTCTTGAACTGCGAGCAAAATCGTTCAACAGTGATCATGAAAGCTGGAAATTTGCTATGTTTCATGAATGACCTCAGCAAATTCAATTCGCTTTAAAGAAACATCGAATAATAATCATCATTTTACATTTCACCATAGATTTATCCTCTGAAGACTTGGCGATATAAAATGAATACCAAACTTTTCTTAGCACTTGCAATGTTGTTGACTATTGTTAACATGGGTAAGGAAAATGCAATTTCACTACAATTTTTAACAATTTTTCATCCACATATGATTACTTGGAAATAAAAAAGTCAATGTCTACAACATTCCTGCCAGTCGTATTATGAGTTATCTGCTACTAGCGTCACTGTTTAGCTTTGCCTTGCCATTGTAAATGTGTCTGCTTATGTAAGCTTGTTTGTTAAATGCATGACTGAAAACAAGTTGCAGCCTGACGACATAAATTTTAAACTGTTACAAACATTGCTGACATAAAAAACCCTTTTTGAGAAATCCTGTTAAAGTTAAAATCCCATTTTATATTAAGTAGCTTAAATCTGTTATGTGTATTTAATTGCAGTTGCAGCTCAGGATGCAAAAGATGGGCCAATTTCTGGATTCCATGAAGCTAGAGAGTCTATGATGTCGTCCACTGGTTTCAATGCTGCAGCAAAACTCACATCCATTTTTTTGCCTTTGGTTGCATGGTTGATTTTGGCTTAACTCATGTAGAAATGGACAACAACTGGCTTCCTAAATTTTTGTGCTTTTAAATTGTTTGGCCAAGTAATTTTTATCGGGCCTTTTTATAGAATTGTAATGAATACAAGTATTATTTTCTCACTGCAATAAATGCTTGTTTTATGTTGCCATTTGAGCAGTTTTCAAAGACCCGTTTCTTTTCTTCTTAATATCCGATGTTATGCTGATAAAAGCAACTATTTATGAGACTACTTCAATATTCAATACTTTGGTCGAGATAAAAGCAACTATTTATGAGACTATATCAATATTCAATACTTTGGTCGAGTTTACACTATACTGTTACTGAGAGAACAAGAGGCTATTGTCTTCTCCACAGATTTTAAAGTTGTACCTTTACAGTGCGAGGCAACCTAAATTGTTATTATCGCTTTTTTTGGTTGGAACCTTAGAAAAGTTTCTTGTGTTTTGAGATTGATAGTCATACAGATTGCAAACTAAATGTGAATAGAGTTTTCATCTATTTTTCCTTATAATTTTGCAAATGGGTAGATTGACTAATTTTCATAAGTGAAGATACACCTACTTTTTACTGATAAGCGTTTCACATTTTGACAAAAAAATGTATACAGTTATAACCAAAATTGGAAACTGACCCATTTAAATCTTGCCCATGCATTGTCATTCCTAATTCGTATTTCCTGCACCTAATTATTTTTAACTTGGCCAATAAATTTTAACCCTCTTCCCATAAGGGTCCAATTTGTATTTAAATAACTTTGAGTTTAGATTCGTGTCGTGAAATTATCCTAATCATTGAGATCTCATTGTTCTACACTTTATCACCATGAGTCAAATAAAGAGTATTGTAATAAATAATTCGTGTTATATTCTTTTCAAACTCAAGAGTAAAGTACACTCGTATAATGTGATATATGTTCCTCATTATTAGCTTGCACACATAATTTTTATAGTATTAACCCTGCCTACTTGTGTCTACTGCATAACCTCATTCAAACAGCCAATCAAATGCTTTAAAGCTTGCCCCATGCTAAAAAGCAAAGTTCAAAATGCCAGAAATATGCATTTTAAACCTGTCTTTTTGACTCAACATTTTGACTCTGAAGATGACTACCGCTAAGGTTGTCAAAATGTCAGTCAACAACAACAAAAACAGTCCTTCTCATGACTATACTAACCTGGACGATCTTCATCTACAAACATGTAACAGTACTCCCGGGTTCAAACCATTTATTTTAAATAATCTTGTCACCTCGAAAACCAAATGGCAACCTTCTTCAAGTACCAAGCTCCATATAGAATACAACAACTTTCCAAAACAAAGGTAAATGCCATTTTCTTGACCCCAGGTAAAAACCAATGTCTTTTAATAATTTTCTGTCGTCTAAATGTTACCTAGATTGGTTGACATGAATGAGAAAACTATTAATTCGTGAGCATTTACATGTAAAGGGACCGCCAAGCAGGGGGGATTTTCTCACACTTCTCTCGACTCCATTTCAACTGTCTGCCCTTCCTTTTATAAAATACAGGCTAAATATGTTACTTCCAGTAAATAAATACTTATGTGCAATGTCTATGCCGTAAATTTTTTGAAAAAGCTTAAAAATTTCATCCTTAGTTTTCCTATATATACATACATCAACTTCACAAGAAATTAGCATAATACACATTAAATATACACGACAACTTTTTTATAGTGCTTGTCGCTATAAGTTGTCGTGTATATTAAATGTGTATTGGCAATAGTGCTTTTACGAAATTATGGAAATTAGCATAAGTAGTTGTAATACACATAAAATATGTTGTCTCACATTCTTAATGCACTATAGCATGAGATAGCAAATTTACCCAGTTCTTTCAATAAACAATCACACTGATTCTGCATATAAACATTACATAAGTGATACCTTAACTCAGTATTTCACATGAATTTATCATATGAAAAACTTTATACAAAGAAAAGAAAGTATTTCAATGCTTATCAATATCACTGCGATGTCAAAACATAAACGCACCTCAAATTTAACAAAAAACCAGTTCTTCTCTTTCAAATATTATGGGAAAATGGCGGGAATAAGGAGAAAAATGTGATCCTCGATACTTCGTTTCATCTTAGCGCAGGCTAAAGCACTTCCATATGGCAACATTGGCCGTTGTTAAATTAAAATTTAAGTTTTCTGTCTGATTGATGAACAGAAAATGCATAAATTCCAAAAGTACAACATACGTTCGAGTATCATCATGGAGTAAAAAATGGTAAAACCTCTCTTTCTAATCGCTCTCGGCTCTCTTTCTGTCCGGAAGATCCTGTTTTATTTATCTTCAAGATAAAATCACGCGAATCACGCGCGCGTGTGCTAACTTCTCTAAAATCACGCGGTTGCCAAAAAAACTTTGTGAAGTCTGGAAAAGATGAAGAAAGGCAATAACATGAAGAACTCTTCCCCAAATCAGTCTTCTGAGGGGCCTTCTGGCTTTAGTGATAGTGACATGAGCGCTGACGAGAGTTTCCCGTCTGATAAAAGCAGAATGGCGAGTTTGATGCAAGAAAAGCGAGTTCTGATGGTCGAACTCGAAACATACAAATTGAAATGCAACCAACTTGTGGAGGAAAACAAAGCGCTTCGAAAAGCAAGCGTGAACATTGTAAGTAGGGTTTTTACGAAGCAATTTGTATCGTTATTCTGCAAAGCAATAATAGATATGTTTAGAAAGTGTCACACATTGAAAATATTATAAATGTAATCGTGAAATATTTCCCAAGGTATTGATCGCTTTATCGTGCTAACTTTAAGGATGTATTTTACAGTATGTATGCTTTGCAAATATATTGTGTAGAGATTTATTTTCTCGTGTAGTATACTGTTTTCGAAACAATATTATTCCAGGGAATGCAAATCGGTACAACCTTTCGTATAACAAACAGTTGGAAACAGTTTGACTAAGTTTAACATTTCTCACGAGAAGAAATATTTGCAATGGGCGTTATTGCAGCCGTTTTTATATACAATTGCCCGAAACAATGGCATTGAAAAAGTCCTCGAAAGTATATGCTTCATTTCATAGTAATGTATTCTCAGTTATTCACGTTTCTTTTGTTTGCTATAGAATGTCTTGTTTTGTAGTCATATTTTTTTACAGTTGTCAATTATTATGTTGACTAAAACGCAACATCAGTTTGCTACAAGTAACTTACATTTCATTGAAATACGATTTTGAACATTTTGATTTGATAAAAGGACAAACATGGAGTTTAGTTGTTTTGTATCTATTGTTTTTGTTCACTCTCTAGCAAGTAAAAGCAGAGCAGGAGGAAGAGTTTATATCAAATACTTTGATGAAAAAGATACAATCACTCAAGAAGGAAAAGGAATCATTAGCAATGAATTATGAACAGGAAGAAGAGTATTTGACCAATGATTTATCTAGAAAACTAATGCAGGTAGGATGACATCAATATTTATGATGTGTAAATGTTTGCAAGCCATCAAAAGCTTTAGTCTGAATGAACATGGTCATTGCAGTTACGAAAAGAGAAATTCCAACTGGAACAAACACTAGAACATGAACAGGAATTTCAAGTGAACAAACTTATGCGAAAGATTGAAAGACTAGAAGCTGATGTTGTTTCAAAGCAGACATGCCTGGAACAGGTTTTTACTATTCAATGGTTTTTATTCTATTTTCTTTCTTACATGTTTACATTCATACAATTACATATCGCATTTTGTTTTGTGAAAATATTTTTGCCTCAGCAAGTGACTGATAATGTGCTATAATTTAGTGACATGGTCCACCCAGCAGAATTTTATTCCAAGAAAGAAAGCAAGCATTCTAATTTCAAATAAGCATAACATCCCACTACAAAAATAAATCGCTATGAATAGAGTTTTTATTGAGATTTTGATGGGGTTTTTTTTGGTTCCTGAGTGATTTGAAACCAAAGAAATTTGTGCTCTAAATTGGGTACTCCAGAGATATATGAATGACCAAAACTTACTGTAAATTTTAAGTAAATTGTTGTTTTGCAGTTGAGGAAAGAAAAAGTTGATTTGGAGAACACATTAGAACAAGAACAGGAGTCTCTTGTCAACAGATTGTGGAAAAAAATGGAGAGACTTGAATCACAAAAAAGGCGAGTGAAATAATTTGTTCGATTAATGAAGTGGCCAATTCCACAAAAAAGAAATGTTAACAGGAAGACTGTAGTTTCAAAACAAGTGTTAGAGCACCATTGATGATCTTATTTGCTTAACATTTGTTTTAACAGACATCTTCAAGAAAGACTTGAAGAACCTGTTTCAGAGCCGCCGTCACCAAGAGATATTGATGATCCAAATGACCTAACCATA
Source organism: Xenia sp. Carnegie-2017 (assembly GCF_021976095.1). NCBI lineage: Eukaryota > Metazoa > Cnidaria > Anthozoa > Malacalcyonacea > Xeniidae > Xenia > Xenia sp. Carnegie-2017. The sequence goes on along the minus strand of NW_025813436.1, from coordinate 7,962,859 downwards.
AAAACAATGACATCAAAAATAAAGTCATTAAGAGATGAAGTTCGACGTCTTCGAGGTCAACTGCTTGCTTCAGAGAAACAACGTAAGATTAAAATGTGGATTAAGAAATGGTGACACAACAATGTTATTTGATCCACCACCACCATGCTCACCCACCACTACCATCAACACCACCACCCTACGTGTAACACTGTTGAAAAGTTTAATAATGATGCGTTTGTTACTATTATTGTTAAGATGCTGAAAAGATGGCTGCTCTGGAAAAGGAGGAACGACAGATTAAAGAAGAGAATATTCGTCTACAACGAAGGCTTTTATTAGAGCAAGAGCGAAGAGAGAATTTGGGAAGGCAGTTGTCAGAGAGCGAATCTAGTTTAGAGATGGAAGACGAGAGGTCAGCTTTTTTAGATTTTATCAAAATGCAGAAAAATTCACATTTATTAGTTCATTTCTTTATAAAGTTAAATTTATGATTATTTTAGACATTTTAACGAGTACACATCAGCTCAATACAGTCATCGCGAAAGAACGCGGTCACTATCCCCAGGTCAGTTTGCGCTCAGTTTAGAGGTGTTACAAAAAGCTAGCCCGTATAGTTCAATCATGTTCTCTATTATTGTCACAAGTACTGATTACTTACCTCAGCCTGGCAATACGTAGAAAGTAACGCGTTTTTAGTTCATTGTGTAGCCTTTGGGTTTTCGTCGTCTTCGCCTCGTTCCAGTCTTCACTCGTCTACCAGCAGCCTAGCATCACAGAGTCTGCCTACAATGGGAACATCTCCGCCAACCGGGGTAAGGTGTTCAACTATGACGTGGTAACATTCGGACAAAATTTTCATCGTCACTAGATTGTAGACACTAGATTCAAAGGCTCAAACAAAGTTCAACATCCTTTATGATAAAGCGTTAGTTTAGAGTATATGAGAATTGCACAATCAATATTGCAATTAAGCCAAAGCTGAAAAAAAACAGAGTTTACACAGCACTAGATTGCATGACACCAACAAAGACATGAACACACTTGAGTGACGTATACGAGGACACGTGTTGCAACATCAGACCACATCGGGTCTAAAAAAGACACCAAACTAGAGTACATGAACACACTTGAGTGACGTATACGAGGACACGTGTTGCAACATCAGACCACATCTGGTCTAAAAAAGACAACAAACTAGAGTACATGAACACACTGGAGTGACGTATACGAGGACACGTGTTGCAACATCAGACCACATCTGGTCTAAAAAAGACACCAAACTAGAGTACATGAACACACTGGAGTGACGTATACGAGGACACGTGTTGCAACATCAGACCACATCTGGTCTAAAAAAGACACCAAACTAGAGTACATGAACACACTGGAGTGACGTATACGAGGACACGTGTTGCAACATCAGACCACATTTGGTCTAAAAAAGACACCAAACTAGAGTACATGAACACCTAATTTTTCCTTTTTAGAGACATATTAAACATGCCAGCCCAAAGCCAAGTAAACCGACAAGCGGGGGAGCAGGCTCATCAAGTACGACGGTGTAACAAAGACAATATACTCTCCCCTCCCCCCTCACATGCAATATAGAGTTATCAAAGAAAAACCTAAAAAATGTAAATATAACATCATTGGCTAAAGTCAGTGAGGATTCTCACAATATCACTACGTATAAAGACGTTGATATTTTTTTCGTGTAAATACTGTATATCTAGGCTGAAGTAGCAATTATACAGTTTGAAATTTGTGGTTTGTGATGGTAAACAAATACCATTAATTCTTACATACATATTCTAACTTAATAACGACTTCGTTAAATCTACAAAAGGTCAGTAGAGCAATGTACATATAACATATGTTTTAAATGTTCACCTGTAGATAAGTGTTACCTACTGAGCGATCTGACTTGCGTTTCGACCTAATGGGTTAAACTTTACAGATGTGGCAAAATTAAAAATCAAAATAACGAGTCCTCCAAAGAAAAACTTTCTCATCTACCTTTTTATTTTGTTATATAATAAGAGATGTACGATCAAAACTTTAAACTGTTAAAACCCATATCTTTTACAATGTGTATATGTATGTTGTTTAAAATGTATAGTAAATGACATGATATAATTTACATTAATAAAATTTTTACATGCATGGCTTACAGAGTACTTGGACTAAAATACGAAGAACACAACAAAAGACGGCAGAATTAGTGAACTGTGCCCTATAACAACAACTAACTTGAAAAGAAATCAGAAGAAATTCTTCTTGTACATCTTCCTAAATCGCATCCAATAATTTTTTTGGGCTTATTGGCTAGAGTCGAAAGAGTCAAATGCGATCAGTTCTTATCTAAATTTGAAGGATTGTGATAAGACTCTTCACATTAAAAACTTCATGAATGTTCTGACGGAGGTTTAAGAGTGATTACGCCAAACGATTCTTCTTGATTTAGAGTCAATCTCGAATCTCGTTGCATAATCAAACATTTTAAAAATCGTTGCGCCACTATTTTTCGCGAAAGTTTAACGACATTGCTGCCAACAATTTGCTGAAAGGTTACCTCATTGCTAGGAGCATTTTGAATTTTCGTTTCAACAAATGAACAAAATCTATCTTTCAAAATGTTTTCATCAAATATCGCGTCGTCATCCATCGTCAAAGCGTTGTTAAAACTGCTCACGTCAAGTTCTTCATTCTTTTCATATGTTCTACTCCAAGAACATTCTTCATCTGATGAATATTCCTCGTCATGTAAAGGAATGAACTCTTGAGTTAAAGCAACTCCTTCCTCCTGAGCAATCGTTTCATTCACGTTTGAGAGATTATTAAAATCGGTACAATCTTCAGGTAAAGTGCTTTCATCTGTAAAGGTTTGCAAACTATCCCTCGATTGCTTTAGATGGAAATTTGAACAAAAAAGTTTATTTAAAGTTGGTGTCATTTCTCTGTTGAATGATTTTGCAAGAAGAGACGCTGTATTTCTTTCTTCTTTCATGAGTTTTTTTCGTGGCGTCGCGAATTTTGGTTCAGACAAATGTCTTTCAGGATGTGCAATGTTATCAACAATCACTTCCCGGTTTAAAGATGTTTCCACATCGATAAAAATAGTTCTTTTCAGTTTCTTTCTGGGAGAACGCACATTTTTATTGATGCTTTCTATTGATTCAAGAATAACATCAGTTCCATCTTCACGTTCCCCAAAGCTCCTCTTTAATCTTTGTGCTTCATCGAGTTCAAAAGTTGCACTGTTCTTTTCGAGTTCATTTTCCCTTGCTTGCACAAATTTGTCAACAGCTAGCTCCGGTTCAACAGTTTTTGTTTCTTCATCAGTCAAGGTAAAGTCAGTAATTGCTATGGGGCTTGAGCACAATTCCATATCATTATCCAAATTGTCAACATTCAATGGCACTTAGAAAACATCAGATTGGAGAATTTAAATAGTAGAAGTTTTTGTTCAACTCTTGCAAGAAAAAAATATTTAGTCGCTTAGATTGACTTTAGATTTCAAGTGACGTAGCAATTTCTGTCAACCAGAAAATAATCAAGGAATGTCACCATAATCCTTGATGATGCGCAAAAATAGCTTTCCATTTTGTTATTCATAAGCGACACAAAATTTTACATAAAAAATCAAACATGACAATTCAATAGGCAGAAAATGAGATCTATGGGCGGGATCCTATGTTTCATCGCTAAACACACTTTTTATACGCTTTAAAAATATGAACTTAAACATTACTTACGTATGTTTAGATGATCTCTTGCTATCTTTATTGGACTGCTGGGATTCTTAACTGGAGTGAGACCAGATGAGAATGGATCACTGTAATAATCACTTGATGAAAAAGTTTCCAATGAGCCTATATCTTCTGTACCATATGCTGAGTCAGCCAAACTCTGACCTCGTTCTAATGTTGACACACAATAACTTGTTGCCTGGTCAAAGGCATTGACTAGAATAAATGATATAATCATTAGCATAATCCATAAAACAATGCCAAATACTCTGTGATCACAAACCTGATCCCTCATTATCCATCTCTCCAAATCCCTCATCATCATCAAAATAATCTTTTAGTGAGTTCAACTTCATTGACTCTTCTCGAAGTGTGATCTCTTCATGCTTGCTTTGATTCAATGTAGAATCTATTTCGGCACTGTGGAAAACAATTTCAAATCAAACAAACTAATATCATGATGTTTCAGCAAAAGTGTTCAATTCTTGGGTACAGAAATTTTAAAAAAATTGTAACAAAATAAGGAATTAAACAATAGTGCAGCCATAAAATATTTCATAAGTTTATTTTATTTTTGCATTAATACTCACTAAACTTTGATTCCTGAAACATGACAAGATCATCCAAAAACTTTAATAAAACCTATCACTTAAGGGGAGAGGGGGTTCCACCCCAAGCACTCCTCCACTTTGATACCCCTGGGCAACAGTGATCGCAAGATAAAGTTGATACTGTCACATTTGTTTATTATATGGTTCTTATATTTAGAATGTATCATATGTGGATAGGATTAATATCTGAAAGCATAATTAGGCACAAAAACAATTTTTTTGGTAAATATATTGAAAATGTCATAGACCCTACCTTGAAAAAGTTATTGTTGTCTGAGATGTATTCTTACAAATACTACACATAACTAAAGGCAACTTAATTTGAACAAAAAATCAGGCAGGCTTGGCTCTTGGTCAATAGAATAATATAATAACTATTTCTACCTAACATCCGGGATCCAATGATCAAGCAAGTCCAATTTTTTAGTGATGAAAAGTGAGCATTCAACATATTCACTCCCAGTGGATGACTTCTGTTTCTTTACCACGTTGTCAATTTCATATGAGCCAGGCCTGAATGCCACCTTGATATTGACCAGAGTTTCAGAACAATCCTTCAGCAAGTATTTGGCTTTTCGAGAGTAGATACGAACAAGTCCAACAAGAAGATGACTTGATGTGTGTAAGGCTATTGGCACTTTTGGATGAATAATGTCTTGAACAATAGTTGGTAAGTTTGTCTCAAACACCTGAACTTTGCTAAGTTTTTTTTCCCAATGTGCTGCAAGCCATACCTTTGCAAGCGAGCTGCGTTTGGAGAGGATGAAATCATAATGGAAGGATGACATTTCTCCCTGAGAAGACAATTCAACTTATTAAATATTCTTTGAGAAATTCAACAAAATCTTAAAGCAAAACTTTAATCGATTCAGGATAAAAGCAACTTTTAATATCAAGTGTCAAATACCAGAATAGATCAATCAAAATAGATAGTTCTACAAGTCATCAGGTAAACTACAATGTCCCAACCATGTTCCCTCATGCACATCAATTAAACGGTTAGTTTTAAGACTAACCATTTTTGTATTTTCCACGTTTTTTAAGCATTAACACATAAAGAAATTCAGGTACACAGTACATAGTACTGGGACGTTGATTTGTGTCTTGATTTATTTCGATCCATGGATTGTAAAGTTCGAAGACCAGAATTGAACAATTTATGTCGCAAAATGTTAACAACGGATTTTAAAATGATGATTGACATACAGGAACTGCATGCATGAAACAAGGATTTAAAAATTTTTTTTCGCCACAAACAATGACAACTTTGGTTAGTTACATTATACATAAGGAGGCACGTGGTTTTTAGCAAATAAATTCAAAAGTTGAACATCTCCGATCCACAATCCTCTTTTAATATATATAACCTACCTTTTGATTTAACGATAAGAAGTTTGTTTAAATTCTTTTGTAGTTAGATTATAATTGAATATATCAACTTGCTTCTCCAAATTTCATATCATACATTTACAGAATTCCAGACAAACGTCGTTATTTTTTCATTTACGAAAACAACTCCAACTGTAATTTAACTTTTCAAAATGACGCCTTCAGAAAATGATCACAGGGAGGGGAGGGTGCTCACAAATTGTAGATCTATCTCATTTAATTTCTGATCTCAATTTAACTATAGCAAAACTTTATGTCATTTTCAACGTCATATTTACATGTTGCAAATTTAGTGCTGAATACATATACATTTCATAGCATGGAATATACAATAAAACAATTAAATTATTCTAAAAACTAATAAATGTGGCCTAATGAAGCAACAAAAAATAAGAGTCTCGAACATCCTCTGTTTGTATGACTTGTTTAATTGGAATAAAACGAGGGTCCTTTTGAGATGTAGAGTTTTGCAAATGCACTGTCTTGCGTCAATTCCACTTCGTTATCTCGTTTAAGCAACAAACAGCTATAAAATTTGCAAGCAACTTTCTTGCGATTTTCCTGTTTACACAAGACATCAAGAGCAATACTGTCTCGTTTTTTCAGCTCACGTTTAAGGGTGTACATAAGTTGCTGAGTTCGTTTCGTCCATCGTCTCTCTTGCAACTCTTCGTACTTCTCTCCAGTCATTTGCTCGTCGTCCATTTGTGATTGAGATATCTCATCTTCGATATTATTATCAAAATCCACCCGAACCTCCTCTTCTGGAATAATAGGGTCTTCTATTTCTCCGTGTTGCTCATAACCGCCATCGTTAGTTATATTAGCTTGAAATACAGATGACACTGATTTTGAAGGTGAGTAGGTACTATCACGCTTTGATTTACGCTTGCGAGGAGAAATGGGACTCTTAATTTTTTCTTCGGTAGTCTAAAACAAACAAAAAATGTTCTAGTGTGGAAGATACGATGTGAAAACTTTTCTACTCACTTTTTCAAACGACTGAACATCAAAGAATCATTCTTTGTGCAAAATATATTGTTCTAATGTACAACAGAAATCCTGAACACAGATCCACGTTTATGCAGCAAAATGTAAGCAACAGTGGTAGTTCATTTTAAAAACCCTAATGATTGATCAGCGTCACCTGCTTAAATGAAAACAATTTGTGATTGGCTCCGAGCACAGCAGACACCAACACTAAAATTTCAGTCATTTGTTTCAGTCTCAAACTAAAAAATTAATATTGGAAATGCATTTACTTAACATAGTAGCAATTCAATCTTACTTCTTCTTGGTGAACCTCCTCTCGAGGGCTATCAATTTCTTCTAGTTCCACTCTCTCACCAACATCTTGGGGCTCTGGAGCATCGACAATTTTCGACGTCAAATTGTGCACGAGGGCTTTACGTAGGACTGGCGCGATATTGTTGATATTAGGATTATTGAAAAGTTTATCTGTCGTTGATGAGTCTTTCAGTTTCATTCTCATTTTCGTGGGAGGAGCAAGTGTGGCTGGTTTTACAATATCCTCCGTACTAGCTAGTTGACTACTGATGATGTTACTCGAAAGTATTTTTTCAACATCGACAATCAGTTTTCGTTTTCGTTTACTCTTTTTTTCTTTGCCAAGAACTTCGATGGGTTCCAAAACAAAAGCTTCTTCGTTATTTTGAACGATTGTCGTTTCATTACCCTTTTCAACATCACCCACTTTAGGGAAGAAACATACACACGAAGATCAATTTGCCGGCCGTAAAAATTTAACAATTACCAAAACAATTTTATAGAAATTTCCAAACCGTTTTTCACTCAGTCATTTACATAATTACGATACGAACGTTAAACTAAACCGAGCCTTTACAAAAACCCTAGTTCACGCTAAAGACGGGGGACTTTTGGAACAGACTACTTTTTTACAATGGTTACTTCATTGAACTCGTCACAACCAGACTTATAAATGCAGTCCTTGATTTTTAGACTTTGCCACCGTTCACTTTGCCAATCTTAATTTGCGTATTCGTCAGAAAGTAAATTTATGTAGTCTAGCACTAAAAGACACTCTAAAAAGGGTTTAAAGTTGCTAGCCTCATAATGTAAATCTAGTCTAGCGCTAAAAAGACTTTAAAAGGAACCCCGAAAACAACCATCACATGACCCAGACAACACAAATAGGCATTTCAAACCTGTAAGATCAGGTGATTCATCATTCACATCAGTTGTCTTTGTCTTTTCAAGTGGCTCGTCCACGTCCATTTTTTCATCATTGTTCTTGTCCGACTCCTGTATAGGATCCAATGAGAGATCAATTTCGGCAAGTGTGGGAAGATCTTCAAGGGGAGGTAGCACACCCTCTCCCATTTCATCACCAAATCCATCTCCACCAAGTAATCCATTAAATATGTCATTGTTGAGGGGATCTTCTGCATGGAAACCTAAAATTTATAGTAACAATATACAGTGCCTATACAAACTAGAATGGGCAATTTGTCAAAACATAATGTCATTTTCATGCCTTGATGTACTACATAGTATATATACGTACCTATTTTTTGCTTCTTGGTCAATTTGGAGCCATCACCAGACTCATCAATCAAAATCTTTGAGCGATCCTTTGATTGAACAAAGGAAGAGTCATCCAGTGCAGAACCATCACGAAGCGTCTCGTCTCTCTCATTAGATGCACCAAATGTAACATCATCACCAAAACCTTCATCCTCAAAAGAACGCATAATGACAAAATCATCTTTCATTGTGATCTCTTCAGCACGACATTGATTCAGGTTGAACTGAACATGGACATCAAAATCACTAAATAAGAAGATAGTAACCAAACTAAGAAATGTAAAAGTTGTGAAAACGTACAAAAGATAATGAATAGGTTCATGGAATTTTTCTTATATATGATGGGATGCATAACATTGCAATGGTTATTATAAGTTTTGAAAATTTCCTTGGTTGAAATTCAATTCTTACTTAAGACCAGGCAAAGGAAGATCAAAATCATTAAAAACTTCGGGAAGTGTTACAGCAGACATGGCAGCTTCTCTGCCATCTTCTGGAAGATCAACAAGGCCAGGTCTAAAGGCCATTTTGATTTTCACAAATGCTTCTGTACAGTCAGCAAGCAAGTATTTAGCCTTTCGTGAATAGATCCTCACTACGCCTAGTAGGAGATGTCCAGATGTTCGTAAAGCCATTTTAACTTTAGGCGACATAATGCTCTCAACTGAAGTCTCAACATCTGTCTCAAACACATGTGCCTTGCTTAACTTCTTTTCCCAGTGTGCAGCAAGCCAAACACGAGCCAATGGTCCCTTCTTGGAGAGAATGAAGTTTGCATAGAACATTTTTCAACAGGAAGAAAAACCAGCAAATTTTTTTTTTTCTTTTAGATCTGAAATTAAAACGAAAAGATTACAAAATAAAACATTCAGTTATAAAAATTGCTCTACCTTCATCATATTGCAAAACAACCACAATAATGCAATGCAATGAAAACTCCATTGCAAAAGAAAAGGATAAAAAGCTACATAGGATACTTCCCAATTTTGCTGGCTTAACACAATAAAACAATTGCAAGAAATTTAGGCACACAATGAAACCATTGATAAATTTTTTGTCTTCATTGCCAATGAATAAATTTGGAAAGCATTTATACAGCAACTTTGCCAAGATGATAGAATAAAATACAAAATAATTTCTTAACAAAAATCTCATTTTAAATGTGCTTTTCATACATTCAATTGAAATTGAGGAAAGGTTTACCTCATTAGATGATACCTCTTGAGATTTTATAGTGAAATTCTTTATTATTGTGATGAAGAATTGCCTCCATTTGGTTTAAACGCTTGAGTTGTGTGCAATAAATAATTTTGCGTAATCAACTTGGAAATACGAATTTAGTGCTTATATTTAAGGCCACTGTTCTACTCTTTCATTCAAACAAATATATTACAGAATTGTGTATTTACGTTCATTTCCGTGAACAGACGAAGTAAATATAGCCGTGAAAACAAGCCCGGTTAATTTGAAATTTTGATGAACTGATATAACGACAACGACGCGCCTCGCAAGGGGCAAAATAATCGAGTGAAAATATTCAATAAACTCTGTCCATATTTTGAAAGTTTAGGGGCAATACCGCTCGTAAACGAAAGAAAGTTTAATGCTGAATTCATTCAGACAATAGACACATTATTCTTCAATAAAAATAAGGCTCACAAGCTGAATAAGAAATGTTTGTAAACAACAAAATATTGTTTTAACAAAAAATGCATTTATAACACGATTTAAACTCATAAAACAAGAAGCCAAGTGGCATTTATCTCTTATATACTACGAGTTTCCATCTTAACAATGGTCTGCTTACCAATTTCTAGCTAAATTCCATCTTCAAAGACGAGTTTCACGAGGAAATTTAAAGTATAACTTCGCTGGTTCAACATGGCTGCGGCATTTCGAACAGAACTTTCTTCCCGCCGAAAGATCCCTGTCACATGATAAAAATATTAATGAAGGACATCAAGGGACCTAAGAGTACAACTTTCAACTACTTTAACATTCAACTTCTATAGGAGAAAAACTAGAAGTTTGCCAATAAATTGATGCAAAATATCTAATTATCGATGAATTGTAAATATGACAAGGAGCACATGGTTTTTGAAAGGATTACATAACTAAATCGAAAAGCCATTTGTCATCACAATCAACAGTCTTCTCAGCAAGATTTGTCCCAGTAACGAACCAGGGTATAGATGATTTCTTCAGCATGCACTGCTAAAACGTTACAAAACCATGAAAAAACAACCTAACACCATAGGGGAATTTCAATGCCCTGTAGGCTGTGAGGCTGTAACCTCTGGTTAAACAACACTTTTTTAATGATAGCTATATTGACTAGACGCCTACACGAAGTCAACATGTATAATTCTATACTACTTCATTTAGCTAACCGTTTGTTCAATTTTATCACGAATGCAAAAATAAAAGGATGAACCGCAACTGAGAATATCCTCGTTGATTTGTTGCTAAAACACGACATTGAGAGCTGTCTTTCCAACAAAGAAATGATTTTTTTTAAGCAAAAAATATCACGATGAATTAGAATCAGACAGAATAATTGAAATGACTGAAAATGTTTGCCAGTCAAAAAACGTCACATTTTGAACTATTTTTATAATAGTTTACGGTATTTTAAAATTATACAATTCTACTTTTCTTTATTGTGCACAGCACAAGTTTAATTCATTGGATCCAGCCACTAACAATACAAAAACTACACAAAAAAATGTACGAAGGTCTAACTAATGTCGAAGCATGCAACGCTGGTACATATGTACGCTAAAAAGTAAAAATTCATCAAGAAACACGGACTTCAATTTCTTGAAAATTTATGTTCTCGTTCTTGTCCAAAGCTATAACTGCGCTGTAGTTTAAACAAGAAGAACTGTTGATGGTATCTTTATTGGTGGTGATTTTATCGTTCATTTCATGTCTATTTTGTACTTTTTGTTCCAAACAATCATTTGTTCGCCAGCTTTCTATGTGTTTAGCGTCATCTTGTTTTTCATTTACTTCATACTTATGACGAAAATCTTTGTCATCGTGTGAATGCTTGAGTTGAAATTGTTCACTGTCGTCTTTCACATATTCATTTGTCTGTTCAGTTGGTGAAACTGTCTCAAGTATCTTATTTTGGTTATTCAATACATTACCTTCACGTTCGACTTTCACAAAGAGCTCAGCACCATGAAAAACATCATTATTCTCGTTTTCTTGAAAACGATGTTCACTTTGAGAAACATAGTCTTCATTTGGACGTATGTCATTCTTCACAGCTCTCTCATACATCTTCTCGGATTCTCTCTGGTAGAATTCCTACAGGCCAACGTACATGAAATTATTTTATAATCCAATTTCACAACCTCAAATGTGCAAAACTATCAACAATAAACCCATTGAATGACAGATGTAATAGCTAACAAAAGTTTAGCTGTTTTTCACCTTTTTATGTTTCAGTTTCTCCAGAATAACGTTGATATCAGCATAATATAACGGTGGATCTAGGGAAAGCTTTTCAAATTTCTGGAATACATCGGGATGCAGAACAAGTTTCTGTAAAATCAGTATAAAACAACCAATCATACTACTATGAAAAGTTTCTTTTCACTTTTGCACTACATTAAAAAATGGTCAAAATCGTTACGCTACAAAGGACGCTCGACTACAATATTCAAGAACACAAGTATAGCAAAATTTCTGCGCAATAAAAAATCATGGTATCATAATAAGTTTTTCAGTCACATTTTACGAATTATATTCCTTTATACGACCATTTCAATCAGTACTCACACAATACACAATACTGAATATCTGTGACCATTAAGAACATAATGGCACAATTCCCACCTGAGCTGAAACGTCCTTCGTCTTTCGACCTTTTCTAATGCTTTTCCTTTTCATACTACGGTTAGATTGCACAAACAATCCACCAAGATTATCATCAGGATTTACATTATATGGTTCTTCTTCAGGTACATCTTCATATTTTGATGCTTAAAATGTAATGTAGGATTGTAACTGTTGTTTGTAAAAAACAAGCTTAAAACTCTTCAAAAACATTGTAACTTTTTTCGACTCCAAATCAAAAAGAGAATTTACAAGTTAACTCGCTTCACAATATATCTTAACAAAAGACAAAAAAATTGCTGAAATAAAATGAGATATTATTTTTTGACAAGCAACCTACGGTTGGTTAAGGTTACTTTCTCACTTCAACATATGTACTCGTATACAACAAATGGTGATTCGTTCATCAGTCAAAAAGAAATTTTTAAATACTGAGTTAAAATGCAAATAGATGCAAGAAATACTTCGATGTGTACTTGATCTGCTTAAGAACATACCTGTGTACTGTGAATTGAAAGATTGCAAATATTGGATCAAGCAAACACAGACGTTCCTTTCCTCTTCATAGCTTGGAAAATTCCACTTTTTCCCTTGTCTGGTAAAATGAACTAAAATTTAGTTGACTGTGCAGGAGTGATTTTTATGACAGTATCAGATTATTTCTGATGGAGATATTTATTTAAGAGGATTATAAAACACCAAACACACCGTTTTTTGTAAAGTTTTGCTAAGCGTTGTTCATCGCGCTTTTTCTCTGCTCGAACTTTTTCAACCATTGCTTCAGTTTGTTTCTGTTCTTCATGATACGAAGCCAAAGCTTTCTGAAAACTTTCTTGAAGTTCTCTTCTCTTCTCGTACAAACTATCAATTTCTGTTCCAACAAAGTAAATACGAAATACGAACGTCACTTCAAGAATATTTCACTTTGTAATTAACTTATCAGCTTAATGAGATAAAATAAACTTATCACATAAAAAATAAAATTATCAGAAGCAAAGAAGTTGACACCAAAAGAGCAAATTAAAAATTTTTGAAGTAGGCTTTGTGCTAATAAAAAATTAAACTTTTTTTTACTAGGCTAACAATTGTCATTACTGCGTTGGTGTAGAAAACCAAAAGCAAAGCACACCTTTCTTTAATGCGTCTCTATCAAGACTTTCTGTCAGATGTTCTTCTTCTGACTCTTTCTTTTCTTCTTTTATTGAATCAAGTGACACTTTTATATCATTCTCCTTTGCTCTGATATCTCGCATTTGTCGGATCAAATCCTGAAACATTCAAATTTATTTCACAAATATTTCCTTATAGAATAACTTATTTAGCCACAAGTAATTTTCCAATGCCGAATTGAGCTGAATCATAAAGGTTGTCCTTAACATTACAAAATACTACAAGAAAAATCCATGATATGGCCTTACGTCTCTTTCACTTCTGAATTTCACTTGTTGTTGACGTAATTGGTCGACTTCTTGCTTTACATTTAAATATTCACTGTAAATAGTCACAGATAACGAACTAAAAATGCATTCAAAGGAAGGAAAAATGCAACAATCAGCGATTCAGAACATAAAAAGGAAATTTAACCTTAGTGTTTTCTTTGATCTCTTCAGTGCATCTATTTCGCTTACTAACTTCTTCTCTTCACTAAGTTTTAGTTGTTTTGTGCTTAAATGTGTTTCCAAATGCCTTTCCGTGAAATTGAAAAAAAACAATTTGTACAAGCAAGACCATGAGATACAAATTAAATAACTACAAAAAGTGTTGGTGAGGCAGGGGGGGTAGAAAACTGAAATAACTACAAAAAAGTGTTGGTGAGGCAGGGGGGGTAGAAAACTGAAAATAGAGAAAGTTAAATGCTGGTCAACAGGGGTAGAAAACTGAAAATAGAGAAAGTTAAATGCTGGTCAATATGACAGGAATTTAGTGACATGATTGTTTTTCGTACTTGATTGCATTGTTTAATCGTTGGTCATCTTTGTGCTTGATATTGGCTTGAAGTTTCATACAAGCTTCATTCTATAAAAAAACATAAATGTATACTATTTTATACTATCATTTAATACCATATTTTATAAAAAGCAACCTAACATTGACACAGCTCTTTATAAGAAACCACCTAGAGCTTATCAGAAGTAATCTAATGTTATTACTCAAGTCCTTAATCCCTTTAAACTCCAGACTGATGTCATCATTAGAAGTGATCTGATCTGTACCTTTGAGTCCCTATCAACACCATTCTAGTAACTTCATCGCGAGAAATTTGATGTTGAAACATGGCTCACTTTGCACTACAATCTAGTGTCTTTCTTATAGGGTATTTTAGTGTGATCATATGCAATAATGTATATAACTTTATCAAAAGTGTTTTGTAAACCTTTTTCCTGACTTTTTCATTAACAACTTTTTGTTGAAACATGGCTCACTTTGCACTACAATCTAGTGTCTTTCTTATAGGGTATTTTAGTGTGATCATATGCATGAATGTATATAACTTTATCAAAAGTGTTTTGTAAACCTTTTTCCTGACTTTTTCATTAACAACTTTTATTTCAGCATCAATGGCTTGCTTTTGCTTCATCTTTTCATCTTTTTTAGTTTTCAGGAGTTGAATTTTACCCAGAAGCTCTTCGCGGTTGGCATTCAAAGAGGGTGTTAACTTTGTTGTCTTTGAAACATCGAATGACTTAAAATTCATTGTCAAGAAAATAACTTAAGAGTATATAAAATCACAAATTCCACAGTCGCAATGCTCAGAGAGAAAATTGAAGAGATCTGTGAACATTTTTTCATCTTATTACTGAGGTATTTCAGGCACTTATATACAATAAAAAAGTAAATTCAATCATCTTTGGAAGATGATGTTAATATTTTAAATAAACTGAAGATATTCTCTAAGTATGATCTTAGATGTGAAAACTTTGCCCAGATTAGTCCATTATTTATATGTAATAAGTAGCGACAATGTTATGCAGGCAGTACAAAAGTAAATAAACAAAGATAATTTTAATTGCAATTTGACAAGATGAATAAAGTAAAAATAATATCAGCAGTTACAGATTTTAGAAAGCGTAAAAGATACCAATAACTTCTCCTTCTCTTCAATCAAATTAGTGTAATAGTCTATTTCCACATTATATCGACGTTTATCCGGTGGTTTTCCCCGTTTTAGATTCCATTTATCCTTAGTATTCCCTGACAAAAATTAATGCAATTTGACAGTTACAGTTCATTCGTCTGAACAGCTAACTCTTTTCTCGTTTTACTGGGAAAAGTGCAAGGAAATACCTCATTGATTTAATGAAGTAGATGGTAGAAACGATTAAATTCATGTTTCAAAGCAATAGACAAATTGATAGAGAATGAAGTATTTCGGCATTTGTAATAACTGAAGAAAATGAAAATTTTAAACTTACCATTTCCATTATGGTTGTTATCAGAATTCTCATCCATAGTTGAAAAATTCTCAGCTTAGCAAAGTAGCAATATTATCTATTGCACGGACACTGTTTCCTGTCAAAAGTCATTAAAAGACCCAAAACATACGCCATGTTGGCTTCCTATCAAAAGACCGTCAGGCCAGGCCACTGGGCCAGGCCGAGAACAGCCCCCGGAATTGCGGACCCAATGGACCAAAAGTGTTGATGACGTTTTTTAACTCTATTGAAATATTGAAATACTATATATAACATGTAAGTCAGTGAAGTAAATATATGACGGCTTTCATGATCATAAAACGACGACATTATGGACAAAAAATTTTAGATTTATTTCATGATATCAACAATTACGTAGGAGTATTAATTAAAGGATCTGCTTAGTTAAATTATATGATTGGCTTCATCTTTTTCTTAACTTCCGACACTTTGTTTTACGCAAAAAATCAAAGTGGCGTGATGTGTTGCAAGATCTCTCTATTTATTATGTCATAAAGGCTTTAATAAAAGGCATAACAAAAATCTTTGATGATAAAACTGTAATTTTCGGTAAATGTGAACAATATTTCTTCTGAATTGAATCTATGTCATTAAGAAATTTGTACATTTTTCTCATGAATGAAAGCCTTTGAAAGAAAAGATCTTCCTTAAACTAATTATGCTTTTGTTTGATTGGATATAAGTGACTATTTCATTATTTTCAACATAAGAAACAAATAAGAAACACGAGATCGAGTAATCTAGTGAGTTCTGATCTTCAAGAAAGAAATGATCTGATTGTTATTCCAGTCTTTACCAGAATATTCAAACTTAAATGTTTACGACTACAATATGATTCAAGTTTGAACTATTTAATACATTGATTCACATTGACTCTTGCTCATAATCTGTCCAATAACTTATACAGTAGTACCGCTTGTATATACAACATGACAATCGTGACATACAACATTTTATAATTTTTCGATTACCCAAATATCATTTATAAAATAAATTAATTTCAACTATGATAAGCTATTTGAAAACTTGTTTCTAAAAAACTATTCATCTCATTAAAGAGATTTATAAATACAACATGCATGCACCATAAAATCTTCCATTGTTCAGTTTGACTTGTAAAAATGTTTTTCTCCTATCAAAGTCAAACACCTGGTTTATATTACAATTTTCCCAACAATCTTCACGTGTCAAAGCAAAGCATGTTTTGTGGTCAAGCACCAGATATTTACTCCACATGCTCCATAGCAGAATAAGTTAACCAAAGAGCACCACATGTGTAAAAAAAGAAAAGATTTTCTTATCCTCATGTACTCTGTATCGTTTTTAACAAGGTTGAGACAAACGCGACCAACGCCGTCTTTAATTCCAAGAGCTTTAACACGTGCAGCCCTCTCTTGAACAATTTGTATGGTACGTGGTCCAAGATAGCATAAATTAAGCAGGCAACACGCAAGGGAAACCATTAAACCAAGGGTCTAAAAAATATGTACGAAGAACTTGATCAGTTAACGTCAGAGAGATTTTTGTGATGTCTAGACCTATTCAACGTATCAATTATCGTATGTTAAATTCAATCTCAGTTTTGCGTAACTGGATCTTGTTTGTCTTAAAATCCAAAGTTTCTGACGCAACACGTAAAATAACCAGCGACATTTTCGTAATAAGGTTTGTGATTGCATCTTCGTCATCGTGTTAAGCGAGATTCAGTTACCTTATATGTCCATGAAATATTATTGATTGTTTATTTTTGACAAATGATGAGGAAGCAGAAAACATAACATTTAAAATTTCAGAGCACACTTTGTGTATAATGACTGGCTCAAGTCCAAGTTATGTCTACAGAGTTCGTTGAAATAAAATCTAAGGTTAAACATGGCTGAATATTCACCTGATAAAAAGTTACTCTGTCATTTTGCCAGGATAAGTCAGTGCTGACAATATGTGTTAAAAGAGCGATGGAACTCAAGAAAAAGCCAGCTTTAAAGTACATGGGGAATAACTTGCTCTGCACAGCTACAAAATCAGTTCTTTTTAACGTCTTGTAAAGAGTAAAACCTGAAAATACAGATTGCAATACATAAACTTATGTGAAATTTTGTTCAACATTCCACTAATAATTAAAAGTCGTGTTGGGAACTTTGGTGTTTTAATACTGAACAAGTATAGAGTACACGTACTTTGCTCTTCATTTGTAGCTATTATGACTTTGTGATTGGAGTTTTTTATTACTTCCCTCCGGAGTAATAATCAGGAATGATTCAGTTTGATGTGCTTACATTTTAAGTAACATATAAAGTTAAAATTGATCAAGGATTTGATCAATTTAGGTCAAGAATCAGAATTGTAAACTACAGATTCATACGGGATTCAGAGAGAGATATGTTGGAATTGTCCTTCTCACCTGAAACATGGACCCAACATTGAATTCCCACCCATGTGGAGAATGAAAAAAGATGAATAAAGTGAACAATATTCTTCGTCGTTATCGAAAAGTCACTGTTTGTTTTACCAGAGCTTGTAGTCAACACAAATGCAACCATAACAAGGAAGGCAAACACATGAGATAGTACGCCATTATGCGTTGGG
Source organism: Xenia sp. Carnegie-2017 (assembly GCF_021976095.1). Taxonomy (NCBI): domain Eukaryota; kingdom Metazoa; phylum Cnidaria; class Anthozoa; order Malacalcyonacea; family Xeniidae; genus Xenia; species Xenia sp. Carnegie-2017. Next base: position 7,944,697 of record NW_025813436.1, on the reverse strand, counting down.
AAGACGGAATGATGAACGGTCAATTTTCTACCCAGCATTCTTTTTTTTCCAAAATAATCTTTCCAATATTTGCTCTTGCAAGTTTTTTTTGTGATGTTTATACACGCACACAATGTTTATAAATTTTTTGGTGGTGTTAGTCTTCTTCAATTGAATATATACCTTAGAATGAAGCTATGCAATGAGTTTCCGGCAATTTAAAGGTTTTGCAATCCATCAACGCGTGCTAGATGCCATGAATTAGCCTGTCTGCAATAACTGAAGGTCAAAGTTCAGTACATCCACGACGCAATCCCTGTGTAAGAGATGACGCTAAAGGAAATATGAGGAGGGTAATATACATGTATGTATTCATATATAGGATACGTTTAATGAGATTATAAAATCATGAGGGTGCATAATGACACGTGCTGTACTCTAGATTTCTTTGCAAATCTGGAAAAAAAAGGAAGTACGAATGAACAATTTTCTCATATTTAATTAATTAAAGCTCACCGACTGTCGGAGCATGAGGTAGATACCACGCAAAATTTTGATCTATCCTTCTGGCTTCAACCACTTGATGTGTACCTAAACTCGGACATGAGTAATTAACTATTTTGTCAACGAGACTTTTCTAGACTTTTCTAGTTAGATAAATCAACTAGCTTGATCGACTAATGTGTTAAAGACAATATTACATGAGAAAACGAACATTTTTCACTTTTTGACAAAAGTACTTCCTGGAAGCTAACTTGGATTAATATAGAAAGTTTTTGGGCCAATATTAAAGCTCAACAACAACTCCCAGATGGTCCGTTTCAAAGGTTCATTTAGGTCAACCAGCTTTGCTTAATGTTTGTTTAAAGGTTAGTTTTTAAGTTATAAATTGATGAATTTTATCAACGGAAGACGAGTTTCTTTACATCATACATAAATAGCTCTCTAGTCATGCATTAAATCATAACTGCATTTGATGAAAAAATCGTAAGCATTTATTTAGTAAAAGCAATTAAAGACGTTTTATCTTTATGAACAAACTATTTGCTACCGCCAGTGGTGGCTTATCTTGCCATTTACAAATCTTTACCAAAGAAACTATGCTCTTCTTTGTCAACAGTATATGACAAGTTGCCAAGGTTTGAAATAAAAAATCGATTAATTGTCTTAATTTGGTATTGCACATGCTTACAAAATTTATGTTATAACTATATTTCCTTCTCAAACCTACATCCTGTGATTAGTGTCGGGATTTCACGTTTTTACGTCTCAGCTGACCAAAACTTCCGCTTAAACAAGCGCGTAAAAGCAACTACAGTTCCAGATTGAAGAATACATTCTGTACTATCGATACTTTTACTTTGAGAAAAACACTGAAAGTCATTGACTTTTTGTTTCCTGAAATGTCAACTACGTTCAAAGACAAAAAAAAGCATGAATAAATAAGAAAAAAGCACAACGGGAGGAGGATGTTAACGTTCGTTTTTGTTGTTGTTGCGAAATTGTTTTAAACGTTTGTAGGCTTGTAAGCCCATGTGCATTGCAGTAGCTTCCCTAAATGCAGGCAACGTTATGTCGTCAATGTGTACGTGTCGTAGTAAACATAAAAAATTTATAAAAACTCAGTTAGCCATCATTGAAAATGAATCAAAATAATACAATAAGATATTTTACATAAACGGATGATTCAGTACTTCCTAATTACATTATTTTTATCGGAATTAGCTTCGCACTAACACCGTTTGTGTCAGTAGCTACATATAACATAAGAGATACAATTGTTCCCACCCACGTGTACGTCATTCTTACATAAATTCCTGACGTCAGTAAGATCTTTCTCAATACGCCAGAAAAACTTCTAAGAATTTTGATTTTTGCTTTGTCATTTATTTCATCTATATAATATTTTCTATCTTCAAATCTATTTCATGCAAATTTCATCTATTTTTTACGGACTTCAGGCAAGATCCTCGAATATTTTTCATATTTGCTACTAATTTGGTGCGCACTTTCCTTTCGTTTATTCAAGAACTTCCATGTTCTGTGAATTCCTTTACAAAGACGACATTCCCTTTTCTATATGAAATGAATAATTCAATAAAAGAGCCACTGGGCTGGTATTACTCAAATCTAAAGATACATGAAAAAAGCCACATAAACATAATCTGACATCTTCAAATCGTTTTGCCTAATTTTTCTGTTAATTTCAGCATTATTAGTTGATTTGTTGTAGCAAATCCTTTTCATAAACTAACTCAACTGCACTTTCGCCAAAATCATCGACACGTTCTTTGAGCACGTCTATTTCCGCGTGCAGCTCGTTCATATTATCGTAATTTCCTTTCAACACGTTTCTCAAGTCTGTTGCGTTATCTTCTGTGACCTTTAGCTCGTCTTCGAGTTCTGCCAGTCTATTTAACAATTGGTTGTTTTCATCTTCTAAAGTGTTTAGTCTTTCAACTAATCTTTCAAGGACACTCTCTTCACCACAACGGACATTAAATATACTTCTCTTCAAAGACTCCTCCAGTGTAGTTTTATTCACGGTATCCTGTGAGACCTTTTGTTCTCTGTTTTCTGATGAAGCGATCTCATTTTCTTCCTTTAGTTTTTGCACCTATGAATTTGACAGGACCTTTTGAATTATTACACTTCAAAGTCGAAATAAATACTATTCATGATTTTTTATTATTACTTATTGACGTGAAGTATAAGTTCTATATAAATATTTTACCTTTTGCTGAAGTTCCTGATTTTTCGGCTTGTTTTTCTTCATTAATTCACCCACATCTGAAACTTTATTCACTTCCTCGTCCCTCTCAAAATGGTTGTCTTTCATCTCCTCCAATGTTTGTTCCCAATCCCTAGATGTTTTCCTAAGTTGCGCGACTTCTTCTTTAGTTCTAAAACATTTCAGTTCTGAAGATGACAAAGTGCTACTTAGTTTCTCTTTCTCGTATAAATCTGTGTAATATTCTTCATTGAGATTCCCCATTTTATCTTCAACATGTGAATCCTGCCAAAAGAACTTTTTTGTCTTCACCTGAAGTGCGATTATTTTCTTGCTAAGCTCTTCTATCTCTATATCTTTCTTTCGACAACTATTAAAAAAATAGAGTAAACTGAAAAAATACCACAATAGCCAAAAATTCCACGATAGCAAAAATGCCACAGTAGCCAAAAAATGTCACACTAGCCAAAAAATGCCACAGTAGCGAAAAAATACCACAATAGACAAAAAATACCACAATAGCCAAAAATTGCACGATAGTCAAACATGTCACACTAGCCAAAAAATGCCACAATAGCGAAAAAAATACCACAATAGCCAAAAAAGAATTTGAAGCCAATTCAACATGATTTATAATTACTTATCATTCCTCACAATAACGTTGAAAATCATACAGATGGCGTTATGAGTTTCTCAATTTAAATACTTTATCATTGTGCTTACCTATCTTTAAGCTCGAGAACTTTCAATTCGTGTTCGTCTAAAGACGCTCGTTTCAAAATTTTCATCTCTTCATCTTTTTGTTCCCAGTCTTTATTTAGCTGTGTATTATCATTAGTCTTGTTTATCCACAATATCTCATTTGTTTTCAACTCCTTTTCTTTGACACGTGAATCGTCTATTGTCTAAAGGGAATGAAAATAAACAACCAGGAACGTAGCAAGGTGAGCTTGAGGTCAAATTATTTTACATTTTAAAGAAAGGAAATGTATAAAAGCATAAATTGTTTTAATTTTTTTTAAATGATGATTTTTAATCATTTGACAAGTTAAGCAACCCCACGGTTCTGCCTTTTTAAAGAAATGACTACGAACGACCAGGGGTAATGGCAACTAAACTTATTTCAAAGTAGAAAATTTTCAAATACTACACTTCTTTTTTACTGATATCGATTTTGAAAATTAACGTAGATAAAAAATAATGCCCACCTGTTTTGAATGAGAAAATTCTTGCAGTTTATTTTCTTGTTGATCAACTGTGATCAAGTCACAGCATTGAGTTTCGTTGATCGAGTTGAACTCTTCTACTGTCTGCTGCTCAATATGTTGCCCTTCACATTCATTTTTAAACTTCACATTGCACTCAAGGTATGCACCTTGTTCAGTCTCTTTGCTTGGTTGCCCAAAATCATGTTGCAGAGCGCTAAAATTCGATTGGCCGAGAGAGCGCTCGTATGCAAGACCTTCTTGTGTGTTTTTCTCAGATGATAAAACCCTAGCTTTTAGAAATGCAATCTCTTTATCTTTTTGAAGAAAATGTGTAAGGTAAATGTTTTGCTTTTTGTAAAGCTCGTTTAACTCCAGTTCAAACTTCTTCAGTTGTTCGTCTCGCTCGTTCACAATTCTTTTTATTGTCTTCATTTCTGCCGACTGTCTATCATCAGAAAGGGCAGAGAACTCAACTGGTTCTTTACACGCTTCTTTATTTTCAGAAAGAGAATTCGTTGTACAAGAATTAGGGATTTGCTGCACTGAGTTGAAATTATTAATGTCAAACTCTAACGAAGAACATGGTGTTTTTTCAAGTTCATAGTCAAAATTTTGAAGACGATCGTGGGATTTGTCTAGTTGCCGTTTAGTAAAAAAAGAAGGCTGTTGAATGAAAGTAATGTCTTCAGCCAACTTTCCATTCTCTTTCACAAGTCTTCTACACTCCATATCTTTTATTTTTAAGTCGTAATTCAGTTGTTTATTTTCGAATAATAACTGCAACTTTTCATTTTCCAACTTTTTGCCTTTATGAGAAGCACATTCAAACTTATCTTCCTTACATTTTGACTTAAGTTGTCGATTCCCAGATTTCAACAAGGTAAGCTCGTTCTCCAGATTGCTCATCTTCTGTCTACAAACTTCTACAACTTCCTGAAGTTTTACTTTTTCATTTGCCATTTCCTTACGTTTTAGACTACACGATTCGATGTCGGAGAGCAATGAAGTCACTTCACATTGTAAGCTGTGTTTCTCAGCTGTAAGATTGCTCAGTTGTCTGCTTTTCAACGTCAAATCCTTAGCATAGTTTTCTGCAAGTTGTTGTTGTTGTTGCAATTGATTTTCAAGAAACATTTCGCGACTGGAATAGGTATGAGCAACTCGTTCAGAAGGAATATGTTGAAAAAGCCCCTCTCCTATATCATTCTTTTCTAATTTTCTTTCGCTAACGGCGAACTCATTCCGAAGGGTTTCCAAACGCAGCCGACTTTCTTGCTCTCTCTTGTAGCTAGTGTTCAACATCGATATCAATTCATTTTTTTCCAATCCACACAGCCACAATTGGTTTTGAGCAGTTTCCAACTTTTTCAGACTACCTACAGGAGGTTTTCCGCTATCATATAAGTGTTTCGAGGTATTTCCCTTGGTCGCACAAGGCGAACCTATTAAGTCCAATAACTTCCGATTACCATCCGGGTAATCACGCTCATATTTCAATAATTCTTCTTTAATGGTTTTAACAGCTTCAATCAATTCTCTGTTCTGTTTTTCAATGTTTTTAATACGGCAAAGAACGGCACCACAAGTAATTCTGGACATAATATATGGCTGGATTCCCAGTAATCATTATTGTGACCCAAAAGAAACGCATCAACATCAGATGATAATTTTCCAACTTTCATGTTGGGCTTGTGATCCGACGAATATCCTGTAAAAGCGCCTTTTGGACGTAGTAAACCTGAAGTGAAACCATAAATAGAACGCAAACGACAAACTTCCTTCTTCACTCTTTCCAATTCGTGATGGAATAATTGAATATCGGATGATGAAATCCCAGACATTTTATTTTCAACATTGATGCATAAACCACTGTATGTAAGGAAAAATCTTCAACTGATTTCCTCCTTTTTCTTACAAGCAACACTCTACACGCATGTCTTTACATATGATGAAATGAAGCTTTGACGTTCATATCATAAAAACAAAAATTCTTTCCTTTTAAAGAGAAACATCAATTTTGAAAATACAACTGCGTCTGTTAAGTCTACCTGCATCATGCAAATTACACGCAAATACCAGTTAAATGTGGCAAAAATGGCGTTGTTTTCAACAATTTACATTTGCAAAAAGTATATATTTGGCAAAACTCGTAAAGCTGTCAAATGCAAAAGAAAGAAAATGAATTTTTTATCTCAACACATAATAATAGCCTAACGATGGGCAACAAACTCGCTGTCCATAAAACATACAGCTTTCAAAACATGACTTCGTCCGGCATAACAAAAATGAACAAAACACGAAGTTCTTTGCACTGTTTAGTCACGCAAGAAGCAAACATACAATTGAAAGTTTTCGTGCAAATTAAAATCGATCATTTATTAACTTCATAAAAATACAGACGAGATATTTAAAGAAAATATTTTACAACTTTTCAAATTTACGAATAATAAGGCATATGAACTTCCTTTGTAAACATTATCCACAGAGTACTTATTCGTTACCAGACCTCCTTAGTTGGCTACAGTATTTCTCGGAACAAAAATCATATTCTCAAATCTCAAGGAATAAAGAATAATTTTATGTATCTCAAAACGAGATGTGGAATTCCTAATACACATCCCAAAGTGAAAGAAAGAAATTATATTTTGGAAGCATACTATATTTTTGACTGGACAAGAAATTATGCCAGTGTAATTCCGTTTCACTAAGCCAAAGGTTCGTAAGTTTAGCGGTTTCGATGAAACTGTAATTTTTCCATTAGTTGTGTTATTGAAGAGTCCAACCTGCACTACCTGCGTGCCATATTAGGAACGGTCTGTTGAAGCCCGCGGGACTCTCCACTAGATTGTTGTTCCTTTTGGCTCCTTCTAGCTTGTCTACGAGCTAATTTTGCAGCTTCCTTTTGTTTAAATGGGACAGCACCAAATGGATCCCTTTCCACGTCAACAAAGGGGGGTGCGGTCTTTGAAAATGGTGTATTTGTCATTGGTTTCCTAAACGGTGCTGATTCAAATACGCAATAACCGTCGTTTTCTTCCCGGTGAGCACTGTGAGACGTTTTGTGAAGCGTCGTACCTCGATTAAAGTTAGCTGACATCTCGTCAGTATCACAGCCAGCGTTAAATGATCCGTCAAAAAACGCGTTTTTCTGTCGTGACGAGTCAAAAACCTCAAATTCACCAGTATTTTTGTTGCTTTCAGAAACCCGAGCATCAATTGGAATCTTCACAGAATTGTTTGGAAAATGTCTTTGAGAACTACCAGCAATAAATTGTGAAGCAGGCGAAGGACCAGGCCGAAGAGCAGCAAAATCTTCATCGCATGTTTCAGTGTTTAAAACAAAATCGTTAGTGAACGGATTCCATTGGGGAAACTTTCGTTCTTCTTCATATTGTGTTTGAGAGGAAGTCATGTGCGGTTGTTGGTAATGATTTGAATGATGAATTGCATTAACATGTGGTTGATGAACGGCAAACCCAACAGTACTTTGAGTCATATTTACATTCTTTTGGATAGACGAGGGATCCGAGCGAGAACGAGTGTGTGTAAATTCAGGAGAGGAGTCTTTAATATACCTTTGGTCAAATGTAGTTAATAACGTGGAGCTCGAGCTCGAGTAGGTGCCTTGCACAGGTTGGTTTTTTATACCTAAAGAGTCGGGCTTATCGAAAGACAAGGCTTGTTGTAGGAGAGTCCCAGACTCCACGCTTGACGACGCATCACGTGACGACACATCAGTGTTACCGGTAGCCGGAGAAACTGCCCCGGCACGCGGACGATTTCGTGCTTTTACGGAGGTGGAGACTGGTTCGAGGGTTGGTCTACAGCAAATGAATAATTTGGTTTTTCTGTGATTTTAAAATAGAGTGTACGAGAAAAAAATCCCGTGAAATGATGATACAAGAATTTGTTATAAAAATAAAGATGAGGAGCGGGGCGTGGTCTGCATCAAAGCACTCTCACCACTGAAGAATGCACAATCTATCATTCAGTAGACACAAAAATCTATGATTGCCAACAAAACTGGTAAGGAAAGGATCCAATAATCAACAACTAATATTCTTAAACTATCAAAACATCTATGTACTCGATGCAAAGTTTTATGACCTTTGCAACACTACATGTTTGTAAATGTAGATCGTCCAGGTTGGTACAATCCTGAGAAGGACTGTTTTTGTTGTTGTTGACTGAAGTTTCGACAACCTTGGCGGTAGTCATCTTCAGAGTCAAATGTAACTAGCTAAATAACCATAACGATATTGAATACATTTGAAAAATGTAAAACATCTTACCTGATTACACTCGACTTGCCAGTCGTAGCAGATTTACTAACATCCTCCGTCAGTTGTTTTGGAGCGTACGAATGCTGAAAGGTTAAAACATAATTTTTTAATCAAACAATTATAAAGAATATCTCAGATATTGGTTAATCTCGACAAGAAAATTTTCGAAAGTCGTCCAACTTCAGCTTACTACACTTCGTATCATTTCATGAAAAGATCGCTTCATCTTTGTCATGCACAACTTATGGACTTATGATGCAATTTGCAAATAATGAAGATGGCCTGTGTACATTTCCCATGGTACATTTGGGATTGACTTGGTACCAAATGTTTTTGTAATTACGATAATCTTCATCAAACAACAGCACATGTTTTCAAAACTTACCGATGGATTATGTACAGGACAATTTATTTTACGAAGTTGAAATGCAATATATGATACTTGATAAATGTCTGGTCGATTATCAGGATCTGGTTCTAACATGTAACCTGTCAAAACAAATGTTTCCACTGTCTAAATATTTATGTAATGCAAGTCTTCATAGCCGTAGGTATCTTATGTAGACGTCGTACATGTTACCACATGTCTATAACGTTTAAGTCGTCACTCACGTATGAGATTGTGTATTTCCTTGGAATATTTAGAGCTTTCGGGAATAGTAAACTGGCCATTTTGGATTGCAAGTACACTTTCACCAAAGGGCATTGTATAAAAGCACAGTTTGTAGAGAAGACAGCCAAGAGCCTGGAAAATACATAAAGACAATCACGCTTAATCAAATTAAGTTGTCGTATACCAATTAGCAGTAAATATTAAAACATCGCTATTTCGTACCCATATATCAGACTTTGTGTAGATAATTTTTCCGCTGTACAAGTCGACCATTTCAGGTGCACGGTACGACTGAGTTGTAAAACTGTAAAATAAAACACGTGTCATATCAATGAATATAATCCTTCACTATCTGACAATATCCTTAGATCCATAGCTACCGTTGTATTTCCTCTTCAACCTCAGATAAATTGCATTCCTAATATACATAACAGATAAACAAACAATAAATTCTTCCACTCATACAAACTTATGTTACATGAATACATGATTTATAATAATTCCAGAAATATAGCTTTTTGACAAAGAAGTACTACAACTTTACCTTGGGGTTAATAGGCGTTGTTGTGGCACTTCCATAATCACAGAGAACGAAATCTCCACATGAATTCTTTAAAATGTTTTCAACCTAATAGTGACAGACAACAATTACACGTAGATCAAGCTGTAAACTAAAATCAAAGACAAAGTGTGTCTATCATTAAATGATGTACTTGATTGATTCATTTGCCTATGGTTTAAATCATTTTTGTTTTCATTAGAGTGCGCTTCTTGGCACACTTGTTTTTAAGCTTATCCCAACTAAAACTATCTACACTAATAAAAGATGTGAAAACAACTTTTCCTATCTTGAATATTAATATGGAAAACGAGGTATTTGAAGATGTCTATCATCAACAAATAGTTCCATGTAAACTTTCAAACAGATAGGCATAAACCTATACTACATGGCACAATGTTGTCTACGTACCTTCAGATCTCTATGTACAATTGGGGGTTGTGAATGATGCAATGCTGCCAGAGCTTCACAAACATCAGTGAAAATCCTCAAGATAATGTCTTCACTAAGTCCTTTGTTAAAGTTCTCATTCATCAGTTGAATAACATGACCATCTGAATGTAAGACTTGACATTTAACACTCTGTATAATGTTTGAGCTTTATACACATACACCACTATAGTGTCTTCAAAATGAGTATCCTTACATACTCCAGTCTATTGCCTTCATCAGGAGTGATCTGATGATAAAACATGAGTATTCTTACATACTCTAGTCTATCGCCTTCATCAGGAGTGATCTGATGACAAAACATGAGTATCCTTACATACTCCAGTCTATCGCCTTCATCAGGAGTGATCTGATGATAAAACATGAGTATCCTTACATACTCCAGTCTATCACCTTCATGAGGAGTGATCTGATGACAAAACATGAGTATCCTTACATACTCCAGTCTATCGCCTTCATCAGGAATGATCTGATGATAAAACATGAGTATCCTTACATACTCCAGTCTATCGCCTTTATCAGGAGTGATCTGATGTCAAAATTTAAGTCCTTATGTACTCCAGTCTAGTGTCTTCATCAAAAGTGATCTGATACTAAAACTTGCATTGTATATATACTTATATTATCTACTTTCATGGGAAAGATGGAAAGTTAAAATTTTGGTTCATATTTTTTAATACCATCAATTATTATAATTTACTACAAGACTCAAATCTTACCACGACAATATTCCATTAAGATCAACAGCTCAAAGATACCATGATTGACTTCTGTGATGGATGAATCAACGTATGTAATAATGTTCTTATGTTGTGAAAGTTTTTTCTGAAAAAAAACCCAGTTATTTGCAATTTTATTCCTTCATAACTCAAGATAATTTAATACAAGCAACTTCAATATCTTTCAATTAAAGAAAAAAGGATCTACATAGCATACTTGTTTTGTTAGCAAGGTAACCTATATGCTTGCCTGATAGAAAATTAAGACATGGTGCATAAAATGTACCACAAAGCCATCACTTATTGACAACCAAATTGTTTATCAAATTAAATATGAACACTGTAAATTAAAGACAAACCATTATTGCTATTTCAAATTTGCCAATGGTAAGATCCTTTTTATTATTTACAGATATACGCTTCAAAGCATAATGCTTGCCATTGTTTGATTTGACAACAAAAACAAGAGAGAAACCACCTATTGAGGAAGAAAGCAAGCAATTAATACAATGTTAAACAACTTTAATAGTCTAGGAAATAGTTTTAAAAGTTTATATAATGTAAGCAAATTGAGTGTAAGTACATAAGAAACAGATCTTTTTGTACACTGAAGGCTAGTAATCAACGAAGAATTTCTTTGAGATTAAATAAGAACATGCCAATTCAGGGAACAGTGCAGTTTAATGATTTATATAATATTTATAAATACAAGTATTTAGTCTTCAAGGACTACTTACTTTTAGTTATGCAAATCATCTAATCTTAATTAAAAAACATGTTAATGTCGACGTCAATGTCTCAATTCATTGAGTTCGAGCATATTTATAAAAATATTTACCAACATTCCTTCCAATGACGACGTATCTCTGAAGTTTACCTCTGTAAAAATTATAACTCCGACAGCATTGCTCAATAGATTTGAAATTTGAACCGCTTAAATTATCGACCATAACGAGCAACAACGTAAAATTGCTTTCGTGTTGAAATTAAACAGTTCAAAATATTTGTGCTTAAAGCAATGCATCAAAGGCATTAATATAGAGTAGGTTGATAAAAATTATGGTATTTTCAATACAATAATTTTTCTTTTGTGCTCAAAAACATTAAAAATTACCTTCAGCAATTTGGTCGTCAATAGTACATTCAACTCGTCCTATTCTGTAAGTCTTGCCGACAAACGCATTCGATGTACCAGATAATCCTTGTAAAAATCGCTTCATTTTGGACAAGACGATAAATAGAAACTTCGTAAACAAATGGAATGGCTTAATACGTTCATCAATGAAAAGCAAATGGATATAGTTAAATTGGTAGCTTTAGAAAAGCAAAAATGTTTTCAACTCTGAAGAACTTTCGTAACTTAGAATAGTAACATTAGTTACCAGTCTACTAATTGTAAGCACGATTGCTCACAACTAAAATCAGGGGGGTCGGTGAAAGGAGGAACTTTGTGTTGTTTCTGTGTATTGTTTAGTGTCTTTAATTAGTGTCTTTGATAAAAGAAATCTGAAATAAAAACATAAGTTCTCATGTAGTCCACTAATCACAGTACTCACTCTGGCGTCTTTCATCTATTTCAAACTTTAAGTCTTACTTCTATTATTCTTGTTCTAACAGAAATCAATGAGCTTTTTACTTATACTTCCTCAATAAAATAACCAAGACATGATCAATTTTTTTCAGTGAAATTCATTGATGGTCAATGTTTGAAAAAATTCTCAAACATAACAGGATCATAATTAAAGCTACCCATAGAGTGTGAGCGTTGAGGAATTGGTTTCACTACTCTCGATGTTCCATCTGCTTTTATTTGACCAACAACAGCGGTTTTCTTTGGCTTGTCAAACCTCGGAAAGAGAGTTGGAGCGAGTTCTGTTTCTTTGAAAAGCTAAATAGTAATAAGATCAATTCTCTCTTAGTTTGTTTGGAAATAAATAAACAACAAATTCAACTCTTATATCTTTTTTATTTAAAAACAGAGAACGTATAATGATGAATACAAAAAGTGAAAAACGTATCTAAAACCAAAGCTGGCATCTTTTATCGATGTATGCAAATACCTTATCTTCAATAGAACGAGATAATTCTGCCACGCTTCCATCAGATCGAGAAGAAGGTAATGGCATCTTTCTCTTCTCTACCTTACGGAGTGTTTGCAAATTTATATAACGTTGCCTTAAAGCAGCTACACCGGGACCTTTAGAACAAATGGACGGGTACTTCACAAGAGGATTTCGAGATACCGGAGGTTGGGCCTCAGCTTTGGATGAAAACACATTTGTCTGTGAAATCTTGCGTTTAGGTAGTTTAATTTTCTCTGCAACGTTGACCGCAGGGTCATTTTTGGTCAGCGTTTTTGGGCTGCATTTGTTTGGTTCGTCAGTTTTTACGATGTTCACAAGTTGCCGACGACGATCATTCAATTTCGGAGAGTCTTGATTTTTAGTAGGATCATGAATGATCTGAATAGTAAAAAACCGAAACAGAAACATAATTAGCAGTGAGTGAAACAAAATGACAAAAATCTAACGCCAGTTGAAAATTTACTTTTGCCTTATTGGGCGACTTGTTCAGATTTGTATTTTTGTTGATAGATCCGTGGTTAGTATTGACAATGGCGTTGGATCGCTTCATAGCATTCCCTGCAGTTTTCATTAAAGTTTCCCTGAGCTTAGCTGTGTTTTCTTGAAGGAGTAGCTGAGGTGATTTTTTACGTTTTTTTGCCATTGCTTCTCTCTTTTTACGCCTTAAGGAAGCCTGTTTGCTCTCGTATTGTTCTCTAATCTTGTATCCTTTTCTTTGTAGTGGCAGTTTAACTTTATTTCGTGGATCTATCTTCTGAGAGCCCATCTTGTCCTTAACTGTCTTACGCTTATTCGAAGAGTAACTTCGCCTGGTTGAAATAAAAAATTGAAATAAAAATAAAATGAAACCAAATGACCATAATCATATATCTTTATAGAAGAATGCCTACGTAGTTTTAAAAACTTTCAAAGGTGAAGTCTGTCCATGCATTGTATATTTAAACAAAATGTTGACGTTCGAATAATATTAGGTATAAAAACAACTATCACATAAGTATTTAATATTTTTTTTGTGCAAACTAATACAATTCAACATTTTTATGAGAAATAAAAGATTCAGTTTGCCACAAACCTGGCAGCCACGGAGCTGATACCTTGAAAACACATTAATATTGCAGAACAGAGAAAGGCCATTGATGGGCATCTTGTGAAAGGTATGACGTCATACACGTTAATTTTTATTGACGTCACACAACTTTATGCATGCGCAGCAAAAATCATCCTATCGAAAGAACGTTTTCATTCATTCCAGAAAATTGAACACAAAGGTAAAGCAGTTCCATGCAAACAGAAAAAAAGAAAAAACTTCAAATGGTTTTGAGTATTTTAGATGACAGTTATTCTTCTCGTACATTCAATATTTAGCAGAAACAAAAAACTTATTCTTTTGAATTCAAAAATTCTACATAAACAAAAGAAGACTATGCATTTAAATTAAGGTTTGTTTTGTCATGATGAATACCGTTTTGATCAGTTCTTAACCTTACGCGCTGTTTTTTTAATTCTGTAACCCAAGTGTTCACCAAACAATGATCAAATTTGCCTAGATAAAAACCAGAATAATTTTGTAACAGCAGACACAAAACACAACCTCCAAGCAGACAAAAACAAACAAGAAAAGCACATCACTAAACTCCATACATTAATAAAGACACCTCGACCGACACTACTACAGGTCTAAACAGACATAAAGATATGCCTAGACAGATATGAAGACATACGTAGACAGTTATCGACAATGTGCCTTTCAGAGATACGTAAAAATCCCCACAGACAATCAAACACTCAATCACACAAATGTAAAATGATATCAGAGACAAGAAAAGACAAAAAGACCACATATTTCAACATATTTCAGGGCGACACAGAGAAGGTTGCGTAAACAGATTTGGTTAGCCATATTTTATACCTTCTGTAGAGTCAAAAAATTCTTGAAGATCACAAACATTCACCGATTCTGTATTTTGATAAAAAAATAACCAAAAACTGTTATGTCAAACATTCCGAAGCAAATGAACACAATAATTCGACAATTTCTCTAAGTCAACTCATGATGGGAAGCTTCGCGTGAATGACGAACCTTAAAGTTACAAGTTCTTGTTATGTACATGCACAGTTTTTAAGAAAATGACAAAATATGATTTTTCCATCATCTTACAATAAATGACTACGTGTTTTATACACGGAGCAATACTTGATAGTAAATGCTCCTCCTGCTTGACAATATAAACATAATTTATTTGGAAATTGCTGTAAAATCGTTTATTTTACGTGATGTCTTTACGTTCAATGTACAAACGCTATGGGATTACCAAACTATTAATGCTGTATGTTTAACACCCCCCTCCTAGAATTACGCTGGGTAGAATTAAAAATCTTTAACTACCTATTCGCTTATGATGACCAAACCATTCGCAATTAGTTTTTGAAACAAACCTTGTTCATATTGATAGGCTTGCAAGATCATATCAAAACGGTCCAGATTCTTAACGAACTTTGCTTCAGGTGTACTTTGTGATTCGTATTCCTACGTTAAAATTGATTAAAGAGCAATACAACGACACATTTTACAACTGACGACAATACAACGATACATTTCAAAGATACATTTCAAAATGTCATATTTCTATCTAGCAGAGAAAAAAGCAAGCAAGCAGTCCAGCAAATATCAAAATATGGGCTAACAATTTTCTACAGTTACATAAATTCTGCCATTTGAACTATCCGTCACATTTGTTTATAGGGCAACTCAGAAGTATCACTTTCTCAGAATTATATCATTATTTTTCTGAGGAAAAAACGAAGCTTTGATATGACATGAAACCTGTGTTACTTTCTTCTCACACAGAAATACAAAATAAACCATTAAATTTCATATACCTCCCATAAAGATATTAATTCTTTGCCAACCTATAACATATGAATTTCATTCATTGAGACATTGATTGAACCAATTGAAACAAAAGTGATCATAATCAAAATTATGTAAGGTCAATCTACAAAAGAAGCGATTAAAAGTGATCCATTAACCTGGTGTTGGTTGATTTACGCTGAAAAGAGGGTCAGTTAAGATTAAATAAAACAAACCTTTCCAGCCAGTCGTGAAATTTTAGTCATGGCATCCTAAACAAGATATAATGCTTGAAATAAGAGAATGGAAACCCATCTTTTTATCTGAAGATGAAGCTCTGAAAGTGCATCTCAATTACTCAAATATATTCGAAAACAATAATAATCTTTACATTTTCCTGTAATGTATCCCATGTAGCCCCAAAGTTCTTTAAACAGCATGATCAAATGATACAAAGACTTCATTCATTTATGTACTAACTTGTTCCATGGCATGTTTTTCCTTTTTACTCACTCCACAGAAAGGCGTTATATCACCAACAATGCATTCTGCCATGTCATGCACCAATGCAAGTTTCAAGCAACTGGAACAAAATCAAGCAATTTGCAATGAGATAAATAGCAAAAAGAAAAAAGGAAGAAATTACTATGAGACCTAAAAATTTATTGATGTCTCGATTCTACAAAGTTTAAACTTTTCCAAATCATGGCTCAAAAAAGCACTCTTTTATTGTTCAAAATTTATACAGTCAAATTTTGATTTAGTAACCAGGAACTTTTCAAAAGTTCTGCCTCTTCAACCGACTTATTGTCAATTTCTTTGAATAACTTTGGGGCAAATTTTATCCATCAAAAGGTTGTAAAACTGTACTTTGAAATGTAAAGGACTTTCTATTGGTTAAAAATAAATAATGAACCATTATCTCGTACCGTTCTCTGCTCAAGTTGAGATCTTCTTCATCAATGAAAAATGTCATAACAGCCATCATGTACATGTGATCTGCAACATGTTCAGGATTTGCAATACCAGATTTCACCCATCCTGTCCTCTTTAAAGACTATGTAGAAAAACCAACATGGTAGGTTTACACAGAATGAATTCGAGAAACCCAAATTTACCATAAGCCTGAAACTATTTGAATGAAATTATCAAAGGAACTGGAAATATTTTTAAAGTAATTATGGTAATCACTATAACATACTTTCAACTTGCTAACAACAGTCATGAACTGCATTATATTTTGCGTGGATTCAGCCATTTTTAAAGCACTCTCGAGTCTACAAAACTTTGTTTTCTTCTCGAGAATAAACTTCGTCTTCTCCCAAAGGTAAAAGCAAGCTGAAATTTTATCACATGAGCCTCCGAACATACGTACATACCTATAGCGGTTTCTCCAAACAAATTGACTACAGTCAAGAAGCGCTGATGTTGGAAAATGGCGAATATTTTAAAAACATGCACTTATGGAAAACTTTTACCAAGTTATAATTGTCTTAAATTGTTGTCAAGGACGCTGAACAGTTCATCTAGCAGTGTAGTCGAGGAGG
Source organism: Xenia sp. Carnegie-2017 (assembly GCF_021976095.1). Classification (NCBI taxonomy): domain Eukaryota; kingdom Metazoa; phylum Cnidaria; class Anthozoa; order Malacalcyonacea; family Xeniidae; genus Xenia; species Xenia sp. Carnegie-2017. The sequence goes on along the minus strand of NW_025813436.1, from coordinate 7,927,673 downwards.
ATAAGTGTTTCGGCAAAATGTTTAAAGAAACTGCATTTGCCAAACTAGGACGGCCCTATGGAAAGATTGTGGACGGCAAAATTATACATATTGTAAAAGATGATTTGTACATCGATTTTGGTTGGAAATTTCACGCTGTAGTAAAGCGTCCATCTAATAAATCTTATAGGTACTGTTTAATGGGTGATGTGCAATCTAGATCATATAACTAAACTTTCAACACATTCTAGTTGTCTCAGATCTCTGCAAGCTTGAGCCTGCATAAGTTGTTTTGATAAAACTTTAGTTACAATGCATTTGCAATCAAGTTTCTACTGCACCTCGGGTGCATCTGAGATTCTTTTTTCAACATCAGATTCATCTTCATCTGCCATTTCTAGATGTTTCTTTGAAACAAAGTAAAACTACAGTCATCTATATAGATTATAATCTGATTATCATCTCAATGCAAATGTCGTTCGTCAATGTGCACCTTTGTGAGACAAAGTGAATATGATCTAGTATTCAACAATCATTATGTTGAAATGTGTACAGATTTTTGATTGATTGAGTTTCATTATTAGTTGACTAAAGTCCTTGGCTTTCATGTTTCTTACGACACGTCTTGATTTGAAAAGCAATTTGTACAACTTAAGACGTCACATCCTGCGAATTTTAAGTTAAAAGAAATCCCTCCTGTAGAATTTACAGGTGTATTTCACTAACGAAGAAAAATATGAATGCTTTTTAGACGGACCTACGAAGTTGGTGATGCTGTTGAAGTAAAGATTAATGACCTTGAATTAACAGGACATTTTCTTGGACAGTATAAGAGAATAACTTTATGCGAAGCTGATGTGTGTTTACACAATGAGAGTTAGAGTATAAAGAATATCAAGCATTTTGGAATTTATTCGTAAATTATACTTTTCATATTTTTCTTTAATTAACGAACGTTTAAGATCCACAGAATTATGTGTTTACGCAAGAAACGTGATACGGAATTGAAATTTTCGTCCTAAAGATTTTCACGGCTCTTTTTTCTTTCAATTCATTTCAAGGGCTAAGGAAATTACACTCCTTCTTTTCTGGTTATTTGAGCTTAAAAATGTAAAATAGTGGTTCTGAAATTCACTTTATAACCATATTTGCAATTCAGTCATGTTGTTTATCTAATACATAACAATATTTATATCAGTGTTACTTTGAGCACCAGCCGAAGTTAGCGCGCAACATTGTTTGGTGAGTCCCTTGAGATTGTTGCAAGTCACGGTTGGGGTCATGATCGTGCCTCAAATCTCGTTTTTGCTTTCAAAGTCAAGAGCAGTAAAAATGTAAAAGATCGTTGTTTTGATGCATTTCATGACAGATAAAGATTTTCCGACAGCAGTAGCACAACCAGCTCGAAAGTTTTAGACTTTCCGTGTAAATTTCAAAACATTATCACTATTGGTTTTGGAGCGAGTGAACTGTGAACACAGAAAAATTCAAACAGAAGGATCAAAAATGGAGAATGTTTACACTAGGGGGGGTGTTTACATGAATCCGGAATGAACTCATTCCAATTTAAGAGAAATCCTATTACATATTTACATGAATCCGGAATGAGTTACAACTCGATCAGGATCGAAATTTAGTTTTAACCTCATGTAAACGCGTATAGAGTTTCATTCTGGAATGAGATTGTGATTAATGACAAAGCACGCATGCACCATGCGTATTGTCTTCTGGGAAATTGAAGCTCGTAAGCTGAATGGGCTAAAATGAGTGCGAAAAAAAGCAACAATTAGTTTCATGCAAGCATTAAGCTATATTAACTCAGAAACGAAAGAAAAGAAAAGGGTTGTTATAATGTTTAAGTTCGTTATCTTCAAAATTCAAAATTCCTGCGAAAAGTCAATCCTTGTGTTGATTTTCCATGTAAACGTGGATTGACATCACGTTTCCGATTGGAATTGAAAGTCATTCCGGATTCATGTAAACACCCACAAAGAATAAAGAATAAAGAATATTTAACACAAAGAATATTTCTCACAAAGAATATTTAACCAAGCAAATTTACATTTTCCTGTACAGTTTACATATACACAATCGCTAAAATCGTCATTGAGCATCATTCTTTAAATTCTTCTGATGAGATACGTGCGCTAACGTACTCATAGTGATGCTTTTCATGATGAGATATGTGCGCTAACAAGAAGTTACTCATAGTGATGCTTTTCATCAAAAAAATTATGTACAAAAAATGTTTGGATGAGGCTAGCTTACGTAGTTATGTCCTTTTGCAACAATATTCATTCACATAATTACATGCATGCATTTGTTAGTTCCAAGTAATTCTTTGCATCCACTGTAGCTACGAAAATTTGCGGAAGACGAATCTCGATTGCGCAAAATGCTATTTATGGGTAGCACGTTCGTTCCATAAAAGACAATATATAAGGACGAATTCTGTTTGTAAAAGTTCATACAGTTATAGCAAGTTGAAGATATCTAGAGAGCAGCTCAAGAAGAGTCAAAGAGAAAATGTATCCATTGATAGAAAGGGTAGTAAATGACGACAACGATCAAATTGGATGGAAAAAATTTGCAATCAAACAAGGCTACTTGATCGAGTTTCAAAGTGGCAAAGAAAGTTCACTAAAAATGCATTATTTTGTTCTCACAAAAAGTGGATTGATTTCGTTCGAACAGCAACCGATGGAAGAGACAAAACCGTTACGTTTCTTTCCTTACGAGCAGTTATCCACAATACATCTTGAACAATTCCAATTGAGCAGCATAACGTTGTTTTGCATTTATTTGAAGAGCAAAAGAAGTACTGGCTTTACACTTTGTTTCAACTGCAAAAGTGAACGCGATGATTGGCTCATGCTGATGATGACATCATTTTTAGAAACTTTAGCAGTGACAAACACAAGCTATGTTGAGAGAGATGAAGAGAAGGAAATTGGCAAACACAAGAAAGAAAGGGATAGTTCACAAAACTATAGTAGACTAAAGCGAAGAAAAGGACCGAACGGCAGCATAAGAACGTCAAAGTTGAATAACACGTTGGAAGTGGAGAATGGAAACGGCAGAACTCAGCTTAATGATAGTGAAAATACATTAACGAAGCCTCTCATGGAAACAGAAAATAAATCTAACACGAGAAATGGAAGAAAACGCAAGTCGAATCAACATAGGAACACGATTTCCCGTGATAGATCATTTTTTCAAAATCTTAATGAAAACAAAAAAGCTTTGTCTATTCAAAGAAACATTAATTATTCAACAGACGAAAGCAAGACGCACGAGTCAAAACAAAAGTGTAGTATTTTCAAGCGATTCAGCTCAAGATTTCGGTTACACACGAATCCTTCATCAAATTGAGTACCCTCGGTAAAACGAACTCTATATCTATACTATAAAAATTACACTTAGTTTGGAATTTTTTGTATGATAGTATATCTTCTTATGTCGAAATAAGAGATGGAACATAGATTTACTAACTACAAAATTAGCTAGGAATACACGAAGTTTTGAGCTTGAAAACAAAAGCAACTTCGTTTTCTTATATTAAATGACATTGTTCTTGAAATTCTTCGTCGTGAAGTTCTCAAGTTCGTTGCTAAGTTCAGATTTACCATAGCAAAGACAATGTTTCTAGTTTTGTAAATTGTAATAACAGTTATAAGTTATGAATAGTATTTTAGATCAAGTTAATAAATCAAGAAATTGGAAGAAATTTGTTGTGAATCAGAAATAATTTTTTGAAGAGTATTTAATATTTCAGTATGATAAAACATACGGTCATTGATAGGGTAAACTTTAAATATAAGAACACCGAAGAAAAGCAAATCTTATCGTGGGAGATTAGATATCCCATTTGTTTGAAAAGTTAGTTTACAAAGCTTAGCGACAAGATGGCAGACATCCATTTACACATGAAGTTGAGTTCATATAGCTATAATTTACCCAAAATGCTGTTTGATCAGAGTAAACAGTTAAGTTACAACTTATGACGTCTGTATGCTCAAGTAAACATATAAGAAATGTAGTAACTGTAGGTGAGTTGAATGTTTCGTTTACGCTATACGAGATTGCTAATAAAACAAATTTTCTGTATTATAAAAGTCCTAGTAAAAACACAATTAAATGAGCTTAATAGATTAAATAATTAAGCATTTGCTCCAGACCGCTATTCCTTAGAGTAAACGAAAGGATATTCACGAGAAAAACAGCCTTATAATCATACTTCAAAACTTCAAAATAGAACACTAGAATAGTAGTGTTTCCAAAGAAGTATTACTAACAGACTGATCAAAAGAAATGTTTGAGAGTATTAAAGAGATAATGTTTTCTTTGAGACTATTACAACCAAATTACGTGCTGCATTATAGTAAATTAGAATGATTTCCGCATTCGAAAATTTCCTGCCATTGGGTGGCGATTTGCATTAGCAGTTTAATGTCCCTTATGTGTTACACACTTTTATAATTGGAAGAGTTCAAATATCCTGTAGAAGAGAACGAGGAAGATAGATACGAGACAAGACAATCACATATGTCAATGTTATATCTCACGAAAAAAGAAAATTTATGCTAATCCAAATTATGCTAATCGAAGAGGTAACGTCTTTTGAAATGGATCTTTCTAGCAATTGAAGTTACTATAGTTTAGAATTGGACACCACTAGAGCTTTGAGGAACTTCCTTTTCGTATGACGCGTTTCCACTGCAAATAAAAGAGATTATCTTTAGATTAATCGTAAACAATTCATGAATGTTCTCGTTGTCATAAACACAGCATTCCATCAACGTAGTGATGTAAAAAAGCTCAACTATAAAACAGTGATTGAATAACTTAAACATTCACAGCAAGTAGTTATTGAGATCACACGACTTAAAGAAAACAAAATCTAAATAAAAACACAATGGGGGGAAATGTTACAGACCATGGAGAATATTATAAAACAGAACGTATATTTAGACAAGATTATTTGATCAACTTTCAAAAAGGACTTTTAAAATCGCCAAAACTACAATACTTCATAATTGTCGACAGCGGACTACTTGCGTTCAAGGAGAGACCAGGGAAAATTGAAGACGAGACAAAGCTGCTTGGATTCCTGCCGTACGAGAAAATCTTGTCGATAAAGCTCGACTATATAGAACTAGACTCGTGTAAATTAAGTTGTATGCAAATGATGAGTAAAGCGGGAACCATGTCTACACTTGCTTTTAAATGTAAAGAAGATCGCGATGATTGGATGATGGTTATCATGAGATATGTTTCTGAAATGCTTTTACAAACGAAAGCATTTCAGAAATCCGATGAGCAAGTTTCAATTTCAGAAGAACGTTCGTGCAATGATTTGAAGCGATGCAAAAGCAACGATGAAATGAATCTGAGTCACAAACGATGGAAAGAAGAGAAAGGAAGCATTCAACTCTCAAAATCTTTAGACATTTTAGCTTTACCTGAAGTAACAGATACGGCACTTTTTATTCACAATGCACAGATAAACAGTGGTACTCCAGCGGACAGCAAGGAAAACAACTTGTCACCGGGATCAAGAAAGCGTAAATCGGAACCAGAGATTTATGAAGATCTAACCATGTATCTTAGCAACGGAAAGCACGCAAGAAAAGATGATACTGCAAAAACACCTAACATTTTACTGAACTCTTGTTGTTTTGAGCATCGTGATTCAATTGAATTAGAGGCAGAAAAAAAGCTTAAAAATGCCATAAAACACAATAAACGGAACAATGTGTTTGCAAAGTTTCTAACTTATCTCGAAAACGCCCTCAACACAGATGTAGAATGTACTCCCTTTATTCAATGAACAATTCATTACGGATTTATGATAAGGAATATTAGATAGTTTGATGGTAGTAAAAGATTGGATACAACTAATAGAGAACCATTTCGTTCTTGTCTTTGTGTGTTGTTTTTCATCGCGGAACTTTGTAATTTAATCACCCAGAGTGCATTATTCACGTGAATACATAACTTTTCTTTTCTAAACCAATCACGTGTACATGTTTATATATAATATATATATATAGACTGCAATGCATGCTATGTGGTCCATTAATTTACATATATATCAAAGAAAACATCTAAGTAAAAATAGCAAAGGTATGCTTGCTATTCGATCACAAATTAATAAAGACAACATACAGAGGAAAACACACAACAGTATAGACGGCAGTCAACCATTTTAAAGAAAGTATTTCAATAAAATAAAAACAGAAATTAGTCAACGATGTTTTCATTTTGGAACATTTGTTTTGCCGTTATTGGTGGAGTTATTGTACTTCAAGTTAAAGCACATATAACAGCCCGTAAGTATCCGTACTATATATATATATACATACACTAACGTAGCTACATTTTTTAACCAAACTGTAAACTTTTTGGCACCATCATTCGTTCGTGACATGCTTCAGAAGCATCAATAACTCAATAGCTCAAGATGGGTTCACACCAGAGACATCGTAAATTCCACTGACTTACTTTCAACAAAAATTTGATGAAAATGTTTTGTTTGTTTTATTATCGCTAATGCTTGCCTTCATTTTTGTATAAATTAATATCAATAACAGATTTAAAAGTTTTGTCTTGAAAAATTTTTAAATGAATGAAGTGGTAATTACGATGGAAAGAGTAACTTCATTAAAATGTATCACAAATACTTGGGCACAAGCACAAAATGTTATAAAGTCAGAATTTAGCCAACATGACGTCGTCAATTCTTGTAAATAACATTTACCTCTCAATACCCAACTCAAATCTTAATTGATTTAGCTAATTTGTGGGATTTCGTAATCATTAAGAAAATAATTGCTTTTTCTATGCTGAATGGCAACTATAGCACCTATTTTCTTGGCCTGTTCAAAATTTTCACATTTTTTACTAGGGACACCTGTTTACAACGATTGCGTCACGTTCTTCCAGAAGGCATGCAATCCGTAAGTTCATAATTTATAAATTTTGGTGAAAAAGTGAGAACAACCGTTTGGGGAGTGAAGAAGAAATCTTTGAACATAAATATAATAGTTTCAATACGTTTGCTTATATAAACCAAATTTGTTAATTTATACTGATGAAGAGATGATTTTAAATGAAACGCATCTTCCATACGCTTTTATTTTCATACGTTACAAAATCTTAGGTTGTCAAACATTTTACCCGTATTGATCGGCAATAGAGATTGCATTCAAAATATGAATGCATATTTATGAAAAAAATGTAGAATTATTTACATGGGACTCTGAAGCATGTTTCCACCAAAAGATAAACTGGAATGAATAGTAAATCATCAGAGTGTTTTTTTACTCGGTCATTTCGATATTTTTGTCAGAATTGTCACTTCAGATAGAGCTACAGGTCAGTGATTGATCAAGCAGTGCTATGCGATCCGAGTTCTTCAAATTAAGTACAGTTATCAATAAAAGTTCAATGGAATGCGTAACATAGTTGAATTGCAACTGCAGTTTAACTTTTCAAGTGACAAAGCAGCTGGTCATTACTTACTGAAAGCAAGAAATTCCTCAGGATCTGATTCTGGATCTCCTTGCAAACGAGAAGCAAATCTCACAATGTGCCCTCAATGGTATGTGGTATTTTATAAAAAAATTACCACCTTTAAATCCAAAGTCATTTCTAATGATACATTAACGTATTTTCAACACAGCTTGATTGTACGAACGTTGATAAATTTGAAAGATCACGCATGTTTAGTTTTTGTGTAGTATTTCATAAATATGATTAGAATTACCAGTGTTTTTTATCTTTGTACCTGGAATTACAAGTGTTTTCTATCCTATTAGGCATTATCAAGAATATACACATAAACGATGATTTAGGATGAAAGATGATTGTATTGTACGATATTGAGAGATATTTTGTCCCATAAAGGATATTTCACTTAACTTTGATCTTTTTCTTAACAGCGGTGGTTCTGGATGCACAGGAGATGGATGGACTTTTGTCGCACATTTTCATCCGAACAATTCGGTAGGTAAAGAACTTAGTCTAAAACTCATCAAAGATCATTCAAGGAATAACAACTGTGCAGAATTTACGAACCCAAGTTTCAACATCTAATTATTTTTTATGAAAACATTTTCTGGAGTATTTATAAGGAATCAAGTTTCAACATCATTCATCCCATAACTCCTGATGAGGACACTAGACTGGAGTATTTATAAGGACTAACATATGATCATCATAATAACTAAGAAGAAAAGTTCTCAAGTTTGACAGGGCCCTTTATTTATAAATTATTTTCATGGAGAAATTTTGTAAAAAACGAACAAGTTGATCGGTGCTACATCACTCAGATAGTATCTTTCACCATCCACTGCAAGTTTACTCACTTAAGCTTTTTTTCAATCTTGCCGCAATAGCTTTCACAAAGAAACACGATTTTGAGATTCGTAATAAGCTCCAATATTTTTTTCATCTTTCCAGCATGCAGCATACGACTCAGAGAGATGGACATCAAAAAGTCCCAGCTTACAATATTCGAGTGCAAATGTAACTGAAGTTTGTCTTGCAGTTCGAAACAGATTGAAACTACAATTTCATGTTCAAGCACCTTCCATGCGAAGTCTGTTTTTCGAGAAAAAACTCTTATCAAATGTACCACTTTCCACGTGGGTCGATTCACTAAATGTGCCAAATGCAACCAAAATGCATCTACTCACTACACCCACATCTTGTTATGAAATCGGTTTTAATGTTGGAGACTCATATGCCAGACATCCAATATTTGCTCGTCTCGGAGCTGTCACCGTTAATGGAACTGGTAAGATTGGAATTGGTTAATCTCATTTCCGCCTTGTTCCAACTTATGAAAACATCAAACTTTATTTTGTATTCATTTAAGGCTGTGAATGGGCACCATCATTTGGCATTGGTATTGGTTTAAAAATTGGCAACGTTGGTTCATATGGTTTCCATGGTCTTGTTCAAGGTGGAATGCCAGTAAACGAATCTCACGTTGGACATCTTGACATATACGTTCGCTCGAAACCATGGCAACCTCGCAGTTACATGGAATAGCCAACAATCACGAGTAACTTTGTCCACATACTTGGCAATTTAAATGATTAGCACACTCCATATTAGTACCAGTGCAATTGATAAAATCGACACCCTTTTTAATGGTATATTTATTGTGATATTATATTGAGCAAAAAGTTTTTAGGTATGCATTTTATACTGCACCCGACATTTTAGTACTTAGAAAAGCATTATTAATTAAAGTTACCACAGCTACTCTAACTATAAATACATATATCTAAGAATAGCATGCTGTTAAGAATTAACCATGCAGAGTAGACGGTCAAATACACATTTTTCGTGAAGAGAAAAATACATGGAACGACTCAACTCTTAGCCAACAGTTTGGACATTCGGCGCTAACAGCAAGTATTACACACACAAAGTCCTAAAATAAAAATTCAGTCTCATGATACTTCTAAACATAGGATACTCTTTTTTATGAGAGGTCTTTCATCCATGATTTCCGACAAGCAGAAGAAACGGAAACAGCTTGTATAAAAATAATTTTCAGCGGCATGTTTAAACAGCTCTTGACTACAATTACATTCCGAATCTCATTTGAGAAGTTTCCAGTCTGTCTGTGTGTGTGGTCTACAACTGAAGGAACAATATCTAAAGCCTGTAGGTCTTTCACTTTTCATAATTCTTTTCACCTCCAAATGTTTGTCAAATAAGGGTTGTTTTTTGACATTTAAAATAAGACTTCAACATGATTTTGGAATGATGAATGCGATTAACATTTACTAGCAATAAAAATGCTAAATACAAATTATGACTCTAACACCCGCAACAAACGGGAGATAACGACAATAAACTTATGTGACTTTGCTTGACCTTTCTACAACTATTGCCTTCATAAAACATGACAAAGCGATCACATGGCTCCAACAGAACAATTAATACAAGTACACATTTGTTTACAAGGTGTGGTCAACTTAAAATCTTGACGTCATGTCCTGACTTATATTTGAATGTAACAGGTGCTCTTTGCTTTTAGCACGAAAAAACCATAAAACGCACAATTTATAATTGTTCGAAGTGTTGATAGTTAAGTAAATGAGTCTTAACAGACTTTTGTTGTTACGCAAGCTATTTTATAAGCAAAATTAACGACATAACACTGTGAGGTCTGAGATATTTAACAGTATTCAGAGAAAGAATGGTTTCAATTAATGTATACTAAAGAATTCTAATAGACATGTTGTCCAATTGATACTCAGGTTTGAAATGAAAAGTGGGGTGGAACAGTCTTGACCATTGACAAATAACATGTCTTGAACAGGTCTTTCGAAATTAGGTTTTTTGGTTTATTGGGAAGCACAAAATATGAAAATTCACGACTTTGAGCGCCGTTACTATGAAATTTATCAAAATACAAGATGCTCCAGCTGTAACTTATCAAAAGAAATAATCAACACAAAAAAATACTACGATTATAGTTTGACGATTATAGGCTACGATTATAGTTTAACGATTTTTATCATATCGATTTAGTTCTCAAGTTAAGGCATACAGCGAACGCCGTCCAAGAAAAAGAAAGTTGGACATCTCCAAGTGTAACTATTCTTTAGTGTAATTTAATGACGACAGTGAAACGTGCTGAAAGGAATTTCATTTCGAAACACGTCACAAAAGATAAGGTGATACAGGTGCTATTAAATCTAAAAGGCATCAGTTACTAACATAAATTAACGACTGGACGCCATCTACTACAATCTGACATTAGGAAAGTGAATGGATATTACATACGGATTGCCATGTGCCAGAGAAAAAAAGTTCCTACTTTTCAGATAAAGGGAACTGTATACATATGCATAGCTACGCACAAGTAGTCAATAATGAAGTGACTCCTTGCTATACTATAATTAGAATATTACTTCATCGACTGAAAGAAGCAGTTGTACTTCACAGAGCAATTTTCGTTCAATGCATTAACATCAGAATCCCAAAGATAATACATTGGTTTATTGTATGAAAATGTTATTTATAAAAGCATGTACATTCATGTAGCAGCTGGAGACATTTCCCATGTCAACTTTGATGAAACATTTCTCATGGCTAGGTTACGAGAACAAACGGCAAGCCACAATTTCATGGAATTCTTTAAGTTTAACTTAGACTCTTGATGCATTAGGTTGTAATTTGTACTCGTCTTCCACAGTATCACGATGATCTTTGCTCTCTGAATTACGTATTGATTCGTCGTCCGGTGTGCCAATAAATGTCTGCGAAAATTACGGTTTGCTTGAAACCTCTGCATGGCTTTTTTGTTTGCACGTCATAGCACTGGTCATTGATTCATTCATTATATCGTCAGAATGCTTCAGTAAAAGTGCTAAGACAACTGTTCCATTTTCCCAGTTAATTTAAAACGCGATCTTTCTCACATGCAGACAATTCAAGAAAGAGATAGCGCGCAAAACTCTTTCTGTCATATTTTCTAATTAACATGTTGATCAACAAATACGCTATTGAAAAGGACTTGATATAGTCGTATATTGTTAATGTACGTATTTGGTCGCGTGTTCAAACCTCGAACGAATTTTCGAGAAGAGTGTGGTCTTGTTCTTGGAGTCAGTCTTATTCCTAAATAATGCTTTCGCTTTCACAACAAGTGAATCTCTGTGCTCAAAATCACAAGAATTGCCAAAAAGTTGTTCTTTGCTCTTCGCGAGCCAAGCGCTTGGAAAATTCGAAATGACGTTGATATTGGGCACAGACTTTCGTTTACTAGTGTCTGCTGACAAAATGCTTTGTGTTTGGTCTTTTGAGCACCTCAACAAAGTTGAGTCGTCTGATGAGAAAACACATCTGTTGTTTGTTAAATCATGCAGAGCGAGAGAATCATACGATTTTGACTTCTTTATGCTTCCCTTATCGTCCTTTCTTCGTTTAAGTCTCAAATTTTGTCCACTACTATTACTCCCGGAGCTTGTTGTGCGCTCGACCAATTCTTTTCCAGACATATTGAAATCCAGCTGTTCTAGCTGACTGCAGTCTCCAGTAACAGATAATTTGTCATGAACACTGAGACTTGCGGGTTGGAAGTTCCTGAGGGTTTTACCTTTGCAATGTTCAGTTGCAAGTTTATCTTTCTTTGGGATAACATAATCATTTAGATTGTCATGTTTAATCTCGTCCCAGCATTTGGAAGTCCGGTCAAAAACATGTGTGGTCAACAATGACTGTGAGAATAATTCCATCATTCCACACATCCACTTGTCTCTATCTTCCTTGCGATAAAAGCCAAGAGTAAAAGTAGAATTATTCTTACTGGTCAGTTGCATGCATGAAAGTTTAGAGTTGTTCACATCATCTTTGGGAAGTTTTATCGAGGATAACTGCTGAAACGGTAGAAACGAGAGTGGTTTTGCGAAGCGATTCGGTTTACCCTCGAATGTCCATAAGCCATCAGCTGTCAAAACGAAATATTGCATTTTGGGTGCTTTCAAGAGGCCGCGTTGAAATTTCACAGCAAATCCTTGTTTTACTGAGTCTCGTTTCCAACACAACTCTTCGTCACAATCGGTCAAACTTAATTCTTTTAACTTATCCATTTGAGAATTTCACAACATGAAATGGAACTAATACGTTTTCAACTGATGAATGTCTAATATGCGCTTTCGTGAGGTAATTGTGAATAATAACGGCTTTTCCAAACACCCATCCGCTTTATAAGGAAAGGCCAGGGTTACACAATGACAGCACTCGAGATTAATGAGATTAATATACTTGAATACACTTGAGTATCGGAAGATCGGGACACGTTCGACTTATGCCGTACGGGAATCGTTATAATGTTGGGCAACTCTCTGAGTAGACTCTCCAAGGTAACGCCACAGAAACTTGCATTACGCAAGAAAAGATTTTGCAAAATTTATCTCGAATGGTAAAAATAGTGTTCGACTACTTCCTATGACGTTCATACTTTTTCAATATTACAAAAGCATTTCTCGATTTCGTATAGAAATAACGAAAATCAAATTTCATATGTGGTATGAAAATACGAGAATATTAGCATTGAATTTCCTGAGTTTATCTTTAAAAAGCATAACATAATGACAAAGAGATTTTCACTAATGCCAGCCATGTTACAACAACAATGAAGAGAGCTTTCATTGTTTCATATGAAGACGCGACAACCACGTGGTAAGCTCTGAAACTGAGAAACGAAGATTTGGAGGAAGATGTTTTTATTTCAAAAGTTTAATGGCATGAAATCTGACAATTTTAGGCTTTACCATTCTCACAATGATTTGTTGTAGATTTACTTGAAGTACACATGCCATGGTAATATTTCTCTTCGCACGTCTATTGCTAATACATTTAGTCTCATTTATCATATAAATAAATAAAGTATAAGCCTTTCGTATTTAATATGGAATATTCTCGGAGATGTATACTTAGTTAGGACCTGTACACTGTATACTTAACGAATTTTCGTGCCTTATAAAGCGTCATCTTTCCTCTGACTACATGCGTCACACGTTTTGTAAATGATGGGTTGTCAAGTACCCACTCAAACAACAAAAATACCGACATTTGCAAGGATATGAAAATAGAACAAGTATATCTCCATACAACACAACACAACAGAACTTCAAGGTTATCGCAACTTTAAATGTTCTTGTCTTATTTATTATGGAGAGCATATGATTTCTATTTTTTAATTCTATAGTAATGATTTTCTCAATTTCACATATAAATGCAATCATACGGTCTTCAGTTACAGTTTCTTAAAATATTTCCTATGTTGTGTACATCTATACAGTGTTTGGCAAGTTTTATTTCACACAATAATTTTACTGTAAACGTCATTCTGCAAGGTATCAGGTTAAAACATTGAGTGAATTTCACATGTCAATGATTGCACGGAGAATGCACCAGAATATATGCACATAATTAAGTTTTGTTTTTAACCTGCACAAAATGTATTAAGCAATAAGATAATAGTCGAAGATAATACGAACAAAGAAGATTCGGCTGTACATACATACATAGAGTATGAGATGTACTTTTAACACCACTTTAACATTAGTATTGTTAAAGATGCACTATCTCTAAACACATACTCTCGCCAGGCCAGGATTTGTTGAATTTGAAAGTTATTCAAGTAAATTGACATTTTTGGAAGATTTAAGATGAAACACAAGAATATAATATCTCACAAAATATATAGCCTTTTTGGAAAGAATTAATTGTCCCCTCCGAAAAAACATTTTCTCCGATTGCGTTTGGGCAATTTTCTCCCCTTCAGTAAAACAGCTCTTTTATGACTAAACAACAACAGTTTGATAACTGTAATAACATGACTAAAGCCAACTCTGAAAAAAAGCTAAAGAAAAGCTATTTCTAAAGACTTGTACGTTACCATCAAACGTACAATCACTTAGCAAACGTATCATTTTGATCCCACTTTACCATTGGTGCCAACATTGGAAATTTGCTAAATGAGCAGTTCTTAAATAGAAGATTGAATTCTACATCTGTATGTAGTTGTGTCATAAAATGCTATCGTACATAGCTATTTGTCTGCAGTAGATGGAACAGTCTCACACTTTTCAAAAAATCAATTATTTAAAATAGGAAAACCACTACATTGCATGCTTTCAAATTGTTGGGTATTTATTTGAATATTTCACCTCCAATAAGGTTATGATTTTATGATTTTATACGCTTGCTCATTAGGTTGCTTTTGTTTTTGGCATTTCAGCGTACGAAATGTTTGGAATACTGAGTATTTTTAAGTACGGATACAAACGAACTGTATGTAAAACTACACGTCATAATAGAGCTTTTATTGTATTAATCTTTAGTTACATGTCCTTAGCAACATGGACTGGATAATTGACACCCACTAAATACTCCAAATTCCTTATACGCACAACAGTTTCCGTTATGCAAAAAACGCTTTAAAATAACCACGAAACCGATAGTTGTTCATCAGAATAAGTAAACTTTGCCGGTAGAAGAAGCTTGCAAAAGTTACATTTAAAACCACGAAAATGTTTCAAGTTTTGAGTTTTATCGTCGGATTCGCAAGCATTTTTTATGTCCAAAGTATAGCGCCCGTCCAGGAAACAACATATTCTACAAGTAAGGGAAATTTTATACTTATATGTTAACAAATAATAAAATTCTTTGTTGAAGTGTTTTGTTTAACATTATTTTTTCCTGTTTCTTCTGTACTTAAAAAACATAAACTTAGTTATTTTAATTCGTAACAAGTTTGATAAAACTAAAGTTTTGATGAAATTGATTTCGATTTTGGGTAGTTACGAAACAAATTTAATCAATTTCCTGACGTTTTCTACAGTTCTACATTTCAAACTTCGTTTTAAAAAAACACAAAACCCTTCAGATTTTGTGCATTTGTGTGTTACAGGTGAACTTCAAGCTACACCATCATTATTACTAGTTGGAGGTAAGAATAGTAGATCAATGCCATACAGGCAGAAGTCATACCTCATGCCGGCAGAAGAATAGCAAAATTTCAAAAGCGGACATCGTGTCCTTTTTACATAAAGCTTAGTCTTGTGAAAAACTCCCTGTATGCAATCATTGACTAATAGTGACGAATTACATAATTTTTATGTTGCCTTCAGCAGCCATAAGTAAAATTCACAGTTGACTTGGCTAAAATTCTTGAACATTTCAATATTTTGCTATAGGAGACCCTATGAAACTAAAAGTCCTTACTTGACACCGTCAAAACTAGGTGAGAACCATAACACAAATTTTAACGAAAAGCAAATGTTGCTATGTCATCCTCCAAATCACGATGAGGGCACGTGAAATTTTCATGCAGAGATAATGTCATAACATTTAAATTCCATGTAGGGGGGTGATAAATATTTGGGTGATAATTGGTTGAAATCAAAATTTAAATATAATATGCATTTAAATTTTACTTTTTGAAAGTAGACGAGAATTGTGAACATCAAAAATTATCAAAAAAAAAGACAAATTGTGTCTGAGCCCTTGTAATTTAATATTCAAAAAATATTTTAAATAATTAGTTCCTAATGTTACCAGCAAATATCGAAAATTCCCCACTATGCGACCCAGTCTTTGGTATGGAAAGGTAAAATAAAATAATTCATGAATGTTAGTGATGAAGCAGAAATATGACGTAAATGAAAATGTATATAAAAAAAACAAAAATAAAGATCGATCAAATGGCAGTTTAAAAAAGATTAACTCTCAAAAGGCAGTTTTTGGTCCTGTTGACTTTGTAACATTGCAATGAGATCACGTAAATTAATGCATTAACTATAAATATATAATTTTAATTTTGGCACTGTAATTTAAGTTTTCTGTTTACATTCAACCATAACAACGAGACAACAAAGCACGCTTGACTAGATACAACGGTCAATAATGTAGAACAAAACGATTATTTGATTATAATTTTATGGTTCACAGAATAATCTAGCAAAAAAATATAAGATTCTAATGTATTGCTGATGAAACTGACCTCCATGTCACAAAAAATATTCGCCAAAATTATTTATTAAAGTCTGTTTTTATTCTCCTTCGTGTGAAAATTCCTGCAGTATGGAGTAATTAATGATTTAATTATCCTATAAAGGGTGTATAAAAAAGTACACTTCATTGAAATAAAACCTAAGTGAGGGAACACGGAATATTTACAATCCACATCCGCTAAATAACATATCATTACGAAAGTAAAGGAAAACAATCTATTTCTATACTCAATTAACTTTTTTGAGTGATTATAAAACATTTATGTGATTTAACTCATTCTATTATTACTAAAAAACGAATGTGAAAGTATTTTCTGTGTGAAAGTATTCTTGATATTTAACCATTAACGTTCACCCACGCTGGCTTCAGCTCACAATAGCATTTATGAAATATTTTTTGCACAAAACACCTAACATGGTGACATGCAAAACATCAATGACTACAAAATGAGTCGATCGTGTGAAATAATAAAAAATAGAAAAGCAACGACAGGTTTTGCTGTCATAAACCAACTGTTCACTATGAAAGAAAACGTTTTGTGTCTCATTCTCTCGTGTATCTCTATACACAAGGAAGACATAAAGATGAAAATGAACTTCAAGGGCAGATAAACGAATTTATACGTTATATTACCAACAAATATCAAATACCTATATTCATACCGACACTCATTGTTTCATTTGTGTTGTTGATTGAGTTGTTTATCCACCTCACTACACTCGACATGGTTAAACTTGAACAATTTGTACACGGAGGTGTACACAGAAACAGCTAAATTTCTTGATCTATAAACATATACAAAGAAATATGTATTCAGCTCAGTGGCTAAGTTCAGACAATATCATGTCATGTGCAGTTTGAAAGAAAATGTCTGAAAGAAAAAGTAAAACACAAGTGAAAAAGATTTGTTTCTTTTTGTTAAGACCCATATGCGACCAGAAGTGGTTATGAGTCAATGACTAAAGTTGGTAAGAATATCACAAAAATTTTAACCAAAAATTCACTGACATGACGACATCTGCGTCATGATGACGTCATGTCATATAGAATTTTCCAGCAGAGAAAACGTCAGAACATCATGTGAAATTTGGTTGAAACGAACATTTAAATATAATAATTTAGTAATTAATGATTCAAATTATTACTATATGAAAGTACACAGCGACTATGAGCATGCATCAGACTAATATCTATGCTACAACGGGCAGTTGATTGATACCATAGATCTATAGATCAGTGGCTATAATACCTAAGAAGTACATCAAAAGAAAACATTCCAGAAAAATACCATTGAGAACTTTCATTTGCGTGAATTCTGCTGCTTTCTGTGGAACATAAAAATATACTATAGATTTTCAAATTCATCACATAATCAGTACAAACTTTGGCAGTAAAAAATAACAAACTACCTTTTTTTACCTTGTAGTAGATCCTTATTATCGTACTCAAAGTACGCCAATGCAAGTTCCAAGTAAGAATATTATCGAAGTATTCGTTTTTTAACCATATAATCAAACAAACTGTGATTATTCTGTTTAACTGATAAAAAACGTAAAACTTTTTTACAGGCCACACAGCATTCCCTTACCCCTATTCGAAACCATGTAAGTATTAAAGCAAGGTGTTATTCCATATTTTTAAATATATCATTCAGAACTTTAAACTGCGTGAATTCATCTTCCTATGCAAGGTAAAAAATGTACTATAGATTTTCATATTCATCACATAATCAATACAAACTTTGCAATAAAAAATAACAAACTACCTTCTTTTATACCTTATAGTAGATCCTCCTTATCGTACACAAAGTATGTCAGTGCAAGTTCATAGTAAGAATATTATTGAAGTATTCGTTTTCAACTATAATCAAGCAAATGGTGATTAGTCTGTTTAACTGATAAAAAACATTATACTTTTCACAGGCAACTCACCAATTCCTCATCCCAACTCAAAACCATGTAAGTATAAGACCATGATGCTGTGAAATTATTTTGCAGGACAAAAACCGTCAATGCTCTAAGACTTTTTCTACATCAGTAAAAATTTAATATAAACGGCAATAATTATATAAGCGAAAATTGGTTAAAACGAAAATTTAAATACATTTTGCATTTAAATTATTTTACAAAAAAAGATGTTTACTGTGTCCGCACGGGCTATTGCATAACGAAGAGAACTTTGGGAGAACTCGAGAGCAGATCAGTGCAAACCCGAGACCGAAGGTCGAAGTTGCACATGCTCGAGATTTTTATACACAAATTTATAGATCATCGTTTTTAACTCTTAAGAAGTATATCACAAAAAAACATAAAAAACTTTTTACACGATATGTGATGCGTGAAGTCTGCTTCCAGCAACAAAAAATATTCTATAGATTTTCATGTTCATTACAGAATCGGTAAACTTACACTTGTACCAACAAATAACAAACGACCCTTTTTTTACATTATAATAGATCCTTATCCTACACAAAGTATGCCATGGCGAAGTAAGAATATTATTGAAGTATTCATTTTTTAACCATAATCAAGCCAATCGCGATTGTTCTCTTTATCGGATAACATTGTACTTTTCACAGGCTCCACAGTACTCTCTCGTCCCACTTCTAAACCAAGTAAGTATAAAAGTATGATGTTCTATGTATAATTATTTTAGAGGACAAAAAATCCATCACATGTTCTGTGAGTTTTTAAAGACTTTCTGTGGTCTTAGAGTCGATAAATGTATGATAAGCACAAGACAAGTGTGAACTCACCATGATTTTACGTTTGTAGATAGACCTTTGTATGACGATTGTGTTTCATACTTCAACAAGGACTGTTACCCGTGAGTTCATTACGATCGATCGGTTAAACGTTTATTCGTGCAATCTGGATGAGCACACTTCCATCATTTTTTTGCAGGCGTGGAGCAAATGCATCTTCCTATTTAATTAAAGCAAGAAACAAGTATGGATATAACATGAATCAATACTGTCGCGATGAGAAGACCTTAAATGGCTGCCCAAAATGGTAAAAGTAAAATAGAGATGCTTTATATTCAATGGCAATTATGAAAACGAAATAAATATTTTAATATAGAAGTGATAAAAATATGCGTTCTCAACATTTTATCGTGACATTTTGAAGCCTTCTCAAAAGGAATGTTTAAAATGACAAACATGCATAGTAAATTATTAAATTGCTTTCTTTCAAACACGAATAAAACCATATATTAGATTTATGCTTGTGTTTAGGAGTTTTTTATTCGAGTACTCAACAAACTTGTTGAATTGTTTATTTCAGTCGTGAACCCAAATGTCGAGGAAATGGATGGACACAAGTGGCATCACTTCCCTTAACCAAGGCAAGTAAAACAAATTTACTGTATTATTCATGTTAAGCACGCACAATATTAGTTGTTCAAATTGAACTAAATTTGAAACTAGCCATATATACGAGTGCATCATTTAGGGAAAATAGAATCTGCATGAAAACACAAACTAGGAAAAAAGAAAAGTTTTGAAGAAAAACAAAAATCAAGAGCGGACAAGCAGTGATGCAGATTTTACCAAACTTTTCATTTTCAACAGATTTAAATTTTCCGAAAGCTATTTTCGGCCAATGTCAAAAGTTTAGCCAAGTATTTACATCTTGAGCGCGCAATGTGTCATGAAAACGCAGCATATCTCAGGATACGTAATGTGTGATTTATCAACTGAGTAAAGGCGTTATATTGGTATGGCATGCACGATATAAACATTAAACCTTCTGTTTCATAAAAAAATACAGGCTGCAGCCTATGATTCAGAAGTTTGGACTTCAAAAATGAGTAATTCTGTCACAAACGACTTGTTTTGGAGCGCCAACGTCAGTGAAGTATGCGTCACTGTGAAAAATGTATTGGAAATTCAATTCTCAATGAAAGCGCCATCATTGCGAAGCCTCTTTTTTGAGAAGAGGTTGATTAATGTATCGCTTGCATCTTGGATTAATGCAACAAACTTAAGCGAACAAAATCGCACGGATCTACAACCAATAACACTTTTTCCCCAATGCTATGAAATCGGCTTCAACGTTGGAGATCCTAAATATGCAGCTGCTCGTATTGGAGTCGTTAAGAAGAACATAACAGGTACGAATGAAAGAATGGTGAAATATCTCACTTGATGATCAAAAAACAATACCAATAAATCGCATACATTACAAATTCATGTATACCAGACCACAACTATAGGGCTTTAAGTTTGATATACATACATATATATATATAACTGCAGTTTCATCCTGACAAGCCTGTTTCGTGATTGCTCACTCTTCAGGAGATTTAAATCACCTAGCTTATATATATATATATATAAGTTTGAAAATTTGTAATCCAGGCATTGAAGGCTCTGATGAAGGCTCGAAGCAACGAGTCGAAAGCTCAATAAAAATCATTTAAAATCCGGAGAAACTTTTATCTTTTATATATTCAATGCCTGGATTACAAATTTTCAAACTTATATATATATGTGTAGTGGTGTAGAGAAAAATCACAGAACTACAGATTCATCCCGACAAGCCTGTTTCGTGATTGCTCACTCTTCAGGGGATTTAATGAATAAAATACTTAAATGCTTAAAATATATATACAAGATGACGGAAGTTAGTGTGTTAATCAAGGTGTATAGTTTCAAGTTAGATGACGCAAGTTAGAGTATTAATTAAGGTGTATGGTTACAAATTACATAGGAGTGTTTTAGATCTATGGCGGCAAGAGGAAACAAGATTAATACACTAACTTCCGTCATCTTGTATATATATTTTAAGCATTTAAGTATTTTATTCATTAAATCCCCTGAAGAGTGAGCAATCACGAAACAGGCTTGTCGGGATGAATCTGTAGTTCTGTGATTTTTCTCTACACCACTACACATATTTACGCTCTGCTCTCGGGCATCGAGCACTGTTTTATACGGAAAATCATAAATTATAAACTTCCTATATATATATATATATATATATATAAACTAGCGAGTATAAAACAAGATTAAAATTCTAATAAATTGTCAACCCTTCTATTTTTGGACTCGCATCATTCTCTTACCCACTATTTTACTGCGAATATTGCACGGATATTGAGCGAAGACTCTCATAACGATGTATTCCAATTTGTAGGTTGTGAATCGTTGCCAAACATTGGTTTCGGTGTTGGCCTGTCGTTCTCCTCAAGTGACTATCCAATTCATGGCGTCAGTTATGTGGATGTGCAGACGATACAAGGTTATGGCAACATTTATGTCCGTTCACGACCTTCAAACAACTATAGATACCCTACCCCTACCCCTAGCCTTACCCCTACCCCCAAAGCAATGAAATGAAATAACAATATATTCACGCATTTCGACATTTTTATGGCTTCAATACTATAACTCGAATAAACTAAAGTAAATATTCATGAACATTTAAATCCAAAGGACGTCTGTATGTAATCTTGATACAAAATTGCGCCAACTGTGAGGGATGCGTCGAGACGTTAATTTCTTGCGTGTATTTCTGTACAAGTTAAGTTTTTTATACTTAAGTTGTTAAGTTTATTTCATATTTGGTATATATATATAGCAAGCTCATTCCATTCATCAATAAATTATTATAATAACTGATTCTTTCATTGTTTTTAATTGTTATTCATATATACTACAATGATTTTGATGCACAGTTCACCGACTATTACTACTGAAAAAATCACCTTGTAATCAGCAGGTAGTAGTAGAATTCCAGTTTGAAAATGGCTCATCTATGGTAGCTAAGGAGGTTGAAGTAGATGATAAACCCTATATGGAGGAAAATTTGTGTATTCAATGGTAAATTATGAAATGGTAACATAAATAAAAAATTTCTAGTGGCACATAGAAATTTATTCCAATATTTATACTGTACTAGTTTATATGAATTCATCAAACACTGTATTTTATCCAGAGTAGTTGCAACGCGATTAATAAGATTCTCATAAGAGATAATAAAATGATGTTAATCATAACAGTTAGTGCAATGATACTTTTTATCTTAACTGTGCACTAACTCTAGTATTTTACTTTCCTGCATAAATCCCTTTAATGCACATTCATGAGACTAAAAAATATTCATTCAGTATATATAATTGTTCGCAAGCAAATGAAGGGTCAATTAAAGAAATCGATTACGCTGAAGGTTCCAAATTCCACATAGAAATGAGCATACAGAGCAATGGGCAAGTGTTCACGACAAGTTCATGTCATCAAAGAGAAGATGTAGTAAAACAAGAAGACTTACAGTTCTTTGTCGCAAAGTCGCCTCACGGTTGTACAAAGCAAGCATCTCAGAGGCAGTCCCTTGAACCAACAGTTTCTTTCTTCTTATCTGATGGTATATGTAAAAATGAAAAATACTTAAGTAGTAAATGACACGCACGAATAAAACACTTTAAGCTATAATCTTTAAAGTAAGAAATATAAGAGCAAGAGTTACACAGCAAACAAAGATAACAATTTACCCCTGTTGGCTCAACATTAACAGCTGCCCAGCAAATCAACATTGCAAACGAAGCCGTTAGAATCTCAATAAAACACAACGACATCATCGTTATTCCAAGTAGGAGTCCACGATGACCGTTTTCATAGTCACTCCAGGTTTGATGCAAGTAGCAACGAACTCCTTTCGTCTTTGAAGCCTGGGGGTGTTGAGGACGTAGCATTGAGTGTTTGTGAAGAGGTGTTGGTAGTTTCGCTCGAATCTGTTTGGAACATGTGCAATAAAGAACATGAACAATAAGGAACATGAACAATAAGGTACATGAACAATAAGGTACATGAACAATAAGGAACATGAACAATAAGGAACATGAACAATAAGGAACATGAACAATAAGGTACATGAACAATAAGGTACATGAACAATAAGGAACATGAACAATAAGGTACATGAACAATAAGGAACATGAACAATAAGGTACATGAACAATAAGGAACATGAACAATAAGGTACATGAACAATAAGGTACATGAACAATAAGGAACATGAACAATAAGGAACATGAACAATAAGGTGATAAGTAGATAACAATGTTTACACATGAAAGAATGTACATCATATCATGAAAGATCATATCTTCATTTAATGTTTACACAGTCCATACTTGTTGGCCCATATGCCTCATTCGCATCATTTCTCCCTCCAGAACTGGATATTATTTCATTAGAACTACTACTTGTGGAATTAACGCTTGTGGAGTTTGCCGATGAAATGTTTGTAGGTTTTACGAGCATTTGGTCGTTGAAATGAAACGTGGCGATGAAATGACAAAATATGACCATACATGCAAACATGATGCAAAAAGAATTCAAACCAAGATAAAAACCAACCTGTATGCAAGGAAAGAAAATATATCTATTGAAAGAGTTGATAAATAATATTAAAAATCTTCATCATTCAATTGCTCGCGGATGACGTTATAGGCTGTAGAGTTCCAGTATCGTCAACAAATCTCTATTGCTGAAGATACTACATTGGAGTGTATAAGGACTCAAGTTTCAACATCAGATAAATCCTGATGAAGACACCAGACTGGAGTATATAAGAACTAAAGTTTCAACATCAGATAAATCCTGATGAACACACCAGATTGGAATGTATCAGGACTCAAGTTTCAACATCAAATAACTAGGTACTCATGTTTCGACATTAAATCATCACGGATTAGGACAGTTAAGTATAGTATAGGGATAACTAGAGTTTAAAATCGGTTGAAAAGGGAACTAACTACATCTACATACAAATATTAACGGGATAAACAGTCCAACATGGCGTGTACTTACAACAGAATAATTGTCAGTTCGAGTGCTCACATATCCAACAATTCCTCCAATTAGAAACTGATAAAAAAAAACAAATGTGATAACGTGCATATGGAAGTTTAAACCTGTCAAAGAGGAATATTTAAGTAGGACTTTATCACGTGATGTAAGCAACACAAAACAAGAACTTTATCACGTGATGTAAGCAACACAAAACGAGATATACTAAACATGAAAGTACACGTCCACTCAAAATAAAGTAGCAATACTATTCCACAACTAACCCTAGCTCCTATACCTCATTAGCTTAGAGATCCCAAGTTCCATGTTGAAAATGGCAGAAATATTATGACAAGCAACTTATCTTAAACGAAAAAACATTCCAGCTGTTTTTTTGATTGGTGACGTTCTATTTTAAGCCGCATTTTGACATAATTTAAACGTATTTAAAGACCTCGGCAAATTCCTTATAAAAGTTGGATTCTTGTTGCATTAAAAAGGATTCGCGTAACGACTCAACAAAAGAACTCAACTACATGTTATTTAGAAAATATAGTTATTATAATACAGACACGCAGCATTATGCAAAAATCTCTCTCTGAAACATTACGTGCGATCTTTTGACAGGAGTTCAAGTCATATGTGATCGGTTGGAGAATAAAAACGCCGATAAAAATGTTTTTCTGGTACCTTTGGGTAAAAATATGCATATATATTTCACAAGACACAACTGAGGTCATAAATCTCATCTCGTTTAGCAAAATTTTACCAATAAAAAAGTCGAAGATATAATATACGTAGGCCTACCAAAGTTCCTACCCAGAAACCAAAGGAGGCGTCTGAAACCCAACCACACACGAGAATTCGAAGAGCTATTCCATTACCAAATATGAGAATGGCAAGAATAATTTGAGCTACGGCAACGAAGTGAACGATACGCGTTAATTTGCAGCCATAAATACCCATAATTTGCTTACTTCCCTTTTGGCTATCTTTATCTTCAAAGAAAAATTGAAAATCTCGTTGACAGCGCCGTTCCTAACAGTTCTTTGACGAGTAAACGCAGAACTAAATGACAAACCTGCATGGTCCCAGCTGTCAGAACAAGCTGTCTTGTCAATTCATTAACATGTGAAGTATATGAGAAAGTATTATACATATATACATGTATATATTGCATTATATTTACTGCAATTAAGGTGCATATTTTATCAAAAACAATATTGAAAATTTGTCCTGAGCATTTGGCTGCATTTTTTCATGATTTTTCACACTCATGAAGGTCTTCTTTATGGAGTATCTAGTAAAAACCTAAATGATAATTTGTGGGTATTTTCCCAAACTGTAACTGTTGAATTTCCGATAGGCAGTCTGCATGGTACTTTTATACTGTTTAAGTTTAACTTTTTTATATAAACAATCAATCAAGGCGATTTATTTCTATTTGCTATTTACATGATTTTACTTCGAGATATTTTGCGAAAGAAAACTGCTGGTGAAAAACAGCAAAAACTGTAAACAAGATTACCGAAGTCCTTAAAAGTTCTATTCACTAAAAGTTATTGTTATTTATTGCCAAAACTCTCTAAAAGAGACCGAAAAAGCCATCAAGTTGATGTACAGGAACAACAATTCGCGACATGAAATCAAATATGCAATTAAGTCTTGAATTATGATGTCAACGCGAGTTTTTGGCTTTGATCGGCAGAAAAATCTCTGCTCGATCTTTGTGAATGCTCACTATACAAGTTTATATATAGTAGCTTTTCCATGCTGGCATGCATATCAGATGAGAGTAAATTAATATACTACAATAAAAAAGATATCTTATCTCGTTTCTGTGTTGTTATGGCGATGAGAATGACTTTCAGGTCGATATCTGTGTTTATGAATCACTTCAAGCAACCATTGCTCTGTTACTGGCGTTTTGATGCTTTCACAAACACCTTTAGAACAAAACATATAAGACAGCTTTTCACAAAAGGCGTCCACCCAGCATTAGGTTTGTGCTGCTAGATAGTGAAGTGATGTAGGGGATTGTGAGTGCTTTGAATTGATAGGGGTCATCTAAGTTAACGTATGGTCTTTAGATTGATGGAGACGGGGGTGATTT
Organism: Xenia sp. Carnegie-2017; assembly: GCF_021976095.1. Classification (NCBI taxonomy): domain Eukaryota; kingdom Metazoa; phylum Cnidaria; class Anthozoa; order Malacalcyonacea; family Xeniidae; genus Xenia; species Xenia sp. Carnegie-2017. Next base: position 7,901,241 of record NW_025813436.1, on the reverse strand, counting down.
ACGTAAGGTATTGCGAGGGTTTTTGCATTAAAGGGGGTGATGCAAGGTAATGTGAAGGCTTTGGATTGAAGTGGGTGATATAAAAATTGTTGGACACCTTGATGATAATGACATAATTTGTTGATTTGCTTGATTAATACTAACATCACTTTCACCCCTAAGTAAAAAGAACTTGTCACACGAGCTACTGTTGAAGGGGGGAAACCCCTTTTTACCCACTGCAAATCTATTGAATGGAGGAAAAAGACCAAGTCGTCCTTGTTTGTGTCTTTGGTTAAATGTGATGGCAACAATCAGCAATTCTTTAAATAAACATCATTTGTATACACTTAGCAAATGGCTTTCCCTCATATCGTTAAGCTTATCTGCGCTTCATTTGAAGGTCTATTTTCCGCCAAAGAATTCTTTTCTTCAAAAATGACAAGGGAAAATATCGAAACACGGAAATTGCTTTCTCTTTCTCAAATCACTTACTCTGAGCAGTTGCGTAGCTGTTTGGAAAGCTCTTGTCCTCGCGATGTCGCATGAATATCCAATTTTTACCGTCAAAAGTACACTCAATGATTTTTTTGTCCAGTTTTTTCAATTCATTAGTTACCTAAGCGATTCACAAGATACATTCATTGACTGATGTACATTCAAACGGGCAAGACGTGTAGATTTCATATGTTTTATCTCACTGAATCATTCTTCACACAGTTAAATTGTATAGAAAAGTCATAACGTAGTTTGACGTCACGATTACTGGTACGAAAAATTATTTGAAGAAAAATAACACAATAACACATTATAGAGATCTCATAAAGATCCTAACATTTCTGTCTAAAGGCAATAAAATTAGCAAAAGGAGACAAGATTGTACAGACAGAGATGATAAAAAAAAACAAAAAGCTTACAATACGGGCTTCAAAAAGTTATTTTATGACAGTCTACGTCAAGAAATCGTGTTCATGGACTTACTTTAATAATGCCAACAGGTTGATCAAAACCACCGACCCTTAACGCACCAACTTTCTCTTTCAAACAACTGAAGGAAAAATATATCTTTGTCGATTGGAAAAATCAAGCTAAGGTAGTCCAGTTTTGCTACATATAATCACATATTTTGGCATGCAAGTATGAAAATCATAACTGTTCAATTTTTTTTCAAAGCATGTGACAAAATATCGAAAATAATAATGGTTTCTTCCATTTACACGAACAGAAATCGGAAAATCATTCGAAAATTCAATGGAGAAAGCATAAAAAAGGAATACTTATTGTTTGGAATAAAACGACTTACGTGTAAAAGAACAAAATTTACCCTTCTTTTTGAACTGTGGTAATGTGAAGTTGAAAATCTACAGAATTTAAAGTATGTGGTTTCCATTTCAACAGAGTCGGACATTGACCAGGGATGTATTCCTACAAAGTTGTAAAATCAGAAATACACACAAACGCTTTTCCTCAAAGGTGCATATCTTAAAAAAGTCTACATGTGCAGCAAAAACAGCATTAAATGTTTTTCCTTTGCATGATATCGTAATTGCCATAAGATATGGTTTGAAATTATAAATCAGAGTGCATACTTATAAGTAATCTAAGAATGAGTATTTCCTAATTTCAGCCTAGAAATTTAAATTAATTCACATTAAACCATTTTGTGGAACATGGCAAAGGAGTCACTGTTATAAGTTTGTCTGTGTTTGATCTCTCATTTTGACTTAGTACAACAACTTTTAAAACAGATCAACTGAACTCCATTTACCTCATTAACAGCATTGAAAACTAAACCATCAGTTTCGTGTGTCAGTTTAGGCGAAAATTCTTTCAGAATCTAAACAAAAGCACAAGAAAATCATCGTTAAAAATAGAATTGGAAACTAGAAGGTTTCGATGAGTGTGCTTTACTTTTGAAGGATTCAGGCAATATTATAAACAGAGAGGTTTTGGACAAGAAAAAACATGGGAATCAAATGGATATATACATTTGATGTTCAACGCCGATTTGACGTTCACGGCACAATCACTATGAAGAGCAGCAAAGAAATTCCACCTAAGCTAAAACTTTGTAATGATTTTCCTCGCCTTCACTTGCTATAGTCGGTCATTACGTAAGTAAGCTGATCAGACCGTTTTCCACAATAAAATAAGATTTGAGCTTGCAGGAGCAAAGTAGTGCAAATGGTTATGTTAATGTCTTTACTTTGAACATGTATTTTATAAAAGATCGCAATTGTTGAAAACAGACCCATTCTGCTTTTTCCACAGGAAAGAACTGTTTACTACGAACACTGAAAGGCTCTTTCGTCTTGTCCAAAACACCATTTTGAACAGCTTTGTGCCTCGGCTGAACAATATCAATATCGATACATTTCATTCTGATATCGTGAGACATTTTACACAACTCTTGACTCTAAATATTGACGATCATCATGATGAGAATTAAGAGATTAAATCACATCGGACATGAACACTTGAGTAGGTAAGATTAAAACACATTTTTGTATGCCTACGAAGACTCTACAATTAAAGCTGTAGAATAAGACTGAATGCATGAAAAAATTGTTTTTACTTAGAAATTACCTGAAAGCGAACTATGTCGTATATAAGATATCTGGGAGTCAACACCCCCTCATTTTTGTCAAGAACCAGCTCCTGAGAAAAAAAATAAGATAAGGTAAGGTAAGGTAAGGTAAGGTAAGGTAAGGTAAGGTATGGTAAGGTAAGGTAAGGTAAGGTAGGTAAGGTAAGGTAAGGTGGTAAGGTAAGGTAAGGTAAGGTAAGGTGGGTAAGGTAAGGTAAGGGGTGAGGTAAGGTAAGGTAAGGTGAGGTAAGGTAAGGTAAAATAAGGTAAGGTAAGGTAAAATATAATTTATACTTACACCATCAAGTAAAGTGTCAACAACGTGAGCATGAGGCGATTTCCTTTGAGGAAAAGTAAGTTGAGGTGCCTTGAAAACAGCATTATCTCTATCTATCAAATAGATTTCATGTCTTCCTTTAATATACATCATGTACCTTAAAAAGAAGATGAATCCTCAACGCTTTGCAACGTAGCAATGTTATAGTTCTTTTTTTATAATAAATTATTTTAGCCCGGAAGAAAAACCAACCTTACTCCATCTGCCTTCCAAGTGACTCGATAAAGTTTCTCGTTTAAGAATCTAATGTTATTTACATCCATAGAAACTGGTTGACTACCAGGAAAACCACCTCTAAAATAGAATGCAAACGGAATGAAGAAATATTGAGTTATGATGACCATCATGCACTTACCATAAAACTCTTACAAAAACAAATACAAAATAAGTAATGAAGTAGGAAACTATGAATATAATAGATACGTGTACGTCAACAGGTTAAATACAGTAAATGTTAACAAAAATTTATCAGAAAGCGAACCTATCCCATCCACATATATTCTGAACTGTTCGCTGAATATCACCAAAAACTGGTTGTTGCGCGACTGTTATCCCCGAAACGCCATCCATAAATTTAGGATCCTATAAAGGCCAGATTTATTAGCAAATACAAAATAGACACAGTAATCTGCAGTAAATTTATCCAACGATTTTCATAGAAACTTGAATAAGCTAGTGATCATTACTTTAGCACAATGTCACCCGTAATCTAATTAAAAGTTATAAACATGACTTACTCCAGTCTTGAATTCTCTTCGAGGTCTCTTAGCTCTAGTTCCTTCATGCAAACCTCTATTGTCATAGGTACCATTTTCACCCTCGTTATCACTTCCTTCTTCCTCATCCAAGCACCAATCAGGTAAGTGCGGAGCTTTCAATTTTTCACTCTCGTCATATCGTTTACACAAGTCATCCAGGTAATGTTGTTTGTATATTCCAGAAGGTCGACTCTAAAATTTGTAGACTTGATTTTGAAATTTGGTAATTACCATCTACGTAGTGTCATCTTCAAGAGTGATGTTTAAACTTGAGTTCTTAAATACTCCAGTCCAGTGTCTTCATCAGGAGTGATCTGATGTTGAAACTTTAGTCCCTATATACTCCAGTCTAGTGTCTTCATCAGGAGTGATCTGATGTTGAAACTCGAGTTCTTATATACTCCAGTCTAGTGTCTTTATCAGAAGTGATCTGATGGTAAAACTTGAGTCCTTATGCATGGCAAAGAGTCCAATCAAGTGTTTCAATGCTAAAACTGCTGTAAGTTATCTGATGTTGATATGCCATTGTAAACATAAATTCAAATTACCTGCACGAAAGCATGATTAGCAGCTTCTAAACTAAATAAAATTTTGATGTTAGATTTATATTGTTCAGTACAATTTGGCATACATGCAACTGATAGTGCATACAGTCTTACCTCCATTCCATGACTTGTACCAGATATGCTATGATCAAAAAACCTGTTCTATTGAACCCATGGGTACAATGTACACCTACAAAAATGTTCAAAAACAAATGATGCTATAAAGCATTCAAGTGTCCAATCATTCACAAACATGCTTTAGTCCTCCACTTTCTTCAGACAACAGTAAACAACAACAGAGATATTTTTATAGCTTTCCAAATTTTCTTTATCTAAATTCATAAAAATTACCTATGATTTTGTCAGGGAACTCATGCCAAAATTTGGAGCATTGTCTAATGAAGCCATCCGCCTGCTCTACTGTTGGTGTTTCAGATCGTCTAAAATAAAGTATATGCATGACAAGAATCACTGGTGAAAAAAATTGCATAACCAAAGCTGATTGATCTATTCCTACAGAAAATAAATTTCTTAATATTTTGTTTAAAAACACCAATACAGAAAACACCAGGTTTTTGAAATAAATACTTTCTCGTTGAAACTTCAAATTTACAATGACTAAATGACAACCAAAAAGTCAAAACTGATGAAATTCAATTAAAAATTTCTTAGTGCAAATAAAAGAAAAAAATAGCAAAAAAAGGTTAAAAGTAATGGACTAGATAATACTTTACTGGTAAACTAAAATTTCCAGGTGAAATTCCTGAGAATGGTTCTGTAAAATCATAAAAGATCCTGCAGGTTCTTGGATAAGATAAATTTTTAGAATTTACAAAATTGGAACTATCAGTCCAGAAAAAGGTTCTTGATAGGATTTTCACCACCATAGTATTTGATAACCATACTTATCATTTCAAATATACGTAATCCACTTTAACATAATGACTACATCATGGTGCTCTAAGTTTACCTTCTACAATAAAACAAAAAATAATACCCTTTGCAGTTTATCTTGATATATTGTATCCCAGCAACCTCCAATTCATTTTTGTTGTAAAATCTTGATGTGTTGGTCAAGTCTATCACCAAGCCAAGAGTTTTCTGAAAAAACTCAAGGCCATAGTAACTAAAGGCCAAGATCATTGTATGTTTTGTATAAATACTAAAGCAAAGCAGATAAACATGAAAGTCATGTCAATATTATTTTAGCATCTTTATATTTACATGTTTGTGGATGAAGATCATCCAGGTTAGTAGAGTCCTGAGAAGGACTGTTGGTATTGAGGAAGACTAACATCAATAACAACAGTCCTTCACAGGAATCTACTAACCTGGACCATCTTCACCAACAAACATGTACAATACTCCCAGGTTCAAATCATTTACTTTATATCTTACCTTGTACCTAGTCAAATAGCCCAACAACATAGGAAGCTGCCATCGGTTTTCTTCAGGAACTTGCTCATCATATCGAGAATCAAGAAAGGTCTTGAATGCAAGAAATCGATCTGAAGGTTATTAATTTAAGTAAGATAAGATAACAAAAACACATGAACATTGGATGGAAACTAATTAACATTTTTTCAAGATTAAGAAAAGTTGAGAACACTTGTGACACTAAATTCGAAGGTACAATAATTTAATATTAACAATATTTAGAATTTTCAACGCAAAGTATAAAAAATCTCACTAACAAATAAACCAGCCATAAGGAAAATCTACAGGCCACAAAACACAACTAAGTGATGATAACATTACATACAGAATCGAACCTAAAGAAATTTCAATAATACATCATATATGTACAACGGCAAAGCATATTGTAATATTTTTCTTCGAAATGCTACAGACTGGTAAATGTGTACATAATGTCCAGCGATAGAGTGAACAAGACGTTGTACCTGCAATCAAATTGCTTTTCCTAGGACAATTTAACCATCGAGGAGGTATTTGCATAATGAAACGTTAAATTAGTCTAGAAATGAATTTTGCTGTTGTTCTCTACTTCTCAAATAATACGCCATTTTGTTTTATTTACATAATTTAATACTTATCACGACATCACGACTAAAGATAGGAGCCATCAAAATAGTCGGTCCCAGTGGTGGGTGGACATTCAGGTGTCAAGGTGAAGGCACTCTCCCTTATAACCACAAGTAAAGCCCTATATCCCAAAGGCAGGGATATACCATCGTATTTACCAATGTTAGAATACAAAGTAGTAATATAATCCTATCAGTAAAGAGTACTTATTACAGTTACATAGTTTGTTTCACTGTTGGAAGTTGCTTTTTCAAGTATTTCTTCTACCTCAATCCACGAATTATAGAACATGTCGCAAAAAATTACGACATTTTTATGCACAAAATATGCAGATACAAAGTTATGGAGAAAAATAAAAACATCTTCAAAAATAACACTGATCTTACGAGTGGCATAACAAAGTCTTGATGAGTTTGATATGCATTTGTCAAAACAAGCTTAAAAAGACAAAGTGCATGCTAAAAATATATGATTGAAAATTTGCTAAGGGCAGATACAAGCACTAATTTCAGAGCTCTCTCCAATGCAAATTAATTGAGAATCAATCTGAGCATGCCTAGTCAACTCCACCAAATCTCCAAGATTATGGTCATGGCTAGAACCAATTATAGAGTAATTAGCTCACTCAGTCACAAATTTTCAGATAAATCATCTGCGCATGCGCAGTCTGCTTGAGCATGCGCAGTAGAATTGACCAGCTGCCCAATTTCAGGGTCATGGCAACGATCAACTGCATATATCACATCGATTTTAAAGTAAATAGCATGTTTAATAACAATTTAATAGACAAATCATCTGTGCATGCGCTCGAGCATGCGCAGTCCACTCGACAAGTTGTTCATAGTCATGGCAACGACTAACTATATGTACTTGCCTAAATTTGTGGCAATTAGTTCACTTAGTCGCAAATTATCAAAGAAATCATCTGAGCATGCGCAGTAGTTACTGTAAAAATACCATAACTTTCGTAAGCCTTTGAATTCGTGTATATATATATAAAGCTAAAACTTCATATAGTAGATGTCAACTAGCAGTGGAAGCTGGGTGTGATATAGTATGCAGTGGCTTAGGAGCCCACACTTCGGTGGCGACCGCACTCTCCCTGCGTACCCCGAGCAAAGCCTATCGCAGGTGATCTCGGGGTCTGATGGGCGGAAGCTTGCTTTGGCATCTCCCAAGTAGGATAGCGTGGAGGGGCCGAAATCTTCTACCGAAACGTTAACATGCGGCGTTCTAGTGCCTTAAGATTAACAAGGTATCGGGAAGCATGGCCCGAAAACGGGTTTTTTACTTTCAAATTTTATCTTTTAAAATAAAATAAACCAAGCAATGCTTCAATTAAATTCTTATGAAACTGTGCCTTTTTACGACACATGTAATTTAAGACAACCTTAAATTATACAATTTTTATTGGTTTATAACTTTCTGATTTAACTCTCTCATTTATCGTTTCTCGTGTATCACGAGCAAACCATCCAAGGGCTTCATGGCAAACAAGGATTATCTGGTTCCCTTAATTCAACATGCGACGCTCTAGTGCTAAACTATCTCGGGTATCAAGAGCCATGGACCGAAAACGGGATTTTTGTTTTCAGGCAAAATTTTTTTTTTTTCTTTACAAGAATTATTCTCATAAAGGAAACTAGAACATAATTTCTAATTAGCAGCAATTTTAAAAAACACTTAAGAAAAACGACGATTTTTTTGAAAGCAAACATGTTTCGACATTATCATGTTTCGAATGCCACCTTAAGATGGCATTCTGATAATGTCGAAACATGTTTGCTTTCAAAAAAATCGTCGTTTTTCTCAAGTGTTTTTTAAAACTAGAACATCCAAGGATACTGCAAGGGTTCAAACAATTTCTTCCTTTTTGAATTATAATTCAAACGTTTTACACTTTCTCGTAACTTTCTCATAACTCTCTCGTGATGAAAGAGAGCCTCCTTACTTATTATAACTCATCATGAACGAAAGCATCCATGGGCTTCATGGAAAAAAGGGATTATCTGAATTTTTATAATATTTTCTACAAAGATAACATTTAATAAGCCAAGCACTTTGTAACTTCTAAATTAAACCTCGCTTTCAACCCTTATGTTATAAAATTTTGATTAATTTTGGATAGTAAATTTCTTTTTAATTTACAATGTTTTCATGATTCAATTTAGAAAGTAACTTCTCTTCTTGAGTAATTTTGCGATTAAACAGCACACTTTTCGAATTCAAAGGAATGCTTTTGATCGCATGAAGACAGCCATACAATTTATTACATACCTAAGCGTATATAAAGCATTTCCAAATCACGTATAAAGTTTCCTTCACATGACCAAATTACCGTCTATTTAAAGGATGTATGTAATAAAAATTTACCTTGACAACTGAAACAAACCTCCTTTTTCCAAGCATTTGCAACACCTCAAATTCATTCAGAAGTCTTGAATTTCTCTCAGCGTAGCCGAAAGGATTGGGCATCAAATCAAAATACTCATCTCCATCATCACAGCCATTTTGATTTCTCTCTTGATCTTTTCCAGCGTCAAGTTTATCTGAAGTGCTGTTATTGCTTAAACTGTGCGAAATGGGATTTGGAGAGATAACATGATCACAAGAATAATTTTTTAGTTATTGTCTAGAAAACCTCATTATATAAATGAAGCAACATTTGTTTTAAAATTTTTAAAACATTTACATTAATTTGATGAGTAGGTTTCTTCCAAAGATATTTCTTTAGATATTTAATACACTTTAAAGGAAAAAGTCGTATAGACTTCTTTATACGTCATTGAACGATGATTTCAGATAAATCGTTTTTAATTATTGTTTTGACTTACTTCTTATGTCAAAATAGTAGGCAAATGAAAATCTCAATCTTTCAGTGTATGGACAAATACAACATGCACAGAACACTTTATTTTAGGCATGAATAGATTTCGTCCAATAAATACTTGTTTTGATATTTTATAAATTTGAAAAGAAGGAAGTCTTATAGACTTTTTATTATATTTTGTGCCATTTAATCAACGACAGATCATTCACAATAGTTTTGACTTATTGTCCAGTCATTCTTATCCTAAACTTATAAGCTACTTACTTTGTTTTAACATAGCACTCATGTACTTGCAGTAAAATATGAAGACAATGATTGTATAATAAAAAAATTTGACAGATCTGTTTGATGCAAAAGAACATTTTTAATGTGTGCACAAGTAAATCAATAAAAATACTTTGTCTATTTGTCTTTTTCATTTGAGTATCGTATGAATTCAAATTAAACGTTATGAGTTTCTGTATTTTTACCCATTTGATAATGCACAATATTATATTATAAGTTTCCAAAAGCGCTTTCATTGGGTAAAACATGAAATAAACAGCTCTTACACAAATTAGGCTGTCAATGAACCACATTTTTTCAGTTTTCTACCTTAGTTTTATTTAGTTCACGTCCAACTATTTCCATGACTATTTCTTTTGTTTTGTTTCAAATTTCAACATTAGGATACGACTTCGGTTGCATTCTTCATGATTGCTCATAATCAAATTTGAAAAGAAAATTGGCATCTTTTCCTAATGAATTTAATACGTTTATTAGAAAGTGTTCTAAAAATAGTCAATATTTTTTAAATGATAACTTTTAATTTACTAAATTATACTCAAGTAAAGCAGCGTATTCAAACCAAAGAGAAAATTTATAGAAAAGATAGCAACTTATTACAACCCTTGCAATTAATTCATTCGTATTTAAACATTTATTATTTTTAATAAATGTAACGTTTTTGCTAATCTCTCAAATATAGCCTGAAAATGGTCAATCATGTTTCGTTGAACGTCCAGTATTTCTTCCAAAAGCCTTTTTTCGCTGACGAAACATATAGCTGTACAGCATGAGAAAAGCTAAAATGAAAGAGATATTTATAGATTTGATGTGTTAATATATGTTATTATTAACAGAAATGAGAAAACATTTTAGTCTTCTTCAGTTACAATTGCCGAAAATATTGCCGAATTATGTGAAGATGAAGGAAAAGGAAAGAAATGGGGAGAAATGTTACAACGTCCTCGGTAGATATATTAATTCATAGAAAAAGATAAAAAATTAAATTTAATAACTTATTGAACGGAGTACATTTCAATTGATTTGAAAGTCGATCATCAAGGTTAGTGCAGTACTGAGAAAATCGAATGGTGGTGTTAGTAATATTGACTGGCGTTTCGAGAACCTTAGTAGTCATGCATCAATAAAGACAACAGCAACTCTAAAACATGTAATGATAGCCACTCAAGAATTCAAACGATTCACTTCAATACTTAATTATTTACGATAAGAAGATTTTTATAACTAATGAATAGTGTGATAGTGTATAACTTTTCTTTGATACATATTCGACATCATTGCACAAAATATGAACAAATCAGATCGCTCCTTTACATTTAATTCTTATTAATACCTTTACCTACCTGGTATGTATACCAAAAGACAAAAGTACATGAAATACAGCAATGAAAATGAGACATTCAGTTGGTTAGGTAACGAAAGAGAATACATTTCAGTTTTCTTCACAAATGGTATGGCTGCAGCAACGGTCAACATCTCACCCTGAAACAACATCAAAACTCAACGTTAAATATAAAGCTACAGAAGTTGACGTGATCTATAAATGAGATGATTGTTACGAACTAGCTGATAGTCATCTGGTGCGAGACAATTCTTTTTAATTAAAATTAACAGTAGCTCAAGAGTACAAACCGTAACACCAATTGGATAGAGAATGATGAAGAACGTATATCTATAAACAAAGGACGAAGCATTAATGAAGAAGCGCAATATTAAAATACAAATTAGTAGTAAAATTCCTTGTGCTACTATTTAGCCCTGTACTTGATATGGCCCCTCAGAGTTGAAAGCTTTAAAAACAGTCTTACCGGCACCATTGAAGGAAGAATGGTAGACAATTTAGCAAGCTGCAGGCATAAAATGAATATCGTATGACTTCTGTGATACACCACGCCAACAAGTAGAGCAAAACACTAAAATTGTTTTGCACCTATAATATTAATTGAACAATAGCAAAGATAATGCACAATACCTAACAACTAATAAAAATGTGATTGAGCTCTTTAGTCCATGAAAATATACAAAAACAGAATGTTCTTTCATTCATTCATTTCTAACCTGGCTGACAGGTATAGTAAACAGCCAAACAGTACACAAACGGGAGAAAACTTGCATTGCTGTAGTGGCAGCTGACGATGGGACTATACCTACAAAAAATGGAAGGACTTAATGAACTCTTTGAACTACCCTTGATTTCAGAATTCCTAAGATTTGGCAAGTCTGGCAAGATTTTCAAATTTTTCCTTCATTAAACATACACATGCATGTAGAATTGGTAAAAATTTGATTTTTCATCAATATTGTATTTTGTCCAAAATCATTTTCCAGCCAACAATTTCAAAGAATAAAGGAAAAAACACACTCCAAAAAAAAATCATCTTCGAGTTACAAAAGCAAGAGATAAGATTCAAGGCAATATTTCGACTTTATTTCAAAGTCATTATCAAGCTAAGTGATTATTTGCAAGCATGCGTGATCTTAAATAGTTGTTACAAGGAAATGACGTAAGCAATGAAAAGAAAGAAAGGAGATGTAAGGAGTTGTTACTGTCTAGAATTACATCAATGAAATTAAGAAAAAATAGCAAGTTCTTTAGAAGTCCAGAATTTAGCTGAGGCTTTTTGAAATGTATATAAATCGCCTCAAGGAAAAGCAAAACATTAGAATTGTTGTGATGAAGACAGTGTAAAGTGATAGTGTTACTAAGAATGTGATCATGGGTGGAAAAAGAATGTGATGGATTTATGTCATTAATAATGTCATATAATCTGAAAATGTCAGTTACTTGAATAATTCTGAATAATATAATGGTAGTCATTAATAAGTTCTCTACCCCACCTATACATTGTAAATTATTTCAAATAACCACATACCAGCTACCATGCAAACATATTTCCTTTTTACGTACATGAATGATTGTGTAAACTTACCAATGGCGCAATGAATTATCTAAAAATAATAACATGTATATTACGTACCATACATAAGTATTTTACACATTTAACATAAATATCACATATATTCCATGCAAAAAGAGCAGTCCACAGTTAGATATGCATGAAAAGGATTATGCTACTGGCTTTTGAAAATAAGAGTAATGGCAGGCTTTTGTATGTAATTAGAAAATTCTCCATCATAAGTAAAAACAAGATGAAGTAGTTCAATACCTCAAAGACTGCTGCAGTTTGGAAAAGTTTGAGTGGAATCTCCACTTTAGGGTATAATCCTTGAGATGTAATGCTTTTCTCTTCCATGAAGTGTAGACATGATACCGCAAATATGTAGAACCAACTAAATGGATGGAAGAATCTAATTGTTAAATTTTATGGAACACTTGAAAAAGCATGGATGGGTAAAACAAAAGGTTTATGACAGCCTAAAATTAAAAATTCATAACATAAAATTCAACAACATTATTGCATATACAACAGTAAATACTAGGTTCATTTGTTCATGAATTTTACAAGTCATCAGTTGCACATTGCAAAACTACCGATTCAATTACTACTCCATTGCAATTATTGAATTAAATTGTTTGTACTAATCTCTTCCAAAAAAATCAATTGTTTTTAATGAGTGAATGAACACAGAGATGGGACGACACTGCAAGTATAGTCAGTTCACTTGATGCTCCAAAATAATAAAAAACCAGCAGTTACATTAACTTCTGAAAAGCAAAATTTCTAGGTAAACTCAACATTAATAAAACTGATTTTTGTAAAGAATGAACAAGAATATCTGCACAGTACGACCAAAACGTGAGACTGGATTTGTTATCATGTATAGCAACATACCCAAGAGTTTGTATCACATTGTATACAAACAGATATCCCTTCGACAAGGTGGATACTTGTTTGCCTTGGGTTGTCACCATTTTGAGCTTCTACTATCTTTGTAATCGCATTCAGAGGTTGCATGAGCTAAACTTGGGATTCTTCGACTTTGCCACACTGTTCGATCCTCTTAAGTGCAAGAAGCACGTGAATAATGAGTGATATACCCCAGGCTCCAGCCCAAGCAGAAATATTAACCTTTCTGACCTTTCACCCACATCCCTGCTGCACACCTCCGGCTCAACATAAAAATTTTGTATTAGTGGATGTATTACTGTATGTTTCTCTCTCAGTTTAAGAAAGGGGTAGCGCCCTGATAGTTGCAAAAGCTAATAAGAATAATCATATTATGGCAGAAACCGAAGGCAGAAGACGGCTTGGGAGTTTGGCTTACGTGTTACAAAACTTTAAATCTTTGCAAAATTCTTGGAAAGATTTAGGTTTTTGGGTTGGGCCAACTAGAACGTCCAAAATAAGAAACGAGAACATTATGTACGTTGATTTTTATAATTTAATTCAGTTAAGAATTTAGTTTATTGATTATTACAATATCATTTGTTTATACTTTGTTAAAAGCCACAACATCAACGCTTTGAACCTAAAACAGAGATGTGAAATGACAAAAATAAGTTTTATGAAGGATCTTCACTTCTCACGAGCCCCTTGTTACTAAACCAATAGAGTAGATTAAACCAACTCTCTTTACAAAATGAACAATTGGGAAAATTCCATGAAAATATACATTACATAAAAACAATTAAGCATATTGAGTATATCCAACACGTTTAAAAATTCAGTGTTAGAGAAATATGAATGTATTAATAGAAGTATGGATGCAAAAAGTTTTGTTCACAAGCAAAAAATACATGCTCACATAATCTTCAAATTCAGTGATGGCTTCCTCCAAGTCATCAGTGCCAATTTTATCATCTTCGACAACGCAAGTTATGACAAGTTTCTTTATTCCATAACCAACTGGAGCCAATTTTGCTGTAAAGAGATGTAACGAAGTCACATTCATCAGACAACATAGATGCTTGATGACATCATTATGACATCATTATCGCTAAAAGGTTGTATATTAGAATAGAACAATAACTGCCGAATCCACTTACAAGTTCCCCAGACAAGACCATCTTTTTGAACAGAGCGAACACACTCTTCCAACTTCTTCATATCTAAAAATTTCAGAACACAGCTAATTCATCGAAGTTTTTCATCAAAAACCATATTGCAAAAAGGACGTTTAAATTTGGATGAAAAATTCCGAGTTTATATTTGAAAATCTTTTTTGAAATTTCTTTATCTCGACATTTTTCACACCACTTTCAACTAGTCCAATTAACAAAAAAAAAGGTTTCCTTAAGAGAACATACCAGTTTCGTCATCCCACTAAAATGGCAAAATAATAGAGAATCAATGTTGTACATTCATAAGTAAATAAAAACATCGAAAAATTTTCTCATACTGTCAACGTAAACTTACGTACCGGTTTCACATCAAGAATAATGTTGGATTTCGCAACCACAACTGGTTCTGAATTATAAAGAAATACAGTAGTTTGCTTAAACATATTTGTTCAAATGTCCTTAGAAAAAGCAACAATATTTTGACACTCACTTTTTGCTTTCTTTCAGCATACATCTTCAGCCGTATTTCTTTTACTCTCTCCTTTTCCTCCTCCTGTGAAAACACAGTAGAAAAATACAAATCTCTTGGAAACATACGTCAATAGTTGAGTGGTTAGGTTGCACCCATATGAAACCGTTTCCAATAGACTGAGCTCAAAATTAGAGCTCCCTAAACTTTGCACAAGTGTGTTCGTTTGTGCACAATTTGAACGGTGATTTTATTCTTGGTGAACATTTTTGTTTTTAAATTTGTGGGATAAAAATGGGTCTTAAATTTGGGCTAAACGTCTAAATTTCTACAAACAATACACCCAAAGAGAAAAAAAATTTTCTCGATAATTTGGAACATCATATATGCATGTATGTTGGTAACACAAATCTCAACACCAACCAATGAATGACATAGTTTAAATGTAATTGTAACAACAATAGACAACTAATAACGCAGTCAAACAATCATTTCTTACATCATCTGAACCAAACAAGTCTTCATCATCATCATCGTCATCATCGTCTTCATCATCTTTCTCATCATCATGTTTCTTTTGGGCAGGCTCAGGTTTTGCAGGCTACAGTTCATTGACATAAAAATATGTTGAATTAATTTATGAATGGTAATGTAACTGTATCAACACAAGACATTTATTGATACACTGAATGAATAAGATTCATTCATGAGTGTTCTTTGAATTTACTATCTGAAATGAAACAGTTACATCTTTGGCAAGGGTGCAATGAAGAAATTTATTGTTTACCTTTGAAGCAACAGCACTTCCTAAACAGAAAAAATTAGACCAGTTAAAAAAAAGAAATTTTTTTTACTTGTTTATAGAAAACCCACTTAGTTCTCAATTTGATCCATTTGATAGATGCACAACTTATGTCAAGGAAAGGCACGTAAAGTTTCCTATTGAACATCATGATAACATGAAAACATCTTTTTTGCTAATACGTGCGCTTTGTGTTATTGTTATGTAGGTCACAAAACCACAATACTTCCCATTAGATATTATATATATATCAGTAGTTTAGACCACTGAGTACAATCTACGAGGACAACCTACTAGCACAAGCTACCCGGAGAAACTTAGGAGGCATAGCCTACCGAAGTAGGTTGACAAGCTACAATCTACCAGACAACTATCTTGGCTTCTGTGTCATAACTATCTTTTGGCTTCTGTGCTTTAATCTATTGGAAAACTATTGTGAGTCATTGTTGGACTCATGAACGCTCAAGAATAAAGACTTGCGGTTGTACTCAGACAGAGGAGATAAGTTTTGCTCATACTTATTGATATTATTATTAAGACACTTATCTACTTTTTATATTTACGCTTGATTAATAAATTGTTTGAGAAATATAACTGGTTCACACTATCTTTGTTGCGTGTGGAAATAGAACCAAAATTAATAGTTATTCTTTCGGAACCACGCACGTAACAGTTATACTTTAACGCATGCTGTGCAAATGCTTTCACCATATTTCACTGATATATTACAGTTTCAGAGAATATGTCAACTCTATAAAATCTACATCCTTTGTAACACATAAATTTAAAATATCCTAAATTCACCAGTTTCATTAAGATTACCCATAATACCAATGAAATAGAAAAGGGATAAAGTCTGAAAAATATACAATTGCAGAAAACATGACATACTATGTCAAGACAAGTCATGTACACTTACCTCCTTCAAGGTAGGAAACTCTTGCTTCCAGTTTATTAAGATTATCCTGGATAGCTTTGATCACTAGAAATAACAAGATGGTGGCTTTAGAACTACATAATAAAGCTTTTTCAAACAAACAAATTCACCATTGAAAGCTGTTTGATACTTTGTAGTTTGTTAACCTGCACCATGAAAGATTACAAAACAAACTGTATTATGAAAAAGTTACATCCTAATTTTATCATTTCTCTCATTCAAGAAGGAACAATCATCATTTCATAAACACTTCTAAAAGGTTTGCTTTTTGAAATTGGCTATGTAATACAAAGTACTTTGAGGTCAAAATCATGTAAAATTGTGCTCCAAAACATCTAGTCATTACCATTAAGATCTCTTATAATCACATCAACCAATATGCAATAATACCATTTTTAAGTTCCTGGTTTTCTTTTTCAAGCTTGCTCATTCGCTCACTAACACCACTGTGTTCAGATGAACCAACAAGTTCCTACGATGCAATATTTATCAGTGTGATGTTTTCAAGCATTTTTAAACAGACTGTTACTTGCATTACAAGATGACTAACTTGTCAACTTCACTCATGTATTGTCTACATTGAACTTGAGTTATGTTTCATTCTAGACTCTTCATAAAGTTTTCACCCGAATGGTCTTATCTTTTGTGCAATTACAGCAAATATATCTCTTCTAGTTTATACTTTAGTATCTACCAACCTCCTCCAATGTTTGCTTAATTGTTTCTCTTGCTTTTGCAATCTGGTCAACTAAACTTGAGCGAGAAGGAATTCCCTAGAATATAAATAAGTTTAATGATTTATATTGCTATTCTGCTTCTACACAATAGATTATATTGATGTAGTGTCTACAATTGTACTTTACCATTATCAAAAAAATTTGCTCTAAAATTAGAGCATTTTTAAATTCATCCTACGTAAATTCACACGTTTAATTTGTTAGAAAATTGTTGTCTAGTCCAAACCAGGCAAAAACTTTTTAATGAAATTTTTTGTACTGATAACTGAAATTGGATGGAACTTTACTTTCTAACATATAAAGTACTTGATAATAACAAGGACGTAAGTCTAAAATGGAAATGAATATCAATACAAGTGATACAACCTTCGCCTCTCCACTTTGATCAGATTTCTGAACAAGGAACGTTTGATATCGACTTTCAGCTTCCTCGAAGTTTCTTTGGTCGAACCAGATCGATTCATATTTCAATTCTATCATTTTTGTAAAGATATAAAGCTTTATAAAGCACAACTACAAAAGTTACTAGCTCAGTACTACCAGTTGTACAGAACAGAATAAAGAAGGTAACACTCTGCACTAGACCACTGCACTGGAGTAACAGTACGAATAGTGTTTCCAGTTGTATTTGTGCTTCCAGCTTAGATAAAGAATCATCATACAAGCCATGATTTCACCAGTGGCAGGGGCGTCCTCGGGGAGGAAACTGAAGGTGACATGCTCCCCACAACATATTCCAAAGACCAATTTTGAGATTGAAGGAGGAAGTGAAGTAAACCCAACTTCGAACAGCAATAAAAAATTTACTTTCTGTAAACGTGTACATAGCAGAGTGTATATGGTAAACAGCACTCTTCAAGCATTGTTGTCTGTAAGATCGGCTTGAATACACCTGCTGACACATCCAACTAAATGCTATCATTCTAGGAACGTGTGGCTTTTAGATTATCATAAATCACACCTGTGAGAAATAGCGTTATAGAGAACATAAAGTGAATAATTTATTTAAGAGAACATGCCTCTGAACCCCATTGACGTCTCTCACACATTTGACGGTTGCATTGTTACCCCAAGTCTGAACAACAACCTAGCGAGGCCACTGCTCAGTGGACCTCATACGTTTTTTGTACCACTAGTTTGTACTATGGTACACTCAGTGTGCACTGGGTAGTGCAGTTTTGAAGGTAATTACCATCACGTTTTGTTTAATAAACCAAGGCTTTTGCCGGAAGAAATTTCAAAAGTCCTGTTGATGAAATCATCTATGTTGGTTGGCATACGAACATTACCAGACAACACGGCGTATCATGTTAAGAGTACAACATAAATTAGATAGAATGAAAAAATTGACACATTGATTGCAACTTTGTTGTATTGATATGGTAAACTAATTTATTTGTCTAGTTCATATTCATTGAAAATGATCGTATTGATATTATCCCTTACTTTTAAGAAAAGCATTGCTTGAATACAGCTACAATATAGTCTACAATAGTATTGACACACGTCTAGTGACTGACCATAAAGTCCTCTCCTTTTTTGATTTGTTTCTGAAGTTCTGGTAAAAGCTGCGTTAAGAAGAAATGAATTAAAGTGAAAGAATGGTTTGAATCCGAGAGAATTATTACATGTTTGTGGGTGTAGATCGTCTAAGTTGTGTAGTCCTAAAGAAGGACTGTTGGTGTTGATGTTTACTGAAAAGACTGGATTCTGGAGATGGCTACCGCTAAGGTTGTTGAAACGTCAGTTAACATCAACAACAACAGTCCTTCTCAGGACTCTACAAACCTGGATGATCTACATTTACAAACGTGAAAATGCATTGTGGATGAAGAGGAATTAACACACTATGCAAAAATGCAAGCAACAAAATCTAAAAAAAAAAAAGAAAATGTTTTCATAGCATACCTCCGACAGTTTTTTCTTCTCGAACTCAGATAGTTTGCCTAGCCCAAGATTTTTCTCCCAGCCATTTTTCTAGGAAAATTAGAGAAGAAATCAATTTGTAACTAAAACAATCTTAACATTGAGAATATGTCTCCCCTAAAAAATAAGGATATCTCTGTTTAAAACCATTAGCTTTTATTGTGGTATTGAGCAAGAGTCAAGAAAATAGTAAATAAGCAAACAAAAATTTTTTATAATTCTAGAGTTCAACAGCGCTGGACATTTGTTTAGCACTCCTGTTTAACACCCCTAGCAGTACCTAGGAGAAAGGTGATTTTAATTCATTTATGTGAGGTAAACGTTGACTATGGACAAAATGTTTGATTGTTAGAATTGAAAAATGGAATAACTACGGAAACTATATGCTTAAGGTTTGGTTACAAAAGACTGAAGGATCGTTTACAACTTACCCCAAGAAGTAAGGGCGTTGAAAAATATTTCACATCGGTGACATCAGAACAAACATAAGCACATTCAACGATATCAGATTCTCCCTGTAATGCTTTCAGTAGCTGAAACAAAGATTTTACGTCCTGTTACAACAAGACTATTGATTGCTGATGAACAATGAAAAGAAAGTTTTCCTTTTTACGAAGATCTTCGCAATTTTTCATTATATAATTGTGTGTATAAAGTAATTAAATTTGTACGATGTTCTTTTTTACTGTATAGTAAAACAGGATTGATGTGATATTTTTCCACCTTTATCTCTCTTCATTCAGACCTTGCAGTGACGTAATTACTAAAAACCACATGCGTCTCACCGAGAAGATTATTCTTGCTCCAGCGTAAGCCATTGATAACGTAGCCGAGCCCTGGAAATAATAGTCTGCTGTAAATCCAAAACGTATGATAACACAATTGATTACAAGTGGAAAAAATTTAACCGTTGGCATCGTTTAACCGTTGGCAAAAAAATCCATCAAAGATTTCTTTATTGATTGTAGAGTGACAAAACTCTTACAGGCATTACGATAAATTGAATCAAGTGATCACTCAATTTCTCTCTTCCATGAAAAAATACATCGTGTAAATAATTGACACTTACGGTACCAGCCTTGGCGTTGAGCACCTCTTCTCCTGCAAATCGAACTTTGTCTGTCATACTTTCAATTTCGCTCTGCGTGAATGACGTTTCTGGTTCAGTTTGAGACAAAAGAGGCAGAATGGTATTCCTCGAGTGTCCACCAATGACGGGACCTTTACTTTTGTCATGTCAAGTTTCTTCATCTCGGCAACAAAAGTTGTCGTTCTCACGACGTCCAACGTTGTCACACCAAGGATTCTGTCATAGGTAAAAGTAAACGTGAACGAGTTAAACACGACACGAAAAACACCAAGTTCCTAAAGGAAAAACTTAGACAGAAAAAAATTGTTGTGATACGTTACCTTTTAGGATCAAAAACACCAGCCTTCTTAAATACTTCACAAACAATTGGTACAGCGGAATTTACCTATAACACGAAGTAAAGTTATGAAATGACGAAACCTGCGTAACAGTAAAAAAAATGATGAAATGGCACAATAATTTAGAAATGAGAGACTGCACGCTCAACTATAGAGTAGAGAAAAGAGTATGGACAGTTATTGATGAATTATGATGTTCATAGACAGATTTTCTGGGGAGGGGGTGACACACATAGCCCAACATCAGGTTTTACTCCCCTTCTTAATGAACTGTTCGCCCCCCTCAGAAACATTTAACTCCTTCAACTTTTAGTAAAACAAAACAGAAGTAAAGTTGAACTGAGTTTTTCTGAGTTGTGTTTCAGCTTTGTACAATAACATTGGTGGCTGCAACACCAGACCACCCTAAAATGTACACCCTTACTTTGTCTTGCATCACTTCCTTACAAACCCCACCCCTTAAAATTTTTAACACCACCTCTATAAAAACAGGAAAATCCGTCCATAATGATTACAACACAATTGTTCTCCAAACTTAGTCAATTCAATTTGCTCAATGTTTTCATTGTATATGATTACTAACTGGATTAGATATGATTGTCAAGATAGCTTTTGGGCAATATTTGGCACAGGCTTCTGCTAAGGCTTTCACAATTCCAGCATTAACTTTAAAAAGATCATCACGTGTCATGCCTGGAAAAAATTATAATCATTACAATACGCAAAGTTTTTCTTTGTTCAAATTTGGACAAGAAGTGAAGTATTGGACATGAAATAAAGAACATATACATCATTCATATGGCTAGCAAGAAGACTAGCTCTTTACAATCAAATTAAGAAAACAAACTGACCAGGTTTTTGTGCAATACCAGCAGGAATGCTAACAACAGTACAGCCTTTTAAAGCTTCTTCAAGTTGTTCAGCACCTTGATGATGTGTCACCTACAATGGTCAATTACAGCATTTGACCTTGGACGTTGAAGCTTGCATAGTTTGGGCATCATCACAACATTTTTTAATGCCAATGTAATGGATTGTATGAAAAGAACTGATCAACTTATCAATTAGTCTTTGCGAATATCACAGCGTTGTATTTTATAAGGTCGTTTATTCAATGCAATGTTTATTTTTCAACATCTCATAAAAGAGCAACTGAAAAAAGGACAGCAGTTTTGTCATAAGTGAATGTTGGAGCAGTTTTAATACCTTAGCTTTTGATGTGATATGACTAAGATCTGCTGCAACACCTGGAAAAAGACATAGGAATTAATAAGACTGCAACTAACTGCTAAAAAAATTTGTGTGAGTCTGTACAATATGTTATACTATCAGATCTATCCACCTGGGTTAATACAACATTTAATAGCAAAGCCCAGTTCTACATTGAATTATTACACTACCAAATGATACAATACAACAGTTGGTCCTGTTAACTGGTCATTTCTTTCTTTTCAATTCTTTCCAAAGTATAATTTACCAATTTCACTAATTTGTAACTTAAGACCAACTCCCCCAATTATTTAATTGTTAGCTGTTAAGGTAAGCTTCATTACTGCATAAATAATTGAATTTTGGTTAAATATCTCAACTAGTAAAAGTATCTGAAAGCAATAGCAATAGACACGATGGCATTATTGACTATACTTAAAAGGAACAAATGAAAAACCTAAACATATTACCTGCAGTATTAAGAATATCATAAAGTGCTACATGATCAACTAAAGGGGACAATTTAAGAAGTAAAGACAGTGGTTGACCAATACCACCAGTGGCTCCCAACACAGCAACTTTTACTGGATTCTATATGTGAAATACATACAGCATAAAGGCCAAGAACTGTAAATTTTAAGAAGTTGCATATAATGGTAATAAAAACTATGTAATTGGCTGTTTATGATCAAGTGACATTTTTAATTGTGATATGTAACGGAACTGGCTTGTATTTCATGGCTATTTCTAATGAACAGAAATTTGGCGAGGAAGAAATGTCATTTAAAATAATAATAAATGATTTCGTGAGTGCAAAAAGTCATTCTGATTAATCTTTTACAAAACGTGCGAGAAATATTACAGGGCTAAACATAAAAAATATTCTTTATCGTGCAAATTTTTGCCTGTTACCGGCATCTCTTGTCTAAAGCGGACCATTAACTTTACCTCTATTCCGGTGTAACAGTTGTCGACCAATTATTATTCGGTCTACAAGGACAATAATAGTAATTATGTACAATTCATTCTCACCTGCTCGCTCATTTTGACAACGTTTTTTCTGTTAGCCTCAACAGGGTGCGGAATATTTAGCTATGTTTACTGCAGACAAGTGTCGGACAGAACAACGCAATAAGCTATATTAAAGCATGGCATTATTTATACAGACCAAATGACGTAAGGCGTGACGTTCAAGCAAAAACGTGAAGAAACGCACGCGTTAAACGTACCTTGCATATGTCATTATCATGCTTATTGTCATGCTTCATAGTGATTAGTATGATCAATAGACTTATATTAAGTAACTGTTGTCCTAGTTGTAATTGTTATCAAAGAAGACAACCGTTTATCGCCTAGTTGCCTACAACTTGTTGCACACGATTTGAATGTCCACCGTTGTCTAAGTTGTCTTTTTGTCCACGGTCTAAATGTCCACGCTTAGCTTGTTGTCCACAGTTGTCTTGTTGTCCAGTACGGTCTAAATGTCCACGGTTATCTTGTTGTCCAAGGTTGTCTTGTTGTCCAGTACGTTCTAAATGTTCACAGTTACCTTGTTGTCCACAGTTGTCTTGTTGTCCAGTACGTTCTAAATGTTCACAGTTACCTTGTTGTCCACAGTTGTCTTGTTGTCCAGTACGTTCTAAATGTTCACAGTTACCTTGTTGTCCACAGTTGTCTTGTTGTCCAGTACGTTCTAAATGTTCACAGTTATCTTGTTGTCCACAGTTGTCTTGTTGTCCAGTACGTTCTAAATGTTCACAGTTACCTTGTTGTCCACAGTTGTCTTGTTGTCCAGTACGTTCTAAATGTTCACAGTTACCTTGTTGTCCACAGTTGTCTTGTTGTCCAGTACGTTCTAAATGTTCACAGTTATCTTGTTGTCCAAGGTTGTCTTGTTGTCCAGTACGTTCTAAATGTTCACAGTTATCTTGTTGTCCAAGGTTGTCTTGTTGTCCAGTACGGTCTAAATGTTCACAGTTACCTTGTTGTCCACAGTTGTCTTGTTGTCCAGTACGTTCTAAATGTTCACAGTTATCTGTGTTGTTCCAGTTACCTTGTTGTCCAAGGTTGTCTTGTTGTCCAGTACGTTCTAAATGTTCACAGTTACCTTGTTGTCCACAGTTGTCTTGTTGTCCAGTACGGTCTAAATGTTCACAGTTACCTTGTTGTCCAAGGTTGTCTTGTTGTCCAGTACGGTCTAAATGTTCACAGTTACCTTGTTGTCCAAGGTTGTCTTGTTGTCCAGTACGGTCTAAATGTCAACAGTTGTCTTGTTATCCACAGTCGTCTTGTTACCCACGGTGTAAATGTCAACGGTTGTGTTGTTATCCACGGTTTAAAAGTCCACAGTTGTCTTGTTGTCTACGGTCCAAATGTCCACGGTTGTCTTTTGCCTACGGTCTAAATGTCCACGGTTATCTTGTGGTCCATAGTTGTCTTGTTGTCCATGGTTGCCTTGTCCACGGACCACAGTTGTCGTGTTGTCTACGGTTGTTGACAGTTGCTTGTTGTCTACGGTTGTTTAATGATTCACAGTTGTCTTGTTGTACAAGGACTAAATGTCTAAGGTTGTCTTCTCGACGGTTTAAATATCGACCAAGGTCGTCTTATTATCCAGTGTAAATGTTCACAGTTGTCTAGTCTGTTTCTATGCTATGGAGTAACCTTACCATTATTCCGTTTTTCATTGGAACAAAAACTCATTTTTTTACGTCAAATAGATAGCCTAAAAGTTCAACATGCGGTCCCGAATGTTCCCATATCGTCTTCTATTTCCCACCAGTGTCTCCAACGCATGATCTATCTCATTGCATTGTAACATTTGCCCTGAGAACATCACGGCACAATGTTGGTCGATCTCGATAGCCACGTTTTTCTCTGTGTTTGTGAAGAGGTTTTCCCTATTTATCTAATTACACTTCTTCATTCTATGAAAACACTGACATTTGTTAAGTTATTATTTTGTTACATGAAGTTGTGCATGACAATGATGCTTAAATAGTTGAATTGAATATAAATGAATACAAATTATAATGTATGACACTCGTGCAATATGACACTTGGACATTTTTCAATTACTTCTCGTCGACATTTAGGATTTGTCATAGCTGATTGATTTAGATAAGATAAGATAGTGTCAGTGTCGATGGGTAGTTGCTGGAGTGGGTTTCTGGCCGAGTGTCAGAAGATAAGAAGACCTATTGATTACTTTGAAAGGTTTGATCTTTACTTGAATCTTCTCACCATTGTTTTAACTTTTGTTATTGTTTTGTATTTTAATGTGGTGGATGATAGAATCGCAAATTTCTATGATAATCAAAAGTTATGGAGCATTGAGCTTGCTCTATTATAATTTGCTATTCGTATTTCAATTAACG
Organism: Xenia sp. Carnegie-2017; assembly: GCF_021976095.1. Classification (NCBI taxonomy): domain Eukaryota; kingdom Metazoa; phylum Cnidaria; class Anthozoa; order Malacalcyonacea; family Xeniidae; genus Xenia; species Xenia sp. Carnegie-2017. Next base: position 7,876,029 of record NW_025813436.1, on the reverse strand, counting down.
ATACAGAAATGATTTTTTACGTCAATAAACTGTTCCTCTTTGCAAATTCAAATCTCGCTGTCATGTGATTTTTACATGGGATTATTTAATTTATTTTTACTTCTATCTTCAATATCATAATTTTGAATGTTATTTTGTGTATATAAAAAGCACAATTCGTGGATAATTTGAAAATTTGTGAATTCATTCATCATGTTAGCACAATTATATATGTACTTGACTGTACTTACTAGTGCCATTTCTCCTTGTTGAAAGGTATATTTTTGAAGTTGAAGAATCACCACAAAGTTACCTGATTATTTTAAGTTTATTTTATATTACATTCCTTGAATTTAGAAGTCGTCAAATAAGATCGGCAAGATACAATGTTCGAGATAGAGGAGACGGAATTGAGGTACAACATGATTTTACTGCTTATAAAGCATTTTGCAAGTTTACCATGGCAATTTTACCATTGCAAGTTAAACATTGCAAACCTTTGCAAGTTAAACATTGCCTGTGGCTTTCAATCTTGTTAAGCAATGAAGTTCAATGATTTTTGTTAATTAGTATTTGCCTCATGTATATTTTACTTTTTTTTTGTAGTTTGATAATTTGCTAAGTGAGGTAAGATGAAAGCATTCTGTAACCCAAATTTTGCCAAGATAAATGTGATTTTATTTTTCAAGCTTTGAAATAAGGAGAAATTGCTAACCAATGTTTGTTTATGATGACCATCTAATTTTTGTTTCTACTGATTTGAATTTGGATGAAATATGGACCGTTTTCACATCCTAATTGCACATATTTTTTTTGTAGGATGAGTATGAGATTCAAACAAAACCCAGACAGTAAGTTTTTTATCATTATTCCTACAAGTTTAATGATAGGTAAAGTTTGCTGTTATGTTGGAAAATGCTACATTCTAGACCATTATTTTGTTGTTTGAGAACACTCTCTCAGAGATAAGTGATATTCTCCTTTGACTGAGGGCCCACAAGTTTCTCACACTAGTTATATCACATATTACCCTCTTAAAAATAAATTTCCATCACCATTTTAAGTTAATGTTCTCCTGTATTTAAAATTCAATAGGAAAGTTATTACTGATGAAGAAGCAACATTTATGAAACAAAAGAGATATGGTGATTTAGTTCAGAAGCAGGAAATTGTCAATATGCAAATCGACCAAAAGGTTAAATTGCACATTATATAAATTTTCTAACATATGTATTACCCAGATTTCAATGAAAATTTGGATTACGTTCCTTGCAGATTGCAATGGAATTGATTATTGATATTTGATTATTGACATTTGTGTATTTTACAAAATGAAATTTAATGTTTTACAGTTGCAACAACATGAAGATGATCTTCGAAAACAAGAAGAGGTTAGTGAGACAAAAAATAAAAAGCTCAGTTTCACTGGACAGTGATCATTTAATGTAAATCAATCACATCATAGTAGGCAGTATCTTACGTGTGCACAGGCATTTTTGCTTGAGCTGATTTTTACAGAGTGTGGTTAATATAACAAGTCAATACGTCAAGAACTTGAAATCTGACGATTACTTTTTATGAGTTGAATATTGCTCTTTAACTTTATCAGTAACGATTGCATTTTGGGATTTTTATTTGGTCTGAAGGAATTTTACGAGGCGAAAAGAGAGGCTGCCAGAGTAGCGAGGCAAGAAAGAGCCAAAAGAGAAAATCGAAATACGGCAAGAAAGAGTGATGAACATATAAAGAAGTTACTAGACGAATCGGCGTTTGTGTCATGGCTGTCTGATGATGATGACGAAATAAGCGAGTGAGTTTTTTTGAACAATTTAAAAATATAAAAAAATCTCGACAATGATTTTTCTATAAAAGACCCTCTTAGTACAGGGACTCAGTCTGACATCAGTCCGTAGAAAGCAAAAAAATCCCATCTACCTAAAAAAATCTAGAGATGTCAGAATTTATTTGTCATCGTTGGGCGTTTTTTTACACACTCCAAACATTTTTTTATATTATTTTACTCGCAGTCATGATTTGGATACGCAAGATTTCGAGGAATTCTTGGCTAAAGTGAGAAACAGTAACCCAGACGGTGCTGGTAAGAAAGCATACTTGATATTATTCATCGTGTAGAATTTGTCATCATGTAATCAACCCCAGCAGGCTTACGTGTATGTTAATGTTATGGAAGCAGTATAAATATATAAAATCTTCTAGCACCTTCACTTTGAAAGGTGGATGTAATCAACGAGAACATTTCAAACCTTCATTTTATTTTAAAACATTGCTGTTGTTGATTGACACATTATTGGTCCATTGTTGTTATGGATGAAAGTGACAGAAAAAACTTTGTTGACAACAAGTCTTTGACCAGATCAGGTACCACTTTCATTAAGGGTATCATCAAGTTCCGGTTTTCATTCTGAGTAAGGATGATTTGAATAGGTACAGGTCGTATATGTGGGCTCTCGGCATCATGTGGTATCGATTTTTTTCGATGGGATGAAAATGTAGTTTTTTTAATTTTTTTGAACAACTATGTTTGATATATGTATGTTATTTTTATTGTTTGCCACAGAGGCGGCTATGAGTTCCCATCCCTCAGATTCACTTGAGAACGATGATGAAGCGGCGAACCTTGCAAAACAGTCATTGGACGCTCTAGGACGTTGGTCTCCAGCATTTGATGATGATTAGCGAGTATATCTTGCCACAAAAACAGGGTAGGCAACACCGAGATCGTTTGTTGTTACCCAAATGTTAAGGGATTGCTTACGATGATGCCTTGTAGTACCATTAACTATTTCTTTTGTTTTTTTTTCTATAGTTCATTTATCTGCTGAAGATAAACTGTGTCAGAGATATATGACTGTGAAGAAAAAGTTGTTCTTTTGAACTATTTAATTTTGACAATGAAGGATGATTTTAGAGAAATGCATTCCTGAAACGTGGTATTTAAGAAATCATAAAACGATAAGCACTATTACATATTCATCTATTCTTAAACAATACATAAAATATATTAACATAATATTCAATTCAATATTTCCATATTTGCGTTTCATGAAACGTCAGAACGTAACCAGAGAGGTAAAGGTTGACGTATTTTATGAAGAATTTCAGCGAGACGTCTGTTTGGTTCTTTAAAAAACCCTCGAAGGTGTTTTTCAGCTTTTTCTGCCATTGGAGGATATCTGCGTCCTTTTGACGTTCCCAAACAAGTGTGTCCGTTGTATTTATGCTTTGTTAGGCAGAAAAAACCTTTGCGATTATTGTATCTGCATGAATGTATAAAGATTTACATTATCTTAAATCGTAATTTCAATGTTTGACTTCTGTATAAGACTTACTTTAAAATATTACTGTAATCAAGTACATTTGTCACTCCTATGAACATCTGTACGTCCAATAGCAAGGAGACTGGGTCAGATAACAGTTGCTCTCCATCAATTGTTAAAATCTATCGAGTTAATAATTAATGTTATTAATGTACTTATAATTGAACGCAAGAACTTCAATATAATGTTCTATATTTAGTCAATATCTCACGTTTTTGGCTAAACATATAGCAGTGTAGTCACTGTCTTCATGCATGACGTTTTACCTGTGAAGCTGGATAATACTGCATCCATCTTTCTAAATGCTCCGCATAAAGTCCAGGTGTCAAACAGCGAGCTTTTAAATTTTTCACAGCGGAGCTGGTATTATCTTTAGACGTTAGGAGATCATAGAAATTGATGTTGATTGCCGTAAAATCATCATGTGAACGCATATGCTTGAGAATAAAGATGTTATTTTACATACAAGGTATGGCCTTGGTTTAGACGTTAGCAGATCATAGAAATTGATATTGATTGCCGATTGCATATGCATGAGGTATAGACGTTAGGAGATCATAGAAATTGATGTTGATTGCCGTAAAATCATCATGTGAACGCATATGCTTGAGAATAAAGATGTTATTTTACGTACAAGGTATTGCCCTTGGATTTGCATGCCGCTAATGCATGGTTCAAAAATGTAGTATTCCGTAAATGATGAAAAGTAAACCGACCTGAAACCACGAGTACGCCCGTTTTACGGGATCTTTAAGGATAATAAGGATCTTAACTTGAGGTAAAAGCGCGAACGCTCTTGATGGCGTTTTCCTCGAGTCGAAATAATTGGCTGTTTTCTCAAACAACAAAGTTGAATTGTCTTCGTGAACATCATCAAAGTTGTCCAAGTACCTGAAACAATGAAAGCACATTTAACGTAATTCTGGGAAATATTACGTAAGTGATATTTCCTCAAACCAGAGAGAAGGTATTGGTGAATGTCTAAATGTACCTCTAGATATCCAACAAGTAAAATAGGTATGACCACGAACGTGAATCAAAACAAAACATAATAAAAAATATTTATAGCTACAATAGTTAAAGACATTCAAGAATCAAGTAATTTACCAATCCAATCCTTTTAAGTAATTGACAGACGAAAAAAACTGTGTTTCCTCGAAAGAAATCTCATTTTTCTTGTTATGACGTAACTGTGGATGGACAGAGAGAAACATGTGCAGGGCGGTCGTTCCAGTCTTCTGCGGACCAACGATAAGAAAAGAAGGCAATTTGCTGCACGACTTCCATGAAGGCCAAATCTCTCTATGGCGAGGATCTTTGCAAGGATTCTAGACGGAAATCATGTTGTATTCTTAAAGTCTCCCAATAGACTGTTGAGAAAAAATATTGCCAAAGGATATAGCCATCTAAAACGAGAGTTTTGCTTTCTTCTAACTTTCACGGACTTACATGAGTGGAGTGGATAGGATTCTTTTCTTTAAAAAGTGGCAATTCTTGGAAATTTCGTTATTTGCATTTACTTAAACGATACTGTTGATAATAAACAATGTACATTTCTAATGAATTCGTTCGTGACTTCGTGTGCAGTTAAAGCAAATGATTTAAAATTATTTTTCGCCCTCCACTATTTCTTGCTATTGTTTTGTGTTCTGTGAGAAAAATCTTGTCGAAGTTCAACCCGAATCATCCTGGATTTAGCGATTCACAATCACACCACACAATAATACAGAATACAAAATTCACTAAAGCGCGAACTCTTATTTGTATTAATAGAGGTAGACATGTTTCATGTTCAAGAAAAAAACGAGCTTCATTTAAGAATAAACAGAATTTCAAATGACAGTCAACGAACAACCATGATGATGATTTTGTAATCAAACATGAAATATATTCATACCAGAAAGTTAAGAACTCACGTGCCAAACAGGTTGCCTCTCGCTAGGAAACAATTCAAAGTATTTCTTGCCAAGTTCTAACGGCGACAAGGACATAACGCGAAGGGTCGTCCAACATTTTATAAACTTGATTACATTGTGGAAAGTGTAGAGGGCCAAACGATCATTACCGTAGTTCGAAAGATGAGTCATAAAAATATTGATCTATGAAGGAATGATAAAAATGTAGAATGTATGTCATGCTGTATTGAAAATACAGTAGCTGACACAAAGTAGCTACGTATTCTTTACTGGTGTGTATTTGGCAAGGTAAAAACGTAGCTTGTCTTTTTTCCAGCGTGTGTGTGTGGGGAAGAGTTAGCTAATTGAAGTTTTTTCAAGATAAATTAAAACAGCAGTTCAGAGTATTCCGTTAAAACTTATAAAAAAATTTTTTCGTATGGAAAAGATGAAGCAATATATGACAGGTATGTAAATGTCGCCTAATTTGTGCACCTCGCTGAAGAGAAAAAAATTTTTTGTACTTACAGGATTTGACACTATTGCGTTGAAAAGCTCTCCTCCATATATGCTTTTCAAAAGTACTTCCTTTCCTCTTGGATACGCATGCAAATGGAGAGTATGCGTAAACAGACCGCACATTTGACGAGGCAAAACCTTGATTTGTGAAAAGTACAATTTCTCAATAAATTTAGGATGCTGAAAAACTGTGAAATAAATGAAAGGTGATTATTTTTACCATAATATCACGATGTATGAATCCTCGCCGTCGCCATGCTGGCTTAAGATGGGGATATTCTTCTGTGGAGGTCACTTGTACACCAATGGTCTTACCCCATACTTCATAAAGTATTTCATGAACAGGATACACTCCTGAGTGATGGGGTGAAATTGAGTAAGCATTGTCGACGGGTATCTTATGTTTCTATTGGATGATAAAAAACAATACGTCATTAAAAAATCTTTTATTAAGAAAACAGAAAGCACATTGCATGTTGGCGTTAAGAAAACATTATTATGAGTTGAAAGCAAATGATGTCAAACTAGTCGTTTTTTCTTAGAAAAGGTGATAAAAATCTTGCAAGATAGATATAATGTAAGACAAAACAAAATATTTAGCAAACTTTCAAAAGAAATGTAATGAAAAAGCACAAAATGGTATAAAAAGCAATAACTTATACAAAGTTTGTGAAATTTTTCCTCAAGTGTAACAACATGTATGATTTGATGATTTTGCTTTACCTTTGCAAACTCCATGTTTAGGTTAATGAGACTTTTCATCTCATCAAGAGTATTAACTTTATGTGGCTGCTTGTGAGCCCATGTGTGACAAAACCATCTGAATTTGTGGGCATTTTTAATCAATTCTTCATCTCCTGCATTCTCCTCTTCATTACCATTTTTAAAGTATTTACCAGAGAAGCCAAGATTAAATTGAAATCCAGGCACCATCTTTTGAAGTGATTTTTGAGCACTTACCAAAGCCTGGGAATTAAAGCATTTTACAGCGTTGGATGAAGGACCTTCATCAAATATGAGAAGTGTAGCTACCAGAAATGGAAGAAATCATTAGAAAGACAGAGCTTCACGTATAAAAATTTATTATGAAGAAGTGGCAGTTCAACGTTTACACATCCAGGATTATAATGCCTGAACATTTTACTATTTATATGGCTATTCATCAACTTTATGATGGTACTAATACATATCTTTTAAATTCTGCATTAAAAAGTCATGAACCAGGGGTGGGTGGGGCATGGTTAGTTTTCTAAATTAAGTATCTAAAAGCCAAAACATATATCTAATATCAAAGAACTATGTATTATTAAAGCTCATTAAAATACCTGAACATCATCTGCCTTCATTCTTATCCCACTTCTACCCACAAATATATCATCAATGTCTACTTGAATCCATCGATCTAAAGACTTGGCCAGTTTGCCAGAAGACATATAGCCAAGAGCATCAAGAAATAGCAATTTATGAGGCCAAAATGACAAACCAGCACCAAAATATATTCTCTGAATTTTGTCTAGTTGTCCCAAATCATGAAGCACAACAGGGAACTTCAGATTTGGTGAATACATAGAATTGTCTATAGGTATTGTAGAATGAAAGCTAGAGGTAGCTACAATCTCAAAATGTTCATGCAAGCGTGCATTTTGTCTTAAAAATATTGACCATTTTTCTCCACTGGACATGTGCGACTCCTCAAAATCCAACATATTATTTCCAGTAACAAGTCTCAACATGGAAGCATTGGCAGAAACATGATACAAGTTGAATTGCATTGGCCAGAATAAATTTCAAAAGGAAAATAATCTCTGGAGGGGATAAGTGGTGGAGCAACCTTGACGTCATTGAATAAAACCATTCCAACACCATAATCCCTACAATATCCATCAATGATCCTTTTCCTCCAAGGGCTTAGTTCAAAATAATCAGTAAAACTCGTGAACACTACAACCGCATAATTTCCTATTTTGATCAGTCAAAGAAGGTAAAGCATCGATTGATTCACTGTTCAGATTATGAATTCCATACGACATCCGATGACTTTCTAAAATAGTCACTAAATCATGCGCAAAAGACAACGGTCTTGATGATAAAATTAGCACACGATGCCTAACTACGGCTGATTTATTGGCAAACGGACATCCCTCAGAAAGAAAGGTTCTGTTCTCTTCTACTTTCACAGGACTGCAGATTTGAACAGGAAAGGCTATGTATTCGTTCGATCTACTCAGTTCATTCGTTTGAGTAGATTCCATAATTAATTTCCATATCTTGAGCAAACCAAACACAACGCACACGACAAGAGATTTTTTTATGAAACTACTCAAATGGCGTCTCCGAAACCTCATGCTTCATAGCTCTGCACTAAATTAAGATATTTTACGCACTTTGTCCAAGAAAAGATCTGTCATTTAACTGCATCTTATGTTAATAAGTGATGACCACTATCCCATCAAATGCCATGTACATGTGTGACTCCAGTGACTACAACTGAAGATCAATGTGATCAGCGGTATCTAGTTAGGATTAGATCAGATTAGATACAGGAATTATCAAAACAAAACTACAAGCACTCCTCTTATACGTTACAATAGTTACATATACATAATATATTAATCCTAACACGGTTTTTTTAATATGCACATGAAAAACATGTGACTTGGACGAGATTTGAACTCGCTCCTTCGGGATACTAGTCTTAGATACTGATATAGTTACATATTGTTAAGGAAGTAATGAAAAAATCCTACGTGGCTGTTGTCAAAAAAACCCAGACTGAATGCTCAACTAAAGCAGATGTTTATAGTTTCTACATAATACAATTAAAGAAACAATCAGCTGGTAAAATAATTGCTTCAACTGTATATTATGGATTTCACCACAAACAACAAATATAATATTGCAATGTCATATAATATTTAGATGCGAATATATGACTTTAACGTCCCCACTAGACAATATCGAACGTCCATGAACTTTTCTCGCAAAGAATGAAGAAAATTCTTTAACTAATTCATTGTAGCACTGACAGGTGCTTAGAGCTTCAAGTAAAGGACCACAAGTTCACGCAACAGGACGACGGGCTAAATGTTTTAAGTCGGTGAATGTGATCTTCTACTTCATTTCTAGCAGAAACACACTGGCTTCAGTAGCAACTGACTGAAGAAATGCAATGACGTTCCTTCCAAGAGACTTAAGAATTTGGTCAAGTGGTCTAACGTTACGTGCTCGTTGTCACCTTGCGGAGATGCATCAATCATTTTAATGACTTTCTTCGGTGTAGGCTTTTTTCTTAATAAGACAAGAAAATGTTTGAGATATTCTGGAATTCTGCACCTTCGATCTTCAACGATTGTAGTATCAAGATTTCAGCAGTTGCAGTTACTTGGTAATTTTTCGATTCCAGGGTAAGGAAATTACTTGGTCATAAGTAAAGAGCATTTTCAAATCTTGAACAAGTTTGACGTAAGTAATATTAAACATATAATCTTATTATAACTATGTTGATTAAATGTACTTCATTCAGTAGCTACATACTTGCAGGTTATCAACATGTACGAACTGCGTACCAATTTTTTTAAATGTATGCTGTTGTATTTAATAAATGCAGTGTTTCGGGAGATACACCCAAAGGCCAAGAAATGAAAAAGAAACCTGAATATTCATGATAGCTACAATAAATAATGTTATGACAAATGACATCGCTTGGCCCCAAATGTGGACACTGTTTTTTTTCCAAACCAAAACGAAATGGGAGGGAAAACCGGTGGATCCGGTAAAAAACCCTCCAATAAAAGAAAAGATCGAAAATTTAGAAAAATTTCCTTAAATTTTTCGTAGTTTTAAGATGTTTCATATTTTTGTTGTTTTCAATGATCCCGATGATCTACTTAAACATGCAACGCAGTCAGATCGTACGTCGTTCGGATAAAAAATTTAAATTTACAAAAAAATGGGCTGACTATCCTATTGACACAGCAAACATTTTGTGTTGGAACAAAAGAAACGCAAACTTTGGTAGAGAACAAAAAATGAAAGAGGGCAGAGCGTTAGCAAAAATTTCATTAAATAGACGAAAAACGAAAACGAATAGCAGCCATATATAAATCATATGAAAAAATTGTTAAGTACGTACGTCTTGACCATTCACCTTTCATTAACAATGAAAAATGAAATGACCAAAGTAACGTCATGACTTGCATAAAAATCATTTTTGATGTCTACTAGATTTCATTCGATTAAAAATGTTTATGTTGCTTCATTGAGACCTTCATTAATAGCTGGCTTTCACTTGTGCGTTTTGTCAAAATATTTAACATTTGTGAAAACTTAGTTTTACGGAAATTTTTAACGATTGAATTTGAAAATGTGCTGTAATGGTGAAAATTGTGCTTCTGGGTGCTTCTGTCCGACTTGGTCGTTCATTCATTGTCCAGTTAGTAGGCCTAAAGACATAGCTACTCTATAAAAAACACGTTATAAATGTCAGCATAATGAACGATCAATAACAAAACTATATTGAAAAGAACAAAACTTTAATACCCGATTTCCAAGCGTTGTCCAGGTCAGTCTGATCCAGGCGACTTGGTCTCTTCCTTTTTTTTTTCACCGCACAGTTTTTACGTGTGTATAGTTCAAATTAGTGTAAACATTTTTATCTTAGGAATTCAATGTACCCTACTTGCAGCATTGCAATTTTCTTTATAAACATTAAATAAAATTCGTAAAACGTAGCGAGTGAAAGCCAGCTATTTTCTCACAGCAAATGATATCTTTTACTAACATTATTTTAATTTGGATGTTTTTCATCATTTAGGTTCAAATTATAAAAATAGACCATCAGGATCCTTTTTAAACTTTCTCGTGCAGTTACTCATGCAAGTTAATTATGACACTTATCTTCTCAACTTACAAACCACAAGACATGAATCGTGTTTTTCCATTCGTGTGCCATTTCGACGATGCACTCTTATGGTAACTTCAAGCGAAGGAAAAGGGATCACTTCAATACCCCAGTTATATCATCACTCAAAGAATGCTTAATGCGGAGTTGATCTTCAGTGAGTATCAGCTGACCACCTTTAGGTGGGTTCATATAACAATGGGGCCCATCATCATTATATGAACAAACAACTGACATCAACAGAGAATCCAAACTACAAATGAACATTCTTGGCCATGAATCACCATGACACATGAGTAATGACAAACTAGTAAGAGTATTTGAAGAGAATGACACAGGTGGTAAAGGGACTTTCACAACTCCATCCTTGTGGGATCTACAATATAAGAAAATATGAAACACATGTATGAGATTTCATGACGAATAACTCTGCATATGACGTTAGTTTGCGTTTTTAAATTCTTAATCAGATATATTTAGAATAAGCATATTGTAAAATGTTTTCTGTTTGACTATCCAAATGGTAAAACATTCACCTACATTGCACGAATAGCTTTAGTCAGTTGAGTTTGAACGATGTAACAAGTTTCACACGATCAAAGGCTTAACATCGTGGTCAAAGCCTCTTACAATAAACGCTTTCATTTTACAAGGCTAGTTTATTATTGCATGTAACTCATACTTACTTCTTCAGTAAAAGACAGTATTTAGCTATCTTTCTTACTACTACGTTAAAGTAACTAATGATATCGAAACAAGTAAGTGTGTAACACATTTCAAAAGGGTTTTTCTTGCTCAAATTCCTTTTTTTCAGCTGCTATCAACATTTTGGATGTGATACTCATAGTATTCCAAACTCACTTGACTTGGTTTCTCCTCTCTGCGCGGTATCTTATCAACAGAATTTTCTCATAAATATTGGAAAAGGCCTCTTGCTGTAGAGCGAATTATGCCCAAATTATCAGCCATTACCATGCAAGTTACACTTCCATCTGAAATCAAATGAGGTGTTTTCGGTAAATTGTCATCAATGACAGTTGAAGGCGACAACTTTATCTTGCTTCGTGGCTTAATGTTTCAGCACTTGAAGTGAATGGCATCTTTATACATGGTGTTAAGCATGTCATTATATGTATTTGTTCCACATGTTTAACATTCATTGTTCGTACTTGAACAAATAACCGGATATCAACTCTACTTTTTAAAAACAAAAAGGTATTGTTGCAAAACAAAAGAACTATGCTCTCCCAGTCTCCTTTCGTTAGTATATGTAAAATGCAAATGACTGTTGACCATTTTTCTGTGATACTACGCAAATCTTAAAGTAATTAACTTTATTCAGTATATTAAATAACGCAAATATTATGACTATGAAAATTAAGATGTTGGTGACTCCAACCAAAACGCCCTTAAACCCTCTTCTAACCTTAACTTTAGCAAGATATGACAGCAAGATTCAATGAATATTTGGACAAATTAAATTCTAAACGAAGAGACCGACTAAGCCGCCAGGATCAAACTGACCTAGACAACGCTTGGATATCATTTATAAAAGTTTTGTTCTTTTCAATATATTTAATTTCTGTTTTTATTCATTCCTTATGCTGTCATTTATAGCTATATCTGTAGGCCTACTAATTGGACAGTGAATGAACGACTAAGTCAGACAGAAGCACCAAGAAACAAGCGTTCTTATTGAAGATTCCAACTTGCGACTTAAGTTATGCATAATGTTTATCAGTATGGCACCTTTTCAAATTCAACCGTTAAAAATTTCCGTAAAACTAAGTTTTCACAAATGTTAAATATTTTGACAAAACGCACGAGTGAAAGCCAGCTATTAATGAAGGTCTTAATGAAGCAATATAGAAATTTTGAATTGAATGAAGTCTAGCGGATATCAAAATTTATTTTTATGCAAGTCATGACGTTACTTTGGTCATTTCATTTTTCATTGTTAATGAAAGGTGACTGGTCAACTCGTACGTACTTAATAATTTTTTCATATTATTTATATATGGCTGCTATTCGTTTTCGTTTTTCGTCTACTTAATGAAATTTTTGTTAACACTCTGCCGTCTTTCATTTTTTGTTCTCTACCAAAGTTTGCGTTTCTTTCGTTCCAATACAAAATATTTGCTGTGTCAATAGGGTAATCAGCCCATTTTTTTGTAAATTTAAATGTTTATCCGAACGACGTACGATCTGACTGCGTTGCATGTTTAAGTAGATCATCGGGATCATTGAAAACAACAAAAATATGAAACATCTTAAAACTACAATCTATCATATCCATTCATATCTTGGAAATTCTACTCCCAAACTAAACTATCGCAAAGAAGGTGTTGTCAGAAGAAACTTTAGTTTCTGAGCTTGAGGCAAGTCATGTTTGCATGGTTTCTGCAGATTTGATATCAGCGATTTGAATTGAGCGTAAGAACAACCTCAACTCGTAGCTATGTCACAAAAATCTCTGACCAAGCTGTTAGCTGGGAAGTGGGGATGATTTCAGTAAATGCGTTGGAGGTTTGGTGCTGAATCAAGTGAGACGTATAATCTGCAGTGACAAAACAAAACTTGCAAAAACAAGAAGGACTAATAGTCCAGGACTATAATAACACAAAACGAAATGCCCTTCGTAACATCAAGTTGGTAAAGTCATCTTGCTTATTATTAACATGTTTATTGGTATGTTTTCAGTATTGCACCGACCATTCTACAAAGTCTTGGTACAAACTTTTGGGGAGCGTTCGTAGGAGGATGGTTAGTCATAGTTTATATGTCAACTTCACTCTAAATTCTTTGTTACTCTTCTGAAGAGTGGCGATTTTTAAGAGAAGAAGCTAGAAAAATGTTAAGACCAATTAGGTCGAAAGATGACGGTGGGTAAAACGTGCTTTTTAATCATGTTCACAGAGAAAAAAAATTATATCAAGAGTAATAACGGACGATTTCTAGAGCAATTTGGAAAAAAAAAATAAAGCGTAATGATGTTAAGCTCAAGAACACATAAAAATTCAATATGACATGATTTCTAAGTACAATGGCAATTTGATACTAGAAAAGTGAGATGCCGAGTCATGTGCATGCATGATGCGGAGTCATGTGTATGCGGAGTCATCTGCATGCGGAGTCATGTGCATGCATGAAGCGGAGTCATGCGCATGCATGATGCGGAGTCATGTGCATGCATGATGCGGAGTCATGTGCATGCATGATGCGGAGTCATGTGCATGCATGCATGCGGAGTCATGTGCATGCATGAAGCGGAGTCATGCGCATGCATGATGCGGAGTCACGTGCATGCATGCAGATGCGGAGTCATGTGCATGTATGATGCGGAGCATGTGCATGCATGTGTTTTCAATTTGCGCAAGAATTTACGCTGTTATTTACAATAAATAAACAATCAAATTTATGATAAATCAAATTAATGAAATTATGAAGGTTGTTGAAATGTATTTGTTGGGTAACACGTTTCATATTGGTTCCATAGATTACAGTGTCAGTAAGCAAAGTAAATGTGATTTAAAGCTTTTAATACGAACAATGTCTTCTCATATACTGCGGCAATTTTAAGCAAAAAAATTATAACTATTTTATTGATGAATATTAATCATAAACAGGAGGGTAGCCTTGGGCCTCCTTTTTTATGACAATTTCTATATCACAACAATACAGCCAAATGTTTTTTCTCTGATGCTATCATAATAACAGATAACACAGAAAGGCTTTTCATTTAATGAATATTTCGTCTAAGTAACTTGTGCCCCTTTTCATAGGTCCTACCAACGCCCATGACGAATTCATGGCGTTCGATAGCTCTTTCACTTAAAGGCAATGTTTACAAAGAAGAGGTTAGCGTCTTAGAGAACTGCTTTACTACTCTACCCCTTCAATTTCACTGTTTTGACAACAGTTGTTATAAGACAAAGACAAAAAATTGTCAATCAATATAACGAAACATCAAAAAACAGTTGGCTAACATTAATATTTCGTAATACTACGGAATACTCAAGTCAAGCATTTATTTCAGGCGTCAATAAATGACTATTAGCGGATGTCATATATCCTTCTATTTAAACTTTGTACAACGAACCGCTGATCAATTTGTAGTTTCCTTTTGTGAAGAGTTTCTTTAGCCGCATCCTTCTTTGCGTTTCTTGTTTGTCTGATGACAAAGAAAGCGCCCTAGTGCGAACCAATCAAAGTATTTATCATTTATTGCATTGAAAATATGCTGTGCCAATTGACAAGTTATATGATACCGCGACAAGTGAATGATGGACGAGAATTTAAGATTTGGTCAAGTTAACGTGAAATTGATGGATTTTCTCGTTAAAGTATCTCGACTGGAGTTGCCAAGGTGGCCCATCTATGGGAAAAGTCTTGATTTTTTGTCATTTTAAATGCAAAGATGTGATCATGGGGAAAATTTGCGTGCATTGATTTTTGTACTATTGACGATCAACAAGCAACTTAATGTGAAGTCGACATTACGACTTTATGAGTATTGGGATTCAACACATGTTTGCTTTGCCGCGTTCTTTTACGAGGATCCGTCGTTTGCTAAAACAACCTCGTTGTTATGGCTTCATGATTGTCGTATGGACTGCTGTATTTGTCGTTCTTAGTATACTCTCGTACAGTTCGACGTTCATAGGTATGCAACAAGTGCGTCATTTATCTACAGAGGTCTATTGAACATAAGTATGTCACTTCTAATGGGAATGAACCCTACTCCAGACAGACACACACATTTTAGTTGTCGGAAGACGTTTTATTCATTCGGCGACATCACACTGTCTTGTTTTTAAAGCATCAATCGTGAGGTTTCTGTAAGTTTTGTGTGATGTGTATGTCTGAAATACCATTGAGCTTGCAGAAGTATTATTGAGTTGATTGAGCGGTACAACGTTTTGCTCGTTTCGGAAACATTATAGTGATGCGTTTAGTCATGGCTTTGTTTGGCTTAACTAATTACTTTAATAATACAAGCCCTTATAATCGAAAAGTGTACGGGAAAAGCCGCTTTAATTTTGATTGCAGTTATCCTTAATAAGACACGCTTTACTGCCTATTATTATTATTAACTTATTCGCTTGCATCACGTTGAAAACCAGAATAATTTTGTGCGCAATGGAAAGTGTCGTGCTTTGTTGTACGAGTTTACTACATGACGTTGGAACATGGACGTTGCACCATATGGGCAGCCATTGTGTGATGTCTTGAATGTTTTTACAAGACAGTTTGAATCAAATGTTGAACAAAGTAGACATCAGTTCTACTTTTGATAACGATTGCAGTGATTATTTCTGGCTTTCAATGGGGGTTTACTCTATATATGGTTGTGCTGGGGTTATTCAAACAATCGTAAACAATGCCTAACTACTCTTTAACCCAAGTGCATACTTGACCTATAAATCGTGTGGCAATGATTTTGCAAGAGAAGCTGCATGGCAAACTGCCTTGTATCCTGCATTGTTCATTTTTATCGTAAAAATCATAAAGCGGTACACTCTAAGAGAGTGTGGACATTAAAGACATGCCAATCCAGTCAGTCCCATATGACAGAGTGCATGACTAGAATAGAAAATATTTTTATTTACTTATGAGTTTCCCAATATACGGGATATCATTGCAAACGAATTATAAAGAAGGTTTGAAGCGCATAATACTTGCTGTTACTTATAATTTTTGAGAGAAGTGTGAACCAGACTTAAGCCATATTTTTATGACGTTTGTACGATGCAAATGCAACACAAGCTGGTATCGAGTATTATCATGCATTTCACAAATCAATGAAAAATTAATTACATGTACATTTCATTGCTTTCAAAATATGTTGTTTTCGCAGCACGTCTGTGAGCAAACAAACACTTTCACAGCTGGACTAAATGATTTTTTTACATAAACTTGTAATGACATTTAATTACATTTATCGCATGCTATTTAGCTACACAGCACGCGAACCTAAAATTTTACAACTATTCTGTGCCGAAGTTCCGATTTTTAACTTATTCTGTGTTAAAATTCATTTTTCAACTATTCTTCGATTTCAATTTTGTGCAAACATACAATGTAAAATCATATTGAGAACCAATTCTTTAAAGTGACTTTTTGTTTCTTTTGTTTAACACGAAGGAGGTAGAAACAAACAGCATTCGGTTGGCAGTGAAGACAATCAAAAGTATTTGTCTAGAGGTAACAAGCATGGACCTTTGGAAGATCAGAACGATGCTCACAACAGAGTAACTCTTATAATTCATCATTATACCAAACCATACACGTCCAAGACGTTGAACTACATAACGAGGTACCTCGAAAGTTTCCGAATACGTTATGTAATCACACGAACGGACGATCGTCTCCTTGTGAACTTGAAATTTGAAATGAAGAAAGATGTAGTAGATGCAAAATATTCGCTCATCATATTTTACGAGTTTCGAACTTATTTAACGCTAAGCCGACTCGCTCGGGAAGTCATCTATAAATACTGTGTGAAGTTTAATGTGGGACAGATGTTTTTCGCAGGAAACAACTTAGGAAAGATATCAGAGTTTCACTTGGAAATCAAGCGCTTAGCAAAGACTAAACCTCATACACTGCGGGTGAATTCCACGTCAAAGCTTTTATGGATGACAAAAGCAGGTGTAGAGGTCGTTGTACCACAGAGAACCCGACTTACGTACTTAGCCAATGATTTATCAGATATGGAATACGAGCCGGTAGCATGGTTTATTTCAAAGACCAGCAGTGGCGAGGAAGAGAGAAAATTTACAGTTCTTTTGGATCATGGTAGTAAATCTGGAGTGAGAAGAATTTTTAGCACTCTAAATTTTGGTCTGTTCCTTCATGAGTTACTATTTTTTGACTCCTTAAAGTTTTTATCTCAGCTTCCTGTTAGATATACATTAAAGCGATATATACAAGTTGATATTGATGATATTTTTATTGGAAAATCAGGACTTCGATTAAAAAAAGACGATGTTAAGGTATTTTAACGTTTTTTTGATCAGATTTGTTGTTCCATTTTTTGATTTTATTCTTTTGTTTCTACGTATTTCCTCATGGAGTCCTGGGTTCAAGCTCTTCGCTTGAGATATGACGCTTAGTTTCTTCCGTCGATAATAAAAAATTATCTAAAAATTCCTTCACTATCCAAAAATGTATCGTTGTTGTTTTTGTTTCAGGAACTGCTGAAAACACAAAAGATTTTACAACGAAAAATTCCAGGTTTCAAATTTCAAATTGGTTTCAGCGGCAAAGGTTATCTAAGAGGCTCAGACGAAGAAGACGAAGGTGATAAAGAGCTTGTTGCACATGCGTCTTTCTTCTCCTGGTTTTGTCATATGTGGGACCACGAGCAAGCGCACAAATATGATAACTTGTCCGTGTTGACAAAGCTGATGAAAAAAAATAAACAATTTGCCAAGGTATTTTAAGCTCTCTGTAAGCTGTTGTGAGCAGTCAGTACATGTTACATTTATCATGAATCAAGTTTCCCACGAAAGAAAACACCAACCTATTTTTGATGTTAAAATTTTGTTACATTTTATTTCATTGTGGAACAATGGAATTTTGGGACCTTTTACATCATTTTTGTTCTTTAGAGTCATAAAATTGCATTGGATAGCGGTTATTCAGTTAGTTCCCATCACTCTGGTGTATATCCAGTACAAGAATCGTTGTATCAGGCCTGGAAGAATGTGTACAACATTAGCGTGACATCAACAGAAGAATATCCTAATCTCAAACCGGCTTGGCGACGCAAAGGTTTCCAACATAAGGGTATTAAGGTATCATGATTGAATTATTTTGGTAGAATATGTGACTGTATGTAACTGACTTCTCTTCTTTGTTGTCGATAAAGAAAAATCTAAAGCTATTCAATGTATGAATGAAATTTGTATTGTCATACACAGGTTCTTCCAAGACAAACTTGTAATGTATACACATCCACAAATTTCTTTCGTGACATTCACGGTGGAAAGCCTGCACTGGATCGAATGATCGATGGTGGCGAGATTTTTGAAACTGTATTGAGGAATCCGGTATGTCGATCTAAAACGATAAAATCATGTATACACTCAGGAAAGGAAAATATTTTTTCACATTTTAATAGTAAAAGCAAGTCCTAGATTATGAAATGAAAGGTAACAAAAGTGGCCCCACACTTCCCCAAAGAAGGCTGGAGTTTGAAAAATATGGTCACACTCCAATAGCAGACCAAACTTTTTATTCTCTGTTGTACATGAATGGCATAGTTTTCAAAAGGTCTTATTATAGAGGGGTATAATCTTTTAACGATTCAAGATGTTGTATTAACATTCCAGATTTCAATCTTCATGACCCATATGACAAACTACGCAGGTGACAGACTTGCTCCGTATATTTTTAAAAAACTCACAAAATTCTTTCAACGTTGGACAAATTTAAGACTTCTCTCTCTGCCACCGAGGAAATTGGCCGAAATTTATTTTGAATCATTTCCAGAGGAGGTAACTCCATTGTGGCAGGTCAGTAAAAAAGTTTTAAGAAGTCTTACTCACTTGTGTCCTCTAAACAATTTGTGTGAAAATTTGCCGACTACCTTTGCTGCAATTTCCACACGCAAAATTGAACATAAATATATAAGAATACAAAAATTTTTAATTCATTTACTTTGACTATTGACAAACTGGTCAATCAAAATATCCAATCGTCAATTTCTCTAAAAACATCAAAGCACTACATTTTTTGTATATTTACATTATTGCATTTAAAGACAAAAATCACGAAGGTTTTAAGAAAGAAAAGACTTCCATGTCAAGTCAAAATAACGTGATCATCTCACGATATTTTAGAATCCATGTGACAATAATCGCCACTTGGCAATTTGGCCTGTTGACAAGAGTTGTTCCCGTCTACCGACACTTCTGGTGATTGGTCCACCGCATGGTGATCAGGAATTTTTAGCAAAGTTATTGCGCCTGCATCCGCGAATGAAAGGGCCTTTAGGGGGTAACGATGGATACGTGGAAACTAATTTTTTCAGCAGCGAAAACTATTTAAATGGACTTGATTGGTAGGTTTACAAATAACACTTAGCTTTGCCTTAAAATCACGAAAAACGTCACGACGATTATTGTACATCATCAAAACTACGTAGTTGGTGACTCCATAAATGTATGAGATGTTTTGCCCATCCTTTATACGGGAATAGTCTTTTAAGATTCATTAATTATTTAAAGTAACATATGTGAAACAGGGAAAGGTAAGTTGCATGGAAAAGGTTTTAAAAAAGATTTGCAAATAAATATTTTGTAGCTATATTGTGTATTTCAGTGCAATATTTAGATTTATTGATTATAGGTAAGATTATTAACATAAACTTGGTGTAGGGAAGGTTTAAGATGTCATTAAAAAATATGTTTTTGTAGGTGCATGGATTTATTTCCCAAACATACCGTAACATAAACTTGGTGTAGGGAAGGTTTAAGATGTCATTAGAAAATATGTTTTTGTAGGTACATGGATCTATTTCCCAAACATACGGAACTTTACGAAAAATTATACGAAGTGAGCAGCACGTATTTTGAAAGCAGAGTGGCAAGTGATCGAGCAAATGCATTGCTCAAGATTGCCAAAATTATCATTGTTCTACCTAATCCTGTACGAAGAGCATACAAACATTATATGGTAATCAATGTGCACTGTTTTTATCAACACAAAACAAGTCTGATTTATGAAAACTCGTGTATGAAAGATTTAACTCTCAAGATTTCGTCTTCTGCGAGTAATCTAAAAACAAATACTTCTACTAATCGTACTTAGGCCCCTTTCCCCCGAGTTAAACTTGGACATTGTCGACAATCATCATCGTATTAAGATGATTCAAGGCTTCTCTTTACTATATTTAGTGACGTGTCTTTTTCAAAATTTCTTATTTAGTTTTCAAACCAACCACGCCAACATATTTTAAATATTTCTCCATGTTCTATTTTTTGATCTATTCAAGATATTTAATCACGGTGTGAAGGTTTGTAGTTTTTGTTAACTTTTCAGCATTTGAAGACCACACGTGTAAACAGGTTAGCTCAACAGTACACGTTTGAGGATATTATAACGAAAAAGGTTGGATCGAAGGAAAGAAGAAACTTGAGAAAACAAATATTATGTTCGGGTCATTATGCAAAACATTTAACTAAATGGATGGCGTTGTACAATCCAAACCAGGTAAAGCAATACGCTGAAATAAATTAAAATGTTTTCAACAGTTTCCAATGTTACAATCGAACACATCCAGTCTCTGATTTGTGTTTTGAAATGTAATAATTCATATCTATGTCACCATTATATGCTACGTGTAATTGTAGCATTCCTTTTTATGTTTTTTCCTGTCCTTATTTCTAAACTTTTATTGGTCGGTCCCTATCATCTTTTCTTGTTTTATAATAAAGGAACTCTAAGGATGAAGTACTATTAAACTAACACTACGGTCATAGTGATTTCGAAAAGAAATAACTGTCTTTGTTGCAAGTTCCCACAGAATCAATAATCAAAAATAAATGCATGTACGTACGCCAATCTGAAGATTTTTTCGAACGTTATGTTTTTCAACGTAGGTGATGATAATAACGGATGACGAACTGATTAATCACACAAGAAGAGTGCTAAATAACATTCAGGACTTCATCAATATAGAGAAACCTATCGACTACGATCAATTACTGAGGTATGTTTACAGTATTTGTTGTCCTCTTTAGATTTTTAGGACAAGCTTCTAATTGTTCTATCAGGTTGTGAATTGAAACATCCTTACGTTGTTATTAATTAGAAAATAATCGTGATTAGTTTGTTTAACATATTATTTGTTAATTGATACTGTTAAGTCGGGAGTTACGCTTTTGACGAGCTTAACCGTCTGACAATTATGTACCTAAAATAAAACTTAATTTTGATCTGTTTTATAACTAAGGTTTCCTTTCCTTTGATGAAACAAACACTTCCCATTTGGTAAACCATTCGTTACTTAAATTATATTTCAATTGACGTTCTACAAATCATTGCAGTTTATTAATTTTGTGTGAGAATGCTAACTGCTATGATTATTTTTTAAAAGGAAATTTATACATGCCATATTGTCATTATCAACAGTGCTTTTCAGTAAATGAGGAATTAATTTCTTATAGATATGATAGCAGATTGCATATATATTGCCTTCAAAATGCTAACAGGAATGGTTGTTATGGAAATGTGTATGAAGATTGCAGTCAAATCAGTGAAAAAGCCAAGAAATATTTACAGGAATATTACTCAAAACATAATAAAAACCTTTTTCGGTTTAACCAGAAAGTACAATTCAGCATTCCAAATTGGTTAAAAGTTTATGGGTGACCAATATATTTATAATATAACTCAATATATAATTATATATAAATATACAAAGAATATATTATATTGCGTCAGATAAGATTTTTAACTAAAATAAATTTTTAAAATTATAGCAAAATATATCTCAACAAATATATATTTTTGCGGCAGATTCTAAGTGCTTTGTTTGGCATAAAGTTATGTTTATTTTAGTACTGTTTATTCTTAAAAGTACCATCTATGGCAGATTGAACAGTGGTTTAAGAAATCACGCAAACAACATTTGCCAATGTGAGAGTATGTAACTTTGAAAATGGTTTGAATTTGAGTGATCTTATTGGTTCATATATAAGTGATCTCATTGGTTCATACTAGCATTTTTATGACAACAATAGTTTTGATTTCGTTCATTTTGGAGTTTGTCTGTTGGATCTACTGGATTTTGTACAGGGATGTTTTCAATTAGATGAAAAACAAATTCCAGTTGTTACTATATTTTTCTCAACCAATGACTCATGCTACTACTATATGAAGACTCAAAATAGCAACTCAGCTTTAAAAAATATGGACTTCAACAAAATGTCAAGATATAAAGGTACTTTTTCTAGTGGAGCATTCTTGAACACTTAGATTCAAATTGCCTTCATCATGTGAATTTATTTAGAAAGCATCTCATATTGCAATAAATTATATTCAATTTTCAAATCCATCTCAACAAGTTAAGACATTTACTTGCAAGCCATGTGTCTCAATAGTATGTTATTTAACTTTTCTAGTCTTTTCAAGTCTTGCTGCTGTTCTGTTCTGTATTTTAAGCACTGAAAAAAATAAAGTAAACAACATTACTTGGTCTTGCTAGTGATTGATACAACATGTATTCAGTAACCCTTATGTTCAGTAGCGTGGTACTTTTTGTATATACTATAAGCCCTTCAGACAGTTGCATTCTGCCCATGGCCAAATGTACGTAAGCAGTATATTCTATTAAATACATTTTGAAAGTACAAAACATTACAAAATATGACCCAATGGAAAATTGAAAAAAGCAGTTGAGTCAAACCATGACAATAGTCAACATTCTCTCCCTGCACCAAATATGCCTATGGGGCCCAATCTTCCATCACTATGCCACTTGTTATGCCATAGATCTTTAGCATGAAATTGCAACATTTTTAATATGTTTTTTGCATTTTTATGAAATAATTAAATACGATTCTTTGGAACCATGTTCATGGCATCAACAATAATTTACGTACTATTTTGTCGTTTGTTCCTTTCATGACCAATTTTCCTTCACAATGTCGATATTTCACAACAAATCGAAACTAGGGAAATATATTATAATAAATCCATTAGCTAAAAACGCTGGATTTTTCAATGAAAAAAAAACATAAAAAAAGTGAACGCATTGCCAACACACGCGTTAAATAGTGCCAACAGAAATATCATCCATTGGTTATAAAGTACTACCTTGCTTGGCTCTTCAAGACACAATTGCTCGATTGCTTTTACGTATTCTTCCCATGAATCAATATACACCATATTAAGAAAAAAATAAACAAACCAGAACTTTTAACGGATTATAAAAAAAATGTAAAACATAAGCTTTGAAAAATTTAAAATGGTAGATGTTCCAATGATCTTTCACTTTATCCAACCGAGTTCAATAATGAATTGCTTTCTCATACGATTGGTCAGCGGACGATATTAATTGATTTTACTTCATTACATTTCAGCTATTGAATCAAAAGTCAAAGACCCCCAAAAATAAAAATGACGGATTGGAGTGTTCAACAATTCAAAATCAGAATAGCAAGCTTTTTGTTGAATGTGACAAAACTTTTCTATGCAATTCTTGTTGAGGTGTGGATATACCGTGCCATTGGTGAAAACAAGCAACGTTTGTGACTGCGAGCTTGTCCACTATTTTGCTAGAAACTTTTGAAAAAGCTGGATGATTTGGACAGTTGCATGACTGTATGTGCTTGAAATTTGCATTGAATATGCGAAGAAAGTGCAAAAAATAGGGGAATTTATTGATAGATTCACAAGATGCATTTCTTAAGTTGAACCAATATATTTGTTATTTACACGAAGTATGGTGACCAACTGACCATCCCAATTCCTTCAAATGATGGTTCATGGTGGTTGATTAAGTTTAGTGAACTATGCACTAATAATAAGTTTATCAAACTATGAGTTTTGTGGTGAGTATAAATCTCCCGTGTACAATCAGCAATTCCTAAAATTCTTTGTGAATGATGAAAATCTATTATTTATGAAAATATTTGAACTTATAAAAACAAGCAGTAAATTAATGGAGTGCTAGTTGGTGTCTAGAATTTAGAAAAGTCAACTGCAACTTTTGAAATTTTAAACCTTCATATTCGTTTTATCTGGCACATATTCCTTTATAGGGAAGTTATAATTATTCAACATGGTTATGAATTCACCCGTAAATTGTCAAAGAATTGACTGAAATGTGGCCATCACACAGCTGGTAAAAGGTCACCAAGCTGACCACCTATTGGTTAAGAAAAATGTCATCAGCATTGTTACAAAGCTTTGAGAGAAGCCTGCCTTCAAGGTTGAATAAAAAACCCAGCTGATCAATAGACTTACAAAAAAAAAATGCAAATTTAATGGCAAAGCCATTTTCCTTATGTTCATCATATCACTTAGCAACAATGCAAGATATTTGGTCATATTGATGAATTAATTTCTTTAATATAAGCCTTCAAGATGTTTGTTTCATGCATAGATATAGTAGGACTACTATATCTATGGTTTCATGCAACAGATGCAAATTTCCTATGGGAGTTGAAACAGTATCAAATTTCCAATCAAAAACCATTGGTTCATTTGGGAAGTCGTACAGTCAATGCACCAATCAGCATACGAGATTTCAGCTCAATGTCGCCCAACCTTTCCTCTACTTATATCCTGCAGAGTTTGACGATTGTAATTGAATCCTCACAAAAAAATTCCAAACGCATTCCGCAAGTAGTTCGTGTTAGGTAAGATACTGAAATATTTTTCCGTCAGACATACTTTTATATATTTGCGGTCTTTAGAACACCAGTAATGCGTTTCAACACGCAATTCATCATTCCGTTTTTCTTCTGCGTTGCGTTTGTGTATCTACGATCTGTAAAAGCGCAATTGTCACAAAGCACCATAAATATTGCGCAGGGAAAAGAAATAACGGCAAGCGCAACTTGTGGCTATGATTTACCTCCAGGTGAAAAGCAAGAACTGTTTTGTAAACTTTCCACAGTACCCGGAAAATTTGGACGAAACGGTCTTGAGTGTGATTATTGTAATCCGCGTTTGAGACATGGTGCCGCAAAGGACGTCAAAGATCATGACATACGCTACGCAATTGATTCAACTGAAAGATGGTGGCAGAGTCCACCGCTGTCTAGAGGGCTTGAATACAACCAAATCAATGTTACCATTAACTTGGGTCAGGTATGTTGAATATCATGTGAATTGTAAGATTTGGGTATAAAGCAAACGAGGACAAATCTTTATGGTGTTCAATGATGACGTTTGTGTCAAAGAATTTATATTAATGTTGTATCATCTTCAACATCTGTAGATTTATTTGTTCAATTTAAATCAAATTCTCAAGTATAACAAGAAAGATGTAACATGTTTGTAAATGTCGATCGAAAGAAATAAATGAGAGAGTTAAATCAGAAAGTTATAAACCAATAAAAATTGTATAAAACATGTTTAAGGTTGTCTTAAATTATAAAAGGCAACGTTTCATAAGAATTTAATTGAAGCATTGCTTGGTTTATTTATTTTAAAAAGATAAAATTCAAAAGCAAAAAACCCCGTTTTCGGTCCATGCTTCCCGATACCTTGTTAATCTTAAGACACTAGAACGCCGCATGTTAACGTTTCGGTAGAAGATTTCGGCCCCTCCACGCTATCCTACTTGGGAGATGCAATAGCAAGCTTCCGCCCATCAGACCCCGAGATCACCTGCGATAGGCTTTGCTCGGGGTACGCGGGGAGAGTGCGGTCGCCACCGAAGTGTGGGCTCCTAAGCCACTGCATACTACATCGCACCCAGCTTCCACTGCTAGTTGACATCTACTATATGAAGTTTTAGCTTTATATATATATACACACAAATTCATAGGCTTAAAAAAGTTATGGTA
Source organism: Xenia sp. Carnegie-2017 (assembly GCF_021976095.1). NCBI lineage: Eukaryota > Metazoa > Cnidaria > Anthozoa > Malacalcyonacea > Xeniidae > Xenia > Xenia sp. Carnegie-2017. Next base: position 7,849,871 of record NW_025813436.1, on the reverse strand, counting down.
TTATTACAGTAACTACTGCGCATGCTCAGATGATTTCTTTAATAATTTGCGACTAAGTGAACTAATTGCCACAAATGTAGTGCAAGTACATATAGTTAGTCGTTGCCATGACTATGAACAACTAGTCGAGTGGACTGCGCAGATGATTTCTCGAGCGCATGCGCAGATGATTTCTCTATTAAATTGTTATTAAACATGCAATTTACTTTAAAATCGATCTGATAGATGCAGTTGATAGATGCATGACCCTGAACTTGGGCAGCTGGTCAATTCTACTGCGCATGGTCAAGCAGATTGCGCATGCGCAGAAGATTTATCTGAAAATTTGTGACTGAGCGAGCTAATTACTTAATAATCGGTTCTAGTACATTCAATTGGTTGTTGCCATTACAATGAACTTAGAGATTTGGTGGAGTTGACTACGCATGCTCAGATTGATTCTCAATTAATTCGTGCCAGAGCAAGCTCTGAAATTGGTGCTTGTAGATGCGCTGAGCAAGTTTTCAATCATATATTTTTGGCATGCTATTTGTCTTCTTTACCTTGTTTTGCCAAATTTATATTAAACTCATCAACACTTTGTTACGGCACTTGTAATATAAGGGAAAACTTTAGAATTTTTTTTGTTTTTTTCGATAACTTTGTATCTGGATATATGTTGCATGTCATATCCAAGATTTCCTTTGATTTGACGGAATATGATTTTTATTCACTCTTTCACCTTCTGCTTTTATAATTAGTCGTTCTGGATTTCTTAAAAAAAGATTTGCAAATGCCCCAAGAGCATCTTCTTTCTATTTTATTGCCTCTATTCTACGTATACAATACTATGTCCGACCATTTGATTGTCCGAATTTTGTAATTTGATCTCGTATTTTTATGATGTGTGTTTACCGTCGGAAAGATGGATTTCATACAATCGTAAGCATATTTATAATTTGAGCCTACATCATTTTCGTGCGCGTAGCAAGAATTTCCTATCGTAGACTGATTAACTTATTGAAAGGGTATTTTTTGAAATGAAAGTATCAGACGGAAACTTCCCTATGATAACAATGCTTCTATTTTCATTTCTTTTCATTAGGTTTACCACGTTGTGTATGTTGTCATCAAAACAGCCAACTCTCCAAGACCTGGCACATGGATTCTGGAAAGATCACGTGACTTTGGTGTTACCTATACACCATGGTATTATTTTGCGCCCTCGCGTAGCGAATGTCTCGAGTTATTCAATATTAACCCATTGGTGCCATTGCAAAGGGATAATCAAGTTCTCTGTGAAAGCAGATACTCTGAAATACCACCATTTGAGAATGGCGAGATGTACATATCCCTTGTAAACGGCCGGCCCAGTGCATTGCAATATCAGTTAAGCCCCACGTTGCAGGTAATGCAAAATTATATTTTACGAGTTGGTTTGATGTATAGACCCATAAATCATCATGCATCTTCTAAAGGAGTCTTAATGTAGCCTTTCTATCAGGATGGAAAATTTGACACACTTCTTTTTGCACAGAATAATTGCAACAAATAAGCACTGCCTCATTCGAAGCCTCATTTAATTGACAACTTTATTTTCATTTTATAAACAGGACTGGATGGAAGCCACAAATGTTCGCTTACGTTTGTTGGCAACCAAGACTCTTTTAGGCGAATATTTACCGCTGGCCAAAGGAGATGATACTGTCACGCGAAGGGTAAATTTAATTCAGCAGCTACGTCATTTTAGACTCATTGCGACGCAATTTCATGTCAATAAATATTCTGATATCTCAAAACAACAAAGTGTGTTGCTGGCAATCACTATTATATGAATCGGCATTACTAATTAATGAAATAAGTATGCCACTTGCCATTGCTTTCAAAATTTCTATACAGCAGCATATGATATTTTTGGGTTTTTTTTAACTTTCTTGGTTATTGTCCTAGTATTTTTGGTTTTTTTTTATTATTCTATTAAGAACTAGTTATTGCTAGAACTAGAGTTATTGCCTATGTGCATGATCGGAAGTATCTACAATTCACCTTGTGATCCCCTTATATCCTTTTCGTCTTGTTATGTACATGACTGGAAGCATCATCCAAAAATCTGTTTTTAGTTCTGATGAGTGCTCAACTTTTTTTGTCTTTAGTATTTTTATTCAATAAAAGATCTAACTATCGGTGGTTTGTGCATCTGCAATGGCTACGCTGAACAATGTGCTTTTGGACCAAGCAGAGAGCGTACGTACTGTCAATGTCAGAATAACACTTGTGGAGCTACGTGCTCTGAATGCTGTTCAGGTTACAACCAATACAAGTGGAAGTCAGGATTTGAGAGAGGTGAAGGTTGTGAAGGTGAGAAATATTTCTTCAGAATTTACCTGCATCAACTTCTTTCCATCTTTATCAATGTACTCTTATGGATGAACTGAGCTGACTGTCATTCCCTTGTCAGATATCGTTTCAGATCGAAAATCGCAAAATAGAAAGTCTTCTGAGGAACGCTTGAACAAGAAGTTTCTAAATGCTTTACGCGCGGTACTAACTATGTAATCATTGTTATTTTTCAGCTTGTAATTGTCACGGTCATTCAGATAAATGTGAATACAGAGAAGATATTGATGCGCAAAACAAAAGTATAAATATTGCTGGTGAATATAGTGGAGGTGGTGTGTGTATTGACTGTAAGGACAATACCGATGGAATTAATTGTGAAGTTTGCAAACCCAAATATTACAATCCCACTGGTGTACCAATCACCGACAAAAACGCTTGCATTCGTAAGTTTCAATTTCCACCTTATGCGAGACTAAGAATAGTAATTAGCTATTTATAGAGAATGCTATAAAGGATTTTTACTACTTAATTGTTCCGATTAATAGCAATTATGTATAGCATACAAATGATAATTAGAAAAGATTGATACTACAAGATTGGTAGTATTTGTGAAGATCAATAATTTTTATGCTGATTGATAGTCTCTATACTTAACACATGTAATTAGAAGTGATTTCTTCATTAACTTTTTTCAGCATGCAACTGCAATGAAACCTTTTCAACGGGAGCATGTGATAATGGTGATGGACAGTGTCAATGTAAAGAAAAGTTTGCAGGAAAAAAGTGTGATCAATGTAGTTTGGGATTTTATGACTTCCCAGATTGCAAACGTGAGTATTTTGACGGTTTAATTTAAAGTCATTGCGTCATGTGTGTGCCTGTTGGCCGGTTTTTTGCTTGTAAATAATCAACTTTTTGCACTCATAAAGTTTATGCTTTGCTCTTTAGAAATATTTGTCAATCTCATCGCGTGCAGCGTCAGTATTTACAATCGCACAAATTCTATGTAACGAAGTGTATAACATACTAAACAAATTCTATTTAACGAAGTTTATAACAACCTAAATCACGTTTTGTAGTACATGTATAGAAATTTTGTGCTTTTATTTTATATATAACAGCGTGTCAGTGTAACGCTATTGGAACAAAAGATCGTTTATGTCAAGCCAATGGTGATCAATGTCCATGTAAAGACAACTATGCTGGTCCTAAGTGTAACAGATGCGCTCCTGGATTCTATAATTTTCCGTTATGTGTAGGTGAGGAAAGACTATAGTGTGAAAAAACACCTTTTTCCAGTAAATAATGTTGGGTAGAAGTGACAATACTCTCACTTTTCCAAATGATCCATGACTATGAATTTCAATGGAAAAACTTATGATTATCATGATCTCTAATGTCTATGATCTCAGATCTCGACACAATGAACAATAAATGACATAAAAGAACCCAAAATCCAATGAGTCTTACTTAAGACACAATGTTCAAAAATCCAGATCTAATTACATATAGAATAGAAACACAATCATTTTGTTCAAACTGTCTATTTATTTGAATTACACCAAATCAGAATGCCTTTCAAGTATGGTAGAAATTGCTTTTGAAAGAGAGAAAGTAAAGCTATCACGATATTAGTGTAATTGGATTTTTTTTTCTCTCAGAATGTGAATGCAACGAGCAGGGATCTTATTCTGGAGGATGTGATATTTCTAGTGGAGAGTGTTCGTGTTTTGGTAATTTTCAAGGAAGGAGATGTGATCAATGTGCTGATGGTCATTACGCATATCCAAGCTGTCGACGTAAGTGTTTCCATTTTTCTACACTGCACTTCCTATAAGATGAGAAACGACCATTCTTTTGAAACTTCAGGATGTTCATGTGATGAAAATGGCGTGACAAATGCAATTTGTGATAAACGTAGTGGTGCCTGTTTCTGTAAACCTGGCTTCAGCGGACCTCTTTGCAATGTTTGTGCCGTAGGCTACTATAATTATCCATTTTGCACAGGTAATTAGTGACAGTTTCAGTAGATTATGGTTAGATAATATCCTTTGCAATAGGAAAAAAACATTAGAAAGATTGTTGTAGTTGTCTGCGTATAAAGATTTGTATATGCTGTCAATTGTTTACAGAAAATCCTATAATTACATGTCATAAACCATTAATAGATGAACTATGAAAGAAAATATTTCTATACACTTCAGCATGTCAATGCTCTGGTGATGGTTCTTTGTATCCTAACTGTGATGGAGACGGTAACTGTAGATGTAAGCCACAATATGCTGGTAAGAAATGTGATCGTTGTGCGCTTGGTTATTATGCATATCCAAACTGCGTGCCATGCACATGTGACCGACGTGGATCGTTGAGTGATTACTGTGATCCAGACGACGGGCAGTGTCGATGTAAGGAAAACTTCGCTGGTCGTTTTTGCAGCATTTGTAAATCTGGTTATTATGGTTTTCCCGAATGTCAGAAATGTAGATGCAATCCTGCGGGTGTTCAGTCGCTCTCAGGTCGACCCAACGGTGAATGCATTAACGAGGTTAGAATGCAAATGAATGACTTCAATCTACTCTTTACGATTTTAATAATTGCTAATGCTGAGTATGGTAGTGACTGAAAAGACTATGCAGTTTATGAAAATTTACCTGTTTTGTTCCTGTAGTCGGCTTTAACGTTCGAATTGGAAAGTCCATAATTTGTATTGTGCGATTATTTCCATAATGACAAAGACTTAGGCATGAAACACTTTGATTTTTATTCACCATTTTCTTTATATTAAGTGAAAGACAAAACAAAGACTATAATTTTTTAAGTATAACATTCTGCCAAAACTGGCTGTGTAGAGATGACATTTATTACTTTCACTGTGCCCGTGAAATATCTGTAGAAAAGTGTATTTGTTTCTTATAATATTTTTTCTCGTAGGGTCAGTGCATTTGCAAACGTTTTGTCGTGGGTAGAAATTGCAGTAAATGTAAGCCAAGAACCTATAGACTGGAAGCCAGCAATCCGTATGGTTGTAAAGAATGTCGTTGTGACGTCAAAGGAGTACTTGCTGGAATGCAGATGTGTGATCAGGAGACTGGTAAATGTACATGTAAGGAACGCGTGACGAGCAAGAGGTGTGAGATATGTAAAGATGGATATTACGCGTTGAGACGGGCAAATGCTTTTGGATGTTCAGGTGAAGTTATTGAGATCAAACAATGTTAAGAATATTGGGTGATTTTAATCGTGTTGTTCAGACTAAATAACACATTGTAATGTACGTTGATAAGTTCTGAAGTGATTGTATGAATTTTGTAAACTGTTATTAAGTACAGTTTCGCTTTAACCTGTCATGAAAGAGTGACCAAATAATGAGAGATTTCTCGTTAAAAAGTTACTTTATTTTCTTTAACAGGATGTAATTGCAATGTTGGTGGATCTTCCAGTCCAATTTGTGATAAATTCGTCGGACAATGTGACTGTCTTCCTAATGTCGAAGGAAGAAAATGTGACAGGTTTGTTTTGTAACTGGAAAATACAACAAAAGAACGTCTACAAAAGAGTTTTAAAATTTGATCATTTCCTCATGTAACAATCTACAATGTGATGTTGTTGATTGCCTTTGTGTTGATGTTTATGAAATAATAGATATTCATATATCCTATGATATTATCTATAGACCCTCACCGAGACATTATCACGCTGATTTGTTTCAACAATTTGCTGAGATAGAGGACGGTCGCACACCTGAAAATAAATCAGTTCGCTTTAGATATAGTGAGAAAGAGTTTAAAGGCTATTCGTGGAGGGGTTATGGTGTCTTCTCTTACTTTCAGGTAATAAGCGGATGTACGCCACCTTCAAAGTTTTTTTATCCTTCCCATGATGCTTATTTCCCTTGCCTTGTGACATGACACTTCATACCAGCTTTTGGCTTTCCTGATTTATGGCTCTGTGTCATATAAAAATTCAAACAAGATTAAAGAAATCCTATTTCCTCATTACAATCTTTTTTTTTTCACTGAAAACTTACATTATTGCACGTGATGAGAGGTATGCTTTCGCTATGTTTTCACAGAGGTCTGTCATCGTCCGTGTGAATGCAAAGTGGCGCGAGAACTATCACATGGTGTTCCATTATGTTCTCAATGGTAGCGAAAATGCACATGGCGAAGTTATTGTTCGTCGTGTTGGTAGCCATCAAGGTGTTACACAAAGGGGCAAAGTCACGTTTAAACCGACTAAAGAGAATGGCGATGCTAGCAATCGTTTTGTCGTCGTTGGGGAAAATGGCACCTCCACTCAGTTCGCCATGTTGGATGGGTTATATGATATTCAGTTCACCACTGATTCAAATAAGTTGTTGTTGGTAGGTATTTGAAGTGTTTTTAAATGCTACATATTTTTTGTTTGTATACATGGTTGTACATATTGGAACATCCCCTAGGTTAAACAAGATTTGATGAGACTGCATGCATGTTGTTTCGAGAGGCATTCATTTGAAATTCTAGAATATCTCAGCATTATTCTCTCTATATTATTCGACAACATACTTTTCGATACAGTTCTTTGCAAGTTTTTGTCGTAGCTATTGACCAACACAAACTTTGTAATAAAATATAGTTTTTGTATAATGCGTACAATACTTTATAATTAGCAAGTTTTTTCCCCGCGAATTTCTCCCATCAACGCTGTTCTTTGCTACCCACTCAAAGTTTCAAAGGAAAATTGTTTTCAAATTGCAAGAAATTGGTTTTGAGATGTAGTATCATATGTAGTAGATACATAAAACGGAACTAATGAAAAAAGCCGTAGAGAACTTCTGAGTCAAAAACGTTTTATCATTTTTTCTTTTAGGATTACGTCACTATTGTGCCGGTATTTTATCCTGGTCCAGAACGCAACGATGATACAAAGGACATAGGAAATGTGCACGTGCTTCGTGAGACTGTGACACGTGCATGTGAAGTGAAAAGAGAAAATAAAGAGGAGGATTTATGTGTGCAATATTCACATGTGAGCGTGAACAAGCCTGGTTTTGTGAAGGCTGATGCAGAAAAAGAGGGCTTCGTTTATAACCGAGTCCTCCGCAGGCCAGTACCCACACAGGCATTCACAGACAACAATATTCTTAAACAGCTCGATTTTTCTTCATTGGCACTCTTGAATAGGAACCAGGTAATCTTTGGCAGAAAGAATGTAAACATCGATTTTAAAAATTACTTTTTAAGAATGAAAACCCATATGAAAGAGACCAGACGTTACAATAATTGTATATTCTTATCAATTTATGAACATATTCTTCTTACTAGACCAATCTCGAGATCAATAAAAAGATACCAAAATCTGGGAAATATGTTGTATTACTTCAGTACTTTACTACCCATCCTACAACTCAATATATGGATTTCTACTTATCACCCTATAATTCCGCGAAAAGTCACGCGAGATTCCACCTGCCCACGTGTAAATTCACGTTTGGTTGTCGGACCGTTGGTCTTACCGTTCAAGGTGAAATTCGAATATACGATCTTGACGAGGCTGTGAAGTACAATCTAAACGCTATTTCTGTCAGTCGTGCGAACATTGCAGTGGTATGTTATCTTAATGACCTCTCAATCTTTTCAAAACCAGGTTTTCCAAACCATAGACTGGACACTATAAAAATTGATCTTCTATAAAACTCTAGCATGCTATATACGTAATGTTATAATTTCTGCTGGTCATCAAAATTTCTCAAACTTGTTTTTTTGTTTCCATCTTAATCATATATTGTGTCCTCAGAAGTTATTAGTTCTTCATAAACTCTTTATACTGTTTTTTTTAGGACTCGTTCATTTTCATCCCGCTCGAAAAATGGTCTGTCAACTATATAATTCCCAGCAAGCTTTGCACGACGCGCAAAGAGGTTTGCACTCGAACAAACTACATCACCCCTGGAGATGCAATAAATGTTGAAGCTGAAGATTTTGGTGACGGAAGCACCGAGAAACCGCCAAATATCTTTGATGCATCCGCTCGACTTGCTTATTTGAAAGAAAAGGTATGAACGGTACTTTCAATAGTTTTTATACTTTCAATTCTTGTCATATATCGCTTTGCAATAGGAGCATCGAAAATTACGTTGCTTTTTATTCACCCCTGTTTCATTGACCATTTCCATAGAAATATGTTAAATTTATAAATGAATAAACAGTCTCGAGTATTGACTTTACAGAATGTAAAGTACTTTAAAAACAATAGTGTGTGAAAATTTTTTTGAACCACTATTGAAACTTATATATTTTATGATACCAAGTTATCTCTATCACATTTAGTTTTTCTGGATGTAATAACTGGAACGATTTATTTGAAAATCTGTTTTTGCATAGAGAAAGGCAGGGCTCCTGCTTTTACCTTCATGCAAACTTATTTAACAAGCAGAGCTGGAGAAAGTTGAGTTTAAAACGAAACAGTTATTTGCTAATAAATGCATTCTATCTCATTTCTTAGGACTCCTTTGAAAAAGAAGTGGCAATTCAAACCGCCGGAGAATATGCAATAATTATTCATTATTACCAACCTTATCATGCGACCATTGAAACTGAAACCGCTGTTCGTAGTGACCGTACGCAGCTTGGAAAAGTTAATTTCAAATACTGTCCAAATACGTCTGGATGTCGTACTGTTGTTGAAAATTCTGACGGTGGAAAAATGTTCACCCTAGGCAATAAAGTTACTTTCAGTTTTAAAGTTCCAGAAGATAAAAAACTTTGGATTGTAAGTAAAGCAATTCATCTTTCATCAAACTACCAATTAATTTTTAACAAGATGAACATTCCAGATAGATAAAGGAAACCTCACACATTAGAGCTCATCACATAATCTTTCAACTGTATTATTATGCCTACGTAATCAGTGAATCATTGTAAAACATGCTTCATTAACAATGAGTTGTTTCTAATTAAATGTAGATATGATCTTCGCACTTTGCTGGACAATTTAAGCAATTGTCTCATGAACCTGAAAAATTCAGGTGACTCAACGGGATCCTGAATTTTTCAGGTTCATGAGACAATCCCGTTGAGTCACCTGAATTTTTCAGGTTCATGAGACAATTGCTTAAATTGTCCAGCAAAGTGCGAAGATCATATCTACATTTAATTTCAAACACCGCACTGCATAAAACATTCTTTAATGAGTTGTTTCAACGTTTTTCTAGGATAAAATTCTTTTTGTTCCCAAATCATCATACAGTAATGCATTAAACGAAGGTGAACCAGTAGATCGGACCAACGATTTTGTCGAGTTGTGCTCTAAAGATAACTTGTATGTTGCGAAAGATGATGGAACTTTCTGCACAAAATCTGTTTTTTCTCTCACCACATTCTATAATAATGGTACTCTGCCTTGTGCGTGTAACACGCGAGGATCCCGCAGTGAGACATGCGACACTTTTGGTGGACAGTGCCCTTGCTTCGAGAACATCATTGGCCGTACTTGTACACGTTGTAAAACTGGTTATTATGGTTTTCCAAATTGTAGAAGTGAGTAATGTTTCTCAAAGTTCATTTGATAATTTCATAAATTCTTTCACTAGTCACGTGATAGCGCACGTAACGAACGCTATTGAAAACGTACATAAGGCGAGCTTTCTTATTTTAGGTTAGAACCCCATTATTTATCTGAGGATAACTAATACGCACACCCCCCTGGGATGCTTTGATGATGGTGTCATTCTATTTTTTCTTAAAACTTACAACTCGACCTCTTTCTTTTCAGAATGCGACTGTGATTTCTGTGACCCCGACACCGGACTATGCTCCTGTCCTCTGAACACTGCTGGTGAGAACTGTGCGTGCATAAAAGGCACCTATGGCTACGATCCTATTCAAGGATGTTTACCTTGTGATTGTGATTCGTCTGGAATTTCCATAAGCGCTGGCCTGTGTAATTCTGACTCAGGTCAGTGTGCATGTTTGCCAAGCAGAACTGGTCGCCGTTGCGATCAATGTATGTCTGGCTTCTTTGGTTATCCCAATTGTCAGAAATGTGATTGTGATGAGAGGGGCTCTGTAGGATGTGATACGAATACTGGTACATGTATTTGTAAGGTAAGCCTTAAATGCTTGAGTAAAGCAATTTCGTTTTTTCCAGGAATTTGTTAAATTTATTGCAACTTTTATTGACATTAACTACACAAGCTAAGTGTAAGCTTTTCATCATCAGCTTTAACCTACACAATACGTGGAAATCTTTTAAAATAAACGGATAGCCTTCATGGAACGATTAAGTTCAAAGTTATCATGTTCTTCATTCCAGGAAGATGTTGCCGGTGAAAAATGTAACATATGTAAAATTGGCCATTTCTATCTGAACGAGAACAATGAGAAAGGTTGTTTGGACTGTTGGTGTTCCGGACAGACAAACCGTTGTGATTCAGCAAATGCATCACTCTTGTAAGTACAATATTGTATCAACCTGCACTATTTACGTACGTCAAACATTAGAAAGGCAACAGCTCCAATTTTTTTTTTCGTTATGAAATCAAAAAATTCTTTCACCAAATCATCGGACGTTTTTTTCGTCTGATGTCTAAAATCAATTTTTCTATGCCAGGGCCACTTTAAGTGATGCTGATGATCTTTTCGTAAACTGGAACGTGACCGGTGTAGAGTTGGAAGAAAATGGAACGACTTTTTATTATGGCTTATCAAAAACTGGAGATCTTGTGAGTGTTTTGAGAGTTTTGTGTTTGATCTTACGTATCTCTTTACGTTCTTGAAGTCATCAAATCATCTTCTTTACGATGTTATTTATACATTTAAAATTTATGGTAAAATTATTTGACTTACTGTTCATTACTACTTACTACTGTTCATTTGACTTGATGTAGTCTCATCTTTATGGAAGAGAGATGATGTTGTTGATGCAAAAAAATGCCAGTTTACTCGATGCTCCTATTGCAATCATCAAGGTAAAAGATTATACAAAAGTACATAACAATTGTACATAAGTATATGATCATAAAATTTAGTAGCAATAAATAGTTCTTGTAATTGACTATAAACAATCACATGGTTTAGCCCGCAAGCACTCTCTCCAAAAAAGAAGATAGAAGGTGGTTTCCTACGTATAGCCATAAACGTGTTGTATGATTTTTATTTTTTTAGTCAAAAGGTGAACATATTTTTTATGGAGAAAAAGCGAGTGAAAATTCCACATTAAGACGATCTATCTCACTAAAGCAGGTATCTTTGAGATGAGCAATTATCTTTATTTATGTCTCTATCATATTTCTTTGGCTTCTTTTTATTTGTGCATTTTGTAAGCTGTTTATTATCAAATACTTTAAAAGGTTACGTGGTGAACCTCAGTAATTGGGAACATCATATACGTATTGTGTAAAATCCTGTTTTGAAAGATGGACATGAAATGTAATTCACACATTTGCGGCATTTCTTGCAGTGTTTGATGAATAGAGCCATATTGTCACATGTTTACTGTCATGCAATTTCGAACAGCATAGTCGCGACTATATTGAAATAACGTGAATGTGTACCATCGTCCAAACCTCTTTATTCAATGTTTAGAACTTGTGGGAAAAGAGTGACGGATCGTTGTTGACTCGTGCCCAATTCATGAAAGCTCTTGCTCATGCTGAATCGATACATGTTTTATACGGAGGGAAAGATGTTGATTTTACGTTGCAACTTTTACCGCTTGTTGATGGAGGATCTCAAGTTGAACAGTGCTATTGCCCTGATAATACAACTGGACTGTCATGTCAGGTGGCCAACAATCTTTTACATAACCATGTTTTGCTTCATATATGATTATTTTGAGCGATTGAAATAAGTTGACGAAATGGTAAGGGTGAAAGAGTAAGGAAAGGTGTTAAACGAAAGGTTATGTGATGTGACTGTTTTAGATTAATATAGAGGCGGAGCTGCATTGAGATTGCGTTTGTTTGTCAACAAATGCTTCGTTGGTATTAGCATGTGTTTTCTACTTCCAGAATTGCAACAATGGCTTCTTCCGGTCAGGTGACTTTTGTTTACCTTGTCAATGTAACGGTCATTCCTCACGATGTGATCCAAAGACTGGAGAATGTTATGATTGTCAACACAACACGCAAGGTCTGACATAGATTTTTAATTCATTTTTATAACAATCATTAGATGTAGAGTTTAGTATTTACTACAAGTGGTTTTAGAATTGCCTTGGTTGTTGATATTGAACTTATGATGTAAATGCAACACATTGAAATGTTACAATTTAACAGATCAATTGTTAACAAATGCAATTGTACCAAACTACTTTATTACAAACTATTGATATTTTTTTACATTCAAGCTGCTTCAATTTCTAATGCCAAAAAAATGCCCCTTCTAAGTTTCGTGTAAACTCAGCTTTGTGTCGATGACGTCAGATAATTTGTCTCCTCAGGTAAAAAATGCGAAAAATGTGTAGCTGGTTACTATGGTGACCCAACTAGTGGTTTAGTCGATGCATGTAAGATTTGCGCATGTCCAAACAGTTCTAAAAATCTTGCAACCTCCTGTTCACGTGATGAGGACGGCATCTTCAACTGCACGTGTCGTGAAGGATACGCTGGACAACAGTGTAACGTGTGTGCAGATGGGTACTTTGGAGATCCTTTATCTGACGAAGGATGTCGACCCTGTCAGTGTAACGGAAATATTGATCTGTCTGCCTCCGGGAATTGTGATCCACATACCGGGGAATGTCTGCGGTATGTTTTGTAGCTTTACGATGTAGAACTTATGATAAGGAAATTTTCTTTCCACGTTTATTTAAAGATGCTAGAAAATTTTACAAAATATCAAATATCTTTGCTAAAATGAAGTGAGCATAGTGTCAGTGACTATAAGTGTTCTATTTTTACAAGTTTCTTTCATGTAAATGGCCAGACAGACAGATTATTGTGTTTTTTGGTTGGTTGTCTCCATCTTGTTGGTTTTCTCACTCTTGTTTTGAACATTTCTTGACAGCTGCGTAAACAATACTAGTGGAGAACGATGTGAAAAATGTCAACCAGGTTACTTTGGTAATGGGACACTTCGTAACTGCAAGCTTTGTGAATGCAATTTATGCGGTTCTGTGAGCAATGTATGCGATGACGTCAGTGGTGAATGTACGTGCAAACCTGGAGTGACTGGAGCGGATTGTAATAAATGTCAGGTTAGTTTATCATGTCATGGAAATTACTATTATTTTCCCATTGATTTGCAAACTTTATTTTATTTTAGCCATCAACTTGGGGTTTCGATCTATGTAACGGCTGCCAGTCCTGCGCGTGCTCAGTGGCATCCTTGGACAATGATTGTGATGTCATTACCGGTCGCTGTAAATGTAAACCTGGAGTAACGGGTTTAAAATGTGACGTATGCGAATATGGATACCACAGCTATGGCGAAGATGGTTGCAAAGGTACATGCAAACTAAGTTATAACTTCATCTTTCCATGATGAAATGACACATTCAATTGTTTTCAGCCTGCAATTGCCCATCCGGCCAGGCTTGTGACATCAACGATGGCCATTGTTGCGAACCTGATGATCCTACTTGTCGGTATTGTCCTCCATACTACATACAAACAGATAATAAATGCGAGTATTGTGGATCATGCGAAGAAAGATTATTCAGGAGAGTAGATGCTTTGTTAGGAAACCATTCTACTGTAGTTAACATTGGCATAGCAACGGAGGATTCCAAACAGCAACTCACTGATATCGAAATTGAATATAAAAAGTAAGATAGACTTCAGATTTTTTATTATTCATGAGAAAAAAAGGAAGTGTGTAACAGTCATTGTTACATTTTTAATGTCAAACAACTAAATTTTGAGTCCATTAGATACAGTTTGGCGACATTGCATTAAAAGTTGTGAAAAAAATTTGTTGCGTTGCCGTTTACACACTCTCTCCAGATGTATTTTTTTACGTTGGCTTTCATATAAGTTCTGAGGAAACTAACTCGTCATTTGTTTTATGAGAAATTGAAACAAACCGAATTCTAGAAGCAATACAATTTTTTAAAGGAAAAACGGGTAGTTTTTCAAGCACTCCTAATTTGATATATATATATTATGGAACTGCAATGTGTTTAAATGATCAATACGAGTGTTTCGGATTAATTTCTTTTTTTCGCACAATTTAGTCTTACTGAACGCGTCCACGAATACAATTCAAGTATAATTTTTCTTACTAACACGGTAAATGGTCACTCAACAGAAGGTAAATGTGAGATGAATAAAAATCCATTTTTTTAACTTTTGGAAATTAGCTACAATTCATTAAAATAGTCGCATAGACATTCTTTTACTTTGTTGTTCACTGTTTTTAGTTTGTTTCAATTTTCTTTCTACTTGTAGATAAAGACAATGTTTCAGGCAGTGGGTAAGATACTAAGATTTACAATCTATCTTCTCTATATTTACTTGTATATTTTCCAATCATATATCGCATCAGCATGTCGTCAACATGTACAGAATAGTCCTCGTTGTTTTAACCTATTTTGTTCTTGAACGGTATTTGATCTGGATGGATATTTAGGGGTAAAAGGAGGTTGTATATTGTATACATCCCCAATTTTTAATTTCTAGGTCATAAAATGTTCAATGTAATGTTGAAGCTGGTGTTTATGATTTTTGATTTTAGAATATATATATTTTTGTTTTCCTTTAGAACGCCTCCAAAGACCTTAGAGAAGTCGTTCGAAGAAAAAGCACGTAATATGCTTGACGACAGCATGAACATTGTTGATAAAGCTATGGAGGTCCATACAAATAGTAACAAATCAAAGATAAGTTCAACAAAGACTCGCAATGACGCAGAAGAAATTGAGAAGAAACTAAGAGAATTGCTCGATCGTATTAAAGGTACGGGCTGACTGGCTTTTAAATTAAACATCAAATCACACTGGTTGAACATACGAAAATTGAAACTATAAAGGCTCCGATTTTTACATTACACTACTTTTGATGAAAGCATGAAACTGGACAATATAAGTTGCAACTTCAGATCAATCAAGTTGCAACATCAAATCATTCCTGATGAAGACACTAGACTGTAGTATGTAAGGACTCAAGTTTCAACATCAGATCACTCCTGATGATGACACTAAACTAGAGTAATAAGAACTCAAGTTTCAACATTAGATCACTCCTGATGATGACACTAAACTAGAGTATATAAGAACTCAAGTTTCAACATCAAATCATTCCTGATGAAGACACTAGACTGTAGTATGTAAGGACTCAAGTTTCAACATCAGATCACTCCTGATGATGACACTAAACTAGAGTATATAAGAACTCAAGTTTCAACATTAGATCACTCCTGATGATGACACCAAACTAGAGTATATAAGAACTCAAGTTTCAACATTAGATCACTCCATACTCTTGATAAAGAAACGAGACTTGCTCAATATAAGACTATTTATAACAGCACAAACACAAACAACGACGCAAAGCGTTGAACTGTTTACTTCTTACAACATTAGTTTGTCCAGCACCTTCAAGCGTGTGCCTCCAACAACAAGAAAACGTATGTTTTACTGATGGTGATTGTCCTTTGGGGATGAAATGTTGTCGGCTTAGCATTTGCTCGACGAGTGCAAAACAGTGTAAACGTAAGTCTGCTGAGTTGATGATGTTATTTTTTTAGTTCTCGTTATGAAGGCTTTGTTGTAACTGTCGCCCTTGCTGCTATTCGTAGGGACAACAATTGATTCAAGACGTGTTCTGATGGAAATTCAAATGGGACACAACAGAACGTTGGAAATTTTGCGTGAAATCAGCTATATTTTGGAAGTTATCGAAGGTCGCAACTATACTGAATTACAAAAGCTGGTTGAAAATGAACTTCAACTTTCAAAACAAGCTTTACTGAACGCCACTCGTTATAAGATGGATGCTTTTAATGTCAGCAACTCTGTTCAAGATTATGACTTAAAATTCAATGATTTGAAAAGTGTGTTACGACATCAAATTAACAAGACTGCATTGTCTCTTGATGCCAGTGATGAGGCAGCAAAATGGAATGAAAAAGCATCAAAATACAATCCTAATGTACGTATTTGAACTTATTAACTTTGATTACCTGAGGACACAAGTCTTCGCAAGTTTTGAGTTTTTTGTCATAAAAACAGTCAGTTAAAGACAAATGTGTTGAATTTGTTGACATTCGGCATGATTGAAAAATGAATAAAGAAAAATAACTTTTTTTAATTCGGGCTTAAAGGGAAAATGCCAAACTTTTAATGTGGATGTCAATTTTGGCTTTTGGATTTTTTCTGTGGCACTCTTTGTGTTATGGAGGGATTCTTATAGATCGTCTTCCACTTGCAATGCATAATTATTCGGACGTTTGAGATCAACGACAGATTATTATTGCGAAATTTTATCATTTACCTGAAATTCTCGGTTATTGTGTGTTTTTTTATGTACGTTAACAGTTTGTTTCTGTTGACATGTTTAGGTCACTATTATAAGAGCGCAATTAAAAAAAAAAGAAGCCGACTCTAAACTGAAAGAAGTTACAGCTATTTTGGACGAAACTAGAGAAATCCTGGATAATATCAAATTCCCAGTGAGTTTAAAGAAAATGTAAAACGCATATTTCATCAGTAGAGTGTCGAGAAATTTCTTATTTTCCATCAATGAATTCTCTTGAGTGCAACCTCGTAACACCATTCTCACTCTTGGCGAACCATTTGCTTGGTGCACATTTGATGAAATTGTCAACAAATATTTGTATTTTTTTTCCCAGAACGCAAGTGTCAACTCGACCATTTTAAACAAATATATCAAGATATTAGATGGACGCTTGAAAAATCTCACCAGTGAAACCAGTCAATTGAAGATTTTGGTGCAAAATGCAAGTGATTACGCCTTCCATTTGAAGAACTTTACGGAACATTTACAAAGTCTGTTACGTGATCCTAATAAATTTGCTGAAAAAGCTAGCAGAGCTGTGAGGGCGTATGATGAAGTCGTTAAAGCTATCGAGGAATTACTGAAATTAGCAAAAGAGGCCCACGAAAGTAGTGAAATTGCCCTGGATTTGGTGAGTTTTGGTTAACTAAAAGACAAGAATTTTTATCTTTTGTTCATACAATTCAAATCTTTTTTAGCAAGGTGCTTATAGAAGTTATTTTTTTATATAAAAATTGTTGAGTATAGAGTGAAGGACTGGAATTTGAAGCACAGATTTCAAAGAATACCAGCATTGATTTGAACGTCGAAGCTGTTGGACAGGTTAAGAGGGTTATTTATTTATCGGATTGGTTTGACAGACTTCGTGAACTGGTCGAGATTATCGAGGAGAACTTCAACGAAGCAACTGAAACTCTTAACGAAGTTAACGAACGATTCCCTGAGTTTGAAAACGCAACGTCGAGAATTGGTGTGTACATTGATCATCTGTTCTAATTTAATATTTAGAGCTAATCTTGATTATGTAGTTAGTACATCTTGATATGTAGGGACAACATTTTGATATTTAGGTAGTGCAATAGTACGAAGCTCTGTATATGTAGCTATCATTGACTTCACGTTTGTCGAATTCTTTGTTGCATCAAGGTCTAAACACGTATGTTGTGACGTTAACATAGCATGCTTTAAGAAATCTTTCTTTTCTAGAAAATCTAGCAAAAGTTGTTGAGACCAAAGCGAAAAATGCTAATAAGGATTTGACAGATGCGAAAGCTTTGGTAGATGGAATTAAGGTAAGCAATGCCGAGGCTAACGCTATCATGATTAGGAGGAATAGAAATTATTAACTTTTACTTCATAAGCATGAAGCTCAAATTCACAACTATATGATTGACGTGTATATTTATCCAATGGATTTTAAGCTTGAGCTTAGATTATTATGAGTACGAGGTTATAAGCAAAAATGTATATTAACACATTGAAATCAAAGTTCTACAGCTTGAAGGACACGTTGAACTCTACTTACTGCATGTATAATACAGCATTTAAAACACCGATGTATTTCTATAGATTCAAGTTTTATTTATATATCCATTGTGCTTTTAGATTCCAAATTTTGAGGAACTAGAGAATGCTACTGAAGAAATAATGAAACTATTAGATGATTTGATCGTTGAAAGTGAAGCGATCAATAGGAGCATATCGACGGATTTGGAAGATGTGAAATTAAATCATAGTCTTACTGAAAAAGAGATTGATGAAGAAGTCGTAAAACGCATTCTTCGTATTCGGTATAAAATTGAAAGAGGTAAGACCAGAAAGCGAGTTGAAATGTGGGATGGAATGAAGTACTTATAATGTGTGCCACTTCAACTAAAACAATATTTATCATAATGATAAAAATGCTGTTGTACCTCCTAGTTTATATAATTTTGCTCTTCTCCAAAGTTCATGCAAAATCTGTATGCCTTGTTGATCAATCAAAAATAGTTGCTCTATTGTGCTATGTTTGCTTTTGTAAATCAATGAATATGAAGTTTTACATGAAGAAATATTAGTCGAAGGTGCACCTTGACTTTGTTGTTTTTCGCAAAAAAGTATATTCATGAGTAAAACTGCAAAGTAGGTAGTTTAGCTTGTCTATGAAATGGCCAGAATGAACATGTTTAATAACCAGAATAATTGTTATCAAAGTATGTGAATTCAAAATTTGATTTTTTTATGTGACAATCTCCATGCACGACTTTTTATACTGTGTATGAACATCTGAAACGTGTTTCTCTGCGTTTTGATGCTCGTTACAATTCATGCTGCTCGGGAATAACGGTATCAAAAACCGTTCACTGCCATTCTTGTTTTTAAGGCATGACGGGATCAAAAACCGTTCACTGCCATTCTTGTTTGTAAGGCATGACGGGATCAAAAATCATTCACTGCCATTCTTGTTTGTAAGACATGAGGGATCAAACATCACTATTTATCATATGTTTTTCTAGGACGTGACGGGATAAAACATTACCCAAGTTCAGCGGGTATTTACAATGATGATACGTCAGTTGAACTGCGCATACCAGATGTTGCATTTAGGCCGTCAAAACAAACGAGGGTTAAATTTGACGTATCAACACAACAAGACAATGCTTTATTGTTGTTCATGGGAAGTTATCGCGAGTACTTTGCATTTCAAGTGGCCAGCGGTCTGCTATACATCCAATACAAAGTGGCAGGTGTATCAGGCAATATTTCGACCTCACTCGAAGTTAAAAAAGGCGCAGAGGATTGGCTATTGGTCGAATTTACAAAGTAAGGGATTGTTTCTGTGGCTAGTCACGTTGCATTCATGTCAGTTTTAGTAATAGATTTTATGACAGTACAATTTTTGTCTCTTCAGGATAGGAGCGAATATTAATGTGACAATTGATGGAGGTGCACCTTTTACCACAACAATTAAATCATCTGACTTCAAACTTGTCAAAGGGGAATCGCGTCTGTTTGTTGGTAAACCTCCAGAAAATTTTAAAATTCCTGAAGGTGTCTACAACACAACCTTAAATGGCGATTTTGAATATTTGTCCATCAACGGTCGACGAGTTGGCTTATACGATGCATTGGTAGGTAGAGCCTTGGTTTGGCGTAGCAAAGCTTGTAAAATATGATATTTCCATCTATCCTAAAAAAAGGTTAGACATGCTAACAATTTGGAGAGAAATATCATGGATCATTTCTAAAGAAACAGCAGTAAAGTAAATGATGATGATGGTGAGGATTTTATTTATTACGTTAAATCTTTTGACACTTTTTTAGAATTACAACACATCAGTTGTACCATCACAAAGTATCTCGAAAGTGAGAAATGATGGAGACAAGTATCAGTTCTTTGGAAAACAATTTCTTGCCCGATCACTTCCTAATAGGCTTAGAAGTAACAGCAAAACAAAAATAACTACTGTCCAATCAAATGGTTTGATTATGTTCTTCCCTATTGATCGTGGTGTAAAGCCCACTAAAGATTTCCTTTCTGTTGACATTGTGAATGGTACTTTGAGACTCAGGTAAGCTTTATGATAAGATTGTTATTGATATGTTAATTTGAACGTTCTTATACATTTATTGCACTGTTGTGTTCGTTTGAAAAGAAATAGATGTTTCTTTGTGCGTGGCTTATATTCTATATTGAAACCGAGAAGTTTGATGGAACTAAAGAATCGAACTGAATCATTCAAATTTTCTTTTTGATTTTCCTGGTTAAAGATGGCCTTTCCAGAAGTGTTTTTCATGGTTTAGATTGAAACTCGACGAAAAAGATAATTTGCAGTACACAGAAAGGCGTTACGACGACAACGTAGAACACGAGCTGGCTTTAAAAATCCTTGTTGACAAGGCAACGCTGAAAATTGATGATAAAGATGAGCTAAAGATAGAAGAAAGGGCAATAGGCCGTAATCCAGCTGTTGGAAAAAGAGCTTATCTTGGTGGCTATCCACAAGAATACATTCTCTCACAAGCGTAAGTTTGCAATGTTTGTACATGTCTATGTTTGACCTAGTCTATCACATCTCAGGATACTCTACTGTTTCTTTATTCTTTTTCTCGTGTCATTTTAACTGCCTATCATTTTAACTTTCTGTCATTTTAACCTTGTATCAACTTAAACTTGTGTCGTTTAAACTTTTTGTCATTTCAAATTCTTGTCATTCTAATCTTCTATCAATTTAACCTACAGTCGTTTTAACCTCGCGTTCTTCTCCTGCTTTTTGTGCCGTCTCAATTTTGTGTCTAAACAATTTTGGAATTTGACTGAATTTGCATTTGCCCAAGTTTGAATTTAGAGCATTTGCACAAAATATTTGAAAATAGTTCGTTTTTTTTGCAAGTCAAACAATAACGTGTGTTTAATTCCTCTGTTTAGTATCGATATACCGTTTTTTGTTGGCTGTATGGAGGAGTCTGGTTTGGTACCCCATTGGGATACATTTGGTTTTGAACGTGGCTGTGATTCGTCCCTAATAACGAGCGCCATATTTTCAGGCGGGAATTCATCACTTGAGATTTCTGATCCTGTGAAACTATCGTCGGACTCACAGATAAGCTCTTTATTCAAATCAAATGGCGACGGCTTGCTCATGAATTTGGAAAGTGATGTACGGTGATTTTATAAATTTGTATGCAAGTATAGAGCTACTCTTTTACAATTTAACTTTACTTTTTGTTGAAATGGCTACACGAGTAAATTGGACTGGAGAAAAGAAAAACATAAGATCTGATTAATTTGAGCATATTTACAAAATTCGTGTGTGATGACTTACATTGCATGAGTATGATAGAGTTCTGTACAATTCGAACATCTCTGATTGATAACTGTCTCAATAGATCAAATTTTTTCATTAAAAATGCAGGATGGTGGATTTCTTGGCATTGGTATAGATAATGGCAAGTTAAAAATTGATGGTAAACTTGGTGATGACCAATTTGGAAACATGGGGTCCCGTCGACGTCGTAGTTCTGATGATCGCGATATTGAAGATGGTGAATGGTATTCATTCACTGTGCGAGTGAACAATGGGAAACTTGATGTTTTACTTAATGACGAAGTTATCTTTTCTTTTGAGCTCTCTTCAAAAGCGATTGCTGCTCTTGAGACAGGTTTGTTGCTAAACATTTTTGAACAAGTAAAAATTCTGAGATGAATACCTTTTTCTTTTCTTTTCATCTTAAGCTAAACTTAAAAACTTGCATTAATTTACAATCCAGATATTCTGGAGTCGTCTCCACACTTAAGGTTAATCCAGCTTTCCAAAGGTAGACACACGTGTCTGAAATACGAGATCTAATTACAAAATTAGGTCAATCAAATGGTCAGACATAGTATTGCTTGTGTATAATAGTGGCAATAAAATAGTTAGGAGATGCTTTTGAGTTTTGGGGCATTTGTGAATCTGATTCTTACAACGAAATACATACTACATGCCTTTTCACGTAATCAATTCGACGGTTGTCTTTATGCGATCAAAAGAAGTCCTTTGAATCCGAAAAGTGTACTGTTTAGTCTCCAAATTACTCGAGAAGTGAAGTGCTTGGCTTATTAAATGTTATCTTTGTAGAAACTATTATGAAAATTGAGATAATCCCTTTTTTTCATTAAGCCCATGGATTCTTTCGTTCATGATGAGATTCCGGTCCTATATTGTATAAGGAAGCTCTCTTTTATTACGAGAAAGTTATGAGAAAGTTACATTGTGAAACGTAACAAGTAAAAAAAAGTATAAATTTTCTTGGAGTTGGTTTGTATTATAAGTCAAAAAGGCAGAAGTTGTTTGAACCTTCGCAGTATCCTTGAATGTTCTAGTTTTTTTTATGAGAAGAATTCTTGTAAAGAAAAAAGACAAATTTTGCGGAAAACAAAAAATCCCGTTTTCGGTCCATGCCTCCCGATACCCCGAGATAGTTTAGCACTAGAGCGTTGCATGTTATAGGAACCAGACAACCCTTGTTTGCCATGAAGCCCATGGATGGTTTGCTCGTGATACATGAGAAACAGTAAATGAGAGAGTTAATCAGAAAGGTATAAACCAATAAAAATTGTATAAAACATGTTTAAGGTTGTCTTAAATTATAAAAGGCACAGTTTCATAAGAATTTAATTGAAGCATTGCTTGGTTTTTTATTTTAAAAAGATAAAATTTGAAAGCAAAAACCCCGTTTTCGGTCCATGCTTCCCGATACCTTGTTAATCTTAAGGCACTAGAACGCCGCATGTTAACGTTTCGGTAGGAGATTTCGGCCCCTCCACGCTATCCTACTTGGGAGATGCAATAGCAAGCTTCCGCCCATCAGACCCCGAGATCACCTGCGATAGGCTTTGCTCGGGGTACGCAGGGAGAGTGCGGTCGCCACCGAAGTGTGGGCCCCTAGCCACTGCATACTATATCGCACCCAGCTTCCACTGCTAGTTGACATCTACTATATGAAGTTTTAGCTTTATATATATATACACAAATTCAAAGGCTTACGAAAGTTATGGTATTATTACAGTAACTACTGCGCATGCTCAGATGATTTCTTTGATAATTTGCGACTAAGTGAACTAATTGCCACAAATGTTGTGCAAGTACATATAGTTAGTCGTTGCCATGACTATGAACAATTACTTGAGTGGGCTGCGCATGCTTGAGCGCATGCGCAGATGATTTCTCTATTAAATTGCTACTAAGCATGCTATTTACTTTAAAATCGGTGCGAGTAGATGCAGTTGGTCGTTGCCATGACCATGACATGAACTTAAGCATCTCTTAAAGTCGACTGCGCATGCTTAAGAAGGCTGCGCATGCGCAGATGATTTATCTAAAAATTTGTGACTGAGCGAGCTTATTACTCCATAATCGTTACTAGTACATACAGTTGGTCGTTGCAATGACCATGAAATTGGAGAGTTGGTGGAGTTTACTACACATGCTCAGATTAATTCCCAATTAATTTTTGACAGAACGAGCTCTAAAATCTGTGTTTGTAGATGCGCTGAGCAAGTTTTCAATCATATATTTTTGGCATGCTCTTTGTCTTCTTGACAAATGCATATCAAACTCATCAACACTTTGTTGCGTCGCTCGTAATATAAGCGAAAACTTTAGAGATGTTTTGTTTTTCTATAACTTTGTATCTGCATATTTATTGCATGTCATATCCAAGCTTTCCTTTAATTTGACGGAAATGGTTTTTATTCACTGTTACACCTTCTGCATTTATAATTAGTTGTTCTGTATTTCTAAAATAAGATTTACAAATGCCCCAAGAGCATAATATAAAACAAATTCCGAAGAAACAAGACATCTTGAGATTGCAAAATATGAATCAAATCAAGACGAGAAGTAAACTGTAAATTTTCGACTTTATTTCAAAGTCATCCTCTCCAAGAGCATCTTCTTTCTATTTTATTGCCACTATTCACCATATATAGTACTATGTCCAAATTTTGTTGTTTGATCTCGTATTTTTGACGTGTGTTTACCTTGGGAAAGGTGGATCTAATCGTACTTCTGACTTTTGCCCTTGCAGGTTTCAAACTTAACTTTGGAGGTGTTCAAAACAAAGAAAATAGCCAATCATCATTAGTGAGGAACTCTGACGCATTCTATGGTGAAATTAGTGATCCAATCATTACAAATGATGGTAAAACAAGGTAATATAAGGAAGATAGAACCCTTAAAAGGAACGGCTTTAGAAAATTTAAGTCTTTGCTAAAGATATGACTCACGAGTGTAACCCATGGGTTGTGTTTTAAAAATACAGACGGTAATCTTGAAGTTCAACTTTATGTGTAAACTGATTTTTTACTAATGAGATCGTAATTTTGGGTTTTTTTTCATAATTGCCTTTCTTGCACTTTCTTTATAGTGCCATTGACCTTACAAATACGAAAGAAAAGACTGGTGTCGACTTTAGAGCTGAACCAGTTCCCTATTATGAGCAACCAGTTGGTGTAACATTGCAAATACCAGGTAGTGTAACATTGCAAATACCAGGTAGTGTAGAGTGTAGATCGAAAATCTAAAAAAAGTTTCCATCTGGTTTTATGAAAAACATTTGGAATTTTATCTTTCATAAATATCATTGATATGATGCTGTTCAACAATGAGAAATATACCGTTTATTCAGCGTTTAATGAATGATTGCTTATGAATAAAAGATATATGAATCTTTTACAAGTAGAAGTGTTATGAAATGGCGTAGACAGCCTGTTTATCTGAAATCATACTGTGTTTACTAAATGAATTGTTTATACATTCACGCTCATCTATATTATTTTGCTATGAAGTTTACTACAGTGATTTTTTTCTTTTCAATCCTAGATTTTACCACAGATATTCCAATATTTACTGCTGTTGGAACAGCACCAAATGGAATATTATCTACAAAATTTTTCTCAGAATTTTCTTCAAGACCTTTCTCGGCATTTTCTTCGGAACCTTACTCAGAATTTTCTTCTTCACATACTACAAAGTCTTCTAAAGAACTATCCACAGATTCTTATTTGTCACCATCAACTGAGCCTTCCGCAATGTCTTCTATTGAGCCTTCGGAAAATCTGTCTTCATTACCATCTACAAAGCTTTCCTCAAAATTTTCTATCACATCATCGATAATATCGTCTGCACCACAATCCACAGTACCATATAAAACACCATCTATAGTATCGACAGCAGCACCATCCACAACATCACCGATGCAATCATTTTTGATACCATCCACAGTAGCATCTATAGCACCATTATTTACTGCATCTTCTGTAGTATCATCTATAGCACCATCTACTTCATCTTCTGTAGTATCATCTATAGCACCATTTACTGCATCTTTTGTAGTATCATCTATAGCACCATCTACTTCATCTTCTGTAGTATCATCTATATCACCATCTACTTCATCTTCTGAAGTATCATCTATAGCACCATTTAGTTCATCTTCTGTAGTATCATCTATATCACCATCTACTTCATCTTCTGTAGTATCATCTATATCACCATCTACTTCATCTTCTGTAGTATCATCTATAGCACCATTTAGTTCATCTTCTGTAGTATCATCTATATCACCATCTACTTCATCTTCTGTAGTATCATCTATATCACCATCTACTTCATCTTCTGTAGTATCATCTATAGCACCATTTAGTTCATCTTCTGTAGTATCATCTATAGCACCATCTACTTCATCTTCTGTAGTATCATCTATATCACCATCTACTTCATCTTCTGTAGTATCATCTATATCACCATCTACTTCATCTTCTGTAGTATCATCTATATCACCATCTACTTCATCTTCTGTAGTATCATCTATATCACCATCTACTTCATCTTCTGTAGTATCATCTATATCACCATCTACTTCATCTTCTGTAGTATCATCTATAGCACCATTCATTTCATCTTCTGTAGTATCATCTATAGCACCATTTACTGCATCTTCAGCAGTAGCATCTATAACATCATCCACGGTACCGATTGCGCAACCTTCAACGGTAAATCTACTTGTGCTTGTTCAATAACTTGAGCTCCCATTTTTCATTGTCAGTTAATTTGTTTGATATGACATTTTTATACGCTGAAGTTTAGTCGTTTTTTTCTCAGTTTTACAAGTACGCTTAGCCATTCTAAAATAACTCAGAATCGCAACATTTTACCAGTATTAAAATAAATTTATATATATATATATATATATATATTCTACCGTTGAAAATACCTTACCCGAGCCATTCTTCCATTGTGTACTGAATAGTTCTTATTGAAAAATGAAAATTTTGTCGGGGCTCTAATGGAGAAAGCAAGACCTATTCAAGTATAGAATGGTTTCATGCTTTGTAAGAATGAACATTTTTCGTTGTTTTGAGACCGCTGATCCTACTTTGTCTTATGACTGCATCCTTTTTTAACACCTCGTGAAACGCTAGCTAAACATTTGTGAGAAAAAGTAAATTATATATACGTATTTATTCGTATCTACAATTTTTTTTCTAACAGTGCCCGCCAGAAATTGAGTATGCCGATAACACTCTTGCTGTTACTGGAAAAGGATTTCTTGAATTCAAAGTGACGGAGCGAGGATTTGGTTCGAAGTCAGTTATCAAATTTATCAAATTCTCGCTATAGTTGATACTCCTTCTTTCCTGCAATCTTTTCATTTTTCAAAATCTTTCCGTTGAAAAAAGCTATTTAAATTGGTGGTTTGCATGTTACGTCACGGCTGCCATATTGGTTAAATTAAAAGAAACATTTTTTTTTTGTTTACTATTCAAATTTCAACCAACATAGCGAAAATGTCTTTGTGAAAATTGCGGTGGTGGTATTATATATATATTTTTGTTTATCTCCGATCTTGTTTAGTTGAAAAGACTAAATTCTTCGCCTGTTGTTTTTTTTATATGTTTAGTTTAACTCTGTGTGATTGTGAAATATCTATTAACAAACAGATCAATTTTTTTTCTTGCATCCCGAGGACATACTGCACTTGTGGACGGAAAAAAACACAAAATAACAAATGAGTTTTTTTTATCCCAGGAAAACCATTTTTTGTTTGAGAAATTGTTTTTGCCGATATCATTGTTTAGGTGGAAAGCGAAATTTGAATGGAATTAATCATGATAGTTTTATACAGGATATCCTGGCTATTACAATATAATGTTTTCATTTGTCTACTTATTTACCAGTTTGTCCCCTTTATTGTGAGTTAGGTCATTCGGTCGTATCAATGGAGCTATTTTAAAAATTGTATCTTCATTTTCCAAGGGGTGGACTTTCGTTCGAGTTTCGCACATTCTCTCCTGACGGTATGCTGATGTACTCGGCTGACAAAGATCAAAGGGATTACATCAGTGTTTTTTTGAAAGCTGGAAAAGTTTACTTTGCATTTGACACTGGATCTGGGGATTTGATATTTACATCTGGAACTGATGCTGTTAACGATGGCTCTTGGAAGAAGGTATATCTTTCCCTTAAAGTTTCTGTCCTGTTTTCAAGAACGTATTGTTTTGTTGGGTTTGCTTAATGATCACTTTGTTTTGACACTCGAACAACTGTAGCGTTTTATACCGTATCTATAGCTAAGCATTAACACAGAAATATTCGACATGAAAATAAACTGTTGAACTTGTTGTTTTGTTGTAGTACTTTTAGCGGCGTTTGTTTTCTAGTCTCTGAAAGAAATTTTGCACTTTCCGTGGATCACTAGTGATCATTAAATGTTATCATTGTAAAATCTTTGAATTCTTTAACTCTACTTCAACATTAAATGATACGAGGGAAGAAGATAATCTTTAGCCATAAAGCCATGAATGGGATGCTCATGATCGGCCACAGTAAACGAGAGAGTTAAATAAGAAAGATATAAATCAATCAAAATGTATAAAACATGTTTAGCGTTTGCTTAAAGGAAAAAAAAAATTCTTTGATATTATAGTACGTATATTATAGTCCCCTATTCCTGGGACAAGAAAAGCACTTGAGAGAGTTCGGCTCCTGCCATGCTATTTTACTTGGGTCATGAATCAAAATTGATTGCGTCCTACTATTCTAAGAGTTAATGGAGAAATAAATATGAAGCATTTTATTTTTTCATTTAAATAACGAGTCAAAGGCAGTGTGTTTTTAAACTTTGCACTACTATTGAATCCCTAGTTTTTTTCTTGAAATTTTCAACCTGCCATTAGAGCTATTTACTTTGACCAAAAGGTTTATACGATAGCCTGTCAATCAACTTCATGCTTTCAGGTAACAATTTATCGCAATAAAGTTCAAGCAACTTTAACTGTGGATGGTGTGACGACGAGAGCCTCAGGAAAACCTGGTCCGACGGTCATCAATCAAATCATGTTTTTATACTTCGGTGGTTATGTGAAGGAAGTAAAGAAATCTAAAATCAGTGTAAGTATTTATCTTTGTAGAATTACTTAAGAATATCTATCGCTCGTGTGATGGAGGTAGCCAACGTTGGAAAATAATATATTTTTGGAAACAAGGTGTTTAGAGAGATGACAAGAAGTGGAAAATGTAAAAGGTCTTCGTGATGTATTATGTCATGTCTGATTTTCACACGAAGAATATGAAGAGAAATTTTCTATACACTACTGACTAACTTTACATTTTTAAAATGGACAGCCATCATCTTATTTTGCAAGAATAATTTTGTTAAGTTGGTGATTTCTTGGGCTTATTGATCGTGTGTTAAAATTTTTCTTCTCTTTAAAGGAAAACTCGCGTCTTCCAATATCAGCATGCTTTCGTAACCTTGAATGGAGCAGTGGTAAAAAGTTCCCATTAAAACCATCAAAACCCAAGAAGCCGAGAAAATGTTTCCGGGACATTTTAGACGAAGAGAAGAGTGTTTACTTTTATGGCTCTGGTAGTTACATGGTTGCAGGTACCTCTCTTTTTATCTATGTGGTAGTTATATGGTGGAGGTACCTCTCTTTTTATCTATGTGTAGTTATATGGTGGAGGTACCTCTCTTTTTATCTATGTGTAGTTATATGGTGGAGGTACCTCTCTTTTTATCTATGTGGTAGTTATATGGTGGAGGTACCTCTTTTTTTATCTATGTAGTAGTTATATGGTGGAGGTACCTCTCTTTTTATCTATGTGGTAGTTATATGGTGGAGGTACCTCTCTTTTTATCTATTTGGTAGTTATATGGTGGAGGCACCTCTTTTTTTATCTATGTAGTAGTTATATGGTGGAGGTACCTCTCTTTTTATCTATGTGTAGTTATATGGTGGAGGTACCTCTCTTTTTATCTATGTGGTAGTTATATGGTGGAGGTACCTCTCTTTTTATCTATGTGGTAGTTATATGGTGGAGGTACCTCTTTTTATCTATGTGTAGTTATATGGTGGAGGTACCTCTTTTTTTATCTATTTGGTAGTTATATGGTGGAGGTACCTCTTTTTTTCTCTATGTGGTAGTTATATGGTGGAGGTACATCTCTTTTTATCTATGTGGTAGTTATATGGTGGAGATACCTCTGTTTTTATGTATGTGGTAGTTATACGGTGGAGGTACCTCTTTTTTTATCTATGTGGTATCACATATATAAATATGGTAACACATATTTATATATGTGATACCATATATAAATATGTGGTATCACATATATAAATATGTGGTATCTTTTTTTATCTATGTGGTATGTGGTATCTATCTTTTTTTATCTATGTGGTATGTGTTACATGGTTGCAGGTATCTCTCTTTTTATGTATGTGGTAGTTATATGGTTGCAGGTACCTCTCTTTTTATCTATGTGGTAGTCATATGGTGGAGGTATCTCTTTTTTTATTTATGTGGTAGTTATATGGTGGAGATACCTCTCTTTTTATCTATGTGTAGTTATATGGTGGAGGTACCTCTCTTTTTATCGATGTGGTAGTTATATGGTGGAAGTACCTCTTTTTTTATCTATGTGGTAGTTATATGGTGGAAGTACCTCTCTTTTTATCTATGTTTAGTTATATGGTGGAGGTACCTCTCTTTTATCTATGTGGTAGTTATATGGTGGAAGTACCTCTCTTTTTATCTATGTGTAGTTATATGGTGGAGGTACCTCTCTTTTTATCTATGTTTAGTTATATGGTGGAGGTACCTCTCTTTTTATCTATGTGGTAGTTATATGGTGGAAGTACCTCTCTTTTTATCTATGTGTAGTTATATGGTGGAGGTACCTCTTTTTATCTATGTGGTAGTTATATGGTGGAGGTACCTCTCTTTTTATCTATGTGTAGTTATATGGTGGAGGTACCTCTCTTTTATCTATGTGGTAGTTATATGGTGGAAGTACCTCTCTTTTTATCTATGTGTAGTTATATGGTGGAGGTACCTCTCTTTTTATCTATGTGGTAGTTATATGGTGGAAGTACCTCTCTTTTATCTATGTGTAGTTATATGGTGGAGGTACCTCTTTTTATCTATGTGGTAGTTATATGGTGGAGATACCTCTCTTTTATCTATGTGTAGTTATATGGTGGAGGTACTCTCTTTTATCGATGTGGTAGTTATATGGTGGTACCTCTTTTTATCTATGTGGTAGTTATATGGTGGAGATACCTCTCTTTTTATCTATGTGTAGTTATATGGTGGAGGTACCTCTCTTTTTATCGATGTGGTAGTTATATGGTGGAGGTACCTCTCTTTTATCTATGTGTAGTTATATGGTGGAGGGATGTGGTAGTTATATGGTGGAGGTACCTCTTTTATCTATGTGTAGTTATATGGTTATTTTTATCTATGTGTTATATGGTGGAACCTCTCTTTTATCTATGTTTAGTTATATGGTGGAGGTACCTCTCTTTTATCTATGTGGTAGTTATATGGTGGAGGTATATGTGTAGTTATATGGTGGAGGTACCTCTTTTATCTATGTGGTAGTTATATGGTGGAGGTATTATCTATGTGTAGTTATATGGTGGAGGTATCTCTCTTTTTATCTATGTGGTAGTTATATGGTGGAGGTACCTCTTTTTATTAAGTTTTTTACTGTCGTTTAATGACAAATTTTATGTTTTTGGTAATTATTGGTAATGGTTATAGTGATGGTACTTATAATGGTTATTATCATGGTATTGGTAATGGTTATAGTGGTGTTGTTGTAGTGTTTATGATAATTAATTTTTTTCAGAGAAAAGGTTTTTCGTTGGTCGCAAAATGAAATTAAGTATGGATATAAAACCGTTTTCTTCAAATGGAGTTTTGGTTTCTGTTACTGATGGACAATTACCCAGAAAAGGAGATTTTGTTATTTTAGAGCTTTTCAACGGAAGTGTAAGTTAAAATGAAACGTGTTATAAAGTCTGTCATATCATCTCCATGTGAATTTAATGTTAAACATGATTTCACGTAATGTTTAATATCTTTTCTTCATCAAGAATACGGTAATGCTAAAATATAACTCGTTCTTTTTCAACTTGTGGCGTTGAGAATTGTAGATCAATTGATTTTAAACATTTGACCTTTCTTTATTCTAAAACAACACTAGACAAAGCATTTTATCATCAATAGCTTATGTAAATGGTGCAGCATCGTCAATGATAATTTGATATATTATTAGGTGATAGCTCGCGTTCAAAATGGTGACGGTGTTATCAAGGTATCCTGGACACCGGAGAAAGGCGCTACGTTGTGTGATAAAAAATGGCATCGCATTGATTTCTCGAAATTTGGCACGAAAGTCATGCTTCAGGTTGACCAAGACCCACCTATGATAGTACGGAAGGGAAGGAAAAGCGTTGGAAATACCAAAAATCAGCCCCTCTATGTTGGTGGAATACCAAGTATGTTTACATTCTGCTCAATTTTAAGGTTACCTTTATGTAATTGTATGTTATATCCTAGTAATCTAAAACATAGGCACTATGATACATTTTACTTTTTAAATACTACGTTTTTATATTCTCTATTCAGAATCTCTGAAACATTCAGGCATTGAAGTGAGAGAATCTTATCAAGGATGCTTAAAGAATGTGAGAATTCAAACTTCAAAAGTCATGGATTTATTCAAACCTGTATCAAAGCACGGGCATATTTCCATGTTTGGTTGCCCAGTTGCTGATTCAATTTGAAAATATCTATTATAATCGATCCTTCTACAGCGTCTTGTTTCTTTCTTAATCACATATGAGAAGATGAACTGTAATAATCATTGAAATTAAATGCAATTTTTGTTTTTGTAATTTTTTCCAAGTTATTTCGGTTGTGCTTGAGTATAATTATGTGTTCAATTTGATTAGGTCGAGATGGGAAGATTTGATAGATTTTACTTTCTATTGAAATCAATTGTGATTATAGTAATTTTGCAATATGAATACATATGAATATAGCGAGCTTTTTATCAATTGTCCGCCGCCTATGGTTGAGTTAATCCTGTACAGTACCTTGTGTCTCAGTGCTTGGGTGAGTAAAATGTCAACGATTCGTATATGCATTAACATTAATCATAATGACAATGAATTGAAACTCATGATGCATGTCAAATTTTCTTCAATAATTACATTTTATGTTATTGACCGCCACGGAGGTCCGCAGGTAAAAACAATCGAAAAACATTTGAGGGCCTCCCCGAGGGTTGTTTATAGACGTTCCGTTGTTGCTTTTACCTGAAATTTGCACTTGTCACTTGGGCTCACTGCTCAAATAATATCCTCCATTGTGCTTTAATTAAAGCTCATTTTCATTCTTTACGAGTTGTCGTGCGGATGGATGTGGTGGTTGTGGTTGTGGTTGTGGTTGTATGGTTCGTTTCACTTCATTGTGTGTATGTCAAAAGATATGAATAAAACAGTTGTATAAGTTACTCATCAAATGGAAACCGCACATTATACGTGTCACTGGTGGCAGTCTATCGAAAGCATCAAGAGAAAACTCTCTGCGATTTTATATCTGCAGTTGTACGTCAATTTTCACTGCTATCATCGAGATTGGTACGTGAGTAACCATTCTAAAGTTGTTTTAAAATATTGTACTCACTGAACACATTTTTTCAGTTACGACTATACGTGATTAGTTCATTTCACCTATCTTTTATTAGTTTTATGTTCTTGAAGATTTTATGAGGATGGCGTACTATACAGTGCACGTTTTAAAGCATATTTTATTTTTGTAATATGTTGCAACTGTGCAAGTCGTGTTGTAATGATCAGCAAGACGTCATTTATTTATAGAGATCCTAACCACTGTCCTAACCGTGTGTTATATGATATGTATGGTAAAACTAACATATTTTACCTGCCAATCATGAATCATAATATCATGTGTCAAAGTTGTTTTCCGTCCGTATGATGTCGCGTGTTAATCGCGTGACAAGTCCAACATTTTACAGATCAGCCCATATTGTATCTCCTAACATATCGTCTGGTATTTACCGGGGAAAGTACTGGGTGAAAGTTAATGGAGAAAACACCATTATGAATTAACACGAACGTTCAAATTTTCTATATTGGGAAGGCTAACGTTTCTTGAAATCTAACATATCTTGTAAAACACGAATTGAAAAAATAAGGATTTTTATCAAGAGCTCATACAAAATTCCTGTCCCCTTGACCATTTGTTTTGAAAACTAAATTTCTATTTAAAATTTGTTGTATGAACACCAATATGCGAATATCTGTCTTTCTATTATCGTCATTCAATCCGAGAGTGTTTGGGTTTCGATAAATTTAAAATGCTTTATGTACACCTCGCCATCATTTTCGCGAGAGGCAATTTCACTTTTGAAGATATGCACGTGACACACGTGTCATGTAATTGGTGGATATAACAGCTTCGACAGTGTCTGGTGCGACCTGACCTTATAAGGTGGTGTTATTTGTGGAAAGTGTTATTTTTCATTTAGCTATTGAAACGCGGTGGTGTTGCAATTTTTGTCAAAAGCCGGTGTTAGAAGAGCAGGTGAGTAGGTGCATTATTTATGTATAATTTTATTGAACTTATTTCTGCATTGCTCCTTCTGTGGTTGCAGGTTACACTCTGCTTTTAGCGTTCATTTTACCTATTTTTGACATTGAGAAATTGAAGTTAGCTTATAGCGGTTACCGATAAAAGTCGAAACGACTCGCTGTGAATGAATGCTTTGTTCTTCTGTGAAAAGAGGTTGTTGGAATGATTTTGGGTCTTGCACAATCATGTAAAATGTAATTTTTTTATGACATTGTCTTTTTCATATTCAACTGAAGGAAGCAAATGGAAGCATGCTGAAACTAAAAAAAAGTTATAATGGTCATACGCCATTTTTCTCTTCATAAAAATTCTTTTGAAAATTCCAAAGTTGAATTTCTATCAATGAAATACAAACTTTCTTTGTCTGAATTTTTGGTTGAAGTTACCTTTTGAGTTAAATGATCCCTTAGAAAGGAGAGAGAAATAGCACAATAGAAATTATATTCTTTCGGGTTTAGATAATGAAATTATCCATATTTTGCGTTACTATGAACTATGAAGGCATTGGATGAACTCAATTTAACTCACGTTCAATGTTCCGGCTTGAAAATAGCTCCTCTGTATTTCCGTGTTTCCTGTTGCCATTTTAGCCAGATTTATGCGGAAGGTATTTTTAAACCGGCGAAACTTGAATTCCAATAGATGTTCTCATTGATTGGTGCGCAAAATAATCTTCATTTATCTTTCATGCCTTCGTGTCGTGTATGTATGTCTACACACCGTATTATCAACATTCTATACGTACATGCGAATGAAAAAGGACCAATGAATTAAAAGTAAAAATATATTGCAAAAATATATAGAAAACTTTGTTGGAGAAAGAAGACGCTTAACGCTAAATTTACATGATGATATGAGGGAAGTTGTATTGTTGTGTAATTGTGAACTAGCAAATAAGAAAAATGCTCAACATCTTACCATCAATTTTCTATTGGAAATCATCTTTCCATGGAAAATCACTGGGAAACATACGTAACTATTATTTCTTAACAGTAATTATGTCGTCGTCTACATACGTTAAATTGTTTGGGTATAATAAACGTGCAACGACAGAATCGAATTACACACAATCACACAATAAAAGATTGAAAAATATAGATTCTTTGATGATTTACGCTTTTTTTATCATGAAAAAGTCGATTACAAAATTTCAGTAAGCATTGGCATATAATGACGTTTTCTTTTGGCCAAATTATTGAAAGCTACTCATCGTAACTTGATCCAAGAAAATGATATATTATATAGAAGAAGCCATTTATGACACTAAGTAATATTATATGGAAACTGAAATTTTAGATGTCTGAGAAGAGACCTTTCGCTTTAGTAGCCAATCATCACCTCGCTTGTGTAAAACAATTGCTCTAATGAAGCCATTACAGAGACCTGGTCTTGCTATCTGCTTCCTAACATCATACTCCACATACAAACTTTAACTGTTTTATTTACAAGTTTTTTTACAAGTTTAGAATTTATCCAAAAAAGGAGATTTGGTTAACTCAGGGTAGTAAATGAAAAACTACATTGCAAAATTAATTACATAGCTACTGAACACTCTTACCCTTTACTGTTGTCTGATAATTGTCATGCAATGTTTTTTACTAGTTCTGATTTTGCTATTTATTCAAAATGTCAAAACCTACTCAATTGGTGGATGGGTGACTGCTGATTTGAAATCAATTTGTCATTACGTCAACATGATGAAGAAGGCCACGAAAGTTACCCATCCTGCATTGCTTGCCTTAAAAGAACTCATCGAAACTGACCCACAAGTAAACATGCTATTCACAACTATGTTTCACCAGAAATTTGAACCACCACAGCCCAATCCCATTTCGGATTATATGGACATGCTTTTCAAAATGCAAACGATCATTGAATCTCCCCCTGTGTATAAAAGCAAACTTGGAAATGCCCCCCTGAATCATCTTTTAATTTACGTTATGGCAACCCATGCTGGGACAATGGCATTCATTAATGAAAAGGTTAATAAGTGCTTCAGAGAAATTCTGAACGCCTGGGCACAGCTTTTGAACCATCCTGACTCAAGAGCAGTGTTGAATAAAAAGGTATATTAATGATTTCATTACTTGTATCTTAATTTCTTTCTTAATGGTCTTCGCCTTTGGCTTATCTTTAATTTGTTTCAATGATTTGAATTTTACGGCTATGTAGGGTAAGAGTCACCGCCTTTAGACTTTACAAGGATCCTTCATTTTGCCTCCCTCCAAGCTATCAAAAAGATATCCTCTACATTTCTTATCAATCCTGGTGAATTTATATAAACAGAAAGTTGTTATTTCTAGTTTAATGTATGGATATTATGATGCAGCCGAGAATCAATAATTGCATAAATAAGTTTTCTTAAATGGTTGATATCATTGCATGCTTGCTTTAGTTGCTTGCAGGTAAAAACTAAATGAAAATATTCGTTTTGTAGTGAGTCGAAAGTACTTTTATTGCATTGCTATTTTATATTTTTATATTTTTTAGGATGGTTGGCTTTCCCCTGAAGCATTAAAGGATATGGGCGGAGATTTCTTAAATACGTACAAAGTCGACCTTGAAGATCCATACTATGGTTTTACATGTTGGAATGATTTCTTTGCTCGGCGACTTAAGGATGAAACAGTGAGACCGATTGCTGACCCGGACGATCCATCTTCATTCTGCTCTCCGTGCGACGCAACACCTTATTTCATTTGCAAGAATCCAAAATACCGTGATAAATTCTGGATCAAAAGGCAACCGTATAGTCTGCAGCATCTTCTGGATGATGATGAATTGTGTAAAAAGTATGTTGGCGGGACAGTGTATCAAGCCTTCTTGAACACAGCCAACTACCATCGCTGGCACTCACCGGTAGGCGCTAGACACTCTACATATTTTAGTGATATTTGATTTGTTGTTTCTTCTTAATATTTTACGCTCTTCTTTCCTTTTAAATCTAATGAAGAATGTTGTTCGCATGCATTAGTTCAAAATAAGTAGTTCACAGTAAGAAGAAAAAACTGACGTTGTTCTTGTACAATAGCAAAAAAAAAACACACTGAATATAGCAGTTCACCGAAAGAAGAAAAAACACAGGATTAGAAGTTTACCGTTAGTGACAACATACACAAAATGGAATTGAACGTGTCCACCTCATCATGATTTCACATGTCAAATAACAAACTTTTTTAAAGGTCAATGGTAAAATAACAAAAGCTTACGTCAAAGAAGGAGCTTATTATGCTGAATCGCCATCTGTGGGCTACGATCCAACAGCTAACACGTACTCCCAACGCTACCTCAGTCATGTTGATAACCGTGCAATATTCCATATTGATACAGAAAAGCTTGGCAAGGTGATTTTTGTTGCTATAGGAATGGCTGAAATATCTAGCTGTATCATACAGACCTATTTTGGTCAAGAGGTGAAGAAAGGTAAATCATATCTTTGTTTATAAAATTTGTACTTAGCAAAAATTTATTAAATACCAGACAATAAAAACAGTCTTTAGCACAAGTTAAGTGTCTCATACATGCCTCATCAAACGAAAATTAAACGCATCTCAAGATTTACCTCTGATGAAAATGTTTTGAAAAGACTAATATGTATAGATCTTATTGCTTCTAAAAACTGCAAAAATATAAGGTATTGTCCGTTGCATATCTTTTATTCCATATTTTTACCTCTCTCTTCAGGCGAAATGATCGGTACATTTCAGTTCGGTGGCTCTTCTTACTGTTTACTCTTTGAAAAAGGCCTGAATTTGCATTTTGATGCGGAGGATATTCCCAAAAAGGAATGGAACACAACATTACAGAAGGTTAATAGTTCACTGGGGCGTATAAAGCAGCACCGAACACCGCTGAAAGGCTTGTGTTTTTATTGTTAAAAACGTTTCTCATGCACCGTATAGCTAAAACCTTTTACACATTATACCTAATACAGACTCTAAAGAACAATTATTTTGCTTCATGTAGATTTTATAACTATTTTTCGTAAAGAAAGAATATACTTTGGGATTGTTATGAATACATTTTATTACAGTACATGTACAAATATTCGTTAAAGGTACTTTCGATTTCAATTTGGTTTTGAAAAACTACATCTTGAAGACCTTCTCGTTTTTGATGTTTCGAGAGGTCCGTAGTGTTAAAGGAGACTAGGACTGGCAAATATGATTTCATAAATAGATCGTTGAGCTCTCTTATGTAAATACGCTATTAAATTCTCTCCTCTTAAGTGAAAATATAAACAATGACATGTATATCTACATACAATTGTGGTTTTTTCGTGTAATAGATCTCTGCTTGAGCTCTCACTTTAACAGTGTACGCTTGTGCTCCCTATCAGTTGAATATTGGTCGACCAACAAAATACATAAAAATTTTTACCGTAGCAACCAAACAGAAATTTGATGATCACATCCATGATTGTCAAGACAAAAAGATATCTGTTTTCATCATTTGTGGAAAGATCTGTTTTCACTTCTCTCTTGTTGTCTGTTAATTTGTCTGTGTTCCAAACGTGAAAACGTGTTACCCTTACTCAGGAAAAACATTGTCCTTGAAAATAAATACACAGAACTTTGAAGAAACACGCCAATTTTTTCGCAGCTGTTGACTTCAGATCTGTGGTCTTAAGACTCTTAAGCCACTAAAAACATAACAATATTATACAAGAGCTCAAGAAAAAATGGAAAAAGTAATAAGTTGTTTGAAGATTGAACACGAACAAGTTGTCACATATTGTTATTAGTTTCATAAAGTAATCACCTTTGACCACATTCGGCGTCTTATTTGGTGCCGAAATTTTCTTATAATGACCTTAAAACTTCGATCATGTATAACTTCTGTGCAGATAGACATTTTTAACCTTGATAAATAGTTAACTGTATTAATGATATTACTACCATCTTTGGTTTGATCAAGTTGACAAGTAATCAAATATATATGAGAAGCATGTATCATAGTACCAAAGAACATAAGCCTATGACATGACGACCTCCCACTGAAATTGGATAGCTGCTGGACGTCCTTGCTTTTCTTGTTTTGTATTATGTATGCTCGCCTGCGCTGTTCTGTTTGATGTTTGAATCTAACGAACATCAACTTGATATCTGTCTGTGAATTTACTAACCCTATATTGTTTTAGAAGCTGCAGTTAACGCTTATTTGGCATTATGGCTAATGTAAATATCTTGCGCGAACAGCGAATGGAAATGACAAACACGTTTGCTGCAATTCGGAAGAAAATTTCGGACGTTCAGGTTTCCATTCGTGATCTGGACTTGAAAAGCCAGGAATACGAAGAGCAAAAAGTTGAAGCTGAAGAACGATACGAATTAGCTCGAGGTCGTTGTATCAAACTGCGAGATCGAATCGCGGACAAGGAAAGAGATTTGTTCGATGTCGAAAACCAGATCCCTCTCGCAAAGTCAAGAATGTATGAATTGGAAAGCTTGTACGGTGAGAACAAACATTTCGAAAAGACTTTGGCTAGAACTCGTAAAGAGGTAACGGAGTTGGAGACGCGCAGAGAAACCATTCGTCAACTTGTGAAAGAGAATAATGAACAATGCTGGATGGCAAAACAAAAAATGCATAAATTGGAAGTGCGTATCGAAGATGTTAACAGAACCATAGACATCCACATGCGTCGAATCATTGTTGCCCAGGACAGAATTGCTGCTGCTAATGTTCAATCGACTACCATCAGTAAGAATTACACAGAGCCTAGCAAGAATGATGTGGAAGGTAGATATATGAAAAAACTACGTATGCTGAATGAGGCAAAAGAAAGACGTAAAGAATGGGAGGAGAAAGCGTCGATATTGTCAGGGCGCGTCGAGGATATGGAGAAGGATGTGCGAATGTATCATGATAAATTGCGAGAAATGTTTAGCGGTCAACGTGAACTCGCCTCGTCAAAACTACTTTAGGATAAGAGAATTCTGTTTTAGTTTAGGTTGGAATTTTAATGATAAGTTAAGAAAGTGAAATTGAGAAACATATTGTTGAATGACGTTAGCTTTTGTAACGGGTCTGTTAAATGTGAACTGCACAACAGGTGGTTATGTCATAGACATTTTTTAAGTAATAAATTTATGCTGTATCTATTGTTGTTAAAGATAGAAATAAAAGTTTTTTTGTATTTTTCACTTTTGAGGGTTTTTGTTTACATATGTGAAATATTTAGGGTTAAATATTTTGATGAATACGGTATATTGAAGACTGCTAAATGCCAATTGCTTTGTGACGACAGACATGGCATGGGGAAAATATCTACCTTCTGTTGTCCAACAGTGTCTGCTAGGATAACTTTTAACTTTTAACATTATGGATACAGATCATGTTGTCAACATTCCTGAACGAATGTTGATTCGGATGCATGATTTTTGAATCCTGAACGAATATATGATTTTTGAATTTTCTGCGTCACCGCAACTCAATGTTTTTTGCAAAACATGAAACTCAATATGTGTACAAGATAAATATAAATATACATGTAAATATAAACATAAACATAAGTTAATTGGTATACTTTTTTTAATAAATATAATTTATAGAATATTGAACTCATTGGCAAATATAAAAGTTAATCATAGATGGGATTTAGATATATAAATAACTAAAATGAGAATATTATGAGCCAGCAATTTATGATCAGCAGTTTGTTACCATGGAAACTCATAAAGTAAACTTAGCATTGGCATTATATGATAGCCTCAAAGTTGAGGAATTTTTTTCTTGATTTTGGCGCTTTTCGTAGCTTTATGTGGCAGAAATGATTCCTCCAAACGCGTCGTTGGTCAAATACGACAATCCAGCCTTAGTCAGCCGTAATACCGACAAGAAATCGCCAAGAGTGGGTCTTAATTTTGACTTATAATTTTCAATATTTTTGTTCATTTTGAAATTTTGATTTAAGATTTATTATTTCATTTACTTTGAATATGATTATGAATTCTGAAAAGTATGTAGAAGCTTTCAGGAGTACACAAAGGCAAAAGTGCACACGTTCACGCTCAGTACACAAACACTCGAAGTCTCTAACTCAACAGTGTTTTGCTCCTAGTTATTTGTATGTCCAGCTACAATAATTACTGACTTTTCTTGCAGTCACGTCCTTTGAAAGTGAGTGCAAAGCAAGAAGTTAATGGCAGCAGTCCTATTCCACCGCCACCTAAAACGGGAAAGATAAATTCAAGCGATGTGCAGAGTAAGAATCAACAGACAGAAGAGATTCTTAATTCAATACTACCACCAAGGTTTACAAATTATACTATTAAGTATTTTTCAAATCTTTTTTGTATGCGTTTTTCTTAAAAACATTAAAATCAATGCTTCTTCAATTTACTATGTATGAAAAATATTTCATGTTTGACCCGTATTAACTTTTACTCGTATAATCAAGTCATTTTTTGAAATTCAAAAATGAGATTTAACTTTGAAACCTTGACCACTTTTCCAAATGTTGACATATTGAAGAATTCACTAAGAAATGTTTCCAACTAAAGTTTTCTATGACATTCAATTGATATGACTATAAATATCTAACTACAAATGCTTACAATCTGTTTAATGAAGAGAATGGACGGAGAATGGTCAGCTTTGGGTACAACAAGTATCAAGCACACCAGCCACAAGACTAGATGTTGTCAATTTACAGGTTTGTAAAAGTTATAATTCAATTCTGGTTACAGTCTGTTTTACCAGTATTGAAAAACTACAGCATTCATTTACCCAGTATTTTTTTAACTAGTCTTGACATAATCTAAACTAATATTTAGGAGCAATTAGACATGCGACTTCAACAAAGACAAGCTAGAGAAACGGGTATTTGTCCAGTAAGACGAGAGTTGTATTCTCAATGTTTTGGTGAGTAATTAGCTTCTAAAAAAGAATCTCTCGTTGAAAACAACAAAATTTAAATTATAACCCACTCAGTTATTGATCAATGGTAGTTGTAAATCTGTTACTGTTGTTGTTTGTTATCCAGGCATTTCATGCATTTAATGATTAGGATAAATGTGATTTTGTCTTACACAACGTAAGATTATGAATTTACTATTTTTTAAGATGAACTCATTCGTCAAGTCACCATAAATTGCGCGGAAAGAGGTCTTCTTCTATTGAGGTGAAGGGCATTTGATTTTTTACCTGCCGAACATGCGTCACGAAAACAGTTTTTTGAATAACTACAATTTTGTTCCTTTAGAGTACGCGATGAGATACGAATGACGATTGCTGCTTATCAAACTTTGTATGAGAGCAGGTATAGAAAAAGCAGTATTTGACAAGCTTGCGTTAAGAATGAGTTTGAAAAAATTTTGAGATAAACATTACTTAATCATCGTATATTGCTTTACATGTTTTCACATTAGTTGTTATATTGATTATTAGATTGATTATTGAATATATTGTTTGATTATAACAATCATTATTGACTTTACTTTGTTGACGGTCATCAAATCGTCATCAATAATCAACATTTTTCTTTTCCCAATGATACACTCAAAACATTTTAATAAATTTTTTTGAAAACATTTGCGAGGTATCTTTTCATGTTTTTGATGTATTGTAGTGTTGCCTTTGGTATGCGAAAAGCGCTTCAAGCTGAGCAAGGAAAAGCTGACATGGAACTCAAAGTACGTCACACGATTATCTAACTTTAGCAGAAACTTTTCTCTTGTGTGTAGCAAGTTTATACACGTAACAAATGAATTCATATGTTTTATACTATTCTTTAGACTTATTTTCTATTTATGAAAGTTATTTCTTTTCATTATCAACATTTATAATTTATAAGTATATTGAAAATGTAAAGTCCACTGTCCAAGAACGCTTACTA
Organism: Xenia sp. Carnegie-2017; assembly: GCF_021976095.1. Lineage (NCBI taxonomy): Eukaryota > Metazoa > Cnidaria > Anthozoa > Malacalcyonacea > Xeniidae > Xenia > Xenia sp. Carnegie-2017. Next base: position 7,806,805 of record NW_025813436.1, on the reverse strand, counting down.
TTATCTTACGGACATTTCTTTTCAGATTGAGGAGTTGGAAGGCGACAAGAAAGATTTTGAACGTCAAGTGAACGAACTGAAAGCGAAATGTGATGCGATTGAGAAACGTGAAGCAGAACGTCGTACGATCGAGGAAAAAAAACACGCAGAGGAAATACAGTTTCTGAAACGAACAAACCAGCAACTGAAGGTGTCATATAATTATTATGATAACCTATAAACAATTACGATGCACATTAAAGGGGAAAAACTGTCATGTTGGTAAAGAACTAAAGACTGTAACTCCCTTTTCCCTCTCCCTCAATTCGAAGAAACATTTAGCCTACCGAATATCTTATATGTACTTAAAGTCAGGTTGAAGCTAGCTAAGTTTTGTAGAGATGGGGTGAATAAACTTTCAATGGAGTATTCTGGATTTGGTTAGTTGAATTGGGAATTTAAAATAATTACTTTGGAAGTTGGTATATGTGTTTGTTAATATACGTACATAAGTAATCAGTACAAATCATTACAGGGCTTAATGACTTAATATTTTGTTTTCATGTTTTATTTTATAGACACAACTAGAAGGAATCATCGCGCCAACAAAGAAGTAACATATGTCTGTCTCTCATTGTTACAGCACCCACTGCAAGAAAATACATAACTTACGTTTTATAATATTATATAATTATATATATATAATGTGTATTTAATTGAACATGTATTGTGTTGCCCTTTTGATGTAATGTTTAATTCTAATACCTTAGGACGTTTCAACTATGTTGTAGCTTAAAGTTTGTGTTAATCGTAGTTGAAATTGATTATTCTAAGGAGAAAATTATAAGAGAGCATTTTTTTCATTTAGTCTCTGTTGCTTGTCATAATTATTTGATAATTAAGAAAATTTAATTGATGGAAAAACTGTCAAGAAACTTTCCTATTAGAAAAATGATGTGACTGGTATAAAGCGCTCACTTTAATTCCATGGAGAATTGGAGATAACCTCTGTATGTTTATACAAAATGATTTTTACCGAAAATTGTTAACCAAGGCACTAAGAACTGAGAAGAAATATTTGTCACGTATTTCTACTTTCATCGCGTGACCTGAAGGTTGATTTTTTTCATGATTTGTCTAGGCTCGTCAAGTAGTATTTGAGATTAGAATTAATTGTGACGTCATTGTGGGGCATTGTGGGTAAGTAAACAGTACTTCGCAAGCTCTTAACATGACACTTATGTATATACGAAGTACAAAACAATTTCACTGGCAACAAGATGATAAAACGTTCATTTCCGTTGTTTTGAGACTTCGCGAACAGTATAAGAAATCATTGAAGAACTATCGACAAGCGTTTCTTAACTTTACTTCACTTTTGTTTACTGTGCTGCATTTGTTTTATGTTACTTGAAAACTTCGAATGTTTTGATAATTTGGCAATAAATATAATGAATTTCGTGTGACCTCATCATGAAGAAGAACGTAAAGACCTGCCTGAAGAATTGAGTTGCCATGAATCGTACCGATCGCTTAACAAGAAAAGCGTCTGGAGCTCTGACAAAAGGACTTCTCAACGCACCCGGGGAAAATAACTGTTTTCTAAATTCGGCGGTTCAGGTACAAATACGTTAAAAAGTAGCCAAACTTTCGAATTTTTTCGGAATATTACGGTAAATTTGCTGATTAAAAAAGAAAGTCTTGTATATTTTGGTTTTGACTGTGGAAAATAAAATACATTTTCACTATCGAATTGTATTTATATTGCTATTGTTTACTGAAACCTTGAATGAAATAATGTGCTGGAATTTCGATTCTTAAATGTTGACAGACCAAAACCAAGAAAATACTTGGAGCAAATTATGTTGCTAGTGAATTTCAGTTCACATTACGGATAGTATTTTAGATGTTCATGCCAATGTTATTATTTATCGTTGATGGCGCGTGTACTGTAGAGTTGTTAATATACATTTTACATGAAACATTGCAAACAGATTAGTATTTTGTCATAACATTCTGTTCATATTTCATGTACTTAAGTTTCATGTCTTATCTATAAAAGTCCAATATCGATGAATTAAATGCCACTTGTCATTTAAATGTGTCATTTAATAATTTTATAAAAAATTCTTGGGCCGTAATTTACCCCTAGAGTTAGTTGTTATTCATTATTGTTTAGAGCAATTTTGTTTAAATGAGGTCAAATGTTACAAATATTGAGTCAAATCGGTTGTGGTTTCACAATTATGATTAGCAATTGAGTGAATTGTTTTGCTTTGTGGAACGGATAAATAATGACTGAGAAAGTTAGAGTTGTTAATACTGAACAACATAGTGTACATGTTAAGGTTCTTTAAAGTTACTAATTTTTGTGGCTATGTGTTTTCTAGGTCTTGCTTCATCTTGATGTTTTTCGAAGAAGCTTTCGGGAAATTTCTGGTCACTATTGTGTTGGTGAATCATGCATATTTTGTGCACTTAAGGTAGTGGCTTTCTTCTTTAAGTTTTTATTTCTTTAAAATTTTATAAAGAACTACTTTTATGTACGTAATGCAGGTTTGAGTGAATATTAACTAGTTAGTCAACAAAGTGAATAACATTCAAGTCCTAAATATTTAGAGGTAGAAAAAGTCATGGAGTATTTCTACAATATTATTGTGTATCATCAACAATTTTCATATCTGCTTTTCTCTAGGTAATATTCACTCAGATCCAATATAGTGATGAAGCAGCTTTGCCTCCTGATGCTCTTCGGCAGGCCTTGGCTGTTACATTCAAGGTAAATTTTTCTTATAATTATTTGAATTCCTTTCAGCCACTTTCATTTGCTTTTGATGAAATTACCGACTTCAAAATATATGACTCAGTTACTTTTAAAAGATCACAGTACAATATATCCTTTCTGATTTCAAGGACGAACAAAGATTTCAGCTCCAAGATATGGATGATGCTGCTGAATGTCTTGTACGTATGTAAAAAATAAGAAATGACAAACTTAAAGGAATCTTTTACTCAAACGCTATGAAAATATTTTAATTTTCAATGATTGTGGCGACATCAGTTTCTAAAGGAATTATTGATGGAAATGATTCAATATCTGCTAGTTAACTGTCTGAGTGATTCAGAAACTCAGCTTTTCTAATGTAGAACTTCTAGAAAAAATTCATGTGAAATGTGTTGTATTCACTGCTTATTATTATGTGCTAATCTTGAATTTCTTTACTTGACTAATAATATTTTTTGTCTTTTCAGGAAAATATATTGAATCGCTTGCATTTCCATTTTGCAATGAATGAAAGAGAAGAGATTTGTAGTGCACCTCATTGTATATCACATAGAAAGTTTGCCATGGAGATCATGGAGCAGGTGAAAAAGCTTATCGTATTATTGGAGATTTATCTTGGGTTAATTCGGTAGCCAGGATTTATGTCTCTAAACAATTTTCCATCATTTCTAGTTCTTAATTTTATGATCATTTTTTTAAGATCCACAACTGTATTCATTTGACCTTTTACGTCCTTTACATTTTTAGAGTTGCTGTCCATCATGCAAAGCTACATCAGAACCTCTTCCGTTCTCACAGTTGGTTCATTATGTATCAGTTTCTGCACTTTGGTTAGTAAATATGGGCTTACTTAACTTCACTCATTAAAAATTTCTAAGTAAAGCACCCTATGTAGAAAATAAACTATAAAGATTTTTTTCATACAACATGAGATAAGTAATAAAATTACAGCAGACAAAAATGTACAAAAATTTATGTAACTAGTTGTTAAATTATTTTAATTTTGTGTTTTTCATTTTAGTCATCAGGCAAATATTTCCTCAACAAAACATCAAGATTTTGGCACTCTTTTACAACGGGCTGTAAACAAAGGAGATCTTCGTAAATGCCCCGTATGTACTTGCGTTTTACATTTCACGGTTTTAGCTGTTGAAATCATTACGATAAAAATTTGACGAAAGAAATCCATATATATATATCTATGAATTTTTTCTAACTTATCCTATCATTGAAATTCAATTTCTGGCAATATAACACGTCTCGTAGCTTTACTTTATCAATGACATGTTGCTTTTTATCCCATAATCCTTTTAGGGTATAAAGTGTAACAAAAAGATTGGTGTACAACAGTCTTTATTAAACTGTCCTGATGTTGGTATGTATCTTCATTCATAGGAAATCGCTGTGAGTTTCTGAGTTTGTAAGATAATGTTTGGGTATAATGTAAGTTAAGGTTTGCGTTGGGAATAACAATGGTTTTCTTAAAAATTTATCATCATTGCGTTCATTTTTGTTGCATACATTGATAGTGTGTATTGGTCTTATTTGGGACTCCGAGAATCCAGACTTGGAACAAATAACGCAACTTTTGGATTGCATTGATCCCGTTCTTCGATTATCCAACGTATGTGTCATGAAGATTAACGTAGCTATGTACAGATTTTCTGGGAAGTTCCTTAACATCTCAGTTGTAGAAAGATATATGGAGAACCTTAAATGTTCTTTACATGTTTTTAAATGTCGATCGTCCAGGTTGGTATAGTCCTGAGAAGGACTGTTTTTGTTGTTGTTGACTGACGTTTCGACAACCTTAGCGGTAGTCATCTTCAGAGTCAAAGATGACTACCGCTAAGGTTGTCGAAACGTCAGCCAACAAAAACAACAACAGTCCTTCTCAGGACTATACCAACCTGGACGATCGACATTTACAAACATGTAACGATACTCCCGGGTTCAAACCATTTACCTTAAATGTTCTTGACAGTAGGCTACCCCCCACCCCCCTCCCTCTACTCTATCATGAAGGGATAAGCGAACCCTCGAGTATCTTTATTTTTGAATAAGCTACTCTGTGGAAGTAAGAAGCATTGTTAGATGGTTAATGCTTTCTGCATAGCTGTACAACAGTCAACGTCATAATTAACCTTGAAATATCAGCTAAACGCAAGGAAGGGAAATGCAAACGAATCTTTATGACAGCGCGCTCATGTGTTTTATTTTACTCCCATGTCGTTTGTTTTGTCACTGTGTCATAAGTGTCTGTTCTAAAATGATCCTGTAGATTATCTCGGCTACCTATGTAATTGTAGTTCCTCTAATGTTGTTAGCTAAATAATCTACGTCTGAAATTTATCAGGTGTTTCCACTTGTTGTTGACGCTAATGCTAAGGAAGTGGAGTTAATGTTGGTGGGTGTTGTGACGTATTATGGAAAACATTACTCAACTTATTTTAAAATCAGTGATCTCATGACATGGATATATTTTGACGATGCAGTTGTCAAAAAGGTAAGTGACTTACGAATTACCTTTTTTGCTATGTGCCTATGAAACAACACACTTCCTTCAGTTTAGAAAAGAGTCCTTCATCAGCCGTAATTTCACTGACCTGTTTATTTGTGATATAACTCCAGTTTCTTCATCATCTTATGTCGAAACCTCGGCCATTTAAATGCACTATTATTTAGTCTGGCATCTTCAAGTGATCTTCAACATAAGAGATATATTCTACAAAATATTGTCTTTATCAGGAGGGATACTATATTAAAACTGCTGTTATTGTGATTGGACGTTGCACTTATCTTCATCCTTTTTGTATGTGCACTTTCTAGTATGGCTCAGAATGGGAGACAATCAGGGAAAAATGTTTTCAAAATCATTACCAACCACTACTTCTACTCTACGTCAATGAACATGCTAAACCTGTGAACACTAAAACCGCTCCAGCTGAAGTAATTATGGTGAATAGTGAAACGCTTCTTGCTATTCAAAATGCAAATAGATCGAACGAGAAAACTCAACCAAACAACGGCAAAACATTTTCTGTGTTACATGAAACAAAGTCGGATGATGGTGCAGGTGCAAGATTGTCTAGTTCCAGTTCTCATTCGACCATTTCAGAACAAGACATGGAAACTGAAGTCTCTAGCCGTAAATGGAAGAAGGATCGTCGACCCATAAAGTTAATACGAGAGTTTGGAGCAGATATTAAAAAGGCCTTTTCCCGTAATAGGAACAGCTCTCCCACCAGGGAACATAACTCCGTGGATATTAAATCAGATGTATCACGTGATGACGGTGAAAATTCCATTTTACCTGAAGATAATACTGATTCCACAAGGGATTTACCTCGTAGTGCGAGTAATTCCCCAACCCCGGATGGACGCTTAACGACAAGATCTTTTAATGGTGATTCAAGGTTTAACGCATATCCCGAGTCAAAAATTAAGGATTCCAGTGACTTAATGCATTTCACGTAAGTGTTTTATTCTTTGTAATTACTTAAATGAATGTACAACATGATGGTGTAAATGTTCTTGGAAATGGCGAAGCAAAACAGGGAAAAGTAAAATTTATGTTTAAGATTTTAAAATATAACACTTCTTTCAACAGCACTGAGGATAAAGCTTCAACAAGACAATCATCAAGTTCCTTGTCGATGCATGGTCGTGATGTCGAAGACTTGGACAGTGGCCTGGGCTCAAGTCAGAGTAGTTCACCGGCCACTAGTTCTGTGAGTTCAGTAGACACTAATGGTGATGACCTTATCGACTTTTCTACACGAACACAAAATTATTCAAAAGGTAAACGTCACTGGAATTTATTGTGAACTAGATTTTGGGTGATGATTTAAAAATGTTTTTAACAAAATATTTACCGGAAATGCCCTGTAGCTATGTATAGAACAAAACAAGCGACGTTATAAGACGTTTTTAGACTTTTTTTCTTGTGGAAAACTATTTATGCTCACTCCTTATGACTTCATTTATGTAGCAAAAACTCTCAACTTGAAAATCAATGTTATGATCCAGGAAGGAGAAAGTTATCTAAAAAAGTCGTTTCAAGTGGAAAAAAGGATTTACCTTCGGCTCTGTCAATGGTTACGCACGCAACAAGTAAGTGTTGGAATTTTATCAAAATGCCTTCATGTGATGAGGTCGTTCTAGACAGAAAAACTTCTTTATGAAATAATATAGTCGGTTGCTCTTTTAGAAATTAATGAAATTCTCTATAGCCAGTATTACCAATTTATAGTATAGTTTCATAAGCAAGAGGTATTTGTACCCAATTGCATTCATGAATTTTATAGGATATTGTGTAAATTACATTCTCCCGTAAGCTATAATGTACATTTACTTTAATTTATACAATTAAGAAAATCTGACTTTTACAGGGTGTTTTCGCCTTGCCAAGGAGACAAATCCTTCAAGCAAAGAAATTTTTCTATACTTGTGCGACAAATATAGGTTTTGCTTGGAAAGATCTCGTAACTTGCATCATCGCATAGAAGAACATAAAAATGCCCCTACACGACCACCGTTCTCGGCACAAGAAAAGCAGACATTAGTCCATAGTCAGCGACTAAGAGATCAACAATTTCTAAATGATTTAAAACATGGTGGAAATTATTTTCCTAAAGCTGGAGAGGAGGATACTTTAAAATCAAGTCGATCACCCAACGAGCTATACTCAAACGTGTCCACACATACCTCAAAACCCCCCTCTACCACTCGAAGATCCAACCCGCGTGTTTCTTATTCAGGCAATGGATACTACCCGCGTGATGACGTCAATTGTTCTCAACGAATGAAGCCAGACTTCCTTTGTTGCAGTCCCGTACATTACGGTAAATCAAACGGTTTGAATCATGAAGTTGAGCGATTGAATTTAGTCCCGAATCGGAAACCCACGGTTGCACATGTTTCGACTTCGTTTGTTCCCATACGGGACATTCAAGCGGAGAAAATGCTCACGACCAGTACTGTTTTACCAAATTCAAGAAACCAAAGAAACAACGACAGTAGACGTTACTCTATTTATGACAATATGCCCCTTGAAGACGGTATGGATTCGCTAATTGAGCTAAATGTCCCTCCTCGGACTACATTATCCCCTGTGTTTCATCCAGAAACTAGGGAAATAGGTTTCCGCGAGCCTCGTAGAAGGTATGATAAGCCGGAGCCTCCACCTTATAACATTGCAGCAAAGTCCCTTCAAAATGCATCACGTGTTCAATCGGCCAATCTGTTGCAACGCTTCAACGTTCCACTGCCATCTGATGAACTACAAAGAATAAACGGTGATTATCGCATGTCACGTTGTCATCGATGTAATCAAGCTATTGCTGAAAGCAACTCTTCTCTCTGTCGTTCTTGCTTGAGTTTGGATCGAGCACATCTAAAAAACACTACAATGCAATACTAGAGAACCTGTATAAATGTTATATACTTTTGTATTAAAAAACATATCGTACTTAGGAGGAAAAAATCGTATGAAATCTGATATTTTTATTTACAGTCCAAAAATAGTTGTTAAATATTCAATATTCAGTGAAATTGTATTATTTAAAAGTTTTTGAAAACTCCCACTTGAAAAAGTAGCCTTTTTATTTTTCCAGAACACCGCGGTAATCACTTTGGGCTGTGCAAAATCAGAAGGTCTTTACAATTGTATATTTAAATATAATACGGATTTCAGTCAATCATTTTGTACATGTGTGTACATAATTTGAAAATTCTTTAAGTGATCAACTTTCTTTGAGGATTAGAGTATTCAATTTTAAAACTAATATCAAATTACCTATGCAAAAAATTACAAAAATTGTTCAATAAAGCGCCTGTTAAATAGATCAGAATTACTTTTTAAAAAAAAATTAGAATTTGATCTAATGTCTGACATTCTTCGTGCTTTTTCAAAATTCCTTATTAAAAATTTCTGATCGAAAAGTTTTTTGGTTTCGAATTATTTGTCGTGAGAAAAGGAATACGTACTATTGTATTCTTGACTTGCAATTCAGCCATGTTGGTGGTGTGATACAAAATAATATTCAATCAGAGTTATTGTTGGCACCAGCCGGAGTGGGCGAGCAAAATTGTTTGGCAAACCTCAAGAGAATGATTGCAAGTCAAGAATAAGAACTGGTCAGGTTGTGGCGATTGGACGACTGCTTTTTTGTATTTGCTGACTTGTTTAGGGCAGTTGTTTTGCATTTACATCATAAAGTTGAATTGAAGAATAAATAATCATTAAACATTAACAAACTCACAAATAGCAGAAGTAAAGAAAAGATAAGAGTGCTGTGATTGTGTTTTTTGTCGTCTTTTCTGGATGATACAGTTACTTAAACAAGATGTCAAAAATCTTTAACACCTTTTAATCAACCTTCTAAAGTATTAAAACAAATTGAGTTCCATACATTAACTGGATAGGATAAACAAAGTAAATCACTGTGGCTAATAACAATTCTGTGTGTATAACTGAGCAGTGAACATTTAAACGTTAAAAATCATTGTTTTTTCTAATTATCTTTTGTCTTTAATGCATTCATTGCATGCAAAGTTTGACGTTGAAACGAGCCTTAATCCTCTGTAGAATTAATCGGAAGGCTAACGCTTTAAAGACGTCAAACAGAATCGTATATAAGAAGTGTTTTTTCGATATTGCCTGCAATTCTGAGGAGATCGTTGGCAAGAAAACTGTCTTGGCAAACCTACGAATCAGGTTCGATTTGTAACTTACGAGAAGATCGCGATAGGTTAGATATAACTGTCATCTTGAAATGGTTACAGCGCTGATAGCTCGTATTTTCACCGAGAACTTAAAGCAACAAGCTTGTCTCATTGTTCTTGCCAGAGCATAAATTGGCGAACTTCCATGAAGTGAAGAGTTTTGGTGATTTTTAACGGGGACAAAATACGACATATCGATGGATTATTATTGATGTTCTTGGTGGAACTAGATGGATAACGTGTTTTCAAAATCGGTTCGTGTTACAGAAATGTTTGCAATCCTTTCGTGACCTGACATGTTTGCTGTAGTTTGGACTCCTTGTAGATGTCATTTTTTGTAATGCATATAACAATGATGGGCCCCATTGTTATATGTTAAATGTTTGACATAATGGCATTTGCATGGAATCCATGCTTCAGTAAACATTTGGCGTGTGGTGTTTTAAAACTTTGGTGTTGACATGTTCCTTTCTTGGCTCTTCAAGCTGGATGAAAAGATGCTACTAGTACAGTACATGTACAAAATAATACAGTACATTTAAAGATAGCACTTGCTATTTGATGAATCTGTTCTTTGCCTGCGGAGCTGAGACATTGTTCATGCAGATAAGTGGAATGACAAGAAATCAGTGTTGGGTAAGTGATTTCACTGAACAGAATAATTCATGAAAGTATTCAGGTAATGAAGACAGTCTACCAGAGAATAAGATGACATTTCCTTGCAATGAAATTGATGGCATTGGGAGACGCAGGTTCCCATCGCTCATTGTGACATATCGGAATGATCCGGATGGTGTGGTCGTGGTGAGTTTGTGTTGATGATCGATTACATTTGTTTTTATTGTAGCGTTTTAGTAGTGATGAAAAATTTGTTGAAAATTCGAAAAATTGTTCACGGAAATTTGTGAATTATTGGACGTGATAACCTCAACAATTCTACGACGATATTTTTTGATAAGCCTATTAGACTGCAGTGTCAAGTCCTGTTCTTTACAATTACATGTGTACTTGCAATAGACCCTAGATGCAAGAAACATATTAAATAAGTGGAAATGAGAAACAAAATAATAAGTTATCAGGACTTTTATAGAGTATATTGAATAGCAATGTGAGTTAAGAGTGAGTTGACGGAGAGAGGACGCGTATAGAAAGTATGAAATAATAGTGTTTAGTGGCTCTCTCCTAAATGTGATATCTAAAATATGTGTGTAAAATTGTTTGTGCTTTTTGTTGTATAATGCTGTATTGCATGTGTAGCTAATGATTAAAATGCACATACTTATTTTGTAAGAAGCATTTACATTTTAATTTAATTTGTTTTAGGTGGTTTGTTTTTATTGTGTAATTCAACTTGTTTACATATATAGATACAAATGCAACATGGTAAGGATTTTGTATATCTAATGTCAAAAGTTAAATCTCTCTGTACAAAATAGTCGTTATATTACATAAATATTCGAGGTTTTAACGATAAAACCATGATAGAATTAATTAATTAAATACGTCTAGTTAATCTCACACGTTGATTAGAGTACAGCAGTCTAAACCTGTATGGAAATGGCACTGCAGTCTTCATGTCTAGTTGATTTTGAAATTTGGTTCAGTAAAACCATTTTCCCGCGTAAAATAATGCCGTTGAAGGGTTTTTTTCCAGATTTTGGTTTTCCCTTCATTTTGATTCGCCGACAAAAAAACAGTGTCCTATTGGAGCCAAAGTCTGCATAAAAAATAATTGTGCACATGTGTTGATGAGAACAGATGAAGCGAAATGCGCTTCCATAGTTAGGTATCAATTCAGATAATATGCTGCTATACTACACAAAGTTTTTCACGATAATGTCCAAGCGTAGAGTGGGTGGTCTATGATAGTAAAATAAAACATTAGACGAAAAGGTGGAGGTATGTCTGAGATTGTCTGCGGTTATGGTAGACAAAGTAATCTGAGATAAGGTTGGGCGTTATGGATGGTCTGAGATAGTAAAATAAAACATTACACGAAAAGGTGGAGGTGTGTCTGAGATTGTCTGCGGTTATGGTAGACAAAGTAATCTGAAATAAGGTTGTTATGGTCTGAGATACAAACGTAGACAATATAATTTATGATAATGTACAGATGTAGTGGGTTCAGAGTTTAAACAACATGCTGTTATGCACAATTGCTTTGTTCTGAGATTAGATACGAATGTTTGCTTGTGGCTTCTGGGTGTAATTCCCAGAACACTGTTACACAATCTATGACATAGCTCATGGAACATGTTCAACTTGCTTTCGTTGACAATGATTTACTGTGAAACTCTGTCGTCTTCACTGACTCGTTTTTAGTTTCACTGATTGACTCAGTATAATTTTAACAGTTTTACATTGTTCCTATTAAATTTACTTTCACAACGTTACAGAGAAAATACAAACAAATTTATGTGCAACTGTGTGATCAATAAATTCATTGTAAACACTAATGTATTACGTAGTATCTCTCATGCTCTATCGCTGTCTGACTTAGGTCTGAAGTAAATTTGGAGTGATGTGCTCCAATTTAAACCTCCCTCCTTATTTTGCCACTAATGGTTGTAAAAAACATTAAATTCTGTAAATTTTAGTATGTATACATTTAATATAAATATTTAGTTTGGAGTCTACCCATACAAATTCGTTAAATTTAAAAGAGAACATGCACTTGCTTGTTTTCATAAAAATGTTGGTCTTAACGCGTGAAAGTAGATGATGTGCGTTGCTTTCAAGCCATTCTCTGTCCATGCATGTTTCTTACTTGTAACTCTCGATTAATGCTTTAACTTCAGTCTGATAATACTATAAACAGTTCCCTATGATTGATGACATTGATTAGATTTGGTGCGACAATTTTCGGTGCAACAATTTTGAGTTGAGCTACAATAATCATGGTATATGACAGTTTACGCTTTTTCCTACACATTTCTTACCCTGTAAAAACTAATTTTAGCCAAATGTTGGTGTATATCAAAATATAAATAACTCTTTTCGTCAAAAGTGTCTGTGATAATGACGTGTTTGTAGACATGTCGGTATAGATGTGGTGTAAATTTTTAGTTGAGGTAGGAATCCAAATTTTCCTGCTGTCGTGAACTGCTTTGTAAGTTTGTTCAATTATAAATGTGCCAAAGTCTCTCTGTTTAACGTTTGGTTCCTTTGCCAAAATTATTCAGGCTTAAAGTTTGATGCTTGCTTATCAAAGGTCAAAGCTGTGTTCCTTGTATTTATAATAAAAAAAGTATGCTTGAGGATGAATGAGGATGTTTTGCAACTGATGACGTTCATGTGAGGACGTACTAGGGTAATTACTCACAAATGCATTCAAATTACAATCTCTAAATACTTCATTGATGTTCCGCATTTGTTATGATAGTTGACTCAGAAATTACTGAATATTATATAAAACCGTATTGTTGTGTTCGTAGCTACTGATGCTATTTAGAAATTCGACAAGAAAAATGAGAATTGGTTTTTCTCATATGTAATCCCATTTCTTCTCAAAGCCCACACAGGCAAAATTAATTATCTGTTGGTCATGTCTGAAGATATTATACTGTAGTAGCTAAGCGTTGTGCAAAATGTCGACAGTGCTTTATGGCATGTTTTAGCAGTGTTGCGTCAAACCATCAGTTTATTATTTCGTTATTGAAAGATTTAGTAAAACTTATTTTAACGTGCACACGTTGAGTTTAACTGTTACTACACAAACGTAGAACATTCTAGCTAGTAATCTATTTTTAGCCTTATCTTTTCATTATCTATTTAATAATAGTGAAAAGATTTTCGTAGGGAAAAGTTTTTTTTTTAAAGTTTTTGGTTTATGTTCGTATGAAAATGAAAGAAGCGAAGAGCTTTCATAATTACTTTCTACACAACACTCAATATAGACATGAACTACCTGATGGCAGTGGAATGTTTGAGTGGAATGAATATAATTTCAAGAGAATTATACTCTCACACATAATTCAAGAGCATAATTCAATAAATACTTCCCACACGAAGTCTTATTGTTATATAACATGACAAAAACATCTAAAATATTATATCTAATTTGACTCTCCTGAATAAGAGCTGATATACAGCAGCTGTCTATTGTGTGGTCTGCGTTACGAAATTCTTGAACGCTATCATGTGTTATATTGAACACTTTGGGATTTTAAGTATGTAAAATTAACATAAACTAACATATTTTGAAGTTTCCACAATACTGCATAGAAAGCAAATTTTCTTCAATTGATTTTTGAGACAGCTATAAATGTGGTATAACAATCTCCGACGTTCCCCAAGTAATTCTTGTATTTGTAGTAAATCAAGAGCCTACAGTTTGATAATAATGCAGTAAAATTGATGGTATTTATGATGTTATGCAATAACTCTGTACAAAATAACTCAATAAAATTGCCACGTGTCATAGACAAGTGTTTCTTGTCTCAATGCCACCTAATTTAAAGCGATTAAAACCTTTGCTTGCTTGTTATGGTAATATGCTATAATGTGTAAAATTTTATTTCGATAAAGACATATGCTTAACTGAATATCAACATTTAATTGATCGTTATGATCACTGTTAAATTGTACGGACAAAATTTAAGCCGAAGCTCAAAGATGTATGTTTCGTAAAGTTTTTTTAATTGTTCAATCAACACGTTCATAAGACCAATTCTGTAAGGTTAACTTTTTCTTTACAACTCATTGTTAGTAAAATATTCGCAAGGGAGTTGCATGCCTGGTCATTTTATGCTAAAACTATACAATAAACCTGTATATTCATCGACACGGTCTAACACACCTTATAATCATAGTTACATTTTTCATTTATGTATAAAAACAGACAGTAAATTTGAATTGGAAAAATGCAAAGTTAGCTTTTTGCGCTCGACAGTTGTAGAGTCATAACTATTTAGTCGCTAAACCATGCAGTAGGTATGAGTCACATTGCATCATATAAATATCCACCAAAATTGACAACTGAAAGAAATTAAAAATACCGAAAGGAATCAAGTTAAAACATTTTTGAAAGACTTTTTAGACAAGCAATATCATTATCATAACGATTCCTCGAAATTCTAAAATGCAATTATTTGTATGTGACATGTCATTTATCAAAGTTTTCTTTGGTATGCAGTCATCTTCATTATAAATATAACTAAATGATATCGGCTTAAAATTCCTGTCATGTGCCAAAATACCAAGTAAATCCTGTTTGCTAAGATTAGCGTCATTATATCATGCCGACATAAAAGCAATACAATTGCTCGTTTTGTTGGTCTTTGAATTATAGTGCAGGACTCTAATATATGCATGCCTGAGATTCTGAGACAACTTTCTTATTTGAATTCCTAACAGTGTATGAGACGATAAAGTAGTTGGCAGTGTTTGTCCTGTCCGGAAACTTCGCCAATAGACATTGTAGATTTTGGACAAAGAATTGGGATGTATTTAGGAGTGCAAAATAAATGACACAAGTATTTATATTGCTGTTTGCCTCATGCTACTATCAACTATGAATGCTCTTCAAATATTCATGATCCTGGCTATATTGCTCTCAACTGAAGGTTTGTCAACTGTTCAAAGTACCTATAGTTACTGTGGTTTACCTGTATGCATGCTAGAATTTCAAAAGCTGATTTAGTTAACACTGTCGATGATACAGTAATGTTCCCTACGAGCTGCTTAGTGTGTTTTGCTATGGCCGATAATTTACCGGAAAATGCTAATAATTCTGTGTTTATGTATCGCTAACAGTTAACCCAAGTGTTTATATATACAACTGGTTTTTGTTGTGGTTCCATTCGTGCAGGCATTGTTTTAGCAATTGAGAAACGATTATTATGATTTAAGTGCATTCGGCTTAAGAAGCCTTGCCTTGTAGAACTGATTCTCGAACTAATTTCAAGTTTTGTTAACGACGTTGTTGTTCGTACAAAGGTTGATTTGCTGACGCGTTTTAAAAATTGGTCTTTAGACCTAGATTTAATTTTCACCAGTCTTATCGTGCTTAAATAAGATTTCATTTATTTTAATACAATCATATGTAGTTAGGTTATAAAACGTTTGTATAACATACATGTACATTTAATACGTCATGTATTGAACATGGTTGACGGCTAAAAATAGTTTAAAAATTACAAATATTTTCGTATTTTAAGTCTTTAATTATTTTTCAGCTTTTAATTTTTTTCGGTAACAAATTAAATCGTCTTGTCTAGTGTCACACCGAGTAAAATAAGTTAACAATTGCATGGTCTCATATTGTACCATCCTTCCTTCCATGAATAAAATAACTGTGTTATTCAATGAGGCACTGATATGCAACACGAGTGCAGAGAGAACGCTTAATCCGCTCTATAACTTATATACTAAACGATTATAAATCATACGTCAAAATGTTAGCGGGTGTAATTTTATGGATAACATAAGTCTTCACAAATCGACGCATGTTCACTCAAAATGGCAACAAAATTAGTTTTCAAACAGTACAGCAATAAGGTATTGAAAATACTTAAGGTGATTAGAGGTTTAAAGAAGCACCTGGATTAATCTATACAATAAATCTTCAATCACATGGCAACGATACAACATATTTGTGATTAGCTATATTTATCACAAAAATTGTTAACGTTATATAAATTTTATGGGTTGGTAGTTTATCAATTCATTTTATGCATTGGGTTAAGCAGTATTTTGAAGAGTGTTATAGTTTTTAAATACTATAAAATTGTTTACATTTTTCTAATTTCACTTGAATATGCCTACCAGGAAAAACCATGGGGATAACTGCATATGCATGCTGGAATCTGGACTAATGACACAAACAAAGTAATTTTTACACAAAAATACGCACTATGGGGGCGAAAGACGAAATTCTTTACGAGCAAAATTTTGTGATAATTTGCTTGATTTCATTGCTTTACGAAAGCAGGAAGTTAGCACTTAAAATTTTAACTTGTGTTCGTGTTCTTCAATTAATAATCCTTGTCAACGTCTTTTTTATTCTTGAGTTATCACTTTTGTTCGTTTTTGACACGATTTTAACGCCAGCTGAGTACCGTTTATGCAATTGGGAAAACGACCAAAATTTCTAAAATATTTCTCATCCTTAAGATATAATGTAGCATTCTCTAGCCAGGAAATAACAAAGCTGAAAACCCCACGAAACTGGTCTTTGTCCTTAAAGCTTGGTTATAAATATTTACATGGCCTATAGTTACATAAGGTCACGTCTTCAAACGAATTTCAATATAGAACGTTACTCTCGTTTTCACATACTTTAAACTTTAAGGTACAAGTAAGTTTCAATTTTGATGTCATCTTGGGTGTTTCAGAAGAATCCAGATTGTTGACGTTGATAATCTTTAGATGTTATGTCATGCGATTATTGGTGATTCCTTTCAATATGATCTCTTTAGATGTCAAAGCAATTTTACTATAAAAGTGTATAAAAATAATAAGACAAACTGCTGTGTTTTATATTTACAAAAGCACGCATGGCCTTCGGATGTCGCGAAACGCACCATGTAATAAGCAAACAAAAATATGTTGAGAATTTCTCTAAGCTAACATTTTTATTTGTATTTACGATTTCTGAATTCTGGGCCATTCGAAGATTCATTTCCAAAATATTCGACAGCCAAAACTCGTCAAACTTTTACAAAATATGATTTGTATATTGCCTAACTGTGAAATGAGTGATTTGGTGCAAGCTGAATGTAAATGTGACTATTAATAAAAGCCAAATACTCTTTGTAACAAAGGACTTTGTTTCAGCTTGCTCAAAAATAATCATAGTAAAAGAAACTTTACAAGTGAACGATTCTCAATTTGTTTTATTGACGTGTCTTTGATTATTTTGGAGTTCCAGATAAACGCTGTTAATAAGAAATTTAACTTTACAGAAATCATTATCGGATCGTTTTGTATCATAAGAAATCTTTGTGTCCTTTCAACATGATATCAAAGTTTACTTCGTGTATTGAGTACTACTGTTCTTTGTATTTCTTAAAGAAGCATCTAACATTTTTATTATAGAAATTATTAAGTCTAATGCATTACCAGAAGTACAATATTTCAATCACTTTTTAGATGTTTTCAAAATGTTAAGGAATGTTAGCATTTTCTGCCCACTTCGCGCACAACCTGTTAGAAGATTAAAGAATATTGACAAAATGAGCATACAGGCATGACAAGGCCGTGCAGTTGCTTAGAGATTTATGATAAAAACTATGTCACACATGTGCATTGCATGTTAAATTGTGGTCAACGTGAATGATACATATATCAAGTGATGTATAAATCTGAACTTAAACTAACATCTGCAGCAAATGAACAAAATGTTTTTTATTTCAGGAAAAAGATGTTCTCAAAAGAAATTAGATCTATTTGTAGTACTGGATGGATCAAAACAGATCAGCTCAAAGCAATTTAGTAAAGTCCGCAGATGTCTTCAAACTTTTGTGTCACGACTGGATGTAGGACTTGGTCGTACTCATGTTGGTTTTTTGTTGGCGAACAAAAAAGAAAGAACAAAAATGGAGATTGGTTTGGGTCAGTACACTTCAAAAGAAGGTTTGCATAACGCTATTGGACAAATCGAGCAGCACCGAAGAAGAAAATCTGATATAGGTTATGCATTGAGTTATGTTCATACTAAGGTACTGTCTTGAATATTTATATATAGCGTTAGTTTTGAATAAACTGCATAAGCTTTGAATTATTTTACATTAAAAATTTCATTCTTTATAATGTACATTAGTATCTTTAACCACTTAAAATAATAATAGTTAAAATCGTTGTGAAAGTAATTATTTTTGCAAGTGTCGTGTTATATTGAACTCGTTAAGATGAAAATCAAAGCATCTAGGAAATAATAAAACTCCAGTCTATTATCTCAAGATAATCAGTTAACCATTTCTCTCTTTTATTGCACACAATCATAGGTATTTACGAAAAAGGATGGCGATCGTAGAAAAGTGAACAACGTTCTTATTTTACTAACGCACAGAATTCGTCCCATGCAATTAGAAAATGTCCTAAAAAATGCTGTGAAACTGAAAAGAAATAAAGTTGAAATAATAACTGTGTACATAGGCGAAGATAAAATGACATGGAATGTACAGGATGAGTTAAGAGCCATAGCATCACTACCAGAGAACGTTCTTACTCTTCGATCAACTAAAAGATTTAGAAAAACATTGAAACGAAGAATATGTCCGTCTGTCCGTGCACTTCGTAAGTATTTATTTAGTTTGCTGATTATTTTTGTCCATGTAAAAAATTTTGCATAAACGATAAGCGGTCTCAATGAAAGTATAATTTACAGTAAATGAACATCCGATTACCAAAAAGCTCTTATTGTGAAATGATAAACGAGACATTTCTTTAACAAGCAACCATGACTTCAAAGGACTGGATAAAAAAGTGCGATAGATTGAAAAAATTAGCTAACTTTATTTGAAAAAACATCATCGAAAGTTGGATAAATAATATTTGTGCAATAATTAAATTTGTTCTTCGTCTTCAGATCCCTCCAAAGGATGCTCACGTCAAAACCACGATGTTTTTTTTGTGCTTGATGGTTCTGGCAGCATTAACTCAATATTTTTTGAGAAGATAAAGCATTTTTTGATCGAAGTTGTCAAAAAACTTGATGTAACGCCGCATGGCACACACGTCGGACTTTTACAGTTCAGTCATAAGTTAAAGACGAAAACCGAATTTAATCTCGGCGAGCATACGGCATTTGAAGATATCAAAAATCATATCGTGAAAATGCCGTATCAACAAGGAGGAACGGATACTGGACACGCTTTGGAAATCGTTAATACAGAGGTAGAAACATATTAGTTTTGTTTTCAAACATAAAAGAAGAGGCAAAAAGATCTTTTCAACTAACACTGACCGTATAGTATATTCTCTCACTGGAATGAAAAACCCCTTACTATTTCGTAGTGCTGGAAAATACATACACAACTGTAACATGCTCTTTTATAAAAAAAATCTCTCAATTTTCTTAGATATTTTCCGAAAGTGTTTCCTATCGTCCGAATATTTCTGATGTTGTTGTGATACTGACTGACGGTCAGGCAAGTGACCGAAAGAAAGCCATTCTGGAGGCAAAAAAATTACGGAAAAAAGGTGTCAAAATTATTACGTTGGGAATCGGCGAAAGAAGACGATTGAATGGTTCAGAAATGATCTTGAATTGATGGCATCGAGACCGAATGATGTATTTACAGTTGACTTCACAAAGCTTACGTATTTAGTCAATGTACTGACGTCAGAGATTTGTTACGCTAAAAAACATATAGGTATGTTGTTGTTGCGAAGGTCTTTATTATGATGTTATGTAAAGTTAAAATTGTTAGTAAAAATTGAATAGTTTAATGCAAAGACTTTGTATAAGGAGGACACTAAATTCAACATCAGTTGGGAAATTGCACCCAACAAAAAAGGTTGACCGTATCCCATTTTTTCAAACTTTTTTAGCTGAGAAGTGTGCTCATAAACAACGTGACATACTTCTTCTTGTCGATGGTTCAGCAAGTGTTGGCTATGAGAACATGAAAATAGTGAAGACTTTCTTGAAGCGTCTTGTCTCAAAACTGCATATCAGTATTCACACAAACCGTGTCTCGTTGATACAGTTTAGCTCATTGGAAAAAACCAAGAAAGAGTTTTCCTTTGATCGTAGCGAGAATGTAAAGCAAGCCCATGAGGGGATTGGAAACATGACGTTTCATGCAGGAAAACGGACCATGCTTGGTAATGCACTTGAAATGGCAAACAATGAGGTATGCATACAACAAGAGCAAATTTTTACTGAAGTAACAATTTTTTTAAATCACATGCTCCATGTATGAACTGTTTTTTTTTGGTCAACAAAAAATTTCTCATTTCTTATAAATTAAATTGTCCAAATAATTTTAGCATGAATAAGATGTACTAGTTATTGCATTTAATAGCTATGTCTAATACAAATTGTATATTATTGCTGCAACGAGCTTGAAGCAAATAACTAAAAGTATAAGGACATTAAATGGAAGTCTTTGTTATGTTAAAATTCAAACAAGCAAATATTCTTTGAAAATTTGGTTTGACAAAGAACCTCATAATTATCAGCACATTTTCATTTTTCCTTACTTTAAAAATATTCTGTTGTTTTGTGATATATTTTTATGAAGCACATGTTTCACCATTTCACCATAAATTCATTGTAAATTTTAGATATTTTCGGGTCTTCACGGTGATCGAGAGCAAGTTAGTGACGTAATCATCCTGATGGCAGACGGTGGAGCACATGATGCAGCTATAGCCTTAGAAAACGCTTCAAAACTAAAGAAACGTGGTGTACAGATAATCACAGTTTATATACCAAACAAAACAGACTTAAAGAATAAAAAGCAGAAGTTGCAGAACACTGAGTTTTTGAAAAGAATAGCATCTAGATCAGAAGATTTCTACACATCCAAGTTTAATGAGCTCAAATATATCGCTGCCGATCTTGTGAAGGTTGTTTGCACAAGCAGCTAAAAGTTGATATATAAGATAAAAAATTATGTATTAAGTATTGAAAATATGAAGTATTTATTGAATAACATTGACTTGTCCCACATTTTCCCATTGATTGCCTGTCATTTCTTTTGAAAAATAGGCACAAGCTTCAGTCTTCTATAAATCAAAAGAAATTTAAAATTTTCACTCCTAAATGCAATTCTTCCATCAACTAACGTCAATTTACAATCGACTGACGTCTTCAGTATTTGTGCCTCATTACCAGTCGATCGTTCTCGATATAAACTATATTACAAATGAAAAATAATTAATGTATTATATATGTTGTATAAGGACAAATACAAATGACCACGAGACATTTAAATATGTAGTACATATATTTATATATAGTATATATTGACGGAGCATACGATACCGCAATGTTTTTTAAACAGGTCCAACGTCAAACAAGACGTCAATTCATTGTAAGTTATTACTTTTGTAAATACTTCTAAATTTAACGTTTCAACTTGTGTTGAAATATCATCAAATGAACACCACTTTCAACATCAAAACTAGCGTTTGATAATTCTCATCAACGACGTAGGGAGAAGAAGAAATGGGGTCAAGGCCCCCCCGATGTTCAAGGAAGGGGGTAGTTTAGCGTCGTATAATTCTTGAATATAAGATAGACAAGTCTGATGATCTATGTAATTCTCAAATATTAGTTGGGAATGGAATCTTGGAAATGCTTGAAAGCTTCATATACTACCTTATTTAAACAGATCAGTAATTTCTAATTTTCTATAGTGTACAGTCATTAGTCCCTTAGATGTAGCATAAAAAAACCGACTATTTTTCAATGCATAGTTTGAAGCCGAACATACATGACGAGCAAATAAATAATTGAAAGAGTCAAATTAAAGTTTAACAGCTTTTTTGAATTCCTGATTGGTTCCAATCATTTTAGCCTTTCGTTTTACTCGAAAAGTTGAAGCAAAAAGTTAAAAAAACACATTCTCCCCCCCCGTCTTTAATTTCCAATATGGCGGTCGATTTGAACAATTTGAGGAAGAAGTCTGATTTTGTTACTGTTTTTATATAAAATATTAAAAATTCTTGATTAAAATGTGTTAGTGTTTTATAAAATTGGGTTGTATTGATAGAAAACGCGAAAAATCTTGAAGTAAAAGTCATGCCTGGAAAAGTTAAAGTGAGAATCATTTCTGCTCGTGGACTACCTGTAATGGATCGTTCTAGTGATCTGGCTGATGCATTTGCTGAGGTAGAGATTTTTACCAATGTTTTTATTCGTGAATGATTTTTTGTATTGCTTAGACCGTATTACATACAAATCTTTATCATGTCTCTGATTTCTGATTCTATAGGGTAGAAGACGATTGAAATTATCACAAGTTTTGTTTTTATTTAGGTAAAACTTGGTAACGTTGTTCACAAGACCGAAGTATGCAAGAAATCATTAAATCCTGTTTGGAATTCTGAATGGTACAGATTTGAGGCAAGTGCATGCTTTCAAATGTAATTAAAATAACAGAACATTTTACTCTAAATTTAAAATCTCTTTTCTAAATACAATTTTATTCATGTAAACGTTTTCAACTAAGTTTCAAATAATGTCAATTTGTATTTAGGTAGATGATGAAGAGCTTCAAGAGGAACCCTTACAACTTCGTGTGATGGATTATGATACATATACTGCCCATGATGCAATAGGAAAGGTTGGAAGCATTTTCTTTAGGTTAACTATAAAGTATTGAAATGCTTTATCCCTCACCATCCATTATTGATCATGAATTTATTGCTATTGTATTTGGTACTACAGGTAGTTTACCTTTATCACAGCTGTCGGCTTTCTTTAACTCAATCATAATACATTTGATTGTTTGTGAAGTAAAAATTAAATCCAGAAAAAATAGGAAAACCTAACGGACAATGAACATTTATGTGAACTCTGAGGAAATGTTTCATAAACATGTACCTCCCTGTCCTTGCATATTTATGTTAGATTTCTTCTTTTAAAAAACTGTTTGAGTATTTACACACGTTGAGAAATGCCCACCCCCCTGGTTCATATTTTCATATTCAAACAAAAAATATTTACCCACTAGGTAAACATCAGTCTAAATTGTCTCCTGAGTTATGAATCGCCTCGAATGTTATCAGGCTGGTTTCCTATTTATGACACAATGCATGGTAATTAATAACAGTCAGTCTTTTTATATATTTTGTCCAAAACCATTGATATAACTTTAGTCGTGTTTATTTACTGAAGAGGTGTGAAGTGATGTGTTTCAATCATCATCATCATCATCATCATCAGCCTGTCACGCCACTGCTGGTGGATGGCCTCCACATCTTTCTCCACTCTTCACGGTCTTGGGCTCTCTGGATCCACATGCTGCCCACTCTCTGCTCGATGTCATCTCTTCATCTCCTTTTTGGTTTTCCCTTGCCTCTTTTCTTGTCCCACGGGGTCCATTCAGTTGTTTTCTTTGCCCATTCATGGTTTTTCATTCGGGCTAGATGTCCTGCCCACCTTCCTTTGGCTTCAATAACTTTCTCGATGGCATCCTTCACCTTTTTTTCAATGTGTTGTGAAAATAGTTAGTTTGATAGATTGAATAAAAACCAATAAAAAAGTGCTTGATAAACTGAGGTTATCTACCAATATAAAAGCACTCCATACTATGGCATTTAAGAGATAGAATAATATTTGCTTGCCCCTTTGAACTTGTGGCTTTCCATAATCATTGAAGGTGAAAGTGAAACAAGCTTATTCTAAAGATTTTTTAACATATCCATACGGGTGTCACTAGATGATGAAATTAAATTTTCACATAATTTTTTTTCTTCTCTCAGGTATACGGGGAGAAATTCAAATAGAGGTGAAAGTCGACTTTTTTGTGGACACGAACAAGTTTAGACAGTCGTCTTGTGGTGTACTGTTTTTCACAAGTAACGTGTTTTTTTTTGCCATTGTAACGATCTATATAATACTTACGAATATTAACAAATAACTTCGTTATCAGTTATATAAATGAGAAATATTCAATCGTGGAACTATCTGTGTTGATGTGATAATGTAATGAACACGTATAATGTGTGTTTCATTGTAGCGCCATCCGTTCCATGTTGCTACAAAGCACTCGCCTTTCATGGTTTTGTTGAAGAATTGGTCGTGAACGATGATCCTGAATATCAGGTGTTTTTACAATTAAAAAACGAAGAATATGTACACTATTGTACACTATTGTACACTATTGTACACTGTTGTACACTATTTTCGAAGTAGGAGTCGGGATTGTCCGTGAAAAATTTCAATTTTCATACAAGATTTCACTGAAGTAGACTTGAATTTTACCACTATACGTAGCTTCTAAGTGCTTATCAAAACACCAAAAGTTGAACATATGACAGTTTCTGGTTATCCAATGTCTTTATCTTCATTTTTTGTGTTTAGTGGATTGACAATTTTCGAACAACTCGATCTTCCAATGAGGCTCGTCAAAGGCTTTTTCAAAAACTTTCAGGTGTGGATTCTTCGATTAAATATTTTTCGAAAGACTAAATACTTTAGCTCCGGTTTGTTGTACTTTCGACTTTTGTTCTTTCCTTTTATTTAACTGTAACTGGCAATGACTCCGTAGGTGTATTGGTCAATGTAGACTACACTCAACTTTGTCGTAATCAGCAGTTGATTTTCTGCCGTAAATTCGAATTCTCGGTCTCCGGCACATCGACTCACTGCTCAGAACATCTAAATACATTTTCCAGGCGAGCTACAAAGGAAGATTGGTTTGAAGGTTCTTGATCTTGGAGGAAACGCAGTCATTGGGTAAGATCTTGGTTTTATTCGAGTAAAGTGTCATTGATTGTGTAATCATACCACTGTTTCTTATTGTAATGATCAAAAATATCGGCAAAACTGCCTTGTGTATTTTTTCGAACAAATTTTCATTACATCTTTCATGCTGTACTTTTCGTTCAGCTATCAGCAATATTTTGATCTGGAAGGAGAATCTGGAATTGTGGTCCGCGGTATTGGTACTTGTGTATTGTTGTTGAAGATAAATGCGACGTCATCTTTACCAACAACTCCCACTGGATTTATTGGTTCCCCAAGAGATGAGGCGTCAACGACAGATAAGTAAGTGTACCTACTCCAACCGTCTTTGTTCTAACACACCGACCACTTACCATTTCGTAACTCTAAATTTTACAGATGCGTTGCTGGCACTCCTAAGTCGAACCCTATCAACGTTAAACGAATGCGACATAACTCGACCACAGACTCAGACGGTAGTTCTCCTAAAAAGGGTAAGTATACTCATCATACATTTTATTATGTGTTTTGAAATTTCATCTCAACAAAAAGAACATCTTTCACTTTGTGTAGAACTAGAAGTAATCTTGAGTGATTAAAAAAAATTTGAAACACATGATATTGTTATCGGATATGGATGTTAAAAAGATAAAATTGTGGCAATGAAGAAATATGTACAAATATATATACATCAAAGATAAAAGTTTCTCCGTATTTTAAATTACTTTTATGGAGCTTTCGACTCGTTGCTTCGAGCCTTCATCAGAATGAGGATATTTATTTACACATGCTTTTAGCTTGGAGACGCTTAGAGCGTCTAACTGGATTAGCGGGTAGATAAATGTGATTGGATGGATTACCAATTTTCAAACTTACAAATATATATATATGGACTTTAATT
This sequence comes from Xenia sp. Carnegie-2017, assembly GCF_021976095.1. Classification (NCBI taxonomy): domain Eukaryota; kingdom Metazoa; phylum Cnidaria; class Anthozoa; order Malacalcyonacea; family Xeniidae; genus Xenia; species Xenia sp. Carnegie-2017. Next base: position 7,781,071 of record NW_025813436.1, on the reverse strand, counting down.
AATCACTGACTAATATAAGTATAACTTTTTTGTCTTCTTATGTGATATTTTTGTCACAGGTTACGGTGATGTTATTTACCGTAAAAAGTTACGTATCAATATCGACAATAAAATCGACTATTTTTCTTGATCGAATGAAATTTTATTGCTCTGCTAAATTTATACCTCTTGCATTGCGTTTTTTATTTTACTTAGATCACAATGGTAGTGGAGATTATGGTAGTTTTGGTAAATCTCTAGGTCGCCCGTGGATACCTGGGCAAAATACGACAAGACAACGATTAATTAATGAACTAGTAAGTAAAATTTGCTTTCAAAATTGTGGTCTCCAGTGATTACACACTCCAATATGAAAATTATTTAAGTTTGGTGTTTAATGGACTGATCAAAACACAGAAATAATAATGAGAGTTCAGAAAAATCTACGTAACTAACAAGCTGCAAATGCCAAATGGTGCTTTCTAATTCTTACACACAGTAATTTCTATAAATGAAAACTTGCAATTAACTCTAATTAGTTACTCATTAATATACTAACATGGCTACTGGTGTTAAGTTTCGTGGCTAGAGCCCTATAGCTAGAACTTTTACATTTTTCTTACAGGAATTTCCTTTTTTTACGTTGACTAAACTTCCATCTTCAATACTTCGATCTATCGGCGGTGTTGTTAGTGCACGCTCTGTTAAACTTCTCGATCGAATCAACAATCCAGGTACTTGAAGAATGTTTTTCGTACACTGCTATTGACGCTCTATAAGAGAAAATTTTAAATAGCTGTGTTATGTTATAAATAGATACATCTACATGTAATATGCTGTGTTATGTTATAAATAGATACATCTACATGTAATATGCTGTGTTATGTTATAAATAGATACATCTACATGTAATATGCTGTGTTATGTTATAAATAGATACATCTACATGTAATATGCTGTGTTATGTTATAAATAGATACATCTACATGTAATGCTGTGTTATGTTATAAATAGATACATCTACATGTAATATGCTGTGTTATGTTATAAATAGATACATCTACATGTAATGTGCTGTGTTATGTTATAAATAGGTACATCTATATATAATATGCTGTGTTATGTTATAAATGGATACATCTACATGTAACATGCTGTGTTATGTTATAAATAGATACATCTACATGTAATATGCTGTGTTATGTTATTTTTAGACGAACCTGAGACTCGCGACTCATGGTGGCGTGAAATTCGAACGGAAATAAGATCACATGCAAACTCCCTTGGATGTAATGCGGTGATTGGCTACTCTGAATCAAGCTCTATTTGGTGCGCTGCTGGCTAAATTTTGAACATAGTTATTTTTTAAATGATCCATCACTTTTTTTACATGAAGAAAGCGACATGATTTTTTTACATATGCTTTACACGCATTTCTCACCTATGCAGTTATGTTCATCGGCAAAATTTCTAGACTTGACCTCTTATTACATTTTTAGTGAAGAGTTAATAGTGTTGTCTGGCATCGGGACTGCAGCTTTTGTAATGTTTGACAGAGATTTACCAACAGTTGGTTAGTATTTTCATAAGTCATTATTTTTAATACTTCCGTTGTTTGTTTTTGTATGTCACCAGAAATAGATTGATGTATCTACATGTCAATAACTGCGTTATGCAACACATTTACTAACAAAACCATACGTTTAACTTCTTCATTTACTTCTTCAAAGTAAATTCATGATTAATTTTCTTGAAATGGTGACTTTGTTATAAACGTCAAAAAGTGAATGTATTATTTATCATGAGTTGACGCTTGAAAATTTACTAAAGCTAACCTTAATGGGATTGGGATCTTTAATATTTTTCAAATACCACAGAATAAGAATCTCCTTAGTATAACAAGATTGTTGATTTATTATCAATGAGCCTCAGCAAGGTGTTTCACATTGCTACTGCTTACTGCCACTTTAACCCTACAAAATTTACTTTTCTCTTAAAACAGGCAAAAATTCTGGTGTACCACAAACTGATTCAGAGGGAAATTCGTCAAAATCTGCGTTGTTGTCTACAGTGCAACTGAGGTGTGTTGCAATACTCATGCCAACTTTTCTTTGACGGTCTTATTACTGCCTTGCTCTAGGAGGTGGTGTATTATTTAGCTGTCTAGCACAGTGGAACGACTGTAAGAGAGCAAGAATACTGAGGAACACTTTGCATGTCGCCTGGGTCAGAAAGGGTTAAAACTATGTAGAACTAAGACGACTTCTTGAGATTGTGTTGTGACTCATTTGTTTTTTTTCTTTGTGAGACAAAACACGCGTTGAGAAAAGAAAAATTTTCAAAATCAAAAAATCCCCAATGGAACGATGCCTCCCGATACCCCGAGACATTTTAGCTCTAAAATTGGAACTTTCATGTTTACGACTTGATCTTTTGATTTTACAGAATTATTCACGAGAACAATTGCACCGAATTGTCGAAATTAGAATTGCCTGAAATTGATTATAAATTTCTTTTTAAGCATCACGCCTCCCGAGGAAAATGAATACCGATCAAATTCTAGTTGCTCTATTTGCCATATTCCTTATGTTGATGACGATGTTCCCATGCCTGTTCATCTAACGAAATGTTTAGTTTGCAAGTATGTGAGCGTATCAAAGTTTACGTCAGTAACTTTGAAAGTGTTCTAAACTGTCCTTTTTTCTTTTGTTTTAAATTTTGAAGACAAAACAAAGTTCCAGATATGTTATTTTCAACAACTGAGTTGCCTTGTGATCTGGCCGTGGTTGGAAGAGGCTGTATTCTGCAAGGAAGGTATACAAAGTAATGATGATGTAGGCCATCAAGCTGTTTTTTCTTTTATGCACAAGACTTTTTGCTGAAAACTCTTGTTTCTCCTATTGGTTGTAGGGTCTGTCGTATCCGACGAAAAGAAAAAGGGGAAGTTAATGCAGAATTGACAAGCAACGTGTGTTTATAATTGTTTAATATTAGATGTTACATGCTTACACTGGCAGGCCCATGTACTGGTATTTCCACCAGTGGAACTTTCTTTTCACAATTTTTTTGGGAGAAAGCTTATGGTTCATATTAAAATATTGAATGCTTACCCGTTCGAAATAATTCAATAAATTAACATACAATTGATGCATCAGTTCAATATTTTCTCCTTTAAGATTCTACCCTTTTTGGAATATGAACTTCACCGTCAACTTACGAACAAGTTAAAGGTACTTTTTCATATTGTTATTTTCCATTGTCCATAAGTAGACAAATGTTAGCAATACTTACTTCAATATTATTTTAGTTGAAGGGAATGAATGCATTGTTCGGTCTTCAAGTTCAAGTCTCTGTTGGTGAATCCATGATTATAGCTCTCGGTGTAAGAATATCGACTTTTTTTGTTTCATCAAAGTCATGACACATTCATAATCTAACAATGGTTTTTCTTTATTTGGGTTAACAAAAGAATTGTTTCTTTTATGAAGTTGCAGCTATGTATATTTTAGACTGGAACAGCGTTATACCTCGCGTGTCTTCCTCCTGCCCCAATACTTCGTGTAGTAGGCAAGGTTGGTGTCATATATTCTTACTCGACAGCATATTATCTCAAGCCTCACGTGATTATCCTATTATTCCTATGACACGTTATCCATGTGTACTATAAAGAATTGAAAATCTTAGGTTTCTACTGCTGAAGAAGAGAGGAGATTGAAAAATATTCAGAAGAAGATTTTAGAGTACAGTGCAAGAAGTAGAGTATCGTTTGGAATTGATAAAGTTGATGTAAGTAAGAAATTTCTTTTTCTTTTTTGATGTTTTTCCAGTATCGTATTTCTTACTGGACCATTAAGTTCTTGTGTACTTTATAATTTCATCTATGAATATATTCCTACAATTCAACATAAGATGTTCTACTTCACGATCGTAAAACAATTAACTCGATTGTCAAGGTTACTTTAATTTGACAAATGAAATGTTTTTTTTTATTAATTTTTTAGGATTCTTTATTGTATTACCATCATGAAAGTAATTTTGACGGTGATACAACTAGTGACACGATGATTCTTGATCCATCATTGGGAAATAAAGAGGCATTTGTCGTAGAGGTACGAGATAGTTAACGTTTGTGTTCGTCATTAATGATTTTCATTCTTATTGAATATTGTTGTTTTATTGGTTTTTGTAAACATGTTTTGTTCACCCAGATTATTTAACGTAACTTGATGTAGATGGTTTTTCATTATTAAACAAAGTCAACGACTACACTGCACGCACTTAAAAAAAGGCTAAGCACTTTTCCATTACAGATTGATGATCAACAAGACGAAGACGTCATCACAGATCTTTTTGATACGCCTATCCCTAAAGGTTAAATTAAATTTATACTGAACATCACAGAATAAATCGAAGTTGTTTCTTATTCAGTTTTTAGTGTAAATTTCTTTAATAATTTGTAAAAAAATGAAAGTCGTGACCAACGAAGAAACTTATTCAGGTTGATATTTTAATTTATTTTTTCAGGTTTTATTTGTGGTACGACTGAAGCAGTTCCGGGGGTGGACAAATATGAAAACAGAATGCAGGTATTTTGTTAAAGTGCGAAAATGTTTTTATCTTCGAATGGGAAAATCGCAAGTAGCGATTAACGAGCCTTTCAAAAATAGTGAATCATGAGAAGAAAATGTAGTTTAGTCGTAACAAGCTTTAAAGGTAGAAAACTTAAGTGTTTTATTTTGTTCAGATGATTACTGCTTTGAAGCGGATAGCAGTAAATGACGAAAATAGCGATCGTAACAAACTCATCTCGAAACTTTTCGAAAGTATTGTGCAGGTAAGGCTGAAATCTTCATTTTTGTGTACAAATAATTTATATTTTAGAAAACAATAGCCATCTACTGTTCACAACACACACCATATATGGTGAACAACAAATTTTTATCTTTAGAACATTCCCTATCTATTGATTATATCACTCACGATCTTTGATGTTGAACGTACAATTTCAATATTTTATGTCTAGAGTAAGTTGATTTCCTTTCATTTTTTTCAGAGCTTCTGGTTCAAAGTTCGCCGTCTCTCTCCATGCTCCATATCAAATATTCGTTTTGACTTAGAAATACCAATGGCGGACAGCGTACAGGTATGTTGTCGTCTCGTTATTTCTATGTCATATGAAAGTTATTGTGAGACAAAAAAGTTGGATCCAAAAATGTTTTTGTTCAGCCTGAACTAGACTACGTTTTTTGGAGCTTTAGCTTCTACGCCATCCTGGCTTAATGTAGATCTGTCACGACTTTATTGGCTTGCTGTTTTTTCTGTTCTGTCCTGATAATGGGTTTAATTGTGCTTTAGATTACTGATCGCTGTGTTTTTATTTTCATTATTAGGTTGCTGTTAATGCTTACGTTATTGGATGTCAAACTCGTGAAGATGATGACAGATTGCCATCGAGGATGCCCGCTGATCATCACGGGAAAGGTGTGAATCACGCCATGTTGTTTGATGAGGTCATTTTGCTTGGTCAAGGTTATGCCAAGTCAATGTTAAGATCATTTCATGATACAATATCATGATGTAGTACTTTTTTTAAGGTTATCCTCGTGCGCAGTTTGGGCTTTTGAGAATTGGAAAACCGGATGATTTAGATTTACAATTTGAGATTGAGGACGAATGGCAAACTACATCTCAGTCTCCAGTGCAGTCCACGATGTCTAAAGGTAAACGGAGGTGATGCATTTGTTACGGTTTTAGCCCTTACGAGTTACGAAATTTTTTCTAAAGCGTTTATTTCTTAAAATCTTTTATTTTCATTAGTTTTAGATCAATGATTAAAACAACAGCTAAAATGTTGATTCTTTTATATGTGTAGATTTCACAACCTGCCGATCACAAAATAGAATACGAAAGGTGCGAGATTTTTTTTTCTTTTTTGTAATTTAGGATCAGTTGTATAATCTTGTATTACAATCTGGATTTTATAAAGATGAAACTTTTGGCTATTTAATTGATTAAGTAATTTATTTATTTTTTTCTGAACTGTTATCTGCTAATTATTCTGCTTATATTTTTCTCTGCACATAGTCTAGTTATTCACAAAATCTTTCGCATGTTGTATCAATGATAGAAATGAATAAAAAACAAGAAATGATAGCTTACTTTGTTTAGAAAAAAGCGTTATGGATCTTTATGTCAATTATACTGACAATCATCATGAACATTTCTAAAAAATGTTTTTAAGTGTGTACAATTACATTCTAAAATCGAGTGCTTCAATTCAATGTGGAAATTTCCTAGAAAAATATCTTGAAAGATTGCCGTATTTTCGTACATAAATGAATTGTCTTTAAAATTTCGAATGTTTGACGACAAAAATTTTTGCGCCTGTTAATGGATCGAAATCTTTCCAAGTTTCTATTGTGAGCAGAGCAGTGATGATCTGCATGATTATTTCACCTGTTGTTTTGTTAGATAACGTATTATTCGCTGACAATTTATGTTTGGTGTTATTGAAACCAGAAAAATTGATTTGTAAAGGTCAACATTTATATTTCCTATATCTATTTATTTTACAGACCAAGGATGTTTCCTGTTCTCGTCCACTTGTCGAATTGACTCCAACGTCTTGTGTTGTTGGAGGAGTTACTGAACGATACTTGGGCAACATTAATCTCTTTTTTATACGAGAAAGTCTCTCTGTGCGTGAGGTATGGCAAATGTTGTGGTTTTTACCGTCGTGTCGTTTGGAAAAGACAACCTTACGGCCTTTATAAAACTATGCTAAAGAAAATCATGTCGATTTAGCTTGTTGATGTTGATTTTGTACAAGGTTTTTGTTGAGTGACAAAAATATACTCCACATGTTTGTAAATGTAGATCGTCCAGGTTAGAAGAGTCCTGAGAAGGACTGTTTTTGTTGTTGTTGACTGACGTTTCGACAATCTTAGCGGTAGTCATCTTCCGAGTCAAATGAGTAAACGTCAGGTTAGCCGTATTTGTTATCTGACGTTTATTGATGTAAGAACCAGATAACAAATACGGCTAACCTGACGTTTATTCCTCATTTCACTCTGAAGATGACTACTGCTAAGTTGTCGAAACGTCAGTCAACAACATCAAAAACAGTCCTTCTCAGGACTTTACTAACCTTGCCGATCTACATCTACAAACATGTAACGACACTCTCGTGTTCAAACCATTCACTTTAAAAATATACTCTTATATTTAAATTCTCGACGATGAACAAGGATGAGATGAAAACCTAATTATAGTAGTTTACCTCATCTTGATCAATGATACATGTTTGTACATGCAGGTATAAATATGGATAATTTTAACATTTTATCTTTAGAATGGTGGATTGAATAATTTTATTCAAGTATTCATTGGCGAAGTACATGCAATTGTGCGGGCTCAAGTGCTGGCTTTAGGCGGAAATGCCTTGACTTCATTTCGTATGAACAAAGTGGTTCTCCTTGACAGTCCTCACAAAAATCAGGTATTTGTAACTTGTTTTTTTTTAAACATAGTCGTAACTAAATATTTTCATGATTCATCAATCACTTTGCTAAAGAATTACTTTCTGCGTGCAAAGGCAATAAAAACGCGATAATATACAGCGGAATTGATATTAAAAATTGTCGGAAATTTTATGCATTGCAAAAAAGAAAAAGATCTTTCCTGTGAACTTGAGAATTTCCCATGTGGGATATTGGCATTAGTAATGTTTTATTGTTGTATTTTGTCATGTCTTGTATTATTATTAAGTGGCAATCTGTCAGTTTACATAAAATGATGTCATAAATTATCCCATGTTGATATTGAATGATAATATTTATTGGATAAATACACAACTCTAATGAAAAGTCGGTTTGCAGTTACGATCACTACGAACATGCATGATATATTTAACCAATGTTTTATCTAATGATATAAAACAGTTATTACTAAATGTTAGAGAGTATTTCATTTGTTTGTTTAGAAATGCAAAGTTTTTATTTTTATTGACATAGCTTTGACCTTCATTCAAATAGACTTTATTCAATAAGCAGCGGGCCTTCTTTCGTTCGCTGTGCACATCACGTCCAACTGCACGGAGTTGCAGTAGGACCACGTTTTTCTGATTGTTTAAAACAATGATTTTATTGTGTGTTTTCACAAATCAGGGACAAATATTGCTGAACGTTTGTGGCGATGTCGTTGAAGTGAACTTCAGAAAAGACATGTGAATATATGAATTGGTGAAATTTTGATAAAACATCCACTGTAAATGTTATGTAAATTTCTATTGCAATATTTGTGAGATTTTTTTAACATGATGACGAGTGAAATAGCACGTGCGTTGAAAAAAAACGAAAAACGATGTCTTACACATATTCGCTTTGATGTACACTCTTATATAAAACAACAAATTTTTAAAACGTGTTCTGCCCCAATAAATCATTTATATTGATCTCGCGATCTTCATCAAGTAAAGAATGATGATATTAAAGGCAGGAAGTCATCAGTTCGCTCCTTATTGGGGAATAAATGTAAAATATAGTTTACACAGCAGTTGGCAAACATGTTCATTTTGATGGAGGCTCTTACTGTACAAGATTGAACATAATCAATGAGTCGTTTACATGCGATGGGAAAGATCAGAGAAATTTATTCGAAGTTGTTCATGTGTACCGTCATATTACAGTGTTTAAGCGATGATCGGATCCCTCTATTGCAGAGTAAGCGTAATTAATTATTGTTATAATATAATTAATTTTGTACATTTTGTCGCTTGTGCACAAACATTGGTAGATTGTTTATCGATAATGACATAATCATCGAAATTACATTTATGTTTAACATATTTAGGCATGTTTTAAACATAAAATTCATTGCGAGTTGCATAAATGAGTAAAACTATTCGAAATTTTTGAGTGGAACATCAATGTTACGTCAGAAAATACACTTCCAATATATTCCTCCAAAAAGAAGTTTTATCAGTGTTCCAAGAAGATTTACATTTTTAAAGGCTCATTGTCTTCAACGTTCTTTATACAATATCAACGGTAAACTTTAGTTATCGTTGATAATTTTAGTAATTTAGATCATCAATTATTGGACACAAATGCTCAACTATCAACGCACAGTTTTCTATGATACAACAACTTGTCTTTTGAAGGCTTACTTTCTTTGAATATCACTTTGATAAATTTAGTAGAAGTTGTCGTATATGTAGTAGGAGTTAACGTACATTTCGTAGAAGTTTGCCTACATTCCGTTATTCCAACTTATTCAAGTTTGCAATGATCAATGTTATATATTGTTTGTGTATTTTGTTTGTTTTGGTTGTGTGATGTATAAATTGAAAATTTTAAATTACCACAAAAAATGTTCCAAAAATTGGTTCTTCCTCTTTTCGTCTGGCTGAACATGCATTCCGAAAAGCAACACATTTCACACATAAAGGGTCACGATGAAAACTCAGTTCTTAGTTTGCACTCAGACAATGTACAAAGTTTGCTTATTGATAATTATGATAGTAATGGTAAAGGTAACGTTAATGGTAAAGGTTATGGTAAAGGTAACGTTAATGGTAAAGGTTATGGTAAAGGTAACGTTAATGGTAAAGGTTATGGTAATGGTAACGTTAATGGTAAAGGTTATGGTAATGGTAACGTTAATGGTAAAGGTTATGGTAAAGGTAACGTTAATGGTAAAGGTTATGGTAATGGTAACGTTAATGGTAAAGGCTATGGTAACGTTAATGGTAAAGGTTATGGTAATGGTAACGTTAATGGTAAAGGCTATGGTAACGTTAATGGTAAAGGTTATGGTAATGGTAACGTTAATGGTAAAGGCTATGGTAACGTTAATGGTAAAGGTTATGGTAATGGTAACGTTAATGGTGTGGGGAAAGTATTTGTAATAGTTATGGGGATATTTCATCATGTCACCTTAAAATTTTTAGATATTGAAACAAAACTATATTTGTATTAATCGTATTATTTCAAGATAACAATTGTAGGCTATTTAATTAGAGAAGGAAAGTCTTTCCTTCGAAACGTCGAGAAACTATGGAGTTATCTTTCTGGCTGTTGCTAATCAACTTTACTGCAATTTCAATTTGCGTTTATATACTTCAATTTGTAGTTATGTCTTTAATATTAAACCTTTTACAATTGAAACTATTCAGTCCGTTTACTTTAATTGTCAGTTCTTTATGAATTTTTCGAAAGTAATAAAATCAAGCTCACAGACATGTATATTTATTTTGGCTATATGAAATGACAAAGTTTACAAATAATCACAAATCACACATATTTTCTAACAAGATAACCTCTCATCTTAACATGACGTATGGAAAACTGATTAAATCTAGGTTGCAGACATGAAGGTTTGTTTGAATTGTTCAATACGATATGGAGATAAATGCTATCAACGCATAGTTTATATGATAACGGCTCGTGTAAAGGCATGCAATGTTTGTTTATGTTGTTTAGGTAACTAAAAGTATATGTTTTATGTAACATAATCACTTGTAATAAAAGGTCGTTGTTTCATTCAACATTTTGGGGTTCATTTCGACTTTTGCACACATCTAGCAGTATTGCGAAAACATTAGCTGTATGTATAATTTTATGTATAAAAAGGAAATTTGGACTGTTATTAGCTAACTGGAAACTAGATGATAAGGCAAAAACGTTAGTACATATATAATCAGAACTGTAGTTCATCGTCAGTTCATATTGCTTAATTAACCTTTCATTATAGTGTTGAATTCAGTTTGACCTGTAGTATCGTGTGTTTTTTTCTTAAAAGAGATCATTCTTTGACTGTGACGTACAAACCAGCTAAATCATTGCCCTATTTGTAAACATCGTTGGATAAAATAGATCATAAGAAATTTCTTGAATGATTTTTTTAGTCTCCAGTAGTCTGTGGAGGTTTCATGAATGTACTGTTTTATCAAGAGCTTTGACCGTAATCTTATTGCCTTATTTATTTATCATAAAAACAAAACACCTCTTTATGTTCGTATCTTTGTGTGTTTTAAAAGCAAATCTAATGATTGCAGTCCATATATAGATTCTAAATGTCAGACCTAAGTAGATAGTTCGTAGATGAAGGTTAGCGGCTGGTCTTCGTATCTGTAGAGATCGAGTGGTTTAACGCTGTTAATGTTAAAATTATTTACGGCTTTTAATAGGACGTTTTTCAAGCGATAAATTAATAACCTACAGTAGGGGACTTAGTGGGAAATATAATTTGTCAGTTTCATAATTCACTTAATTTTAATAGAAAAGACAAAATGTCCCAGGACACGATTTTGAGAAAGTAATTTGCAATTGTTGACTTTGATCAACTAAAAACATCATATGATTTACTCAACATAAGTGTCTTTGATCTTTGACAACCTAATCAACATATAAAGTTGACGGATATTTGTAAACTGTTCTATTCCTGCCAGCCCTATACGTTATTTACAATAAACCCAATATTGCCACCACAAAAAAGCGTGATTTCTATTGGAACTCAAAAACTTCCAGGTATTTGATGTAATCATCTGGAATGCAACGTCATGGCAAAATCAACATAATTCGTGCACGCACGACCTTTAAAAGCATGCATGCTGAGCTAGTTTGTTGTGAGCATGCGCGGTGTAGCACGATATATTTAAAATGATGATTATAACCATGGTATTGTGTATTGACGGACGTATTAGAATGTATATTAAAAGATATCCTGTCGTGATCCCATGAAATCAACGAGTATTTCTTAAAGTGATTGTTACTGACTTTCTAATCGGACAGACTGTCGGAGACACACTGTCGGAGACTGCACTTTTTATCTCGTACTCAAGCCGCCCTTATTGAACATTTATTGTTGGTTATCGTTGGTGTGAAACAAAAAATGATTTTCGCGTGGCTGCTTTGTCTTGGCCTAATGTGTTGTCGGCTTGTATCAGCCAGTAAGTTTTTTTCTTCATTTTCTCATTCGATACTCAATATTTTTTCATAATCAATATGCGTCGGCTGAATTCTAATCATCTGCTTGTATAAAATGATTTGTTCATTCAAGTCTTGCTATTCATTGCGAAATTCGACTTTGTGACGACGGCTACTCCCAAAAATTTACACGACGTTTTAAACCATTTTTTGTTTGAGCTGTGGAAGTTTCAGTCGAAGGGACTCCTCAAATTTTTGTTTTATCTTTTCGCACTGTTTTGTAAAGTATTAAAAAGCTTACGCTAATGTTTGCGTAATATTATTGATGTCTGATTTAAACAGTTGGATATTTGAACAATTGCTTATTTGAAACCTACTTGCTAAGCATTGTCATGTCTTGTCTTTATTCAGCATGCGTTGTCTATTTTATGAAGATATAAACAGCTTCATATGTATATTCATTAATCTGCGCGCGTGATTATCGTTGAGATTTCATCTTGCCGCTTAATTTGCATATACTGCGCGAATACGGCGCTCGCTTGAGTTGAATCTGTTTAGTTAATACACGGTGGCATGTTGACATTTTAATTGGTTGTTTGCCAAACGCTTCATATAAATACACTTGAACAAAACATTTTGGTTGGCAATTGGCTATACAATAAAACGAAATGTCTATTTTCGTACGTTTCATTTCCAGAGAAAAGGTATTCAAAATATTACAATTACTCTATCATCTGTATTGTTTGCGAAAACAATTTGATGAATGACACATAAAACTGGGTATAGATATCACAAATATATTACGGCTTACGTTTCTTGAAGTAAGAACTACGATTTAAAATTACGAAAAGTCTAGAATAAACCGTATTTGCGTATTTCGGATAGTTTGATGAATTTTTCAACTTTGATATGTAGATAAAAGACACTTAAGTGTTAACATCTATATCTGTCTACGTATTTTTAGCCTTATGATTATTAATAATTGTATTTACTTTACATTATGAAGATGAAAGTTTGTCCCATTATTGCTTGTGATTCCTATGTATTGATTGGTTTGAATTTTAGGTATTTCCCGGCGGGTCTGTTGGAATGTCATGCCTCTTATGATTATTTCCAACTACAATTAAAGCTTGCATGTTTCTTTTAAATAATGTACATTATAACACTAAAATGTATAGTGGGACAATAAAACTTTAGATCTTGCCGAAATAGATAGAATTTGAATTGCTGCCTGACAAATTGAATGGAGGAAATCATTAATTCGACGTATTCAATTTACATCGAAATTAAATTAAATTGGCTTACATCATTCTTCCTAGCTTGTTTTTTACCTTCAAAATAAATCAATTGGCGTTTGTGCATTATCATTTCTTAATAACGAATGGATATACAGAAATATACACTGCTTCTTGTTTCTGATTAGGCATTAAAACCAATCCCTATTTTAATGACATTGCATGACTAACTTGTTGCAAGAAGTACGACTCGGAAATCCTTTTATTATCCTCATTTTTTAAATTAGTGAATGTGACAATCAAATGCTTTATATAATAAGAACATGGTGGATCTGATAGCATTCTAACAAGTTTACTATGCGTTGTTGCTTGCGTTTAACAGAATTTTTGAATTTTACCATGTTTTTATAAAGATTTTATGTTTTTTATTCATTTGAAAAGTTGTTTATCAATTCTAGCTGTTTTATTTCTTATTTAATTTCATAATGCTAGGTAAGATGTTGGTTTTACTTTTTTTGATAATTTTCCACTGCGCAACAGATCCCATGAAATTCTTCATTGATCTTCTTATAATCACTGCTGTCAAATGCAGTTATGAGATTACAAAGAATTGTCGTGTGTATTAGTGTTTCAGAATTTGCCATTTTAAAGTTAGCTATAAGCTCTCATTCAAAAAAAAAGTTACTAGCTGTGCAATATTCAAAACAAATTTCATTTGTTTTCTTTTGATTGCATGGACTGACTGTGAAAAATTACCTCTTTTACACTTTTCAAATGTTGTGTTTTTTTTTATTAAGTTTAGGCTTCAAAACTACTGCAGAACAGTTTCCCGAAATCGTTTATGTATAATATCACGTTTTGAACCACGCAATATAAAAAGTAGTCGGATAAAAAAATGAAATGAATAAATTGCGCGCGTGCCGAGGCTTTCTAATATGCCGTTTGTCTGGTTGGAGGCTATGCTCTGTTCATGGCGAGAATTGATTCGGAAGGATGCTGGCTATAAATATGAACATTATTTACTATTAGAAAAATCTAGAAGTGAATTTTCGCAGATCATTTAACCTCAACACGCTTACGTTTGATGTTTATTTATAGCAAAATTGTAAAAGCAGGTGTTTAATTGTCACCTCATATGACATATTTACCATGAATTTAACTCTCATTTCTTGTTTTACAAAATTAACTGTGAAAAAAGAACATTGAAATTGTCATTGAGCGAGCGAGTGTACAATTCTTCAGGAAATTATCTGACGGAAATTTTGCTAGGTAAAATACAGAGGCTTCAAAACATGAACACATTTTAACAAGATCATTAGCATTAGTGTATAAATATTTTTATAAATAATTCATCACAAAAGAACTTGAGCAATGAGAACCTTTTGGAGTTAAGCACTTCCCGTGCATATTTTGATGAATTATGATGTAAAAAAATATTCATTAGTTGGAAGCAATTGGAAGTTGTGAAATCAATACTTATATAGAAAAGACACTTGACAGATAAAATGCTTAATATTTGCTTATCATGATAAAAAATTTCTTGCGAATGAAATGAATGCTCTCAAAAAATCAAAAACCAAAAATTTAATTATGTAATGTTTTGCTACCACATAAAATGAGTATTTGTGTGGATCTTTAATCATGTTTATATAATGTTTTTTTTTATATGCATTTCTCTTCAACATACCAAGGAAAAATATTTGCTTGCGTTCTGTAAACGAAGTTGAAAAAATGAAGAATATTATAATCGCATTTGTCAACACCGCATTAAACTCGAGTGATGAAAAACAGTAGACTGCCCGTGTATGATTTTGGAAATATTTAAAGCTTTACTATAATTCCCAAACTGAAAATTGGTGACACAATATGTGAATTTGTCGCATACCTGTAAAATGATGGCAGAATGTCTAGTCTGCAGCATAACCCGTAAGTTTGTGGCAATACATTAGGTCTTAGTTAGAGACAACCTGTAAGTTGCTTGCAAAACTTGTAAGATGGTTGCTCAACTTGTAAGATGGTGGTACAACTTGTGGTGTGGTTGCGTAACTTCGCAGATAGTTCTTTACCTTGTAACATAGTTGAACATTTGTAATATGGTAGCACAATTTGTGAGATTGTTGTTCTATTTCAAAGATGGTTGTTTGACTTGTAAGACAATTGCACAACTTGTGCAAGATAGTTGCTCAACTTGTAAAATGGTGGCACAGGTTTTAAGCTAACTTGTAAGATAGCTGACACAAAAGTTTTTTGTGTGGACTACTTTAGGGTAGTGAAATTAACATTCTCTTTTCATTTTTTTTTCTATTGATTCATTATTTTGACATGTTATGTACATGTTAAGTTTTGTACCGACGAATTCCTCTATAGAGAGGTCTTATACTAGTTACATTGTCACATTTGATAACATCAATTATTGTTTTAGTTTCTCAGGATATTTTAAAAATTGATGATGAAGTGTTTATTTTGTGAATTTGAAACTTCTCTCATCACAAACTAGGGTCATAGACTTCATTATACCTAGTAAGAACAATGATAATCTGAGCAACTGTACCCGCATAATATATAATACAATTAACGTAAATACATCATTAGTCTGTAAAAGGAAATCAGGAATAGGTGCGCCAAATAGCTTCGAGAAAATACATGGACCACACGCGCTGACAGAAAGGAAAGTAGTCAAAGTCAGTGACGTACATAGCTTGATAATTTGAAGGGAGAGGAGAAGGGTGATATGCGTATATATGCATGTTTTTCCGCATTAAGTTTCTTTGAAGGCTATTGTTTTTAGTGGATTATATGTGAAAAATTCATCAATCATATATAAATATTAACAGTTATCA
Source organism: Xenia sp. Carnegie-2017 (assembly GCF_021976095.1). NCBI lineage: Eukaryota > Metazoa > Cnidaria > Anthozoa > Malacalcyonacea > Xeniidae > Xenia > Xenia sp. Carnegie-2017. The sequence goes on along the minus strand of NW_025813436.1, from coordinate 7,765,090 downwards.
TACTAAGCTTTTCAGTTATCATACTAAGCTACGCTACTTCTCAAAATCAACATGTAATTCTTTGTGCTAGCTTGATTATTTTGTCAATTTATTATTAAATGGCATAATTTTTAACATTACAAAACAATCCTGTTTGTCAATTTTCATGGGCTTTAAGATGACGAAGTGCATGTCTTTTAAAATTTAAACAAACGTCAAATAAAACTGCCCAAAGTGATACACCATACTAATACAAAAGAAAAAACTCAGTCTTTAGAAAACATTTTATAAAATATTATTGCTTTGAATAGTATGCTTGATCATGTTGTTGCTGACTTCTACCGTGACTCTCATCAAATTATATTGTTTATGTCGCCACAAGAAAAATATCAAATTAATGAGCTATCAGCATGCAGTAAAATTCACTAAACTATTATTTTCTGTCTTCACACTTGTTGAATAGATTCGTGTGAGAATGAGTCGTTATCATATGACGTCTAGTATAGTATATATTAAATTTTTTGTCAAAATAGCCTGTTTTTCAGTGGTATACAGCCATGTGGAGCTCATCGTCACATACATGCATTATACCTTTTCTTGCATTACTTCAACATAGTTATGTTGTTCACTGAGATGTTATTCCTGGGTCAAGTGTTTTGAAAGTCACGTCTTTATTTTTAGACTGCATGAAGGGCTAAGTTTCCTGGAGACACAAGAAAATTATTTACATAACCTAATGCACAGTTGTCGGTATATTTGTTATTGTCTCGAACAATAATACTCAAAATGAATCAATGGAGTATTCTTTATCAATGTTCCATTCTCTCAAAAAATATTATGAATAAATTGGGGTTTTTCTTCATAGGAAAAGGAAGAATTTTCGCCATCGGCAACTTAATCGAATTGATTTTTCGTCGATTTGTTTATTATTCCATACACTGTCTTTGATTGTGCAGAAGAAGTTTTAAAAATCCTCGTCCTATTTGTTGTATAATATTTTGCTTTTTTTTTTGTTTCTGAAATCATTTTTCTTTTTTTTATATTTTCAGATCCGCAATGTCGGAAAGAAAATTTGGACATTTTCATTGCTCTCGATGGATCACAGAGTATCCATCCTCAAAATTTCAATAAACTTCGACAGTTTTTGTCGAATCTTGTTGGCGAATTCAAAATTGGCGAATTTCAGAGTCGCATCGGCTTAATGCAATTCAGTAACAAGTTTCGAACGGTCGTTGAATTTGATTTTGGCAAACATAAAACAACCAAAGGTATTCAAAATAATATAAAGCGACTTGTTCATCAGTATGGCGACCGAACATTCTTGGGACACGCTTTCCGCGTCGCAGACAAACATGTAAGTTCTTTGACTTGTATTTGCATGTTGCATTATACAAAATATTCCATCCATCTATATTATGGTAACGAAAAGATGGATGAGTAAAAAACGTGAAAATTTGTGAGAAAGGCATGTTCTTTTGGTCTGGATCACATTTGTTTTCTTATTTGACTGTGCAAGAATAAGGTCTGAAATATAATGTGTATTTGTAAGATGTTAAAATTATGTTTAACAATTATGAAGGTTAGGTCATACATAATTTTTATAGTATTTAAACAGGGGTAATTTTGGTTTTAAATATTTCCAGATATTTTCTGATAATTCAACTCATTCGGATCGTGAAGATTCAGAGAAAGTGTTATTGTTGATAACAGATGGTCAGCCTCACGATCCACAAGAAGCTATTGAGGAAGCAAACAAATTAAAAAACAAAGGAGTTCATCTCATTACGATTGGAGCAGGAACCAAAAAATGGATGTCCAAGTACAAATTGCTGTTCAATCGAATTGGCTCAAAACCAGCTCATAATCACATCGAAGATTTCAGATTTTTGAAGAAGATCACAAAGAAACTTGTAAAAGATATTTGTGGAAACAAAGAAAGACAACCTGCTCGTGAGTATTGATTTTTCATTTGAATAGGAAGATTTGATTCGTTTGTAATAAGAACTGATGTTGAACGAACTAAACTATAAATGCGATATGAATGTGATCAGACTTTGTGCTATAGCAAATGAGTGCAAGATTGAGCAGCAGAAAGCAGAGAGTGAGAAACAAAGAGTAGAGAGTGAGAAAAAGAGAGTAGAGAGTGAGAAACAGAGAGTAGAGAGTGAGAAACAGAGAGTAGAGAGTGAGAAACAAAGAGTAGAGAGGAAGAAACAGAGAGTAGAGAGGAAGAAACAGAGAGTAGAGTGGAAGAAACAGAGAGTAGAGAGTAGAAACAGTTTCATATCTTTGTATCAAATGATTACTCGATCACCGTACTAATATCTGTATTGCTATTTTAGCCGAACACAAATGTTTTCAAGAAAAGAAAGATATTTTGATTATGGTTGATGGATCGAAGTCTGTGGGTAGCAGAATGTTCTATAAAATCAGATTTTTTCTCCAAGATTTTCTATCGAGAGTAGACGTTGGACCGTCTCGTGTACACGTCGGCGTTATGCAGTTCAGCGATCGTCTTTTAACTAGCATTGAAGTTTCTTTGAATCAATTCTCGACCCTCCAAGATCTTGTAGCAACGATTGCAAAATTAAGATACCAGGGTGGCAAAGAGGCTGACCTGTATCATGCATTGCGAACAGCTCATACAGAGGTAACATGTTTTTATCTTATAGTTTTATTTACCAGAGGAAATTGGAACAAATGGACCATGTCTTATGGTCGCATGGCTTTATCTTGTCATTGCATTAAATCCTAGGTGTTTAAAACTGACCAAGGTGATCGTGTTTCGGCACCAGACACAATCATCATTTTTACTGATGGCAACTATATTAATGACGGCGTACAGGAAATCATCAGTAAATTTCAAAAGAAGAACATCCGTGTTGTGGCTGTGACTGTAGGGCACAAGAAAAAAATCAATCATGAGATGATTGAATCGCTTGTTATGGGCCCTAGTGATGTCTATGAGTTTGAAAAAATCGAATCGTCTGTTTTTGTTGATGATATAGCTCCAAGTACATGCAAAATGGCGACCTGTACATCAGGTATGTATGCGTTGAAACTAATATTTAAGAACTCGATGTGAAATATTTTTAGCTTTATACGGACCGTGTAAAAATAGATGAACGAACTATTTTATTCTGTATTGTTTCATCTGGTGTGTCATTTTATCATTGTGAAACTAATTTGCCGTAAAATTAATACACTAGTCTATTCTATATTGTATCATCGTGTAATAGCATAATTTTGGGAACACTTTGGCAGGATATTCCGGTCAATTGTGTTACAATCAAGCAAATCAGAGTTCATTAATTAAATTTCCAAAAATCGATTTAGCTGCACCGATATGCCATCCTGAAAACCAGGATGTTTTGTTCCTTGTCGATGGCTCCTCTAGGATCGGAAGAAATGAATTTATTGCTGGACAGCGGTTTATAAAACGCCTCGTCGAGAAGATGACAATAGGCAAAAATACGACGCACATTGGTATTATGCAGTTTGGTTCCGCTGGTCGTGTTGAGCATGCAACGCGGCTCGGATCGGACAATGTACGGAGTACAGTCAGTAATGATGTTTCTAAAATGGTTTATATGAACGAAAGATACGATTCTGATTTGGGTTATGCTCTATCGATAGCAAGCGATATGGTAATGATTAATAATTAATTTATATTGATGATACAATTTTAGACTTATCTAACCTAATATTAAAAGAGTTAAAGATATCCTTTCAGTCTGATTAATAAGAAAACCATTGTAGTTTAAATGGTTCATGTTGCTTGATTAGATTGATCTAATGATTTTTTTGTGATGAAGCTAACAAAAATAAGAACTTTTGATCTTATTTAATTTAAGATAGACTAAGGATTTTTCCACATTGTGCCATTTCTACATTCAAATGCTCTCTCTGTTTCAGCTTTTAAATCCCCAAAATGTGGATCGTAAAAGTGTTGCAAAGACCATTGTACTGATGACGGATGGTGACGTCACAAATTTCTACGAAGTAAATACCATTGCAGAGAAAATGCGCAAGAAAGACATTCGTATAATTACCATGTCCAATGGAGTGAATAGTAAATTTCAGACGTTTGTTTCATCTTTACGCATCCTTGCGTCCGGCTCTAAAAAGTACTATCGCGTTGACAATTCACAATTCAACGAAGTGTTGGCTGAATTAGAGAAGACTGTTTGCATTTCCGAGCCAGAAAGTAAGTAAAAATTTTAAGCAAAGTATTCTTCAACATAGTCAGGCCTTTTCCTGATTATTTAAAGCTAGCAGTTGTGTTATATGAAATACGCTTTCAGATGATATATTTGATGTAGGACTTATTACAATGTATTAGATTAATATTCTTTCTTAAGGTTGCTTGGATTGTCTGGGATAATAGGTGATTTTCAATGATCAAAGTTATAGAGATAATATATAGTATATCACAGCAATGTAACAACAATTAATAATAAAGCTCACTCTGATTACGTCATAACATAGATTATATTGAATTTCCATAAAAACCCATGAAAATTGTACCATGTGGCTGACTGTTCATGCTATTGGAATATTTTTAGTTCCCGAAACGTGTTTCTCCCAGAAGCGTCGTATTTTTTTTGCCCTTGACAGTTCAAGTGGACGAAACAAGAAAAAGTTCAAAGAACTTCGGGAGTTCTTAGAAAGTCTCATCAATAAACTTCAGGTTGGCTTTTCTGGTAGTCAAGTTGGTTTCCTGCAGTTCGACGACCTGTTGACGTCCGAGAATCGCGTTATTTTCAAGAAAGATGCCACTATGGATGAGATTTTGGAGCAAATTCGAACTATGCAGTATCGAAAAGCTAGTTTGAGCTATCTTGGAAATGCGCTAAAAATCATCAATAATAGGGTATTGTTTTGACACATATTTTGATATTGAACAAATGCACAAGTTACTTATTATGCTTTTCGTTGAAAAAGTTCATTTAGACTTTGAAATTTTGAAATCAAGAACTAATTGTCGAGTCTGCAGCTTCTTTCTGCTTATTTGAAAACTAGGTTTTCGCTCATGGTCGTGAACGTCACGGAGAAACAAAGGATGTTCTTATTATAATTACCCACAAAGAGATCAATGATGAACAATTAGCTTTTGACGAGGCTGAAAAACTTAAATCTAAAGGCGTTCAGATTATCTCCATTGCCAGTGGTAGACGTAGCAATGTTGAAAGAATAAAGAGTCAACTGAGAGTCATATCCACAGAGCCAACAAATACCCATGCCGCTGACTACTTTTCACTATGGACAGTTGTGGACGATGTGATCGTCAGCATCTGTGGCCTTGGACAGTGTACTTCATGTACGTATTGCATCTAGCTGTTATATGAAATGGTTTTCATTGTTGTGGAATTCCATTCTCTTTTTCTTTTCTTTTTTTTGAGATTGTTAATTTAGATATTTCACCAATTCAATATAAAAAAAAGTAATTTTAATTGTACATAACTTTACATAGTTATGGCCAGAACCTGTGCACCCAAAAAACAAGACATTGTATTCCTCATCGACAGCTCTCGGAGTATTGGTAAAAAAAATTATCGAAGATTACAGCGATTCTTGAATCGCCTTTCTTTGAGATTGGATCTTGCAGAGGATAGAACACATTTAGGTGTTCTTCAAGCTGGTGGTCGAGATGAATCTCGTTTCCAATTCAACCTTGGTGACTTTCCAGATCGTAGTGACATTCTTTACATGATCAACGATATGGAATACATCGACAGTTTATACACATATATGGGCGAAGGACTGACTGTTATACGAGAAAAAGTATGTGGTTTAATTATACATCCTGTGTTTCATGAGGATCATCCTCTTTAATTGGTTGCAACCTTCAAATTACTCAAGTTACCCTAGCAACAAAGCCCCTTCACACCTTTTAAGAGAAAAATCAACCAGCAACTATTTGTTTGATAGGTATTTAACCACGTTAGAACAGACAGACCTCATATTCCTAATACGCTGGTGATATTCGCGGACGGTGAATCACATGACGATGTCGTCATGCTTAAGGAGGCTGAACAACTAAAGTCGATGGGTGTGAAAATTCTTTCCGTTGGATACGGCACAAACATAAGTTTTAACAGTGTTGGGATGAGTAACCTTAAGAAAATGGCGTCAAGTGATGTCTTCAGCATAGACTTTGAACGAAATGACCTAATTTTAGAAGAGAAAATCGACCTTGTTGCTAAACATTTGGTTGAAGTTGATTGTCCTAGAGCTTATCCATGTAAGTGAATGACGATGGATTGGAATATAAAATGTTTTGCACTCTAAACTGTTTATTTCCAAATATGCATTGCCACAAAATATCCAGAAATTTATCTGGTTAGAAATAAACATAGTTTGATATATATGGATGAAATTTTGATCACTAAAGCAGAGACATTCAATTTTTCTTAATTAATTTACAACATGCAAAAGCAATAGAGTGGAAGTGTACATTTTACTGTTTTCTACCTTTGCAGCGCCTGTGAAATGTAATCAAGGAAAGGTCGATCTTTTTCTATTGGTTGACGGATCTCGGAGTATATCTTCGAAAAACTTCAAACTTGTAAAGAAATTTTTACGACGGTTGACGTCGGAGTTTGACGTTAGCGAGAAAGCTGCTCATGTTGGCCTACTACAATTTAGTGACGAGAAGTCGATGAGTTACGAGTTTGCTCTAAATGAGATGCACAACAACAAAGATGTGAGAAAAGCGATAAGACGAATGAAATATCGTGCTGGTGTAAAGACAAACACTGGAAATGCTCTCAGGGTAGTCGATCAATATGTAAGTTGCGTTTATTTCAATTTTGATGATAAGAATTGGGACTGTTCTAGGATGACAGAAAATGATGAATTGCTGTTCCTTATGTCAATAAATAGTTGTCAATCTATCCATCAAAAAATTTCAAAACCACAACATCTTCAAATATATCTTCTAATACAACCAGTATCTTTAATTTTTATAAATGGATATAAAATTAAAGATGCTGGTTATAAAAGTTAAAGATATTGGTTCTAAATTTTCATCGACAAAAATCTTTTGCTTTATAGAAAGCGCTCTTATAGTTTGAAAAACAACAATGCATGTTCTTTCCTTGTTTTATGTCAACGTGCATCATTTTTCTTAAAGATTTTCAATCATCGAAATGGCGATCGTCCAGATGCTGCAGACGTTTTGATTTTGTTCACAGACGGTCGTGCACACGACTTTAAACTTGCCAAAAAACATGCTGCCAGAATGAAGGAAAGAAATATAAAGATCATTACAATTGCCGCCGGGCACGAGGCAAAGAATCCCAAAGCAAAACTCGTAAAACAATTGGAAGAGATTGCCAGTGATCCCCTCAACGTGTACAAAGTTGATTTCTCTGAGCTTGGGGAAATTACTGACCGACTCATTCATGTTGACTGTGTCATCGTCCCTCAAAAAATCTGATCTTATTCATGGTATTCCATAAGACTTTGAACGACGTACCAAGTTTGTTCTAAAACCAACGTATGTTTGATGTACAATAGCTAACCTTTTTCCTTGTGCTTTAATTATCTACGAATTCTATTTTTCCTATATTTGTTTTGTTTCGTGTACTAAATCCTCCAAATGTCTTGCTTCCACGTTCCACGTTCGTACAACAGTTTTTACTGAACAGTAAAACATGATATTCTGTATGGCCAGTTATTTGTCTTACATGAGCACATTGAAACTCGCGTGAGCACACATTGAGAGCACTTTATGTGAACTGAAGAGCCTTAATAAGCAATTCTATGCATGGCTCCTCTGGTTGACAGCTGTGTTATCTTTGTATGTCAGCACTACAAGAATAGTTTAATTGTTATTGAAAACAAAGTCAAAATCTTTGCCAGAAATTACAGAAAGAGATTACGTTTTTAAATTTTTAAGTTCGCTTGAAAGAAATTAAAAGCGGCCAAACTATTTTCTAAAGCATTTGGGATTTCGCCGACGAATTAAGGCATTTGAGAATGGCGTGAAACAGATTTCATTATTCTCATGCGCACGTTTTTATTTTCAATCTTTAATAATTAAACTTGCCTTATACAAAATACCATTTTTACGTGGAGCGGTTGTTTTTAATACTGCGTATCTTTTGTGGCAACAATGGGAAACAGGTGTGCTTTTGCTTTCCTTAAAGAACTGTTGTAGTTTATTGAGTCACTTTTGTATTCTTTCTATACCATATAATGCTTATATATTTTTGTTAAACATCTATTCTTATAATGAGTACATAGAATATTATGTCTGCAACAAATAAACCAGTAGATAGTCACAGGCATACATTTGTGTTGCAAGCATTTCCTGATTTGAAACCTAAAATTCAATACATGTAAAAGAAATGCTTTAATAAACACAAATCAAATAACATTGTATTTAAGAGTATTAAATTGAAATTATCTAAAGTTTGTGTTTATGAATTTTCCATTATTTTCTTTGAAAATTACATACAATAAACACTAACTTTATCCTACTTCTCTGTTTACTCAACTTGTGAATCGATCCGTTCGACACTGCTAGCTGCTAATTTACATATTATGCGCCAAACTGTCCACGTGACTAATTCCACCAAATTCAAAAACAAATATGGCGAATGGTGACCAAACTTCACTAAGTAAGTTCTCTGCAGTTTTAGCAAAGCTTATTTCAATCGTTTTCTGCTGTAAAGCAAAGCAAACAAATTTGAATATAAAAATGAAGAACAAAATGGTGGTAAGTGCTAAAGTAAAAGTCATATATGGTCATTTCAATCCATTTTATCGCGATGTTAAGTTTCTTTAATTTCTCATGTTTGCTAAATTTCTCAACTATCCAGTGGAAAGCGCCTTCTCGGTTTCGTGGCAACACATTATAGTTTAAAAAAAAACAGCCCTGGGGAGTTTTCACTTTCTTCCCATTTCAGCTTTGAAGCAATAAATTTTGATATATATAATTAACCCACACATAAACTTAACACACTCTCTAAACATGATTTTTATTTAAAATGAACTTGATCTTCTTATTTAGATGGACGTTTTCGTACGCTTAAGAATACATTCGTTCTAGAAATGACAATAATAACTGATATCGTTAAAATTCTCACCTGTCTTTTCACACTTTCCGTGTTTGTTTGCCGGCATTTGAAAACAAATGATTTTATAATGTTTCTCTGTCTTCATGGATATCATGTTTTTTGCCCACTTGAGAAAATATGTGAGTTTTTTTACATGATAAAGTGGGGATTATATGAGGAATTAAAGTGTAAAAAATAAGTGGTTGCGTTGACTTGACATTAAGATGATAATATGGCTTATATATTCCATTATAGTAAATCTAATCTCACTTTCATAATTCCATGCAAATATGGCAAGAGAGTCTTCAATAATCTATGACAGGATTTAGCTAGAAATAAACGCCCATATATAATCATTGACGTATATCCTTTTCTTATTTTTATGATTTTCTATTTATGAACATAAACATCGAGACAGTCGCAATAAGGGTCGGTGCTCTTTCGTTCCTACAACCTCAAAAAAAATCAATCAACTCGTGAAGAATAATTAAACACTGCGTCGTTTTGTCTAAAAGAATGCAGTTACTGTGCTAGTATAGTTGATCATTTAAATAACCACATTTTCTGACTTTCAAATCATGTTGATATTTCATCGGAAATTTTTTCAAAGCAATATCCAATGCAATATTCTCAAGTGTTGAAAGAAACAAATGGTGTGTGCAGACAGAAAAAAATCCCGACTCGAAAGTCTTTTTGAACTCAGTTGCAAACGTGTTGTAACAAAGTCTTCGGCATTGGAGTCTTCTTCCTTTGATGAACAGCGAACATGAAAATTACAAATGCAATAAAAATGCGTCGTTATAGCTACTATCCAAAACTTTTCGTGCCCTTACGATAACATTTGTGCTTGTATCGTTGTTTCATTTCATAACGATGTAACTTCACTTATAAGTTTCACGAACCCTGCTCACTATGTTTAAAATAGCTATCTTGTAATTGTGTTTTTTTAGGTGATCAAGAGAAAAGGATTAAAGGCTAACACCGAAACGGATAGTTTCGTCCAGGAAATTGTTTCATTCTTGCAGCGTTGAAAACAAACAAACCGAAAGGTATCAACAAAAATCTGTAAAACAGGCAAAATACATAAAAGCAAATCGAGGTTTCAAAACTTGTCATATCTGTCATGCATTCTTTCTTTTTAGTATATTTGAATGAATGTAATGTCATCGTCTTTCCTATCCTACCCCGGAACTGGTTTATTTTCGTCCATCTTGCTTATCGTATGAAACAGGTGTGTTCTGCTCGTAACTTTATGGCTCGTAGACATGAGAATAATGACGCCTAAAGTCTATACATGTATGATAATCATTTTTATCAAGCGTTCTATTTGAATGAGTAAAAGCTATTTTAACGCGAATAGACATCTGTTATGCGATGACACGATTATATAAACGACATTGTCGGCATCGTGTGTTTTGCAGACATCATTAGAAAGATAATTTCAGACATCAGTAGTCCATAAGATATACAAACATATTCATTGTTGCTTAATTTCTTCGTTTTCACTTGCCAGGAAATATTTTACCGTTCTTTATTTTTACCATTAAATATTCAAGTTTACTTAATATAATTTTCATTTGAGTTTTTGACAGTAACATCCTACTTATATAATCTTCATTCTGTGATATGATCAGACACTTGTTTGGCTAAAAGAGATAAAATTAATGAACGGAAACATATGTTGACATTTTTGTTTTCATCACTTGGTTACAGACCTAGGTACTTGTCATCGTGATACATATCTTTTTCATGAAAAAATTTACAAAAATTCTTCTAAACACAAAATCCTTTTGCAATCAATTATGCTCCATCGCAGAATGTTCCTTTCTTTTGCAGTATTTTATTGATTATTTTGTAAAGTTTTCTTTTGAGAATTGTTGCAAAAAGACATTTCGTTTAGTTAGATTTCATTGATGAAAAATATCATGTCAGATTAAACGAAACAACAACTAAAAATTAATATAATTACGTGCGAACAAAACACAAATAGAACACTTCTTTATTTATTTTCTCGGCAATCTTTAGTTTTTACCTGAAACTTCGTTGAGGTGCATGTTGTACAAGAAAGAGTAGAGACAACTACAGGATTGTGTGTTTGCATTTCTTTTTTGACCCCAAATAACTTATAATTGAAGAAAAATCAATTCATATAACAATAGGTTACTATATTTTTATAATATGTATAATGTCGTATAATATGTGTAGAATACAACACAGACTATGAAATGAATGTTGAAACGCAATGCCAAAATAAACGTATTTCGATGTAAAATACATCCAAGTAAATTTATTTTTGATGAAAAGGATTTACAAAAGTGTTTAGATACAGTTTAAACTTTAACTGTTTACAAAATACTAAGGTATCGCCACTACGCATGCGTATGTGCTATAATAGATATAAAAACGGGATACGTGCAAAATTTTAACGATACATAAGAAAATCATTATAACCGGCAATAAGACGACTTTGGCCTCCGGTAAATTGGCATAAACAAAAAAAAATTGTTATTCACAATGACCCGGCTTTTGGTTTAAGAGCGTAAACAGTGTCGTAATTTGTTCGCATAAATGACCTTTTTAATGCAGTAGAAATTGCCCACACTCATTAATATTACGTAGAACAAAAATATCTTTCGTAAATAGTTAATTGTGCTGTATCACATGGAGAATATTTAAATTAGAAATGAATTTTTATTATTAAGAACAATTTAAGCTTTACATGATTTCTCTAAATGTCCTATTCTATTTCTTAATGTTACTGAGTCTTGGAAGTTACATTGGTAAATCAAAAGTAGCTAAATGCTTTATTCCTTTCAAATAGTTCATGCATTTTGTTTCATATTATAGTTTTTTGAGTTGTTTTTGAAAGTCTTTGGAATCATTATAAGAAGGTATGAGTCTTATTCATTGTGATTACCAGTTTTTATGTCTTTTATTGATTATTTATTTTACTGAAAGATCAATGCAAATTTGTTCGAATTGAAATTGGTAAATTTTAGGTTCAATGTATAAAAAAATATGCAACTAGTCTGCCACTTGAAATTTCTGGTAAACTGATACCATACAAAATAATTTACACGTACAATTTATCAACAACATGCAATTTCTGATAATTTAATAAGAACAACAATTTTAATCCATCGTAAGATTCTTTAACGCATGCTCCACAAATCTCAGCGATGTATACACGACGCAAATTTTGGCGTGATTTTTTCTACCTGTCATCGTCTTCGTAATAAGCCAATCGTAATCCTATTAAGATATCACGTTTCTTTATAATTCAAAGTGACGTGTATAAGTTGAGGTTATGAGGAGATTACAGTTTATTATTATGCTGCTGCTGGAAGCCATAGGTCTTCAGTCAAACTGAGGAATATTTGCGTAACATTTACACGGCAAAACAAAGAAGATAATGAAGGTTTTTATTCGCACTGTTTTGCTACTCGTTTTTGTTAGCGCAGTCATCTCTCGTAGAAAAAGTAAGCTGAAGTTTCATTTTTCTATTGTTCATAAATAGTGTTTTTGAAGATCATATGAAACCAGTATCTTTGATATAGGATTATTGTAGATTACTTTTTACCTCTATTCCTTATTTAAGAGAAATGAACCATTATAAAAATGGCACATTTATTCACATGTATCCACGACATGCTCAGTTTGATCCAACCGTATGCTTACAGTTTACCTGTTGTTTGTGAATATTATTTGATTTGTATTGCTGCATGTTTGGTACATTTAGTAGCCATCGTTTTAATGCATTGATATTTTCATAATGACTTCTCTTGGATGGAAACGCGTATCGATGCATGACTCGTGTTCACTAGAAATTTCAATAGACTTAAAAGAGACACAAAAGTGACTTCGCGTGAAAGTATTCGCAAGCAATGTTGCAGAAAGTTTTGTTTCAAAATACACAATAATGACCGCATGTTAACTTTTAGCAGGAGGGTGATATCCACTAATGCAAAGCAGCTGTGCATACATCGATTTTGTATGAATGAATGACTGTTCTTCACTGCCCATAGTTTCACTGTTCTTCACTGCCCATAGATTATAGCCCCTAACTGGACCATTTTTATTTCATTTCCTGTAATTTCAATTTAAGTTGTTCAAGGTGTTGTATGAATAGACAACAGGATATGTTATCACTCATATTTTACTGTCCTTACGGCAAGATAAATCTTTTATGTGCTATGGATTTTTTCTGAGCATATTGAACTCTCATTCATAAGTATCTCGAAACACCATACTTCAGTCTGCATTGTTACCTTGCCAACTAACTCTATCTACTAATGGTACTCTTAATCAAGAAATTTTTTAATATAATGTATAAAACACTCCCATCATACATCCAGTGAATGTAAAAGCTATATCCGTTTTTAAAATGGCATGTTGTCTTTGCCATGTCATGGTGCGTTCAATTACCGTATTTTATATTCGTTTCAATGCAAAATTGCGTGTATTTTGCGTATATTTAGCGAATAGTGACTGACTAATTTACCTTATTTAAACGTTACAGAGTAACAGGTTAAAAAATAGTTATAATTTTCAAGAAATTTAACTGATTTTTATCAAATTGTTTAGGTATGACATCTTTCATTTTAAAACGTTATCACTTTACGGCAACATTAGATTTTCATCTTTTATCAAAGCTATAGCTATGGCTTTTCTCGAAGATTTCGTTTTGATAATGTTGTGCATGCCTGCCTTAGTTTGTTTTCATTTGCTATGGTGATTTAAATTTTTATTTGATTGTTGCGATAAGAGGAAGAACATGTGGTTTTCCTTACGAACTCGTCATGTTGATCTAAACATTATCTTTTCTCATCTTGTATATTTAAGCACTTATACTACCCTCAATTACTGACTCGTTGATAATGTGTTAGCATACGCATGCTAAATATTTCAATTTAGTCAGCAGGTAATCTACACCATACGAACGCACACCATAACGCACTCGAACATTTTCTGCATTTCCCATCATAAAAAGACAGATGTAGTGAATGGATGTTTGTATGTTTCAATGTTTGAAGCTACAAGTTACTTTAAACGTATGCCTATTTGTTCGTATTTTGACAGTACATTCCTTAATCGCAGACTGTGAAATTTTTCACGTCAAATGCTTATTTGAAGTGATTACCATCGGAAAAGAGGTCATAGGTTTATATCGTCGTTTGATTTTTTTTTCACTTATTATTTCATCGGCACTTCGTCTTTTGTTTGCCGAACGTTTCAATTATTTTACAGTGGAAAAATAAATAGTACCGAGTCTGTAATATGTATAAGAAATTGGAGATATTTGTCATCAAATATCGTGGTTAAACTATGTTTATGACGCATCAAAGACTTCAGTACTTTTGTTAATTTATTGTTGTTAATCCAATCGTTTAACTGTGTGTGCCGTGAAACGCCTTAAGCAATGAACAAGGTTTACATCCATGTGCAAAGTGCCGCAGTGATCGCAGTAAACATGTCTTCACAGCATCTTTTGGCTTTTCGGAATCCGCGGCATGTACGTAAAAAATGCAAATTAGGTTGTTGGCTAGTCACGTGATACCTTCTTTATTTGTGTTGATCGTGGATTTCGATTAAATCCCCATTTATTGGCATATTTTTTTACGTGCAGGGAAACCGCAATATCTAAACTTTCTCGCTGACACGGGATGTATTTTTTAAACATCAGAACTATGTAAAGCGCTTATTTAGTTTATTCTTCCTATTCTAAAGTTAATAAACGATCAAGGGTTTACGAAATAACTATTTGAAGCTCAAATAACAATACATTATTGTGTATGGTTTAAATATGGATGAACGTAGAGATGAGAGCAAATAGTCTAGCAATCAGTCCATGTAAGCGATGCATTATGACTAAAAATCCATTCATATTACAATAGGTTACTATATTTTTATAATATTTATAATGTCGTATAATATGTGTAGAATATAACACAGACTATGAAATGAATGTTGAAACGCAATGACAAAATAAACGTATTTCGATGTAAAATACATCCAAGTAAATTTATTTTTGATGAAGAAGATTTACAAAAGGGTTTAGATACATTTTAAACTTTAACTGTTTACAAAATACTAAGGTATCGCCATGACGCATGCGTATGTGCTATAATAGATTTAAAAATGTGTTTCGATGATGCATTTTATCTGTTTCGCATTGTCATCAAAACTTTCGTACCACCATAGATGTCTTCATAATATCCGGAAAAGGTTTTTTGGTTAATCGGTCCGCCTGCGGTTTTATCTTTTCGTTCATCTGTTTATGGGTGGTACAGATCATGTCTTTATATTATTGTTATAAAGTCCTCGACCATATTTGTTCATAGTGTTTATTATTTCTCAATTATCTTTCGAAACAAAAACAAACCGGGCAACTAAATTTAAAAATTGTTGATGTAGAAATAACGATATAATTGTTACTGATGTAAGTTTGTTGATGATAAATTTTCTATACTAAATTCTAATGATGTTGTAAATGATCAATATTTGAATTCTAATACAGACTATTCCAGCGTCAATATTTATTCTAGCATCATAAGTAAAGGAAATTAATGTGCATACCATTCATTATCTTCAGTTTGTAACCATAAGTAGCTAAAGATTATTTTTTATTTGAGAGGTTAATTACTAAATGACATATTTATTCTTTTTATCTTAAAACTACATTTTCCTAATGATGGGCGTTTTAAATATCGCCAATTAAACAGATCAAGCAAAGCAGCCCCGCAGTCTTATTCCAGAAAAAAAAATTCTCCTTTTTTTCAAATGGGTTTTATACCGTCATGGAGGTTGACCTCAAGAAGCGTGATTAACAGAACCATCTTTTTAATGCAATCGACTGCCATTTTTTAACTTTTTAATGATTTTTTAAAAATTATTTCATAGTTATTCTTCCTAAACGACTATAGACGAGATTCTAGTCTTGCGTTGTCTTTTAAACAATGATCACATGGCTCACTAAAGCCACTTTACATGCACATGGCTCACTAAAGCCACTTTACATGCACATGGCTCACTAGAGCCACTTTACATAAACCCAATAGACGGCTAGTTGGCACATAAGCAAAAAGTTTGCGTCTTTTTCACGATGCTTTGTTTTTACGTTGTTACAGCTATTTTTAGCTATTGAGCCGGATAGATAAGAATGTATACATTATACGTAACAGATGGATGGAGAATTTTTATGTGGGTCAATCACCGACCTGTTGAAAGGAACACTGTCTGAATAACATTGTACAGCCCAAATTAATCCTTTCTACCGCTTATATGTCATTATATTTATCAGATGTATTGGTTTATAAATTACATTTGATTCTGGTTACTTAACGCAAAATTTATCATTGATAGATTGACTATTTAATTGGTTTTTTTCCCATGCATCGATAAATGCAAAATTATGAAACTTTCCAAATGTTGTTATATTTTTTTCCAAGTCAGACTTACTGCAGTTTCGTTGGTCAAAGTTATTTCCAGCAATGGTTAGAGGTTAATGCAGATATAATTTAAATTTGTCTTTCTTTATCTCATTGTGACGAACAACTTAAGCAGTATCGTCTTTCCAAAAATTGCGTAATTAATTAAGGTCTGGATGTGTGAATTTTAAGTTGTGTGTGATTGATAGATAAGCTGAACCCCTCCCCCCCAATCAATAGAAATCACAAACACAAAATTTATTTATTTGATACTTTTACAGATGTAACTCGGAGTATGTCTTGTCATGTCAAAAGAAATTTATTAGGTTGCCAAAATTTCAAAGTTTTCCAATGACGTCATGTTTTCATTTCAGGTGTAACCAGCACAAATAATTGTGCGTCACGTGAGATGGATCTGGCTATCGTCATAGATGGTACCATCACCATGGGTTACGAACCTTTTGAAATACAGCGAGATTTCATTAGTAGCATCTTGTCCAGGATGGATTTTGGACCGCGTGCTACGCAGGTGGCGATAATTCAAATCGGTGACAAGCGGAATACTAAGGTTGAAGTGGAGATGGGCACGCATGGCTCGCGGTCTCAAGTTCTTGCTAAAATCGCCACGATTTACAATCATCAAAGTCGACGATCACTCACTGGGTTGGCTTTGTACTTGGCTGAGCAACAGGTATGATATTATATATACATGTACATCTCTCATATATGAGCAACAGGTATGATATTATATATACATGTACATCTCTCATATATGAGCAACAGGTATGATATTATATATACATGTACATCTCTCATATATGAGCAACAGGTATGATATTATATATCTCTCACATATGAGCAACAGGTATGATATTATATATACATGTACATCTCTCATATAGAAATTCAAATTTCTTTGGGAAGAGAACTCTCTTCAATCGATATCCATTTAACTCGTGTTTATTCCTTAGTGCCACGGTTCACTATAGCTCTCACTTTGTTGAAAAAATAAACATGCATTATATAATGTTATTTACAGTTATTTGGTGGTGATGGGGGTGGGATGGCGCGTCCCGGTGTCAACAAAGTCCTGTTGCTTATTACCGACGGCAAAGCAGTGGACGAAGCCAAAGCGTATCAGGTCATAAAACGTTTGAAGGATGAAAACGTACGAATTATAACAATAGCGGTTGGATCGTCTTTTGACTATATTAAACGATTCAGATACTTTGTAAGATCACTTGCAAGCGGATTCAAGCAAGCGTTCAAAGTGGAGAAAGACAATTTGAGCACAATTATAGACAACGTTGCATTTCAACTTTGTAATGTTGAAAAAATACCTGTACCTCCCTTGAATAAAGCTGAATGTAAGTTTATGATTTGTGAAAGCGTTATTGTTCCAGGGACTGAATAGTTTATTTATATACGGAGAATATCAATCACTGAATTTGGTTTTAATTGGCGGGGGGGGGGAGGGAGACAAAATTCAAAATGTTTACAATATTATTTGGGGGTAATCTTGCCGCCCCCCGTTCCTTTACCCTGGCTTTCTTATACTTATATTTTAAAACACTTTCTTTTCGACTATCTTCAGTGAAACAAAAGTGTTTTCAAGAAAAGAAAGATATTTTTGTTGCTCTGGACGGATCAAAGGCTGTTAGCAAGAGCATCTTTGACAAGGCGTTGGATTTTGTCGCAAAAGTGTGTGCGCAATTGGACATTAGTGAATCACTCGTTCACGTTGGCATGCTTCAGTATAGTGACGAAATAAACACAAGGATGGAGTTTGGTCTTAATCAATATACAACATATTATCATGTGAATCAATCGTTGCAGAACGTATTTCAATCTCAAGGCGACACTGCTGATTTGAAAAATGCTTTTAGCATTATCGACAAACAGGTGAAAGAACAATTAAATTTGTATTGATATTTTGTTTTTGAAGGAAAAAAGAATTATAAAAGTGGAGATTATAGATTTCAATAAGAAAAGGCAGACTGTCAATGAAAATTGGAAGCATATATTCGTACAAACTATTAATTTATTAAGTGATGAGTTATGAGGAATGAAACTCTGCAGTTTCAAACAAAGGTTAATTTTCGGTAATCATTGGAGTATTCGTGAGATAAAATAGGATAATGTTTTTGGATTTCTGTATACAACTTTACGTCTCTGATAGGTTTTCAACGGTAACAACGGTGATCGTATGAGCGCTGAGGATTACTTATTGCTGTTTTTGAACGGCGGCTTGAATCAGAATGATACTATCCTAAAAGAAGTTAAAAAATTGAAGAGAAAAGGTGTTCACGTGATCATCATTGGGTTGACACGTGAAAACGACGACATTGCAGAATTTTATGAAAAAGTTGCTTTGTATCCAAGCGATGTGAACTTTATCGACACTGTAGTATTGAAACATGTTGTTGCTGATCTGACTGCAATAAGTTGTCGTAAAGTGAACTGTGAAAGTAAAAGGAAACCTGAGATCAAGAATGAAGGTATCTGGAAACATCTTTTTACAACACTGTGTGTTTGTAATATGTACTAGATAATATGAGAATGTTTTTACTTTAGTCCCATACAGTCATTGTTTTCATCTTCACTGATTTGATATCGTTGATAAACTTAAGTTAAACATAAACAATTTATTGGAACCGTAGTAGTCCTCATCGTATAATGTTTTCTCAAAAGCAACGCAGTTGAATAGGGATGAATAAAGTCAAAGTTTTCTTGTCCTAATTAAGTTCAATTTCAATGGTTTTGTACTTTTACAGATAATGAAGATGACGAATCAGTGTGTAAACAAAATTCCCAGGATGTCCTGTTTATGATAGACACTACAAAAGAAATGAGTAAATATTTCAGGAAAACATTAAGATTTTTTTCCAAAATCGTGAAACGACTTGATATCGCTGCAACCCGTACGGAAATTGGTTTAATGGCGTTTGGTGAACGGAGAAATGATATAAAAATACCGATGGGCTCACTCAAGTTTGAACAAGATATAGACTATAAAATATCAAGTACATCACAAAGTGAACGTTGGCGATATTTTGTTGACATAGCCAGTGCTTTGAAAAAAGTTAACAAACAGGTAAAAAAATCCTCATAATTTAAAAGTATTTTGCTGAGAGCATGATTTGCTATTGAAGATGGTGCTAAGTTGAATGAATATTATTCCATTTCATTGTTTCATATCGTTTTGAATGACATACATTTACTAGTTATTTTTCTCATTGTTTTGACATACATTTTCAGAAGTTGTTTTTGTCATTTTTTCACAAATATCCATTTGACAAACTTTTTAGAGAGTTGGTCATTTTACAACCGTATTTTAAATGCAACCGGTGATAGCGCATTATGTAAAAAATCAACAACAAAATAATGTATCATCGTGAATTCATTCTATTCTCATCAGATCTTCAATACGCCAACTGGCGGTCATCGTACGTACGCAACAGATCTAATAGTGATAGCAACACGAGGTAAGGTAAAGTATTCCACCAGAAAGAAGATAAAAGAACAAGTAAAGTTACTTCACGATAAAGGTGTCCGTGTTGTAACAATAAATGTTGCCTACAAGAACACAATGGACGTTCATTATCTCAACGTATTGCACAATATTGCTTCCTCTGCAAAGGATGTTTATCCGATGGACTTTCGTCGTGTCAGTATGATCTCACAGTCTCTGAAACATATTAAATGCAAAAATGAAAAGAAAATCGGTTAGTATTATATGAACGTGTGGTTCTGGGTTGCATTTGAAATGTCGTTTTGGAGAAATCAATGTTTCAACATTTATGTTGGATTGCTCATGAGCTTTCGGTACCACCTATAAAAATACTTTGAATCTCTTTTTTTTTAGTTCCTGAGCAATGTTTTCTCAAAGCTCGTAGGGTGTACTTCATGTTAGATTCCTCACTTGGTCTGTCAAGAAGAGAACTGCCATTTGTTGTGGGTTTTATCGAGGACATTGTCAGACAATTCTATAGAAATCCAGACAATATTGAGATTGGTCTGCTGCTTTACAGCGATAGCAACATGAAGTACGTTCTTCATCTCAAGAAATGGTCACTTCGGTACGTCCTGTTCAAGCTGCGATATTTAAAGTACCAATATCGCCAGGGAACAAGAAACTATTTGGGTTATGCGTTAAAGAGAGTTGTAAAGGTATTATTATTAATGAACTTGTTACTGGATAATCTAATTCGCGTTTTTAAAATTTGAATGTCAAATCTCACGACCAAAAAATGTTCGAACAACAGTTAAATGCTATGAAACATATTGTACTTTTATTGTTCAGCGAGAGGTAGACTCTTTCTCCTAGAACAGCTAGAGGCGTATCAAAGGGCCAAGTTGCTCAAAATGACTCTATTTAAGAAAGGTGGTTTAAAAGTCGTTTTTTCAATGAGTAAGTTATCTTAGCGCAAACTGCAAAACACACGAATATGATTAAGCAACATTACAATGAGTCAGTTATGCAAACTGGTTGTTTAATCCTTGCAGGAGGCAGACCTTATTCACTGCAAGTTAGGAGGATATTCGAACAATATTCCTAGTGTATTGTTTTTACACCTGTAGAAAATGAACCAACAGCCGCTTGATGTTAGAGAACGTGTGATCGTTTTAATCACACATAGTCAGCCTGCCGATCAGGAAAAAGCGTTCAAAATGAGTGAAAGACTTCGCGACAATAATATTCAACTTGTTACGGTCGTCATGTACACAAAGAAGAGATTGGCTAGTCTCAATCCATACTACAGAGCTTTGGCTGCATCAAGAGCAAGTGCTCATAGCGTTGATATCTACTCTCTTGTTACTCCAAGCATGGACGTCGTTCTTGATATCTGCGAGTTTAATTCGTGTCCTAAAGGTAAAATTTTTGACAGACTTTTCTCAATACACATATTTCACTATAAATTTTTCATGGAATGTGGATAGTTACCATTTGTTACGTCTTTGTTGTCGATATTCAAATCAATTAAGTAATTTATATTAGTATCTTGATTGGTTACTAAGTTGGTTGCTTCGATTGATCCGGCATTTTTATTGGTGTTCATTCTTTTGATCTTGACGATGAGTCATCACTCTTAGCCAACTAGAAATTCTTTTCTATTACAAAATTTTAAGAAAAACAAAGAAAAGTTTTTTTTATTTACTAAAACAGACACAACGAAAGATTGCACACCAGAAAAACAAGATGTCTTTATGCTCATCGATGGTTCAAGAAGTATAGGCCGTACTACTTTTCCTAAATTAAGGCAATTTGTA
Source organism: Xenia sp. Carnegie-2017 (assembly GCF_021976095.1). Taxonomy (NCBI): domain Eukaryota; kingdom Metazoa; phylum Cnidaria; class Anthozoa; order Malacalcyonacea; family Xeniidae; genus Xenia; species Xenia sp. Carnegie-2017. The sequence continues at coordinate 7,743,348 of NW_025813436.1, read as the reverse complement.
CGCAAACTTGTGAACAAGTTGGACATATCCAGTGAGCGAACACGTGTGGGGATATTACAGGCTAGTGATCGCGTAAATACTCAATACGAGATGAAACTGGGCGAATATACGGATGCTAATGCAATCAAAGGTGTGATCAGTGAAATGGGATATCACGAAGGATCAACATCTTATATTGGTAGAGGATTAGAAATGGCTATGCTTGATAATGTAGGTCATTATTTTGCTTTCATTATGACAAATTTCTCCTTTGATTAGTCTACCAACAGTTATCTTAAAATGTTCATTGGCAAATTTTGTACGACATATGTTTATGTGAAAAATTCTGTGACCAGTTCCTGTCTGTTGTAACATCCTACACATTTTTTGTAATGGTTTTTCATGTTCACTATATACAGACCTGTAACATTTAGCTAATACCTACCTTCTGAACATAAGCATTTGGAATAAAAATTTTTGCCAAAGTAGCCAGTACAGGCGACCAAATATAATTTGTTGCTTAAAAATTTCTCATCTACATTCTACAAGGACTTTATTTATTTTTTTCATTCTGATCCCTTGAGAGGTTATCCTAAGTTTGAATCTCAATTCTTTGTTCTTTTCCTCGTCCAGCTTTTCAACTTTACCGGCAGCAATTCACCACAAAGTATTAACGGCAACATTGACAGAGCAGACGCCGAAAATATTTTAATGATTTACTCCGACGGCCTGTTCCACGACGAGAGATTGGCCATGAGAAATATCGAGGCTCTCAAGAAACATGGCGTTCGTATTGTTGTGCTAGGACTGGGACCCCAATCACGAAAGCGCCAGGCTAAGAATTTCCTCGAAAGGGCCGCCTCGAGTCGATCTGATGTGTATCTTGTAAATTTAAACAAAGCCAGTTTGGAGGTCGAAGAAGAATTAAATGAAGTTGCACAACATGTAACTACGTTGAATTGTGTCAATATTTACAAACGTGAGAGTCTTATGAAACTATTTTTGATTTTAAAATGAATTAAGCTCAAGATTGATATCACCATTCTGAAAGTGTTTACAAAACGAAATTTTCTCACGCAGAGTACATTTAATTATATTTGAAGAAGACGTGCTAGATTAGGTTGATTAGCATCATCTGCTGACATATTTCGTGTTTTTTTTTGCAGAGCCAGTGCAGTGTTCGCCAGAATCTCTAGATTTGTTTGTCCTCATTGACGGATCCAGGAGTGTCGGTTATGAAAATTTTGGTAAAGTAAAGAAGTTCTTAAAAAAATTATCTAAGGAATTTCTCATCGGTAAAAACAATGCGCGTTTTGGTGTGATGCAATATGGGCACAAATCTAACCCAAGACAAGGTGTTACACGAATAGAATTTAACCTCACGCGATATAAAAGCAATAAAGAAGTCTCTAATGCAATTAAAAAGATGAAGTTTCTCGATTCTGCCTATACGCACACTGGTAACGCTTTGTCAATCATCAACAAAAAGGTTTGTATTTTTTGCTTTTTTAAGGAAGCAACATTATAATTTATCCATTTGCTTTCTATTCTATGCTGTTTTTCACACATAAGCGTGAAATATATATAGGTTATGTTTCGACATCAGATCGCACCTGATGAAGACACTAGACTGGACTATATATAAGAACTCACGTTTCGACATCAGATCACTCCTGATGAGGATACTAGATTGGAGTATTTACATCACATCACTGTCACTTCTTGATGAAGACTTAAGTAGAAAAAAATTATGCATCATGAACGTAAATATTGACATTGAATAACTGTAGATGAGTAAGTTAAGTCACGCTAGACTTCAGTATAATCTCGAGCTTCAGCGTCAAGTCATTTCTCATGAAGACACTGCATATTTTAGATATTTAATGGCAAAGATGGTGATCGTCCAAAGATACCAAATATATTGATCCTGTTCACTGACGGAATAGCTCATGATCACAGCTTAGCCGTAACTGAGGCGACTGATATTAAAAGTAAAGGCACTCGCATCATAACTATTGCTGCAGGCAAGAATGAAGTCAGAGACAGAGACAATATATTTCAAAAAATAAAGGAGCTTGCTTCCAAACCAGAAGATGCGCACAGATCAAATTTTGATAAACTATCTGGTATCGTGGAAGATCTTGTTGATGTCGTGTGCTCATAGATGTCCTTGTCGTATTATCATATATACCTTTGTAATATGCTCCTTGTGCTCATAGATATCCTTCTCGTATTCTCATATATACCTTTCTAATGTGCTCTTTGTGCTCATAGATATCCTTGTTGTATTCTCTTATATACCTTTCTAATATGCTCCTTGTGCTCTCAGATATCCTTGTCGTATTCTCATATACACCTCTCTAATAAGCTCCTTGTGCTCACAGATATCCTTGTCGTATTATCATATATACCTCTTTAATATGCTCCTTGTGCTCACAGATATCCTTGTCGTATTCTCATATAAACCTCTTTAATATGCTCCTTGTGCTCACAGATATCCTTGTCGTATTCTCATATATACCTCTTTAATATGCTCCTTGTGCTCACAGATATCCTTATCGTATTCTCATATAAACCTCTTTAATATGCTCCTTGTGCTCACAGATATCCTTCTCGTATTCTCATATATACCTCTTTAATATGCTCCTTGTGCTCACAGATATCCTCGTATTCTCATATATACCTTTGTAGAATGCTCAATGATCATAGATATCTTTCTCTTATGTTTGTAGGTACCTTTCTCCTGTGCTTGTAGATTCCATTGTCGTGTTTTTATCATAATTGCTGTGCAATGTAAATTTTCAAAGCAAATTTTCTACGTCAGTATTGTATTTTGAGGGGTTTTCTACTGAATTATCCATTTTATATTCTTTTGATATATGCTCTTAACACTTTACTGTTGCCTTCGTCAACCTGCTTTAGTCCTGTCATATGGAAAATTTAGTTATTATTTTCAGTCAATATTATCACTAGGGCAACAACTCGCGCACTGGCAACATGGATTTATAAGACTGAGGTGAAATTTCTGAATAGTGTTATTCAAGCGTTATGATAAAATGGTATAAAATAAATATATCAGATAAAAGTGGATTTTTCGTAAGAGTTGAACTTCAGGGTATTTCCCATGACGAGCACAGCCATTTTATGATGACAAGAATAATGATATGTATTATGTATAGTTACTCTATATAATTATTGAAGTTTAGAATATAATTTGTCACTTGTGACTTTAAAATCGTTCTACGATTCAATATATGCCAAAATTCGGGCACTTTAATTCATTGCATTGAATATTTTTGTCTGAAAGATGGTTCAAACGTGTTGAATGCTTTGTTGTTATTTTTCAGATTTAGTCATTTTTATTATGGCCAACACTTTGACCTAATTTAAACTAAAAAAAAATTAGTTTGTCTTGACGTTGATGGATTTTTTACCGATGTAAAATTTCCAGTTGGCTGTCTTCACATGTTTGAGCTTATTTTATCAGAGAAAAAACTGGGACGAGCGAAATGGCTTTATTTAGATCTCAATGTCAACACTGTACATTACTACCTCATACCGTCAGATGTTTTGGTTTTTTACTACAAAAAAATATGGGTAATTAGCTCTTCTAAACAAAGAAATGCTTTTTCAAGCAAACAGGTAATGTATTTGAAATATATTTGTACATTTTGCTTTCATTTTGTTGTCGTAATGCTTTTGTTTCGCTGACACTTTTCAATTCAAGTTATCAAAACTTTTTCATATTTTTGTTGACAGTAGACGAGGCAGGCGACCTCTGGCATGTTTGTACGGACTTTAAATATTCAGTCCTGCAATGTCCTGAATCTTGAATACTGATGTTTAAATTTAAGGTCATGACGAACAGTAGTTGAATAACAATACAAAAGTTATTTGCAAGTACCAAAATAAAAAATGGAAGTATCAACATCTTGCCCACCGAAAATGGTGAGTTTTGAGGTTATTTGAAATTTTTCTTATTACTATTGTAGTGTATGTTATTGCCATCCAGCATTAAGAAAATCCGTAAAAATTGAATTTATTTGATAACATTTGAGAAGCTTTAAAAATAGGTACGCAGCGATTACGTGTGTATAGTATAGCTTCACCAAATGATCAACAAGCATAGTCTAAAAATACTATATATTTAAGACCATAAGCATAAAACTCTAAAAACATCAGGATAATACATCTTTATTATACATTTTTGAAAACATAGTTCCATGTAAAGCAAACATGACAGTTTGCTATAGTTTTTTCATAATAAGGAAAGACATGGTTCTTTTCAATAATCTGTGCAAATTTATGACAAAAATATGTCACATGAATGTCTTAATTAGTTAAAAAAAATGAGAAAATCATTGCAGATGATTTCATATAAGATACATTAGATTTTATGAAAAGGTTTTTTATGATTAGTAGTAGCCTGCAAACAGGCCAATAAAAAACTAGTAGTAGCCTGCAAACAGGCCAATAAAAAACAGTGGCTAAAAACAACAAAAATAAAGGGAGAAGTGTTCCATGACAGGTGTATCATACCAAAAATTGATACAATAGTCTCTTGGCTTATGACAGGAAAAAATTAAAGCAAACTCTCTTAGTTTTTTTAAAGTTGGTGAACAAAACTAGTCATTCCTCCCTATCACTCAACTGCTCTCCTCTTATTCAATCAAAAACAGTTTACAAAGAACATGCAAATTATGATGGTTATTCACCACTGGATGGGGGCAGGATGCTATAGCCTTGTTGGTCCACAGTCCCTGTGGAATACTGAAGCCTGCAAAGAAAAGGTCATTTAAGCTTATAATCCATTGAATCATGCTATGAAGAATGGTGTAATGAATCTTAAGAAAAAAGAATTGGGTTAGTAAAGATAGACATTTGCCATTCAGAGCTTACCAAACAACTCTGAGATAGAGGAAGAAATGTTTATTGTGCATTATTAATGGAAGGTCCTGTAGTTTAATGATGATTACTTCATGCATCAACTTCATTATTTTCAGATGTCTACATTTGGTAAAAGACACATGTTTGTGTTTTTCATTTGTGTTACAGTTGTGTTGTTAAAGGATTTGATATTTATTTGTTGGATTTTCACCTGATTTGATTTTCATTAGATCTCTTTAAAGAAGGTATATTGTTGAGATGTGTCATTTTTGACTCTACCACCTTAGTCACTACAGGATTGAGGTCAGTCATTACATTCCGAGACAACAGTATTTAAACATTTAATTAACAAAACACCTGTTATTACATAAACGCTCCCATTACATCTCACTGACAACATCGTACTTAAATTGTTTTGGTGTGTAAAATATCCCATGAGTCATTGCGCCCAAAATCACTTTTGAAAGTATAATTGACAAATTTTTTCCAGGATGGAGAATTACTCTGCATCTGCATTACCAACCTAAATAAACATATATACAACTGTGAATATAACATTGAAAGAATCGTGGTATTATAGTTATTGAAGGGGCTAAATGCTCTCAAAATACAACCAATGTCGAGATTTTGAGCTAATGTTAACATCCATTTTATCATCATAACGTTAATAAATTAAAATTATGAACTTAGGATGTATGTAAACCGTTTTTTTAAACGCTGATTTAGCTCTCAATTATATGGTAAACAAGGAAAAGGTACACTTCGTGTTTGCTGATGGCGAAAAAATTAATCCTGTACTTTTGTTACAACGAGGTGTCATCTTGACAAATCAATGCAATATTTTTTGCCAAAATAAGTATTTACTACACATTTACTTACAATATGGTGTACGATGGCTCCATTTACCATTTGATTGACAATATGTGGACCTTGATCCACGTATATATTCACCATAATAGTAACAATAGAAATACACTCTTGATCCTTCTGTGTACCTTGATCCAGATATATATCCTCTACTCGGACTTCGGGGTCTTCCACAGTAAGCTGTAATTATAGTTTATACTATCTTTATTCAAATTCACTATGCTTTTTGTCAACTCAGCATTAACACTTGTCTTAAAAAGGTTCAACTCTAGCTGAACGGTACACATTTTTATATAACGTATGTTTAAGGAAGGTGGTCACACTCTGGTTTAATTTTTCTTAAGATTACGCACTTGCAGAACTAGTAGAAAAAAAGTTAGGTATGTGGTATATTTTAGTATGATTTTGTTGTTTTGTTAGATTGTTATAGCCCTATTACATTGATTTTATATAAAACAAAGCCATAAGTGCTTCGACATTCCCTGTTTTCGTAATTAACGTATTTTAGTGTATTTCGTACCTAGACAAGATACGCCATTCCAACGATAATTGCTTCGACACCGACATGTATAGGAACCAATGGTATTTACACAATAAGTACGTTTTCTGTTGCAATTGTAAGTTCCCAGTGAACATTCGTTTTTATCTATAGAATGATCAATATTGCAATATTTTTCAGTTTTCCAGCCTACCATTATGGTTACCATTCTCGTTTTCATAAAACGGATAACGATAGCGAAATCTTTTTGATGCAATAATTTTAAGAAAAAAAATATGTATGTTATTACCTGAGCAACTGAAACCATTACCAGTATAACCATTGTTACATCTGCATCTGTACGATCCTACGGTGTTCACGCAGTAACCATTTCGATGACATTTATGACTTCCAGTCGAGCATTCATTGATATCTACAGACAAGCAAATGTTTGAATAAACTCAGAAAAAAAGTTCATCTGAGACCGCATACAAGTAAAGACTATCACATGAGAGGAGAGTAAACATCAATTTTTGTTTTGGTATTTTTCTGCGTTAAGCAGAAATACTTATACAATGTTTTATTTAATTTATAATGCCTCACTCGCCATTCGGAAATATCATGATAATAATAAGTTGAATAAGCTTACTGCGAGTAATGTTTTTAATGAAACACCGTCCTCCTTTTTGTCATGAACTTGTCTTATTTAGTTATTTATTTCTATGGTTACAGCATCCAGGAAATGTATTTGAGAAGGCAATAGAATGAAACACGACTAAATAGTATATGAATCAAAATTGCTTTTTTAAACATGCCCGTGAATCAGTGAATTGGTTTTTATTTACCAGAGCAGGTGAAACCATCACCATAGTAACCACTGTTGCATTGGCATGTAAAGGAACCAAAAGTATTTGAGCATTTTGCATTTTGGCTACATGTGTGAACACCAGTTGAACATTCGTTGATGTCTAACAACAAAAAATGAATCAACATTTAAAAGTTAAGTGTTTGACTTTTACTAATAACCAACCACCACACAAAGTATGTCGAATATCTGAAGATATGGTTGAAATGATGAAAATTACTTTTGTGGAAGTGATTTAATATGTTATAATCTATTTGTGTTTGATTTACCAGAGCAATTTTTCCCATCGCCAGTGTAACCTTTCTTGCATTGACATGTAAATGAACCGACGGTGTTTATGCAGGTAGCATTTTCTTGGCAAGTGTGAGATCCATTTGAACATTCGTCAAAATCTGCCAGAAAAATTGTTGATTTTGTAGAAAGGTCTCGTTATAATCATCAGATTAAGGTATACAATCAGCTGCTATGATGCAAACATTTTCACAAGGGAGGAGTAAGACATTTGCCTCTCTTAAGGCACTCGGATGTGCACATGTTATTAAAATCATCAAGTAAGACATTACATTGAGATAACACAAATTTTCAACAATTTTGGATGTATTATACTTCAAACATCTTTTGCTATTTTAAAATAATGCATATTGCAGTGATATTTCTGAATAACAGATTTCAATATGTAATGCTGCGGGACGAAGCATTTCTTCTTCAAATAAACGTACACACTCCTGTACATTAATATCCATATCCTTTCTGTAAGCGTATATACTCGTGTACATTGATATCCGTGACCTTTCTATAAGTATATACATACCTGTACATTGATGTCCATTGCCTGTGTAACCACTTCGACATCGACATTTATACGAACCAACTGTGTTAACGCAATCTGCGTTTGAGTGACAAGTATGCATATTTTCTCCACACTCGTCATAATCTGTAAACGAAAAATTTCTATTATGTAAATTTCCGAAATACGAAATGCAGTTTTCACCAGTAGAGGATAGATGGTTAGGAAAATATAATAAATATGCATAATATGCATAATAAAGACGTACATAAAATACATCAGTTTTGTGATAAAGAAAATGTTGTCACTTCAAAGTTGCTGACCATTGTTATATGACTGATGTTATCAAAGTTGCTGACCATTGTTATATGACTGATGTTCTAATTTACCTTTTTGGCATGTGTAATTTTTACATTCGTCACATGAAGCTGATTCCCAATGATATTTTGAGTTTCGTCCTGTTCCTTGTACACAATCTTTAGCTTTGCTTTGAGGTGTTGAAACTCCTGGTGCCCAGTTCGTATAATTCATTGTACCACCATTTATCCATAAATACACTCCTTCGTTTAATTTATCGTTTAATCCTATCCATGATGGTTTACCATTGTGAAGATGTTGAACAAAAACATCCTCTTCAGGACCATTTATTCCCACAAGGTTAGATTTTTTATTTGTACATTTTCTTGATGCATTTGTCCAATTTTCACATGTGGAGATTTTTTTGTAACAGTATCCTTTAAAGTAGACCCACTCGGGATCACAGATGTCTGCCAAAGTTAAAACAGTTGGATTAAAGTCATTAACCTTAACTACAGCGACTTGTAGCTTAAACAAAATTGTACATTTTGTGAGGACCAAAGAATAACAATGATTGTATTAGTAAATGTATTTAGTCTTCCTTAACCTTTTGTTTATAAGCATTTTTGGAGGTGGGAAACAAAGCAACTATTTTTTGAAGGATTTTTTTGAAATTTGGTGCTTCCAAAGGATTAATTGTCTTTCCTTCATGGTATTTTTCAATTGTCATTTATAGTGTTTAGAAAGGTATTCTTCCTTTTCCCTCTATAATTATGAGCTTTTACGGATGGATGAAAACCTGGTGTTGTACAATGGTGTTAACTTTAGAGGCAATGTATTTTTACCTTTAAGAACGACATGCGAAATGGTGACTGCGTCGTAGCCATTTTTATTGTGCAATTCTTTGAAACATAGTTTGAACGAAGATGTCGTTATCGTCTATGAAATAGAAACATTTCTTTCCTTGTGTGACAGCTTCCTTTTCGCTTCAAATTTTTTAGATTTTTTTTTATTTTGATTAATAGGTTATAATTTGATGGCACATCTTTATTACTCAAAAATATTTTAACAATAATGATTAATTTTAAATTCATCTGGTATTTCTGACATTTCCCTGTGATATTTACCTCTAACCATGCTGTTATCGCGTTGTATTTTGGATCCACGTTGTTATTTGACGTGTTGTGTTTGGGTGAAACTAATACTGTTGGTGGATCGATATAATTTGCCTGAAAACTAACGTTCTGAAATGGAAGTTATATATACTTTTTGGCATTGAATGAAACAATCACCTGATTCGATTCACGTTTCTACGTGATATATCAGTTATACTTCTCTGGCATTTAGAAAACATTTTATAATTATGCAAAGCACATTTCTAAGCATTACGATACATTTGTCATGGATCCGTGGGCATTCTGTGTTTAAGGAACGTTAATTATCATTGTTCTATGCATGCGCATTCTGCGTATCCTGGGAACTTTATTATATAAATGTCGCATTTTTTGAAGCTATACCGCAAATAGTAAAATAGATTTTTCAGGACAAGCATATAAACGTCAGACTAGACAGAGCATGCTTATAACAATCATTTGAATATTCGTATTTTTTTGCTAAAGCATGCACGGACATTCATAGTAATATTTTTCTTATGAACTATGCACTTATACCTGACATTGTGCGTAGTTGTACGTTGACAACGGGTCTAGAGTGGTTTTTGCAAAATAACTTTCGCCATGTTCTGTGAACACTGGTTGTTCTAGAGTCGCAAACGCCAACCAGTTCTAAATGAAACAAAGGCATATAATGAATGGTGTATTGAATGAGTTTCACCGTTTAACTGATAAATGCATTTGTTTTTGCATAAGGTTAATTGAAAATACCATTTTATACTTACCACATAAATATCTTGATGTTGTCCATCAAAGTTTTGTAACTCACGTAAACAAACTTTGAAAGATGAATTTGTGACATCCTCCAACCACACTGAAGCAGCATCATGTTTAAGACTGAGACGACGATGTTCTGCTGTTGCTAAGATAGTTGGTGTTTCTAAAAACGAACCCTAAAAACAATATTTCTAAATAAATTTCATATGTCTATGGTTGCATTTATTCATTAACATTCCACTAACCGTAGAAATATCGACTTTTTGACATTTAGTTCCAGTCCACCATTTTGGAATGGAAACAACTCCTGCCAGTCCCCCACTCGGCGCACCTTGATAAGCCATGTATTCGACGGTAGCAGTACCGTGTGGTGGACCTTCATTTCTTCCTGATTCCATCACACAAAATGTGAAGTTATCTTGAGTTACATCTTCGACCCATGCCACTGCTGCATCATGAACTTCCTTCGTGTCGTTCACGTGACTAACGCTTACTTGCACGTGCACTGATTTATCTGGGTAAAAGGTGAGAGGCTCGAATTTTATTGTTTGACAATGTGATTCTGACCACTGTGGGACTTCTCTGACACGTTTGCGACCTCTAGTCATCGGAAAACCTACATGAATACAGTAAGAATGATATAAAATCACGTGTATAAACCAAGCGGTCATATCAATAACTCAGATTGCCTTTACTAAATAAGTCGTTTATGTCATTTCAACTCAACCATGTTGACAGGAAAAGACTAAAAGAAAGGAAATGTCACCCCCCCCCCCCTTGTAAAACATGTTCGTACATATTTTATGTCACTAAAGATGATCAATTGATTACCTCGACAACTTCCATGATGATAATATGTGTAGTTTGCTTTTGTTCGACAAACCTCTAGTTTGAATAAGCAGAGATTATCAAAACTTCTGCCGTTTGAAGCGCAAACGTTTTGCTCCAAGGTCGGACAATCCGTCACACAAACACATCTTGGATCGTACGGTCCAAATGCACGACAGACACCAAATTTTTCACAAACGACATCAAGACATGGATCAATGTCTGCAGAAAAAATAGGATCCTTTCAGTTTAAGACTAATGTGGAGATGACATTAAACTGCCCGAGGAATTATTTTTTCCTTTATGTTGTTACAAAACATGATAAATGTGCTCTGTTTTTTATGCTTCATCATTCCATACGCTGGACTTCATAATTGCCACTTCATGTATCCTTCATCCTTTACATATTCCGACATCACCATGCTTGCGTCAGTTGCGTGGAAACCAACCAAAGCAGAATTCTGCCTTTTGTCTCAATGCCAAAGATCTATAACTCATATATTTACTGGCACAAGTAACCGTTCAAATTGATTTTAGATTCAGGTTTGGAATTTTTTATCAACATTTTGCTTCGTGGAACTCATGCCACGACTTCAAAGGAAAGGAAATATTTACCGCCATAGGGCATTTTTGTATTTCACAGTCTTTCTTCACTAGTAATGGTTGTATGTTGTTGGTGTTGGTAAAATTAAATTGAGATCCAGAGCTAAAGATCACTTCCATTTGTAAACTATAGACGACAGTTGCATGATGATACAATAATGTATTTTATTCTGTGGAATTTTGCAAAATGAAAATTAATTTGTGCACATATCTTTATTATTACATGGGCGCTGATTTGGATGTGTAACTTACCAAATATGTATTTATAAACAAATCTCGGTCTTTTTTTAAAAAAATTATGTGTAGTGTCACGAGAGTGTCATTGGATTGGAAGATCAGACTGGATCTAAGTCTTAAACCCAATAGATTTCTTTCTTTTATACATATGAATATGTAAAATTTATATATTATTTCAATATAATCTTAAACTGCATGGCATTTATGATTCATTTTCAATGACAATTAGCAAACGTTTGATGTCTATATCGTTTACTCTATTGTAAGTTTTTATGCATGCTGTGTGAAGATATTTCTTACTTTGTTTGGTACGTGAATTTTGCATTTTTTCTGGCGTAAGCTGGAAGTTGCTTCTTATATATACATCTCAGTATCGTTGTATTGCACGAGACAATGTATAGCAAGAGCAAAATTATATTTATTTATATATTTGTCCCGTTTCATATTTAATTAAACATCAATTTTTCATGAATTTTTCTACCTCTAAAAATATTTAAATATATCATGTTCAAATTTCATACCTCCTATGGCGGCGTAGTCCACTGTGATTGGCTCGTGTTTGCCGCTTATTCCGGGTAGATCTTTGATGCAAACTTCAAATACTGTGGTGTTTATATTCTAAAATTATTTGTTTAAATATTCCTGTTTCACTTGAAAGCTGTTGTATCTTTCTCTAATTCTCTTATCAAAGTCAAAAATTCAATCAAATTACCAACAAATGAAAGTAAAATTACTTGGAAGTAGTTACTGAGACCTAACTTCTATTAAATCTAAAAACTTTACCTTTATCTGTGAGTAAGCTTAGTTCAATCAGTTACAGTTTTCTAACGTCAGTCAATCGCACACAACATAATATATATTTGCTCTTTTTTAGTGTGGGGATAAAATACCTTGATCCACGTGACAATGTTTTGGTCTGTCAGTGTTTTGGATTTAGATTTCATTCCTCGGCGCGCCGTCACGAGAACAGTTGGTGGTGCATAGAATTTTTTTTTGAATTTTCTGACCTATGAAATTGAAAGATGTGGTGAGTAGAGGCTTTATTTTCATATATTATTTTATTGAAACTTATACATACCTTGCAGTAAGCATAGTTGTTTTCTGAGGTAGGATGATTTTTATTTGAGAAGACAATTGAATCAAGATCTGTCATGTTTGCACTGACTTTATTCTCCATGGCAATCCAATCCTGCATGTAAATTCAATTTAGTTGCGTGTGCAGAAAAACATACAATTTCGAAATTAAGTAAAGTAACGTAAGGTTATGACCAGTAACGAACAAGTTGACTTCATCATGTAGCTCTATAGATTTTGAAATGGTCATGGAACTACAAAAGTTTTTTTCTTCTATCAAACCATTAGAGATGTCAGCTTTAGCTGTAAAATTCATTTTATGTATCTATTCTTGAATTTGTTCGGGTCATACTTAGACAAAACGATAAAAAACATGCTACGTACAATGTGTAAATTTTCATGTGAACCAGAGAATGACGTCATTTCTCTCAGACAAACACGAAATTCAGATTCTGTTACACTTTCTGTCCAGGCGGACATCATATCTTTTTGATTGAAGGGATTTGATGAAGAGCGGATACTGATGAGAACTTTAGGTGGTAATTCAAAGATCTGCGAGAAGAAAGTAGATCGTTGACTGTTCCATAAAAATAGTTCATGAATAATAGTTTACGACAATTTTTGTAAAGACGTGACTGGCTGGAAAATTTTAAACAATAAATTTTGTATTTTGAAACACGTGATCACATACTCACACTTGAAAATTTTACGTCACTGCACGAGTTTCCACTTGTGAAAAGCTTGTAAGAGAGACTTCCTGATGAAATTCCCAATGGGAGATTGTTGTTGTCATTGATAGCAAACCAGTTGAGAGTTGTATTTCCACTGGTTTGGGCAGGTTCCATCACACAAAGGGAAAAAAAACTTCGATTAACAGCAGTAATAACTGAAACAAGCGCTTCGTTTTTCTTGTCTGGTTGAGCTTCGCGGCTCATTGATGAAAACACCCTGACACTGCCATTACTTTGAAATGTTTTTGAAAATGAAACAAGGGTACAGTTGAAACCATCCGATGAATATTCTGTCAGGTTGATCTTTCCAAAACTTTGCTCGATGGTTGCTGGAAAGTAAAGATAACTCTTGAAATTTTTTCTTTAAATAATTGAAATCAATTTTGCAGTTTACTGTGTTTACTTAACAACACATCCCCCCATGGGTGTCTATATGTCTTATCTATATTCAAACATGTTTATGATGGAGACTTTAAAATGGAAAAAACAGGCCAGTCCCTTCGAATCATCGTCATATCGTCAGTATTGAAATCGTATTATCCCAACCAGAAATTCATTTATATCAAAAATTTTGTTTCTGGGTTGGCCTTTTACATTGTTTTGTTATGTATTTGGTTATTGCCTACGTTCATAAAATTAGATAAGTTGTACTTCAATATGTTTTGCATGTTTTCGTTGCTATAATATTTGTAATTAATGTTGTCTTTTATTTTAAAGTTTAAATCTTTCTTCAAACTTACCTGTAGATGATTGAAGATTTGCTGAGACCAGCATCAACAGAAGAATTCCGTTCCACATTTCGACTTGAGTAGTTAATGGTAAATTTCAATATCAATATTTTAAATGTACGAAAAACCAATTGAAAAAATCATACCTTTATCCTTTTTGCCTTGTATGTTGTCCTCAGGTAGCAAGAGGCTTTCTGAATGGAATTTGTGAAAATCTCCCTTTTATGTGCAATGTCATTACGACACAAGTTAAAACTTGGGATCCAGTCGAACAAAAAGCAAGTGCTGTGCATGCTTAATGCACGTGAAAGAATTAATGCATTAAGAAGGCAAAACGAAAGTGCATTGATTAATTTTGTGACAAAAATCTTATAAGCAAAATGTAGGACCCAAGAGTTTTAATTGTAAGATAAATCATCTTCGAAGACACTTAAGAATTTTACCAATGCTAAGATTTCATGTTCGAAATAAAGTTTAAGTGTTTGAGTAACTCATGCATGACAGTTTTGTGGCTGTTGTTTTCCAGTAGAGACTCGATGATAGAAATTCCAAGAAAATGCAAAAACCTGACTAAAGACTTGTTTGATGAAATTAATTAGGATGTCGTAAGTTAGTGTGTATCACATGCATGTAGAATGGGATAATCTCGACAAAACATAAAAATCGTTCTTATTTTATCACTTTATCTGCTGACTTATTCCTTGCTATATGCATGTGTCGTTGTGTAAAACTCTAAACTGCAGTTTTGTTTCAATATTTATGATCAACTATTATTTTCATCCGCAATTATTTATTCTGTTTTCGATTCTACTCAACATAAAAATTTATGTTAAAAAACACTTCTCAAACCTAGACCATTCTCGCGGACTGATAAGCAAATCTTGCACTGTTTAGACAGCCTGTTTACAAGCGACATTCTAATCTTTTACATCCCAATGATCATTGATGACCATAAGTGTACAAGAACATACAACGAAAACTTCGACTAAAGCATAAAACAAAAATGAAAAGGTCACCCATGCCTTATTGACTTTAGTGAAGAGTAGTCACTCACATCATTTAAATTATATTGTTCTCAATAAGTTGATATTTTGTTCACACCTAACCTTAATAAGAGGACGATAAAGCTTTTGATAGAGAGTTTGATGTGATTTTGGAGGATTTGAGAGAAGTGTTACGAATGAATAATACTAAAACTTTATCACTAACGTTTAAGAATTTACGTGAATTCTAAAGTAAAATGTATCTATACGAAAAGGTTTTTATTTACACGATTTTAAGATTGGCCACGAAGAATCTTATAAATTTACCATTTCTTATGACGACTGTGCAATGTTATTCTTTGTTCATCGCACGTCATTCACGCGCACTCTCGTTTTATGGACTGGTCTTGGCATGTTCGTTTATGGCTTATCCTCTGTTGTTTTTGACGTATTTGTACTTTGATATGTCATGAGAGTAGTGTTTCAAAAGAGAGAGACAGCAACGTTAATTATGATATGTAAATATATAGAACCATGTTGGTGAGATACGAAATAATTTCTTGCAACATGATTTGCAAAATGGTTTTGTCGTGATGATGAATTCAGACACAGTAAAACGCAACTTTCTTCTCAAATGTGCATTAAATACAGTATACCTGGGATAAATTGTTTCAAACATTTGTTCTAGAAGAAAGATCTCTCATGAGGAGGAAACAAAATATGTTTATGCATGCATGCACACACCAAAATTTCACTGTGATTATTTGTTCATTATGGTTATTTGTTCACCATAATTTTACAACTGATCAATGTCGTTGGAGGTTTGTTAACCCCACACACATTTTATGACACCATACAAGTGTATTTTTTATTCCTAACGACTGTAAATGCAACTTAACACAAACAAGCTCAACTCAATTTGGATATATATATGCTTTAAAGAAAATTCTTTTTGTTGAATAATTTGAGAACATAGATCTAACTATTTCGCAACGCTTGGTTGTAAATAATATCACAAACGACGTTGAATTGTGACGTATTGCTACGTTATGCACTAACCCGGTTTCTCTTTGCTACAGTTCGTATTTTTATGAAGTCATTTTCGTTGCTTCCTGTACTTTATAGATTCTTTCTGTGAAAGTGTTTTAAACGACTGTGACCAACAATGAATTGTTGTTAAGGAAGATCAGGATGTTGGCAACCACAAGTGGAAAAATGTTATCTTTTAATTTCAAATGTGCACGGGAATTGCCCTAAAAATCTCTCAAGTGGAACCAGGAAATAAATTGTTTTGTCTCCTTCAAAAGAAAGCAATGTAATTCCTTCTTCATTTGATAAGACGTCTGCTTGATCGTCGGTTTGAAGCGTTAAGATTGGTCACTTTGCCAAATTTCCTGCACATATATTGGTAAGTTTTATTACAATTTCCTGCTTATGTATACTTGACTACTTTTTTATTGTTATAAGTAGTTCGTGATGTATAATTCTGATGTAATCGTCACAGATTTATTTACATTTGCTTATTAAATGTTATATTAGGTCGTTTTTATGCCTAAGACGGATAGTACGTCTGGGCGACTTAATTAAGACAAATCTTCTTAATGCGTCTCTTAAATCGTCAAAGGATAAAGACGGCCGATTAACCGTCCAGACAACTTTAGCGTTTAATTCGTCTTGACAGACGAACTAAAGATAGATGTTAACTCGTCTGGATCAATTGATTTTGCCGTTTAGTTTTGAGTTAAGTCGACCCTTCTTCATGATGGACGGTTTAAAAATTAGACGTATAAATTGTCCAGACGTATTATCCGTCTTAAGCATAAAAACGGCTATACTTCGTGTGGTATATCTTGGTGAACGAACCTATAGCAATACAGCTTGTGGTTTCATTTCAAAAACACGTACACAGTTTAAAATATGTAGTTAAATAATAAATCATACATAAGAATTAGAGATATCTCTCGCTTTGGATTTATTGGGAAATTTCTCCGTTGTTTTTACTGACTTAATGTTTATGAATGACGATTTATGGAACGGAACTTCTGTAACTATATTATACGAAGTATTAAAAATGTTAAATTTTTTTTTAAAAAAAGGGAACCATTAACATAGCAAAGCTACATAAAAACTGTATACATCACACAGTATTTCTCATGAAAATTTTTTTTTGGTAGTCGTTTAAACGGTGAAAGCCTTATATGCTCTGGAAACCATGAGTTTACATACGCTTGGTTTTTTGGTCATTTTATTACCTGTAATAAATGGATCAAATGTCACCAGTTTAATAACGAGTTCCATGGCAAGAACAAAGATCTTCCAAATTGCAGGTATGCACGAAATTTATTTACTACTTTGGTTTTCAATAGTAATGCCGATTACACATTACTTACGACAAATAAGCAAATGCAACTTTCGCGCAATATTACGGAAATTTAAAAGGATTTCCTTTCCAGCCATGTTAAAATGATGTAAATGTAATTAAAAGTACGTGTATAAGCAGGAAATGAGTTTGATTTTAATCACCTTTTACATAATACTTTTTAAATCAGTAAACAGAGAAATTTTACAGTACTCATTTATCAGACAGAGTTCGATGAACTCTGTTGTGAGCAGTCAATTGAGCAATACTCTACAGATAATCGTCACTCAAATATTCTTTAAATTTATTGAAGAAAAATGTATATTTTCTGCGTAGTTCATCCTAAACATTCTGACATGCTCCCTGCTGTCTTAAATATTTTTCAGATTTTACTTGTTGTCAATTAAGGTGAAGGATTTTTCTTTTCTTTGTTTTAAAAATCAAGTTGTATTTTTACTATATTCTGGTACAAATGAATTTTCTTTATCGTACATTTGACTCTTCATGGACATTTTTCAAAAAATCCGTAAAAATTGTTAAATCACTGTATGAAAAAAGGGAGAACCCAAAGTTCTATAGTTGCTCCCTTCGTATCCAAAAAAGTTTCGCGTTACAAATTTTTTTCAACGTGATCCATTTTTCCTTCCATAATTGCCGTCTTCCTTTCACCCAAATTCTTTCTTTTTTTCCACGAATTCCGGATGAAGAAAATTGCGAAGTCCACCTACGTATTGTCACCACCAACATTGTCGTACAATTTTTCAAAAACGCACATTCTTGCTCGTTCTTTCGATTCTGAAAGCATTGGAGCTTCAATTTTATTTTCAAGTGTGGATTGAAGACATATTGCACATATTCTTGCCTTATGCAAGGATCAAATTTGTATTTTACATTTATCAGATTACATTATATTTCTAGACAAATATTCCATCCATATACAACATGCGTTTTTGCAACCCGGTACATCATCTTTAGTCAGTAATTAACAAATATGATAGCACTAGTAATTTTACTTGTCTATATATAGACTGGCTGTTTTGCAAATATTCTGGATTAAATTGCTCGATCTCTAACTTGTTAAGATTTGCACTTTTGTTGAAAGTGCCAATATTTCTTATTTTAAGACAAATTTTGATCCGTTTTATAAACACAATTAAAAATATTTTTTCGATGATAAAACATCATGATTTAGTGATCTTTACATGTTCACATGATTATGATGATATGTCTTTATAATGATAGTGTGTTGTGATGATTAAATATTATAAAAAAAATTTCTGCAGCCACCAAAGCGGCAGTGAATCCAACAAATACAATTTTATCTACAACTACAAGTCGAACGGCCGCCGAAGGTAAGATAAACATTCTCTTCTTGTCGTGTTTAAAAATTAATGTTGTTGTCTATATGTTCTGGCAAGATTCTTACGAACATTGGAAAGCAAGCAACATTTTGAACATTTTGTTTCTTTGTATTTGTATTGTTAATTTTACGTTAAAATGTTGAAATGTGATGACTTAAAGAATCAGTTGATGGTGGGACAGTTGGGTTAAATTAACATTCGATGTTTGATGTGAAATACATTTTGACATTGTATGAAGTCATTGGTGATGTTTTTTCCTAAAAAGTCAAAAAAATAACATTTCTTATAGCTATTTCATTATAAAGAATAAATAAACTTTTAATAATTGCAGTCTCGCCAAGAGTCG
The DNA here is from genome assembly GCF_021976095.1 of Xenia sp. Carnegie-2017. Classification (NCBI taxonomy): domain Eukaryota; kingdom Metazoa; phylum Cnidaria; class Anthozoa; order Malacalcyonacea; family Xeniidae; genus Xenia; species Xenia sp. Carnegie-2017. Next base: position 7,724,049 of record NW_025813436.1, on the reverse strand, counting down.
GCAGAAATTCCACGTTTGCTTTGATAAATTTTCCTTCTTCCACACCAAGTACAGGTACTGTAATTTTTTTAATTTAGCTGTGATTGCTAGATAGTACAAAGAAATTTTTATGTTATATATTTTGGTTTATTCTCCTGCTTCAAATGTGTTCATATGTCCTGTAAAAAATATTATCGACCGTAAAATGAAACAAATTTTCTTCCTCGCATGGCTTTTTATGTCTTATGCGGCAGCCATGATTAGTCTACCATTTTGTTTACATTTATATTCTTACTATTAAGCTTATGTTTAGCTTCTGTATTTCAATGCAATATCCGTATGCGTCATGAATTTTTACGAATCCTTGTGTGGTGATTTACAGCTTTGACAGTGACGATTCTACAATCAGATAATTTTTTCACAACGTTGAGTCCAAGTCCAACTGGTAAGTGATAGTATTTAATTTCTTTATTTAACATTATAACATTGGTAAAGCTAAATACATAAATGTTTGCATGGCCTAGTCTTAGTAATTTCAAAACAGTATTTTTCATTTCTTTACTATCAGTTTTCACTGTAATTGGGTAAGAGAAAAATGGACATAACAGGAGCATTAGAGATGTATATAACAAGTATAATTCAATAAGCAGGACTAATTATGTGAGCTTGCTACGACATTGATCTAGACTTATTTTCTGATAAATATACGATATGTACTTTACTAAAGCAGGTAAATTGAAACAAGATGAGTCAAATCTGCCTTTGATCGTTGGAGTTGCTGCGCCTGCTGTGGTTATCGTATTGGTGATTATAGTTTTCATCTGGTTTGTCAACAAACGGAACAAATTGCGTAAATTGCGTTCACAAGTAAGTTGCATACGCTCAATTTGTGATATTTCACATTTGTAGTCACCTTATTTTTTCAAAATTTTCTTCTGTTTTTCTAAGATTTGTGTCGAGTTATTCAGTTTTACTTCAAAATTTTACCCTTGAGGCAGCGGTATATTTCTACGTCTAAAACCTATTACTGAATGATCACATGATCAAAAAATAGAAAGTTGGTTGGCACTCGAGTATCTTTAAAAGACGAAAATTTACTTTACAGTTGACAACTATACAAGTTCTTTCGAATTCTCCGAATATAAGTTTCCATTGAATAAGTGTTTTCTTTAAATATATTAAGGTTACAGTCTGTTACGAAAATGGGGGTCCTGATAGAGATTCGGCATTGGACAATATAGAAGAAACATTTGACGTTAGTAATGATAGATGTTCGATCACAATTCATGTAAGATTTAAAGTATAGTATTTCTCATTTTATGTTCCATTTTGAAGTATGGACAATAAATTTGTCTGATTGTACAGGAAGAAGTTCAAGTAAATTCCCGAAGAGGATCCCAGAAAGACGTATCGGAATGTGATTCCAGTGTGAGTGATCCTGAAGACAGTAATGACTTTAACTCGCCCACATTGGTAAGGCTTATGGAAGTGAAGTGATCGAATTTGATTCCATTTTAAAACATTGACTATATGTTTTGATTGTTGTACAGGAATTCCGCTCCAGAAGTGGATTTCAAAAGAAGACACATGAAGAAAATTCCATAGTGAGTGATATTGAAGAAAGAGAACACAATGACGTGTCCACATCGGTTAGTGTAATGCATATTTCTTTAAAATATATGTGCTTGTCGATTTAAAGTTTGGTGGTTTTGTAGGAAAACGATGATCATAACTTTGATTGCTCTGGAAAAGGAGTAAAAACAACTCACCAAGGTTTACCAAAAGGTTACGTGTTTTTCGAAAGGCAATCTTCTCGTATCTGTAAAACAGGTGAACACAGTTTGAAGTTACAACAGTTAGAAAGTAGGCTTATAAATTCATTCTATTTATCTCAACCAGTATTAATTTCTCAATGTTTGCATCTATAGTTTGGTCGTCATTTAAATAATATTGCAATTTTATGCTACCCAAAGCAGTTGAATTAATCTAATTTACAGCGCAAAAAGTTTAAAATCGTAATTTGTAACACAAACATCAATTTTTATTTCTTTCTAGGTACAAATAAAAGATTAGAAAGGGTGGAAAAATTAATCACAACAGATGGTGGTGTTGTTAATTTGGAAGATGTTGAGTTGAACGTTGGTACAGAATGTCTAGCCAAGGATACGAAGATAGAGTTGATCAAAGATAACATTCCAATTCCTTTTCAACATTTGCTTGACTTAAAGCTGGTTGAAAAGGTTTTCTGTGTTATAAAATGCCTTCCAAATGGTTTGACGTTCTTAAAACCTGCAAATTTGAGCGTCAGAATCAAAACGACAAAACTAGTTGAAGAAGAAACCTTCGTACTTCACGGTTCATATAGCGTTGATATGACGATGATTGTTTGGAGACTAGTAACGAATGAAGTTAACATTGATATTCTTAAAGGAGAAATTAGTATGAATATTGAAGGATTTTCATTTTACAGTTACATACGAGTGAAGTTGCCAGGTCTCGCTCGTCTTCTTAGTCATTTAAATCGTTCTTTCGACGCTCGTGCGTACGTCCTGTATCGACGTTTGCCAGAGATGAACACCTTTGATATTTCCGTCATCTTCTTTAGCGAGTTTGTGGACAAGAAAAAAGAAAAAGACCAGTTGGCTTATCATTGCAAAGAAAATTTTCATATTGGTGAAAGGGGAATGTTAAAGGGCGTAAAGACACGCCGAACTTACAAGATATGTTTGGATTTTCCTGAAATAGAAAAAACATTTGAAATATTTAAAATGGTTGAGTCTCAACTGGATAGCAGTGGTTTTGTTGTTGATTGCTTCAAGGGCCTGGTAATGAATTTTCCCGCCAAGGGATATGTGAACATTAGTGAAATAAATCCCAATGATGGTAGTGAGAAGTTAATATGGAAACTAAACGTTTGTGAAGTCGGCACAATGGCCGGACCTGAACTTATAGGTACGCTATGTTTTTATCCATGAGAAGAGTCTCTAAATGTGAAATTGTAAAGATATTTACTTAGTTATGAGAATAACTTCATGTTTCATTTTAACTCAAACTTTTTTTTTCAGAAAATCCAGTTGAACCGCATCCACCAGGTAACGTTTTTTCCAACTTCTAATACTTACTGACATGTGTTTTAAATGCTGTCTCACAGTCTCATTTTATCAGATTTGATTAGATTTGAGTCTAAAATCAGCTTCATTGTTAAGAGTATGATGAAAATTGTGCTACTTTTCTTTTACTAGTTGTTTTAAGAAAGAATTTGACAAATAAGGAAGTCACTCGAATCAGTAGGATAATTGCTATGGACTGGGACAGCCTTGGTGGTCTTTTAGATATCCCATATAATGAACGAGACGAAATTCGACGGAATCACAGTGACTATCCAGACAGTTTTAAAAGGCTGAGAAGATAGTTGCTATTTACAACGAGCAACATAATTTTAGTCGAAATATGCTGACGAAATGTTTCGAAGAAATGGGTTGTGATGATATCCCACTTGAGGTAGAAGAGGTATTTTGTTTAGAAATTTGTTCCCATCTGCTGAAACAATTATTCTCGGGCAATAAAGCCTAAAAGAATTGAAAATCAAATTAAACTTGAAAACAAGTTATTTTCAACGTTATTATATCGTCTGGATTTATACACAAAGAACTTGTTTCACACAAAACTTCCTCTTCGTTTGTTTTTCGAATATTCTTCCCTTCCTTAGCTCGTTGTCTTCTTGTAGTTTAGTATATATTTTTGTGTCCAGTATATATCCAATACGTGTTTAGTGCATCATTGAAACTATCATAAAGCATAGACAACCTTATAGCTCATCTTACATTTCGTGTTTTTTTTAAGAATGTTGATCCAGAAAGCACTAACGAAAGCTCTAACGAAAGCTCTCTTGATGATGACGTAACATTACGTCACACTCGATTAAGCCCGCGTGAAACATATCGGCTTAGCAGACGCATTGGAGTAGACTGGGATAGTCTCGCCGGTCTTATGGATATTGCTAACGAAGAAAGAAATAACATTCAACACAACCATTTTTACAAAGATGACTTCCAGAAGGCTGAGAAAGTATTGTCAATGATCAACAAAAGAAAGAAATTTTCGCGTAAACATCTCGTGGAACGTTTGAAAGAGATAGGAAAAATTGATTGTATGGAACCGATCTTGACTGGTACATGGAGATATATATGACAGCAAGATTCTTGCCTTGGTGTTGAACATTTCATTTCAATTAGGTGCATCTCGAAAAGAGTTTTAAGACCATTCCTGTTTCCTAATGTATGAAAAACATACATATATTTTTAAATGAGTTTTTGTAAATATGGATATTTATGATAAATCTGCTTTATTTGACAAGCAGTGATTGAGTAACGATAACGACTACATCCAGGAAGATTGTCCACAAAGAATCTTATAAATTTACCATTTCTTATGACGACTGTGCAATGTTATTCTTTGTTCATCGCACGTCATTCACGCGCACTCTCGTTTTATGGACTGGTCTTGGCATGTTCGTTTATGGCTTATCCTCTGTTGTTTTTGACGTATTTGTACTTTGATATGTCATGAGAGTAGTGTTTCAAAAGAGAGAGACAGCAACACTAATTATGATATGTAAATATATAGAACCATGTTGGTGAGATACGAAATAATTTCTTGCAACATGATTTGCAAATGGTTTTGTCGTGATGATGAATTCAGACAGATAGTAAAACGCAAATTTCTTCTCAAACTTGCATTAAATACAGTATACTTGGGATAAATTGTTTCAAACATTTGTGCTAGAAGAAAGATCTCTCATGAGGAGGAAACAAAATGTGTGTATACATGTATGCACATACCAAAATTTCACTATGATTTTATTATTATGGTTATTTGTTCACCATGATTTTACAACTGATCAAAGTCGTTGGAGGTTTGTTAACCCCACACATTTTATGGCACCATACAAGTGTATTTTTTATTCCTGACGACTATAAATGCAACTTAACACAAACAAGTTCAACTCAATTTAGATATATATATGCTTTAAAGAAAATTCCTTTTTGTTGAATAATTTTTAGAATATAGATCTAACTATTTCGCAACGCTCGGTTGTAAATAATATCACAAATGACAATGAATTGTGACGTATTGCTGCGTTATGCACTAACCCGTTTTCTCTTTGCTACAGTTCGTATTTTTATGACGTCATTTTCGTTGCTTCCTGTACTTTATAGATTCTTTCTGTGAAAGTGTCTTAAACGACTGTGACCAACAATAAATTGTTGTTAAGGAAAATCAGGATGCTGGCAACCACAAGTGGAAACATGTTATCTTTTAATTTCAAATATGCACGGGAATTGCCCTAAAAATCTCTCAAGTGGAACCAGGAAATAAATTGTTTTGTCTCCTTCAAAAGAAAGCAATGCAATTCCTTCTTCATTTGATAAGACGTCTGCTTGATCGTCGGTTTGAAGCGTTAAGATTGGACACTTTGCCAATTTCCTGCACATTGGTAAGTTTTGTTACTATTTCCTGCTTATGTATACTTGCCTACTTTTTTATTGTTATAAGTAGTTCGTGATGTATAATTCTGATGTAATCGTTGCAGATTTATTTACATTTGCTTATTAAATGTTATATTAGGTCGTTTTTATGCCTAAGACGGATAATACGTCTGGGCGACTTAAGACAAATCTTCTTAATGCGTCTCTTAAATCGTCAAAAAAAGACGGCCAAAAGACGAATTAACCGTCCAGACGACTTTAGCGCTTAATTCGTCTTGACAGACGAACTAAAGATAGATGTTAACTCGTCTGGATCAATTGATTTTGCCGTTTAGTTTTGAGTTAAGTCGACCCTTCTTTATGCTGGACGGTTTAAAACTTAGACGTATAAATCGTCCAGACGTGTTATCCGTCTTAAGCATAAAAACGGCTATACTTCGTGTGGTATATCTTGGTGAACGAACCTATAGCATTACAGCTTGTGGTTTCATTTCAAAAACATATACACAGTTTAAAATATGTAGTTAAATAATAAATCATACATAAGAATTAGAGATATCTCTCGCTTTGGATTTATTGGGAAATTTCTCCGTTGTTTTTACTGACTTAATGTTTATGAATGACGATTTATGGAACGGAACTTCTGTAAGTATATTATACGAAGTATTAAAAATGTCAATTTTTTAAAAAGGGAACCATTAACATAGCAAAGCTACATAAAACTGTATACATCACACAGTATTTCTCATGAAAATCTTATATTTTGTAGTCCTTTAAACGGTGAAAGCCTTATATGCTCTGGAAACCATGAGTTTACATACGATTGTTTTTTTGGTCATTTTATTACCTGTAATAAATGGATCAAATGTCACCAGTTTAATAACGAGTTCCATGGCAAGGACTAAGATCTTCCAAATTGCAGGTATGCATGAAATTTATTTAATACTTTGGTTTTCAATAGTAATGCCTATTACACATTACTTACGACAAATAAGCAAATGCAACTTTCGCGCAATATTACGGAAATTTAAAAGAATTTCCTTTCCAGCCATGTTAAAATGATGTAAATGTATATAAAAGTAGGTGTATAAGCAGGAAATGAGTTTGATTTTAATCACCTTTTACATGATACTTTTAAATCAGTAAACAGAAAAATTTTACAGTACGTACTCATTTATCAGACAGAGTTCGATGAACTCTGTTGTGAGCAGTCAATTGAGCAATACTCTACAGATAATCGTCACTCAAATATTTTTTACATTTATTGAAGAAAAATGTATATTTTCTGCGTAGTTCATCCTAAACATTCTAACATGCTCCCTGCTGTCTTAAATATTTTTCAGATTTTACTTGTTGTCAATTAAGGTGAAGGATTTTTCTTTTCTTTGTTTTAAAAATCAAGTTGTATTTTTACTATATTCTGGTACAAATGAATTTTCTTTATCGTACATTTGACTCTTCATGGACATTTTTCAAAAAATCCGTAAAAATTGTTAAATCACTGTATGAAAAAAGGGAGAACCCAAAGTTCTATAGTTGCTCCCTTTGTATCCAAAAAAGTTTCGCGTTACAAATTTTTTTCAACGTGATCAATTTTTCCTTCCATAATTGCCGTCTTCCTTTCACCCGAATTCTTTCTTTTTTTCCACGAATTCCGGATGAAGAAAATTGCGAAGTCCACCTACGTATTGTCACCACCAACATTGTCGTACAATTTTTCAAAAATGCACATTCTTGCTCGTTCTTTCGATTCTGAAAGCATTGCAGCTTCAATTTTATTTTCAAGTGTGGATTGAAGACATATTGTACATATTCTTGCCTTATGCAAGGATCAAATTTGTATTTTACATTTATCAGATTACATTATATGTCTAGACAAATATCCATCCCTATACAACATGCGTTTTTGCAACCCGGTACATCATCTTTAGTCGGTAATTAACAAATATGATAGCACTAGTAATTTTAATTGTCTACCTATAGACTGTCTTTTTTGCAAATATTCTGGATTAAATTGCTCGATCTCTAACTTGTTAAGATTTGCACTTTTGTTGAAAGTGCCAATATTTCTTATTTTAAGACAAATTTTGATCAGTTTTATAAACACAATTAAAAATATTTTTTCGATGATAAAACATCATGATTTAGTGATCTTTACATATTCACATGATTATGATGATATGTCTTTATGATGATAGTGTGTTGTGATGATTAAATATTATAAAAAAATTTTCTACAGCCACCAAAACGGCAGTGAGTTCAACAAATACAATTTTATCTACAACTACAAATCGAACGGCCGCCGAAGGTAGGATAAACATTCTCTTCTTGTCATGTTTAAAAATTAATGTTGTTGTCTATATGTTCTGGTAAGATTCTTACGAACATTGGAAAGCAAGCAACATTTTGAACATTTTGTTTCTTTGTATTTGTATTGTTAATTTTACGTTAAAATGTTGAAATGTGATGACTTAAAGAATCAGTTGATGGTGGGACAGTTGGGTTAAATTAACATTCGATGTTTGATGTGAAATACATTTTGACATTGTATGAAGTCATTGGTGATGTTTTGTCCTGAAAAGTTAAAACAATAACATTTCTCATAGCTATTTCATTATAAAGAATAAACTTTTCATAATTGCAGTCTCGCCAAGAGTCGGTAGAAATTCCACGTTTGCTTTTATAAATTTTCCTTCTTCCACACCAAATACAGGTACTGTAATTTTTTTTAATTTAGCTGTGATTGCTAGATAGTACAAAGAAATTTTTATGTTATATATTTTGGTTTATTCTCCTGCTTCAAATGTGTTCATATGTCCTGTAAAAAATATTATCGACCGTAAAATGAAACAAATTTTCTTCTTTGCATGGCTTTTTATGTCTTATGCGGCAGCCATGATTAGTCTACCATTTTGTTCATATTTATATTCTTACTATTAAGCTTATGTTTAGCTACTGCATTTCAATACAATATCCGTATGCGTAATAAATTTTTACGAATCCTTGTGTGGTGATTTACAGCTTCGACAGTGACGATTCTACAATCAGATAATTTTTTCACAACGTTGAGTCCAACTGGTAAGTGATAGTATTTAATTTCTTTATTTAACATTATAACATTGGTAAAGCTAAATACATAAATGTTTGCATGGCCTAGTCTTAGTAATTTCAAAACAGTATTTTTCATTTCTTTACTATCAGTTTTCACTGTAATTGGGTAAGAGAAAAATGGACATAACAGGAGCATTAGAGATGTATATAAGAAGTATAATTCAATAAGCAGAACTAATTATGTGAGCTTGCTACGACATTGATCTAGACTTATTTTCTGATAAATATACGATATGTACTTTACTAAAGAAGGTAAAATCAAACAAGATGAGTCAAATCTGCCTTTGATCGTTGGAGTTGCTGCGCCTGCTGTGGTTATCGTATTGGTGATTATAGTTTTCATCTGGTTTGTCAACAAACGGAACAAATGGCGTAAATTGCGTTCACAAGTAAGTTGCATACGCTCAATTTGTGATATTTCACATTTGTAGTCACCTTATCTTTTCAAAATTTTCTTCTGTTTTTCTAAGATTTGTGTCGAGTTATTCAGTTTTACTTCAAAAGTTTACCTTGACGCAGCGGTATATTTCTACGTCTAAAACTTATTACTGAATGATCACATGATCAAAACTAGAAAGTTGGTTGGCACTCGAGTATCTTTGATAGACGAAAATTTACTTTACAGTTGACAGTTATAAAAGTTTGCTTATATAAGCCATTGACTAAGTGTTTTCTTCAAATATGTTAAGGTTACAGTCTGTTACGAAAATTGGGCTCGTCTTCTTAGTCATTTAAATCATTCTTTCGACGCTCGTGCGTACGTCCTGTATCGACGTTTGCCAGAGATGAACACCTTAGATATTTCCGTGATCTTCATTAGCGAGTTTGTGGACAAGAAAAATGAAAAAGGCATAGTCCAGTTGGCTTATCATTGCAAAGAAAATTTTCATATTGGTGAAAGGGGAATGTTAAAGCGCGTAAAGACACGCCGAACTTACAAGATATGTTTGGATTTTCCTGGAAGAGAAAAAACATTTGAAAATTTTAAAATGGATGAGCCTCAACTGGATAGCAGTGGTTTTGTTGTTGATTGCTTCAAGGGCCTGGTAATGAATTTTCCCGCCAAGGGATATGTGAACATAAGTGAAATAAATCCCAATGATGGTAGTGAGAAGTTAATATGGAAACTAAACGTTTGTGAAGACGACAAAATGGCCAGACCTAAAATTATAGGTACGCTATGTTTTTATCCATGAGAAGAGTCTCTAAATGTGAAATTTTAAAGATATTTACTTGGTTATGGGAATAACTTCATGTTTCATTTAAACTCAAACTTTTTTTTTCAGAAAATCCAGTTGAACCGCATCCACCAGGTAACGTTTTTTCCAACTTCTAATGCTTACTGACATGTGTTTTAAATGCTGTCTCACAGTCTCATTTTATCAGATTTGATTAGATTTGAGTCTAAAATCAGCTTCATTGTTAAGAGTATGATGAAAATTGTGCTACTTTTCTTTTACTAGTTGTTTTAAGAAAGAATTTGACACATAAGGAAGTCACTCGAATAAGTAGGAGAATTGCAATGGACTGGGACGGCCTTGGTGGTCTTTTAGATATCCCATATAATGAACGAGACGAAATTCGACGGAATCACATTGACTATCCAGACAGTTTTAAAAGGCTGAGAAGATAGTTGCAATTTACAACGAGCAACATAATTTTAGTCGAAATATGCTGACGAAATGTTTCGAGGAAACGGATCGTGATGATATCCCACTTGAGATAGAAGAGGTATTTTGTTTAGAAATTTATTCCCATCTGTTGAAACAATTATTCTCGGGCAATAAAGTCTAAAAGAATTGAAAATCAAATTAAACATGAAAACAAGTTATTTCTAACGTTATTATATCGTCTGGATTTATACACAAAGAGCTTGCTTCACAGAAAACTTCCTCTTCGTTTGTTTTTTGAATATTCTTCCCTTCCTTAGCTGGTTGTCTTCTTGTAGTTTAATATATATTTTTGTGTCCAGTATATATCCAATACGTGTTTAGTGCATCATTGAAACTATCATAAAGCATAGACAACCTTATAGCTCATCTTACATTTCGTATTTTTTTGTTTAAGAATGTTGATACAGAAAGCTCTAACGAAAGCTCTAGCGAAAGCTCTCTTGATGATGACGTAACATTACGTCACACTCATTGAGTTCTATAATAACTGGAGCGGCTATCTCAAGCGCGGCCTTAGATATCTGATGACGCCAAAAAAATGGCGGATTTCGTCCTTTGCCGCTGAGATTTACCGAAATTGACCGCTTTTCCGAAAATTTCACAATTTCCCACTCCCTCCTGAGGAAAGAGTGAGGAAAATGTATGTGTGTATTTGGGATTCGGCAAGCAATTTTTTGATGAAAATCAAGGTAAAAACCTTAAATTCATAACAGCGAGTCAACTGTGGTTGTCAGTTATCTGCTCCTACGAGGATGCATTTATAACTATCGACGAAAGACCTATATGTCGGCTACACATGTATGAATGTAGATGTGCGTCGTTTTCTTACCAGCGTCAAACTTATTTGATCGATTAAACTCTTTAGTCTATACAAAAAAGTATATCATAGTTCATCTCCACGGTTCACGAGAGAGAAGTTAGCTTATTTGTTATCATTGCTATTTTGCTTCTTTTCATGCAATGGGCAATGGCTTTTTTCGCCACAATTGTAGGATTTTTAATATGTATTTTATGGCTTTTCGAGAGCATGTATAATTGCTTTTCAATCGTTGACGGACTAACAAAACAAACAACTACCTCACCTGTGAGAAGCGATATGTTCCTTTTTGTGGAAAATACGACATCCAACAATTGAACGATTGAAGTGTTGGCATTATAAAAGAAATGCCAAAAAAGATATCGTCGCAGAATATGGAACTAACGATATCCATATTCTGTGATATCGTGTTTGTTTTTGAAAAATTCTTTATAATTTACTATAGACACCAGGGGGAGGTCGAGAATATTATTTTTCTGCAAAGCGATCATTTCAGCGGAAATACGTCCTTTGGCCGCCATTTTTTTTTGGCGTCCTCGCCCCAGTAAAGTTAGCCGCTCCAGGTATATAGAACTCAATGGTCACACTGCATTAAGCCCGCGTAAAACATATCGGCTTAGCAGACGCATTGGAGTAGACTGGGACAGTCTCGCCGGTCTTATGGATATTGCTAACGAAGAAAGAACTAACATTCAACACAACCCTATTTACCAGGATGATTTCCAGAAGGCTGAGAAAGTATTGTCAATGATCAACAAAAGAAAGAAATTTTCGCGTAAACATCTCGTGGAACGTTTGAAAGAGATAGGAAAAATTGATTGTATGGAACCGATCTTGACTGGTACATGGAGATATATATGACAGCAAGATTCTTGCCTTGGTGTTGAACATTTCATTTCAATTAGGTGCATCTCGAAAAGAGTTTTAAGACCATTCCTGTTTCCTAATGTATGAAAAATATACATATATTTTAAATGAGTTTTTGTAAATATGGATATTTATGATAAATCTGCTTTATTTGACAAGCAGTGATTGAGTAACGATAGCGACTACATCCAGGAAGATTGTCCACAAAGAATCTTATAAATTTACCATTTCTTATGACGACTGTGCAATGTTATTCTTTGTTCATCGCACGCACTGATCTGATAATAGACTGGGTATAGCTTCTATCGGTAGCCAAAGTGAAGCCTAATTATATATGCAAAATCCACTTCCGGGTACCACAAGAAATACAAATTACTATAGAAATGTATGGCGGATAACGTTTACATACAAGGATTTTCGAATATTTAAGGCATTTCGTGACCTCTTACTAATCTCAAACATCTGTCATGGATAAAACAAGTTATGTTAATCAATTTGACATCAAAATGATACCAATATCTGCAAAATATCGGCGCTCGTGTTCAATTGAAAATTGCGCGTGCAAGAATCGAATTTGCCCCATCGTTGCAAAGGCAGGATAATTCACAGCTCATTTTCCAAGTTCAGAGGCAGTAATGATCTAGAATGAGTTTTGATGCTTAAAAAATTCGTTTAGTACTTTTCTTTTATCATTTTTTATTATCTAGACATTGTTTTATGTAACTTTTGCCGTGACTTCTTTAACTGGGTACTGTTGTTGTAGGAACAAGACAAATTTACTAAGCTTTCTTTCTCTCTTTATTCTTATTTTCATTTCTGTTTTTATTTTATAAAAATAATACAATCACCACACCTTGCTGTAGCATTTGTATATAGCCATGAGTAAGTATGGTTGTTATTGACAAAAGTATCCAACATTTTTATCAATTGCAGTCTATACCGTAGCATCAAGAATTGTATTCCCATGTGGTAAACTGCCATCTGAAGTTAAAAGGACCTTTCTGTTTTACTGCATACTTGAATAACAATAGCTGTTGGTTTGAATCAAAGTACTCATTGTCTTTTAAAGATAGGAAAGCAGATTCACTTTAGTAATTTTTTCAACCAACAGCTTCTTAACAAGTAGGGCAGGTGATTGTCATCTAGGCTTGATAATCATCACAGTATATATTTTGTCTACAAACAGAAGTAATTTGTTTCACACCAACAGCTATTGTTATATCAACATGAAACAAGGCAGGATGGTGTTTTCAGCTTCTGATGGTAGTTTATTACATGGGAATACAATTTCTGTTGCCGAATCTTTGTATACAATGCAATTGATGCACATGTTATGTCAATAACAACTATACTCACTCATTGATGAAGGCCATGTCCAAATGTATTAGCAAGGCGTGGTGAATAAATTATATCTGTAAAATAATAAAGAATAAAGAGAGGAAGAAAGCTTAGTAAATTTGTCTTTTTCCTACAACAAGAGTACCCAGCTAATGAAGTCACGGCAAAAGTAACATAAAACAATGTCTAGATAATAAAGAATGATAAAAGAAAGGTACAAAACGAATTTTTTAAGCATCGAAACTCATTCTAGATCATAACTGCCTCTGAACTTGGAAAATGAGCTGTGAATTATCTTGCCTTTGCAACGATGGGGCAAATTCGATTCTTGCACGCGCAATTTTCAGTTGAACACGAGAGCCGATATTTTGCAGATATTGGTATCATTTTGACCTCAAATTGATTAACATAACTTGTTTTATCCATAACAGATGTTTGAGATTAGTAAAAGGTCACGAAATGCCTTAAATATTCGAAAATCCTTGTACATAAACGTTACCCGCCATACATTTCTATAGTAATTTGTTTTTCTTGTGGTACCCGGAAGTGCATTTTGCATATATAATTAGGTTTCACTTTTGCTACCTATAGAAGCTATACCCAGTCTAGTATCAGATCAGTGATCGATCGCACGTCATTCACGCGCACTCTCGTTTTATAGACTGGTCTTGGCATGTTCGTTTATGGCTTATCCTCTGTTGTTTTTGACGTATTTGTACTTTGATATGTCATGAGAGTAGTGTTTCAAAAGAGAGAGACAGCAACACTAATTATGATATGTAAATATATAGAACCATGTTGGTGAGATACGAAATAATTTCTTGCAACATGATTTGCAAAATGGTTTTGTCGTGATGATGAATTCAGGCAGATAGTAAAACGCAAATTTCTTCTCAAACGTGCATTAAATACAGTATACTTGGGATAAATTGATTCAAACATTTGTGCTAGAAGAAAGATCTCTCATGAGGAGGAAACAAAATGTGTGTATACATGTATGCACATACCAAAATTTCACTATGATTTTATTATTATGGTTACTTGTTCGCTATGATTTTACAACTGATCAAAGTCGTTGGAGGTTTGTTAACCCCACACATTTTATGGCACCATACAAGTGTATTTTTTATTCCTGACGACTGTAAATGCAACTTAACACAAACAAGTTCAACTCAATTTAGATATATATATATGCTTTAAAGAAAATTCCTTTTTGTTGAATAATTTGAGAATATAGATCTAACTATTTCGCAACGCTCGGTTGTAAATAATATCACAAACGACGTTGAATTGTGACGTATTGCTACGTTATGCACTAACCCGGTTTCTCTTTGCTACAGTTCGTATTTTTATGACGTCATTTCCGTTGCTTCCTGTACTTTATAGATTCTTTCTGTGAAAGTGTCTTAAACGACTGTGACCAACAATGAATTGTTGTTAAGGAAGATCAGGATGCTGGCATCCAACAGAACAGGGTGGAGTGATGATGTTATCTTTTATTTTCAAATATGCACGGGAATCGCCCTGAAAATCTATCAAGTGGAACCAGGAAATAAGTTGTTTTGTCTCCTTCAAAAGAAAGCAATGCAATTCCTTCTTCATTTGATAAGACGTCTGCTTGATCGTCGGTTTGAAGCGTTAAGATTGGTCACTTTGCCAAATTTCCTGCACATATATTGGTAAGTTTTGTTACAATTTCCTGCTTATGTATACTTGCCTACTTTTTTATTGTTATAAGTAGTTCGTGATGTATAATTCTGATGTAATCGTCACAGATTTATTTACATTTGCTTATTAAATGTTATATTAGGTCGTTTTTATGCCTAAGACCGATAATACGTCTGGGCGACTTAAGACGAATCTTTTTACATGTTTGTAAATGTAGATCGTCCAGGTTGGTATAGTCCTGAGAAGGACTGTTTTTGTTGTTGTTGACAGACGTTTTGAAAACCTTAGCGGTAGTCATCTTCAGAGTCAAATGAGGAGTAAACGTCAGGTTAGCCATATTTGTTATCTGGTTCTTACGTTACTGTATTGTGTGTACAGGAAATGTGTATTGTCATTGTGAATTAGTGTGAAGTGAAATATTTTTATTTTTAGTTGTGATGTTTTTAGTTGTAATGTGTGGGTGTCAATTGTGTATTGTCATTGTGAATTAATGTGAAGTGTAATGTTTTTAGTTGATCTTTTGTTTGTATTGTGAGTAAGTCGTTTCTAAGGTGCCGGTAATTGCTGTGATCTGTTCAGGGAGTTTGTTCCAAGTTGGTATACCAACTTTCTAATGTAAGCCGTTGTCTATAGTCAGTACTGTAAGTAATGCATTTTGTCGAGTCCCAGTCAACAGTCAATGTTGTGCTTTGTGATTCGGTGATGTTCGGCAATGTGATTAGTTTTGTCTTGTTTCTTAGTAGCTCGTTTGTGCTCAGTAAGTCTTATGTTTAAGTTCCTGCCAGTTTCCTCGATATAGGAGGCGTAGCAGTCGGAGCAGTTTATTTTATAAACTGCACCTTGTCGTTCGTTGGGTTGTTCTTTGTCCTTTATGTTTGTTAGTACTTGTCTTAACGTTGTGATTGGTTTATGTGCGACACGTATGTTGTATGGTCGTAAGATATGCGAGATAGTTTCAGACGTACCTTTGATGTAAGGTATCGTTGCTGTTGTCACTGAGTTGTTCGTTTCGTTGGGTTCGTTGGGCTTGTAAGTGTTGCGTTTGATAAAGTCAGAGTTATAGTTGTTTTTGTCAAAAACACGTTTGAGATAGTTGTTTTCGTTGTGTAGAGCGTCAGATGAATCACATATGATTTGTGCACGTCTTGTTAATGTTCTGATTGTGGTGGCTTTGTGTGTTGTAGGGTTGTAAGATGATTGGTCTAGTAGTCGGTCAGTATGTGTTGGCTTGCGATAAACTGTTGTTCGTAGTTTTTGATTGTCATGTTTTACCAAACAGTCGAGAAAAGGAAGAGTTCCGTTTTCTTCGACATCTTTGGTAAATTGTATGTAGCTGTTCTGTTTGTTGATGTGAGTGAGAAAGTCATCAATCTCGTCTGCATGTAGTGCTGTGATTGTGTCATCTACGTAGCGAAACCAAAAAGGTAGTGCATGTTTGTAAGTCGTGAGCGCCCGTTCCTCTATAGATTGCATTACAATTTCAGTTCTTGTTCCATTGCTGTTCCATGTAATTGTTTGTAGTGTACCTTTGTACTGGAAGTAAGTCGAGGTGAGGCAGAGCTCCAGTAGCTCCATAATGTCTTCTGTCGGTAATGGCAGTACGTCCGTGGTGTTTGTAATGAGGGTTTTTGTACAAGTAAGTGCCAGATTAAGTGGAATACTGGTGAACAGGGATTTCTCATCAAAAGACACTAGTATATAGTTGTCCGGTATTTGTATAGTGCTTAGTTTTTTAATGACAGTTTCAGTGGATTGTAACTTGTGTTTTGATTTGTTTGTAAGTGGTTGCAGTATGTCAGTCAAGTACTTTGAGAGTTCGTAAGTAGGCGAACCACAGAATGATACAAAAGGTCGCATGGGTATTTGTGGCTTGTGAAGTTTTGGTAGTCCGTATAGTCTGGGTGGTCGTGGTATCGAACATCTGAGTCGATAGTAAATACGTTCAGATGTTAGATTTTCTCATAGAGAAGATCTTGCTGTTAAGTTTGCGTACTAGTGATGGTGTTGGGTCTCGTTTGAGTTGTTCGTACGTTTGTCTGTCGTTAACAAGGGTGTCCATTTTGTTGAAGTAATCATTCCTGTCCATGACCACAGTCACGCGTCCTTTGTCTGCTGGTAAAATGACGATGTTGTTGTCGTGTTTTAGTCGTTTGAGTGCTTGTTGTTCGTCCTTTGTCAAGTTGTTGTCACGTATACAGGACAATTGTAAAGTGGAGGCTATCCTGCTTCTGATCTCGTCTTTGGTTCTCTCTGACAAGTCTCTTTGATACGCTAGGACAGCCTCGACACTTGATACTATCGTCTCAGTCGGGATTCGTTTAGGTGTTATGGAATGTTTTAGTCCGTAAGATAGTAGTCGCGTTTCAGCTTCGTCTAATGAGCGGGAAGAAATATTCTTCACCCAGTTATCGTCGTGTTTATGTCTTGTACGTGTTTTAGTTTGTTTTAAACGTTCAAGTTTTTGTTGTTGTTTGATTTGGTGTTGTGTCTCTGTCTTGTTTGCTCGTTTCTTTGCAATAGTTTGTATCGCAGAAAGTAAAGTATCACTTACTGTAGTTGGTATGAGTTCCTTCAGTTTGGAACTCATACCAACTTGGAACAAACCCCCCTGAACAGATCACAGCAATTGCCTGCACCTTACAAACGACTTATTCACAATACAAACAAACGATCAACTAAAATCATTACACTTTACATTAATTCACAATGACAATACACAATTGACACCAACACATTACAACTAAAAACATCACACCTAAATCACACATCACAACTAAAAATAAAAATATTTCACTTCACACTAATTCACAATGACAATACACATTTCCTGTACACACAATACAATGACGTAAAAACCAGATAACAAATACGGCTAACCTGACGTTTATTCCTCATTTGACTCTGAAGATGACTACCCCTAACGTCGTCGAAACGTCAGTCAACAAAAACAGAAACAGTCCTTCTCAGGACTATACCAACCTGGACGATCTACATTTACAAACATATAACGATACTCCCGGGTTCAAACATTAACTTTATTACAAATCTTTTTAATGCGTCTCTTAAATCGTCAAAGGAAAAAAAGACGGCCAAAAGACGAATTAACCGTCCAGACGACTTTAGCGTTTAATTCGTCTTGACAGACGAACTAAAGATAGATGTTAACTCGTCTCGATCAATTGATTTTGCCGTTTAGTTTTGAGTTAAGTCGACCCTTCTTTATGCTGGACGGTTTAAAGCTTAGACGTATAAATCGTCCAGACGTATTATCCGTCTTAAGCATAAAGACGGCTATACTTCGTGTGGTATATCTTGGTGAACGAACCTATAGCAATACAGCTTGTGGTTTCATTTCAAAAACACGTACACAGTTTAAAATATGTAGTTAAACAATAAAATTATACATAAGAATTAGAGATATCTCTCGCTTTGGATTTATTGGGAAATTTCTCCGTTGTTTTTACTGACTTAATGTTTATGAATGACAATTTATGGAACGGAACTTCTGTAACTATATTATACGAATTATTAAAAATGTCAATTTTTTTTAAGAAAAGGGAACCATTAACATAGCAAAGCTACATAAAAACTGTATACATCACACAGTATTTCTCATGAAAATCTTATTTTTTGTAGTCCTTTAAACGGTGAAAGCCTTAAATGCTCTGGAAACCATGAGTTTACATACGCTTGGTTTTCTGGTCATTTTATTACCTGTAATAAATGGATCAAATATCACCAGTTTAATAACGAGTTCCATGGCAAGGACAAAGATCTTCCAAATTGCAGGTATGCACGAAATTTGTTTAATACTTCGGTTTTCAATAGTAATGCCTATTACACATTACTTACGACAAATAAGCAAATGCAACTTTCGCGCAATATTACGGAAATTCAAAAGGATTTCCTTTCCAGCCATGTTAAAATGATGTAAATGTAATTAAAAGTACGTGTATAAGCAGGAAATGCGTTTGATTTTAATCACCTTTTACATAATACTTTTTAAATCAGTAAACAGAGAAATTTTACATTACTCATTTATCAGACAGAGTTCGATGAACTCTGTTGTGAGCAGTCAATTGAGCAATACTCTACAGATAATCGTCACTCAAATATTTTTTACATTTATTGAAGAAAAATGTATATTTTCTGTGTAGTTCATCCTAAACATTCTAACATGCTCCCTGCTGTCTTAAATATTTTTCAGATTTTACTTGTTGTCAATTAAGGTGAAGGATTTTTCTTTTCTTTGTTTTAAAAATCAAGTTGTATTTTTACTATATTCTGGTACAAATGAATTTTCTTTATCGTACATTTGACTCTTCATGGACATTTTTCAAAAACTCCGTAAAAATTGTTAAATCACTGTATGAAAAAAGGGAGAACCCAAAGTTCTATAGTTGCTCCCTTCGTATCCAAAAAAGTTTCGCGTTACAAATTTTTTTCAACGTGATCAATTTTTCCTTCCATAATTTCCGTCTTCCTTTCACCCGAATTCCTTCTTTTTTTCCACGAATTCCGGATGAAGAAAATTGCGAAGTCCACCTACGTATTGTCACCACCAACATTGTCGTACAATTTTTCAAAAATGCACATTCTTGCTCGTTCTTTCGATTCTGAAAGCATTGGAGCTTCAATTT
Organism: Xenia sp. Carnegie-2017; assembly: GCF_021976095.1. Classification (NCBI taxonomy): domain Eukaryota; kingdom Metazoa; phylum Cnidaria; class Anthozoa; order Malacalcyonacea; family Xeniidae; genus Xenia; species Xenia sp. Carnegie-2017. The sequence continues at coordinate 7,704,467 of NW_025813436.1, read as the reverse complement.
TATTTTCAAGTGTGGATTGAAGACATATTGTACATATTCTTGCCTTATGCAAGGATCAAATTTGTATTTTACATTTATCAGATTACATTATATTTCTAGACAAATATTCCATCCATATACAACATGCGTTTTTGCAACCCGGTACATCATCTTTAGTCAGTAATTAACAAATATGATAGCACTAGTAATTTTACTTGTCTATATCTAGACTGTCTTTTTTGCAAATATTCTAGATTAAATTGCTCGATCTCTAACTTGTTAAGATTTGCACTTTTGTTGAAAGTGCCAATATTTCTTATTTTAAGACAAATTTTGATCAGTTTTATAAACACAATTAAAAATATTTTTTCGATGATAAAACATTATGATTTAGTGATCTTTACATATTCACATGATTATGATGATATGTCTTTATAATGATAGTGTGTTGTGATGATTAAATATTATAAAAAAATTTGCAGCCACCAAAACGGCAGTGAATCCAACAAATACAATTTTATCTACAACTACAAGTCGAACGGCCGCCGAAGGTAGGATAAACATTCTCTTCTTGTCGTGTTTAAAAATTAATGTTGTTGTCTATATGTTCTGGTAAGATTCTTACGAACATTGGAAAGCAAGCAACATTTTGAACATTTTGTTTCTTTGTATTTGTATTGTTAATTTTACGTTAAAATGTTGAAATGTGATGACTTAAAGAATCAGTTGATGGTGGGACAGTTGGGTTAAATTAACATTCGATTTTTGATGTGAAATACATTTTGACATTGTATGAAGTCATTGGTGATGTTTTTTCCTAAAAAGTCAAAAAAATAACATTTCTTATAGCTATTTCATTATAAAGAATAAATAAACTTTTAATAATTGCAGTCCCCCCAAGAGTCGGCAGAAATTCCACGTTTGCTTTGATAAATTTTCCTTCTTCCACACCAAATACAGGTACTGTAATTTTTTTTAATTTAGCTGTGATTGCTAGATAGTACAAAGAAATTTTTATGTTATATATTTTGGTTTATTCTCCTGCTTCAAATGTGTTCATATGTCCTGTAAAAAATATTATCGACCGTAAAATGAAACAAATTTTCTTCCTCGCATGCTTTTTATGTCTTATGCGGCAGCCATGATTAGTTTACCATTTTGTTCATATTTATATTCTTACTATTAAGCTTATGTTTAGCTACTGCATTTCAATACAATATCCGTATGCGTAATGAATTTTAACGAATCCTTGTGTGGTGATTTACAGATCTGACAGGGAAGGTTGTATTTCATGATATTGTTGTCATAGCGGCGATTCCAACTGGTAAGTGATAGTATTTAATTTCTTTATTTAACATTATAACATTGGTAAAGCTAAATACATAAATGTTTGCATGGCCTAGTCTTAGTAATTTCAAAACAGTATTTTTCATTTCTTTACTATCAGTTTTCACTGTAATTGGGTAAGAGAAAAATGGACATAACAGGAACATTAGAGATGTATATAAGAAGTATAATTCAATAAGCAGGACTAATTATGTGAGCTTGCTACGACATTGATCTAGACTTATTTTCTGATAAATATACGATATGTACTTTACTAAAGCAGGTAAATTGAAACAAGATGAGTCAAATCTGCCTTTGATCGTTGGAGTTGCTGCGCCTGCTGTGGTTATCGTATTGGTGATTATAGTTTTCATCTGGTTTGTCAACAAACGGAACAAATTGCGTAAATTGCGTTCACAAGTAAGTTGAATACGCTCAATTTGTGATATTTCACATTTGTAGTCACCTTATTTTTTCAAAATTTTCTTCTGTTTTTCTAAGATTTGTGTCGAGTTATTCAGTTTTACTTCAAAATTTTAACCCGTAAGGCAGCGGTATATTTCTACGTCTAAAACCTATTACTCAATGATCACATGATCAAAAAATAGAAAGTTGGTTGGCACTCGATTATCTTTAAAAGACGAAAATTTACTTTACAGTTGACAGCTATATAAGTTTGCTTTTTTTTTAGCCATTGAATAAGTGTTTTCTTTAAATATGTTAAGGTTACAATCTGTTACGAAAAAGGGGGTCCTGATAGAGATTCGGCATTGGACAATATAGAAGAAACATTTGACGTTAGTAATGATAGATGTTCGATCACAATTCATGTAAGATTTAAAGTATAGTATTTCTCATTTTATGTTCCATTTTGAAGTATGGACAATAAATTTGTCTGATTGTACAGGAAGAAGTTCAAGTAAATTCCCGAAGAGGATCCCAGAAAGACGTATCGGAATGTGATTCCAGTGTGAGTGATCCTGAAGACAGTAATGACTTTAACTCGCCCACATTGGTAAGGCTTATGGAAGTGAAGTGATCGAATTTAATTCCATTTTAAAACATTGACTATATGTTTTGATTGATGTACAGGAATTCCGCTCCAGAAGTGGATTTCAAAAGAAGACACATGAAGAAAATTCCATAGTGAGTTATATTGAAGAAAGAGAACACAATGACGTGTCCACATCGGTTAGTGTAATGCATATTTCTTTAAAATATATGTGCTTGTCGATTTAAAGTTTGGTGGTTTTGTAGGAAAGCGATGATCATAACTTTGATTGCTCTGAAAAAGGAGTAAAAACAGCTCACCAAGGTTTACCAAAAGGTTACGAGTTTTTCGAAAGGCAATCTTCTCGTATCTGTAAAACAGGTGAACACGGTTTGAAGCTAAAACAGTTAGAAAGTAGGCTTATAAATTCATTCTATTTATCTCAACCAGTATTGAATTTCTCTATGTTTGTGGAATTCGCAAATTTTACAATATATCAATGAGAAGTTTGTTGGAAGCATCAAAGTCACCTTTGCATCTATAGTTTGGTCGTCATTTAAATAATATTGCGATTTTATGCTACCCAAAGCAGTTGAATTAACCTAATTTACAGCGCAAAAAGTTTAAAATCGTAATTTGTAACACAAACATCAATTTTTATTTCTTTCTAGGTACATATAAAAGATTAGAAAGGGTGGAAAAATTAATCACAACAGATGGTGGTGTTGTTAATTTGGAAGATGTTGAGTTGAACGTTGGTACAGAATGTCTAGCGAAGGATACGAAGATAGAGTTGATCAAAGACAACAATCCGATACCTTTTCAACATTTGCTTGACTTAAAGCTGGTTGAAAAGGTTTTCTGTGTTATAAAATGCCTTCCAAATGGTTTGAAGTTCTTAAAACCTGCAAATTTGAGCGTCAGAATCAAAACGACAAAACTAGTTGAAGAAGAAACCTTCGTACTTCACGGTTCATATAGCGTTGATATGAGGATGACTGTTTGGAGACTAGTAACGAATGAAGTTAACATTGATATTCTTAAAGGAGAAATTAGTATGAATATTGAAGGATTTTCTTTTTACAGTTACATACAAGTGAAGTTCCCACGTCTCGCTTGTGCTCTTAGTCATTTGAATCGTTCTTTCGTCGCTCGTGCGTACGTCCTGTATCGACGTTTGCCAGAGATGAACACCTTAGATATTTCCGTGATCTTCATTAGCGAGTTTGTGGACAAGAAAAATGAAAAAGACATAGTCCAGTTGGCTGATCATTGCAATGAAAATTTTCATATTGGTGAAAGGGGAGTGTTAAAGCGCGTAAAGACACGCCGAACTTACAAGATATCTTTGGATTTTCCTGGAAGAGAAAAAACATTTGAAAATTTTAAAATGGATGAGTCTCAACTGGATAGCAGTGGTTTTGTTGTTGATTGCTTCAAGGGCCTGGTAATGAATTTTCCCGCCAAGGGATATGTGAACATAAGTGAAATAAATCCCAATGATGGTAGTGAGAAGTTAATATGGAAACTAAACGTTTGTGAAGTCGGCACAAATCCCGGACCTGAACTTTTAGGTACGCTATGTTTTTATCCATGAGAAGAGTCTCTAAATGTGAAATTGTAAAGATATTTACTTAGTTATGAGAATAATTTCATGTTTCATTTTAACTCAAACTCTTTTTTTCAGAAAATCCAGTTGAACCGCATCCACCAGGTAACGTTTTTTCCAACTTCTAATACTTACTGACATGTGTTTTAAATGCTGTCTCATTTTATCAGATTTGATTAGATTTGAGTCTAAAATCATCTTCATTGTTAAGAGTATGATGAAAATTTTGCTACTTTTCATTTACTAGATGTTTTAAGAAAGAATTTGACACATAGGGAAGTCACTCGAATCAGTGAGATAATTGCAGTAGACTGGGACAGCCTTGGTGGTCTTTTAGATATCCCATATAATGAACGAGACGAAATTCGACGGAATCACAGTGACTATCCAGACAGTTTTAAAAAGGCTGAGAAGATACTTGCTATTTACAACGAGCAACATGATTTTAGTCGAAATATGCTGACGAAATGTTTCGAAGAAATGGGTCGTGATGATATCCCACTTGAGGTAGAAGAGGTATTTTGTTTAGAAATTTATTCCCATCTGCTGAAACAATTATTCTCGGGCAATAAAGTCTAGAAGAATTGAAAATCAAATTAAACTTGAAAACAAGTTATTTTCAACGTTATTATATCGTCTGTATTTATACGCAAAGAACTTGTTTCACACAAAACTTCCTCTTCCTCTGTTTTTTGAATATTCTTCCCTTCCTTAGCTCGTTGTCTTCTTGTAGTTTAATATATATTTTTGTGTCCAGTATATATCCAATACGTGTTTAGTGCATCATTGAAACTATCATAAAGCATAGACAACCTTATAGCTCATCTTACATTTCGTGTTTTTTTAAGAATGTTGATTCAGAAAGAATTACCGAAAGCACTAACGAAAGCTTTCTTGATGATGACGTAACATTACGTCACACTCGATTAAGCCCGCGTGAAACATATCGGCTTAGCAGACGCATTGGAGTAGACTGGGATAGTCTCGCCGGTCTTATGGATATTGCTAACGAAGAAAGAAATAACATTCAACGCAACCCTATTTACCAAGATGACTTCCAGAAGGCTGAGAAAGTATTGTCAATGATCAACAATAGAAAGAAATTTTCACGTAAACATCTCGTGGAACGTTTGAAAGAGATAGGAAAAATTGATTGTATGGAACCGATCTTGACTGGTACATGGAGAAGTATATGACAGCAAGATTCTTGCCTTGGTGTTGAACATTTCACTTCAATTAGGTGCATCTCGAAAAGAATTTTAAGACCATTCCTGTTTCCTAATGTATGAAAAACATACATATATTTTTAAATGAGTTTTTGTAAATATGGATATTTATGATAAATCTGCTTTATTTGACCAGCAGTGATTGAGTTAACGATAGCGACTACATCCAGGAAGATATTAAGGTCAGTAGTAATTATTCTCTCTAATGACATCACGTGGCATGGACACCTTGAATAAATTGTGCTGCAGGCCATGTGATCACCCTTTCTGATTCTCTGTGTCTTGCTGCAGAAGGTATTTTTTTTCGTTTTAAATCCGAATCAATCTCACCAAACTTACGTCTGATATTTTGTATTAAAATTTTCAATCGATTGCTGGATCATTCCTCCTGTGTTATTTAAGTCGTATTTGCTTAAATAATCTAATTTCAAGCAAGAGTTAAACCAAAAACATTTACTGTTGTGATAGCCTTGTAAATTGTTACAGGATTACATAAAAGCTATTTTGTTTTCAATTGCTTCCTTGGTCTAAACGAAATATGATTTATATTTCTTGATGTATTACCTTTCTCATATTTAAAGCAAAATGAAGACATTTTGTAGTTTTTAAGCCGTTGTTTTGTCTCCTTTCTCGTGTGTTAATTCATAAGTGTTTGAGTATCGTTTCATGACGTAGCCATTGTGTTCTTGCCTTTGATTTTTATTACTTTTAATATCTCGTGTTTGATTCAAAACGTGTTTCTTACTTTTGGTTTGTGTGATTATGAATTTTCAGCGTAGTATTTGTGTCTCGATAACAATGAAATAAGGGAAGCGCTTATTGCTGAACTTATAGTAAAATTTGCTTAATGTAAACCGCACTTTCATCGGGACAAGCAACTGTGTGAAATCATTTATTAACAATTTAACATTTCTCTTAAAGTTGATTTTTTGTTTTTGTTTAATTCTTCACATTTGACGCGAATTTAACGAATTTTGACGCGAATATTAACGACATGTGCTTATGAAAATGTCTTCTTACTTAACAATGGCATTTGTCTTGTCCATTTTTTTCAATCAACCTAACGTGTCTTATTTCTGTCTGTGTTGTTTGATCATTTGCATACATGAAATTGAACTTCCTACAGCAGAAGATATTTTTGAAAAGATTTGATTTGTGACATGCAATCCTGGAGTCCTTGTTAAATGATGAAAAATTCTTCATGTTCCAATATCTTTAAAATATCTTGTGCCCTCGTCTTAGGAGAGATGTTTTTATTTCTTGAAAAGTTCCCATGTTATGATATTCTGAGTACAAATAATTTTGTTGTTTTAAGAGCAAGGTTCGAAATCTATATGCTCCTGCTGTTTTGAATCATGAAATCTATTCAACTGATAAACTCTTCTGCTTGCTAGAGCTAGGAAACCTTGTCTGAATGTAGCTGAAATGCTCAATTCTTGACTTGCAACCATTCTCTTGAGATTTATCAAACAATGTTGCACGCCCACATCAGCTGGTGCCAACAATAACACTGATAAAATATTCTTTTGTATCATACCACGAGCATGGCTGAATTGCAAGTCAAGAATGATTTCAGATATAAAGATATGATTTAGTAGTTAAACAAACTGAATACTTTGCCTTATATCATTTGTAGATTATTCAACTGGTATAGTTATCTACTAATTTAAAGCTCCACTAATGGGGAAGGAAAAGACTCACATCAACATTGTTGTTATTGGTCATGTGGACTCTGGTAAATCAACAACCACAGGTCACTTGATCTACAAATGTGGTGGTATTGACAAAAGAGCTATTGAAAAATTTGAAAAAGAAGCAGCTGAGGTAATTACTTAAGTTAATGTTTATTTAAAGATGAAGTTCTATGATGCTCACAACTTAAAATTTGAATCATTCATAGATGGGCAAAGGCTCCTTTAAATATGCCTGGGTATTGGACAAACTTAAAGCTGAACGTGAACGTGGTATCACCATTGATATTGCATTGTGGAAGTTTGAAACTACCAAGTATTATGTCACTGTCATTGATGCTCCTGGTCATCGTGATTTCATAAAGAACATGATCACTGGAACATCACAGGTTTGCTGACTAAAGTATAAGGCATTGATGATTTTTTGCTTTATAACATTTTTCTTTGTTTTCTTTTAAAATGAAGTTCACATTTTTTATATTTAGGCTGATTGTGCTGTTTTGATCGTAGCTAGTGGTGTTGGTGAATTTGAAGCTGGTATCTCCTCAAATGGTCAAACCCGTGAGCATGCTTTGTTGGCTTATACTCTTGGTGTGAAGCAGATGATTGTAGGTGTGAATAAGATGGACAGTACAGAGCCTAAATATAGTGAGAAACGTTATGAAGAAATCAAAAAAGAAGTTGGTTCTTACCTAAAGAAGGTTGGCTATAATCCTAAGTCTGTTGCCTTTGTACCTATTTCTGGTTGGCATGGTGATAACATGCTTGAACCCAGTGATAAAATGCCTTGGTATAAAGGATGGGCCATTGAACGCAAGGAGGGAAATGCTTCTGGTAAAACCCTGTTTGAAGCACTAGATTCAATTCTTCCCCCATCACGTCCAACAGACAAACCTTTACGATTACCACTTCAGGATGTTTACAAAATTGGAGGTACGTAATCCTTTTAATATTCAGTGGATTTATTTTTGAGACAAGAAAATTAAAATCATTCATTTTATGACCAAAGTGTCCATCGGAAAAGTCTTCTACATGTACTATCATGAATGTATACCATTTACAATTATTTCACAGCTCTAAAAAGTTTAACATGCAGTATCCATACAATGTGTACAAGATTTCTGTTCTATTTGTTTTTGAAGATTGAGAAGATTGATGCTTAGTTTGATTCATTTAAAATTATATCATATTTCATCTTTAGCAGATATTCACAAGCAAGAGTGAAAATCAGTTATACTGTTTGTGTTATGATTTCATTCTGCTTTTTGGCATTTTCAAACAGCAACGGTAAATGGTCAACAGTAATTAAAATTGTAAATTTGAATTTGTGTTGTGCTTTTGTTTTAAGGTATTGGCACTGTTCCTGTTGGTCGTGTTGAAACTGGTGTTTTGAAACCTGGTATGGTCGTCACATTTGCCCCTGCAAATTTGACAACAGAGGTGAAGTCAGTTGAAATGCACCACGAAAGCTTGAGTGAAGCTCTACCTGGGGACAATGTTGGTTTCAATGTTAAGAATGTTTCAGTTAAAGAAATTAAGAGAGGAATGGTAGCTGGTGATAGCAAGAATGACCCTCCTAAAGGAGCTAAGAACTTTACTGCCCAGGTTAGATATATGTGACAACTACTCTCAATTATGTAGAGAAAACAGAATTTAAGCTTTAATCTTTTCTCTTAAATTTTAGGTTATAATCATGAATCATCCTGGTGAAATCCATGCTGGCTACAGCCCTGTTTTAGATTGTCATACTGCTCATATTGCATGCAAGTTTGCCGAATTGAAGCAAAAAATTGATCGTCGTTCTGGCAAGGTTACAGAAGAGAACCCCAAACATCTTAAGAAGGGTGATGCTGGTATTGTTACCATGATACCATCAAAGCCAATGTGTGTTGAAACATTCCACCAGTACCCACCTCTTGGAAGATTTGCTGTGCGTGATATGAAGCAAACTGTTGCTGTTGGCATTATTAAGGGTGTTGAAAAAGCAGAACCCACTGGTGGCAAAGTAACTAAGGCTGCACAGAAAGCACAAAAGAAGTAATGATGGACCTTTTAGTGTCAATTAGCTGTTGTTGAGAATGTCAGCATTTCAAGACAATGAAAGTACTTTTTGAGTGTAATAAATGCAATAGTTAATAAATGTTAATGAACATATCTTAAACATGGCCTTCTGTGATTGGGTCTCGTGAGAGAAAATTCACTACAAAATTACGACTCGTTGGAAAGTTCATATATTGAATTTATATTATTTTTTCTACAAGACAATTTACAATAAGGTCAGTCCTTAGTAAATCCACCAATTTAGTTTTCGGAGTTATCTGTGTAACTTAATTTGATTAGTAAATCTTTTTTGGCTTGATTAAGATTAAGTAAGGCATCCGTAAAAGTTGGATCCAATTGAAGAGCTCTCTCCAAATCATCGATTGCTTGTTCAAATCTACCCATTCTGTAGTGAATTTGTCCACGGTTATAGTAGGAAACGACGAAACGAGGGTTTAGTTGAAGTGCTGTGGTGTAATCTTCAATCGCGCCATGAAAATCTACACTTAAATAACGTAAATGACCGCGGTTATTCCATGCCATAGCAAGTGTTTTTGCATTATACTCGCTTCCTGCAGCATGTCTCTTAATAAAGCTGGTGTATTTATTTATAGCCAATTCCGTCTCGCCATCTTTGACTAAAATTTCTGTATCGTTTTGAAGTCTTCTTAATTCGTCGTCGGCCATATTGCTTTCGCATTGACTGAACGTAAATTGTTCGTAAACTTAGGAAAAAGTTTTGTTGTAATTGAGTGATAATACGTCGCCTGTATACCTATTTCATAGTGGGTTTTTCCTTAACGCAGTGGACTAAAAATCTCATGTAAAATCTAAAAATCAGTGTGTCACTCTGTGGGAAGCTATTTATTTCAATTTTCATTAAAGCGGAAACATCGATTTGGGCGCCATTTTCAAAATAGTTTTGTGAGATATTTTTAAAATTAAAATCTCTTTCTTGTTATTTTTTCTTTCAACAAATCATGTGCGATGAATTTAAAGAGCTTATCCAAGCTTGGAAGGATACTTCAAAGTTGCTTGACAGTGCTGGTGACTCTAAAACACTCTTCAGCGTAGCAGATGAAATAAAGGAAGATGTCGAGGTAGCCAATCAACAAAATTTGAATATGAAACGAATTCATCAAACTTTGCTTGCACTTCTACATACAGAGGAAAAATCAAATTCAAAATGCTTCCATCAAAACATAGAAAATGGAGAGGTGATTTCGAGTTTGCAAGAAGAAAATGCAAGAAAAGTTGAGGAAATAGAAAATCTTAATTCACAACTTCACTGCTTGGAGAACACAATTAAAGAAACAGAGTCAGTTGGTGTAGAAATTCGTAAGGAAAAGTACCAGATTCAAAAAAAGGTTACAGATGCATTGCCTAAAACCAAGTACTCATTCAGCTTGTATTCCAATATTACACGTCTTCGATGGGATTATGATAGTGGAGATGACAAACTGCAAGGATTTGTTACATCACTTCAAGATGTGAGGCCTTTCTCTCTTGATTTGAAAGATCACAGTGACCATTTCATTGCAAATTACCTCTGGGATGTAATTGCGTCTGCAGTATCTAGTCAGAAATGAACCGTTGACATTGCCCATGTTTAATTGGTAAAGAATGTATCTTTAAAGTAACCATGGCAACTTATTTGTATCGTCTAACTGTCTTTTAGTCAGTGAAGTATTGTTCACCATAGTAAAATATTGAATATTTCACCTTGTGCACTATGATGGCACATTGCTGCAAAAATTAAAGTAAACTCTCTCTATAGACAGGTGTTGTTGTAAATATCCTTAGACTGTGTCAAGGTTTCATGGTAGCAAATTTTATCATAATAAAACGAAGAAAATCTGTGAATATGTAAGTCAAACGAATCCAATAATGAATCGATTAGTTTCGTAATATGCTCGGGAAATACCGTAAATACTTTCAGAGCATGTTTCAGAGCGGACGTTTGGATGATGTGAACATGTTGATGAAGGCCACCGGCAGCCCACTGCTGCAGCACATTACAAATAATAAAGTTTAAATGAAACATCGTAAAGTGTTGTTTTGTTTCTCGACAACCTTTCATTGTCATGGTTTATGCATTTTTTGTGTGTTCAATTTCATCGGGAACCTGTAAAGTACTTTACTCGGTTATATTTGCGAACGAAAAGACGGTATGTATAATGTATTATTTACTGAAAATAAGTTACCATTTTTCCAAAAACTATGTAAAACGAGGGCACGTATATTAGTTCGATTGCTGTTTAAAAGTAAGTCGATAATTTGTGCAAAAAAGATCGGGGCATCTATCATTTAATTACATAACTAGCTTCTTTCTCCTTGCATTCATTTTTACTGCTAAATACTGCTCATACAACAATTTCTATAATGATAACCTTCAGCAGACTTTCAAGGGTGCATTTTGTACGTGGCTTTTGTAAATTTTGTATGAAAAGTTGGCCCAGAAACTGATAGAGGACAGAAAGTGGGATTGCCATAAATTGTGTGCTTTTCAATCAAACACAGAAACTACAATTTAAGTTGGTCCATAAACATAGTGATCACCCCCCTCTCCTCCCTACCATAAATACCATCTTAGTTCAATTTTACACAAACTCAGGTTTCAGGCAATGCTTTAGCTGATGATCAACGAGAAATAAACAAGAAAAACATTGCATTTGTCGCATCAAAAGTTCAGTCAGAATTCTCATTCCGTGGTGCAGTTAATACTTCTATTTCAAATGCTGGTGAGCTGGCTAAAAATACTGGGTTGGTAAATATGTTTGTATTGCCAAGGATTGGAGCATAATGAAGATCATAATAAATTGTTTTGTTAACATTGAGTTAAATTAAATTCTAAACTTGTTCTGCACATCTGTCTGTAAAATACTGTTAAATTTGAGTTTTTGCAGTGTTAGTACTCATGGAGTTTAATTATCATCATAATTTTGCCTTTAGGCCTAACACAGCAATGACATCTGGTATTTTCAGGTGAGGGTCATAAAATTCTGTGGTTATCATGAAATCATCCAGTTGATGTCATAAAATCAATTTTGTTATTAGACTTTATCCTGCACAGCCATTTACCACAGAGAAAATAGTCATTTGGAAAGTACAGAAAAGGTAAAAATAACTTGCACTTTCTAGGCAACTTTGCACTATATTGTTTTGTTAAATTTCCTGATAATTTGTGACTAAGTGAGTTAGTTAATGCAAAAGTAATGCAAGTTCATCCAGTTGGTCATTGCTATGACTGTGAACTCAATTGTTGAAGTGGACTTCACATGCTTGGATAAACTAACTACACATGCTCTGATGAGTTTTCTGATAGTTTGTGAATGAATAAACTGCTTATTCCCAGAGCATTGTAAAGAGATCCATGATACTTTATGATTATCCTATTTGATAAATATAACTTATTTGTAAATTGTTAGTCATTTATGTTTTTGATGTTTTTTATAGTTGTGGTATGGGAATGATTTGCGAGCGTTATGAGAACAGAATCATGGCTGAGGCAATTTTAGTGAAAATATTAAAGTTTGCACAACAGCATTGCAATTTATTGGAACGTCCACATGAGGTATGTTAACCAATCAAAATAGCTACTTTACATTTAAAGTATTAGATCAGTGCAAAGATCTAAAAACTGATTCCTTTCCACAAGTGACAATTGCGCTATAATGAGCTAGTAAAGTTTCTCAATCAATTTTTTTCTATGATTGTAGGTTGTCTTGAAACCAGACAGAATGGAGGCGGTTCTTCACCATTTTTTGCCATCGGGTCAGGTGAGCTTTAATTGCAGCCAATTAAAATCTTTGCCACATATGTATTTTGTGCAATGTCACTGTATTATGTAATATGCGGTCTATTGGACCCGGTCTCTACTCGGTCCTTTTGTATCGTATGTGTTAAACGCAAAATTATATTTTCATGCTATCGTCTTTTGCTTTGTATGTCATTGCATGCATGATGAATCGTGTTTTTGCCCTTTTTCTTATAAAGTTATTATTCATGAATCATCGCGTTGTGAGACAGTTGGAGAAAGAGCTCAATTTGACGATAAACAACAAAAGTTAAAAAATTTCACTTAAGATTTAGCAGTTTATGAAATGGTGGAAGTATACTTAAATTGTCGTATGTGCGCAAGAAATAGTTGCTTTCATACAAATATGTGCTTACGCATTTATATATTTGATCAACATATGGTACAAAATGTTGATCACTTCTCACGTTACTGACCTCACGAGCCTGGTCGTCGTTAACCTAAAGTATCTTAATGTATCTTATTATGTTATTCATAGTATTTTTGAATGGAAACATGGCATTATTGTACTGCTTAGCAAATGATTGATCAAATATTGCTACTTTATTATGTGGGGTAAATAAAAATGTTTACCGTTAAATTTTAACATTAGTTTTTCAAAACCGTTTTTACAGTACGTCTTCTCCTATACGCTGCCATCAATTCTTGTAAACTGTAGTTGAAGTCACGAAACTTTAATACGCAACGACCTTTGTCCTATTATCATGTTAGGATAAATGCTTATGTCACGTTTGATGATATAATCACAATTTAAAACAGTGTCTAATTTTGGATGGTAATTTTATGTAGTAATTTTTATTGAGATTTAGAGTACTATCTAACCAATTACGAAAACTTTAAATCAGTTGTTAAGTACTTCAAACCAAATATTGAGTATTTCAAATTAATTGCTGAGCACTTTAAACCATTTTTCGAGTATGTTGAACCAATTTTTGAGTACTTCGAAGGAATTTTTATGTTTTGAACAAGTTATTTTCAGTCAAACCAAATGCTTTTCGCATAGTAAAACTGGCCTTAGATGCATTTGTCATTAAGATAATTCTGTCTGTGACATACAATCGTAAATTTACTATAACTAAGCAATATCATTTGGCATAAACACATATGTCATTGGAATTCTTGCGTCTCATATGTCACCAGTGAATCTGTTAAGATCTGTTGTGAACATTGAACTAATTTTCATCTGTGCTCGTTTCTCGCTTATTCTTTCTGTAAGGAATTTTATTTTTCGACTTTTACGTGCAGCAGATTCATCTGGAACAACATGTGACAGTTCATAGTAGTCCAACCAATATGTTTATCAGCTTTTCCTAACATTTTTTATCAGCTTTTCCTAGTATTAAGTAGATTGTATCATTTCATTGTTTCGACCAAAATTTTGCACACTTTCTTATCTAAGCTGTAAAAGTATTCTGTCTGCGATGTGCAAAATATACTTTCAAAACTTAAATGTTTAATTAGAGGCAGCGCTTGGTGGTGTTGAACTATACTTACTCACGAGTTGCAACCCTAGACCTGCCTTTCGTTGAACTTCCTTTCGTTTTATACATAAATATATATACATGTTTAATTAGAGGCAGCGCTTGGTGGTGTGTTGAACTATACTTACTCACGAGTTTCAACCCTAGACCTGCCTTTCGTTGAACTTCCTTTCATTTTATACATAAATATATATACATGTTTAATTAGAGGCAGCGCTTGGTGGTGTGTTGAACTATACTTACTCACGAGTTGCAACCCTAGACCTGCCTTTCGTTGACCTTTCTTTTGTTTTATACATAAATGTATAAACATGTTTACATGTTTAATTAGAGGCAGCGCTTGGTGGTGTGTTGAACTATACTTACTCACGAGTTGCAACCCTAGACCTGCCTTTCGTTGACCTTCCTTTCGTTTTATGCATAAATATATCCACATGATTTTTGTTTACTCTTAAGCATTTTTGCGCACGTGTTTCAGGAAAACGTTATTCACCACCAATCTTAAGAAAATATCAAATTGACAAAACTCTGCGATTTTAACGTCTGTATTTAAACATACATCATAATCCACCCCGAACAAATACTCAAAAAATTTTAGCGTTACATCACGCCTTTGTACTATTGACTGGAACACACATGTTAAAGGAATCGTCGATGTGTTATAGACCCAGACCCTGATCACATGATCCAGGGACAAAGTCAAACAAAATATTATCAACTTCACAAGAACAGGATCTTATTCCTGTTAATGGTATAAAATTGTTCAATAATGGTCCTTCTCATGTAAAAGTTGTTTGGTTTTCATATTATTCGTGGATTTATCTCTATAGAGCTCGTAAGTTGTTCTAATTAATGAGACTGTGGTTAAATTATCGGGGAAATATTATGACATAATTTATTACGACATTGATTACGATATAAATGGAAGTTTTTATAAAATACTTTGCCAAAAAAAGGAATTTTCATGTGATCAGAAGCTGAGTTTTGCAGTGCAAAATTTAAATCACGCGGGATCTTACTATTTAAAACAGAACCAGGAGATGAACAACTTTGTTGTGGGCAATTTCACTGAGTTCGTCAGTACCAAACAAAGGCCATACAAAAAGCTGCACAGCATTCGAAATGAAACCGATGGTGCTCTCCGAGTCAAATTATCGCAAGGAGGATTCAATACAGGATGAAGCGTACCAGAGCAATATTTACGAAGAACGAATGAGTAAACTGACCGTTAAAGAAGTTTTGGCAACATCGACTGCCTGTTCGGCTCTGTATCGTTTGGGTATGCCATCGGCTATAGTTCACCTATGTTAAAACAATTGAAACATGATTTCCATTGGGGTGATACAGAACTAACATGGTTTAATGTAAGTAGAAGTTATTAACTTAGCTAATTAATGTCGTAGTTTGCTTTTATCCATTTATATATGATTGGTTATTTGGTTAAATTCTGTTTATTTAATTTCCTATAAAGTATTTACTTGGCGTGCATAAGAATGAACAAGACAATGGTTAAGTCATGATGAAGTTAATGATAATGTTCCGTCGTTAACGTGTAATTGTGTATACACATTTATTTACAACCTTTACTATACTTGACTAAGGTTGTTCACGAGTTGAAACCTTTGACCTGCTTTTCATTGACCTTCTATTTGCTACTGAGATCACATGCCAATTCAAGGAATCTTGGTTTGCGCACTAAGAAAAAGAAGGCAAGGATGACATGTAGAACTCTCAAAAAACGACGATGTGTTTTTGCTGCAGTAAATTATCGGGCTGTTGGAAATCTGGGTGTTCCTTTTTCAACGGAAGAGATGCCTTAAGGAAACTCAAATGTAAATGTGTTCATAGCTCTGTAGAAACGTCTCTTGGCAGGCTATCAAACCTATAAAGTTTCAACCATAAACCACGAAAATTAAAATCCTAACGACAAGAACATTTTCTGAGCCCACGTTAAGTGAAAAAATTCGCAGTTCTTTTTTAAACATGGCAATCACAATAAAAATGCAGATACGGTTGCTTGGAATTTCACTCATAAATCTTTTATTCATTTTAGTCCATTTTATGCCTGGGAGCATTGATCAGCGCCTTGATTGCCCGCATCACTGTTGAAAGATTTGGTCGAAAATTTAACATTATGTTGTGTACTCTTCCTCTTTGTGCATCCTGGGTGTTGATTGGAAGCGCCCAAGGGACTTGGATGGCTTTCATCGGACGATTTTTGACCGGATTTGGTCTTGGAATCGAGACAACTTCAGTTCCGGTGTGTTTTGTCGTATTGATTACTAATCCTCTTGATTGTATGTGAATAACTCATGACTGTAGAAATATTTCATTGCTATGAGCCTAAATCTGACCAAAAGACAAGTAAACAGCATATTTTATGTACAGCAAAATTTTAGAAAACGGAGCTGAACACCTCTGGAAAAAAAGATAAAGAAAACCAGGCTTGATACATTTTGTTTTTTCTTCAGACTTACATCGCAGAAATAGCTCCGGCAAAATATCGCGGTTCTTTGTCAAATATGAATCAACTGGGTGTAACATTTGGTTTTCTCTTGGCTTACGTGACTGGTGCGTTTGTTTCATGGTGTTGGTTGGCCATAGTAGCTATATTTCCTGCTGCCTTGATGGCTATCTTTATGATGTTTTCTCCAGAGACACCACGTTGGTTGATACAGCATGGTAAAATGCACGAAGGCTGTCTTGCGCTTCTTTTTCTTAGAGGAACCTCCTACCGCGAGTGCCAGCTGGAAGCGGAAGAAATAAGAGCGACGTTAGGTATGTAAAGTAGACGTTAGTTTGCCTTACGATGACTTTGCACATAAACATCAACTTTTCAGCTCAAAAATTAACCAGAATGTTCAGTTGTACCCATTTGTAAAACAAACAATTTTAAACTTATTAATAGGTTAAGATTGAAGTATACATTGCACTGGTTGAGTAGATCACATTAAGCTACATGACTACAAACAGTTATGAAAGGACGAATGAACTTAAAGCTAATATTAATTTGTAAGTTTGCGTGTCAAAAGTAGATAGTAAATTGATTCAACATCATTAAAGATGTCTTTTCATCAATTCAGACACTTACGAGCCAATGACGATGGGTGAAATCAAAAAACCATCGGTGTATCGACCGTTGTTGATCGCCTCCATTCTAATGGTCTTTCAACAGTTTAGTGGAATAAATGCAGTCTTTTCATACGCTAGGATCATGTTGGACGATGCCGGAATATCGAATCCTGAAGTTGCTGAGATTTCGCTTACTGTAATGCAAATTATTGCCACTGCTGTTTCTTGCTTAATTGTGGATAAAGTTGGCAGAAGAATTTTGCTCATTGTTCCAGGGGCTGTAATGTCTATAAGCATGGTAATGTTGGGAGTTGGTGAACATTACAAAAAAATTCCCAAAGAGTTCACTATGGTATTTCTATGTCTCTACATCATTGGCTTCTCCATAGGCTGGGGACCACTCCCCTGGACAGTAATGTCCGAAGTACTTTCGACGAGGATCAGGGCAAGGGCGACTAGTCTCGCGACTGCCATCAATTGGCTGTGTAATTTTCTTGTAGTGAAATTCTACGTGAGAATGAAAATTTCGTTCGGCGTTAGTGGTCTTTACATTTTCTATTCTTCTGTGTGCTGTTTATCTGCTGTTTACGTGTTTTTCGTCCTACCAGAAACCAAAGGTAAAACATTGGAAGAGGTAGAAAAACTCTTCAAGGGCAGGCGTAAGGGTTTGCTAGCTCATGAAGATTCCAGTTCACCGTACGGTACTGCTTAATAATTTTTCAACCGTAAGAAAGATAGAACGCGTCGAAAATGTTTTATTCTTGTTGCATTTATTTATGTCAATGTTGTTTGTTTCAAGTAAAAGTTTTGTATAATGTTCCATAGAACATGGTGGTTCCGAGTCAAAATTACAAATGAGTCAAAAAAATAAGAGAATTATGATATGGCCATGCTATGATTATCACATTCAATGTGTAACCATTCCATTGTTATTTATTCTAATTATATTATTATACTATTAAAAATTTGCTTCAAGATGAGGAATGCCGTTTTATATTACAAAAATATCCCTCTTTTTGAACCTACACTGTATGATTACATATATAATTATTACAACATGAGCTATAAATTATAATATAATTCTGTTCACGAGTTATGGATGTAACGATGGGTTATCTCTACATGTGCAACGATGTGAATGTTATGAAACATTTCCTCCTTTTTTGGTATGTTAGATTAAACATGTCACACCTGTTGGTGAGCTGTTACCAGTATAAAAACAGTTTTTTGGTTGATGTTCCATGTGTGTTATTACTGGAGGTTTTTAGTAACTACTTTTAACTGTAATTTACTATGTAATTCTTACTCGGATTTTGCTCGGGAAGTGGGTTTTTCTAGTAAGGCACAGTCTGAATTGCAAATCAAAGTTGGCTCCTTGCAATATAGCAAAAAATGAAAGACAAAATATGTTAGTATGTTAACATGGATTGTTATAAGAAACTTGATCTCTTTACCTCTGTCGGATAGACATGATTTCGGCATGATGTTTTTTATTTTGCGTCAAGGGTGTTTTTTATTTTGGATGTTACTGCGGTTACTGTAAGTTATGACAGTTGCAACCGCAACCGGTAAAACTAGTTGATCGATTTGCTGCATTTTAATTACATGAAGTTTTCAAAAATCACTCACATGATTGTTAAATAAGTGGGTGCGATAATTATATTTGACAGCATAATTTTCATTCTAAAAATCGATAGATGCTGATTATTCTTCCATACTTACATTAAAAAAGTTACTGAGCATTGAAAAAGTTCAAAAATGCGCGTCAATTCTGTTGAAAGTGGTGAAGAATATCAACATTTGACCAATACTGGTAACACACCAAATCGTTTGACAGTCAAGGTAGTAAGCGCAACATTCACGGCCTGCCTTGGAGCGATTGCATTTGGTTTTGTAATGGGCTACCCCTCGCCTGTTGAAAAGCATCTCGAAAGCAAATTGAATTGGAGTTCACAGCAGTTATCCTGGTTTAATGTAAGTTTTTTTTATATAGAATTATAGGAGAAATATATTGTATTTATTTATTGGCGTTAACCATGATATCTACTATGTTTTTACAAATCTTTTTTTTGACGGAAATATGCATTAGATTGGGATCATAATTATGACATATTAGTTGTAGATGCTGGTCAAAGGGGGGAAATGTAGCCAATTGATGTTTTCCTTAAAAACATTCATGTAAATTATTTAAACAGGCCATTGCTGCTATTGGTGCCATATTTGGTGCTTTGGTTGGCCTTCGCACAATTGACAAGTTTGGACGTAGGTGCAACATAATGATGTCTTCATTTCCAATGGTTGCTGGCTGGATTCTCATCATATCTGTCAAACACATTGAATTGTTTTATCTCGGAAGATTTCTTACTGGTATAGGTGTTGGTGTTGTCTCTTTGTCAGTTCCTGTAAGTTTTGTTAAAAATTAATAAAATTATTGGATTTTCACCTCTCAATATTTTTTCTCCTTTTCTCTAATGAGAGATGAAGAATCCTTACTAATGATTTTAACGTAAAGGGGTGCAATTCACTGAAAAACTTGGGAAGCAAGGACATAAATGACTTTGTGATTGCTTGAGTTGATAGGCTTTTTGTTTTTAGGTTTATATTGCTGAAATAGCACCTGCAAAATACCGTGGAGCACTTGGTTGTACTAACCAGTTGGGAGTAACATTTGGTATTCTTTTGGCTTACTGTTTTGGTGCCAGTTTGAACTGGCATTGGTTAGCTGTAACAGCAGCTGTTCCACCATCTGCAATGGTATTATTAATGACTCAGTTTCCAGAAACTCCACGCTGGCTTATCAAAAATAAAAGATTCAGAGATGCCTACGATTCTTTAATGTTCTTAAGAAATGCATCTGAGTACAAATGCAGACAAGAACATGAAGAGATTCGACATAGCTTAGGTGAGTGGCTGGGATTGAGTAGGTGAGAGATGATGAATAAGTACAGTAGATGATGTTTAAGTACAGTAGATGATGGATAAGGATTTAGTAGGTGAAAGGTTAGATTTGACTAGATGGGTGTCTGAGATTGAGTAGGTGAGAGATGATGAATAAGTACAGTAGATGATGTTTAAGTACAGTAGATGATGGATAAGGATTTAGTAGGTGAAAGGTTAGATTTGACTAGATGAGTGGCTGAGATTGAGTAGGTGAGAGATGATGAATACGTACAGTAGATGATGGATTTAGTAGTTGAGAGGTTAGATTTGACTAGGTGAGGGATTAGATTTGACAAGTATATTTTATGGTGAAAATGTTTGATTATTTTAGTTTTTTTATGTCTGTATCATTTGGTAAAATTGTTTTATTCTGATTCAATAATTTTCAGAAAGCAGCGATGCCATGTCATTAGTTGAGCTAAAAAAACCGCTTATCTATCGTCCATTGATTGTCGTCATTTTGATAATGTTGTTTCAACAGTTCAGTGGTATCAACGCAGTTTTGTCATATGCCTCAATCATCCTTGGCGATGCAGGTATCAAAAATTCCAATCTCGCCGAAATTACTGTAGCGCTTATCCAGTTTGTAGCTACAGCAATATCATGTTTAATCGTGGATAAGCTGGGACGACGTTTGCTGTTGCTGTTCCCTACTGCACTTATGTGTATCAGTATGGTAGCTCTAGGGTTATCGGAATATTACGCAAATCATTTCCCCAAAGTTGTTACGGTTATTTCATTGTGTTGCTTCGTGATTGGATTCTCTTTGGGTTTGGGTCCAATTCCCTGGGTCCTAATGTCCGAGATATTCCCCTCAAAAGCTCGCGGTGTTGCAGGCGGTATCGTGACCGTTGTAAATTGGTTGAGTGTGTTTACCGTAATAAAATCGTTTGTCGATATGAAAGAAAAGTTCCATTCTTACGGTTGCTACTGGTTTTATGCCGCTGTTTGCTTCCTTTGTGTTGTTTACATTTTCATTTTTCTTCCTGAAACGAAAGGAAAGTCTTTGGAGGATGTGGAAGAACTATTTGTCCAGCGTCAGGATTTGTCTGCCTCGAATGATTTTAGCGTTAATTCTCGCGAATCTCTTTATGGCAAAGCATATTGATTGCGGGAAGAAGAAATTAATTCACGATAGTGAAATTTGTGGAGCACATATGTTTTTATTGTTTGAGCTTAACCCGGGCTGGTTTTACAGAAGTTGATAAATTTTTCGTTCAATCTTTTTAGAAGCCATTGTTGGCTTATTTGTCATTTACAAGATTTTGACGATTTCCAACTTCGCTAAAACCGGTCATTGAAATAACGGCTTTCTTGTTTAGCAACCTAGATATAGGCTTGCAATGCATTGTTTACATGTTTGTAGATGTAGATCGTCCAGGTTAGTTGAGTCCTGAGGAGGGCTATTGTTATGCTGGTTTTGACTAAAGTTTAATAACTTTAGGTCGTGGACTTAAATGTACACACCATGGTACACACGTATATATGTATTCTTTAATTGAATTGCGGGTGGAGGAGTATTTGCAGGTTGAAAAGGAATTTTAGGGAGGGCTGTGGCGATCTATATCTACCAACATGTAACGATACTCCAATGTTCAAATCATTCACTTGCATTATTTGTCGATGAACAACACATTTTCACTGTTTTTCTGCTCTGAATATTTGAACACTATATGAGAGTGGCTTTCCGTGTCTAATACGCAAACATAAGCAAACACTTGGATATTGACTTTTGAATAAAAATAGCTATATCTCTAATTACAAACATGAATATACAATAGTAAATAGAAGTGACAAAGTAGCTATGAATAAATGCCCAATGAAAAACATCTTTCAGTTAGATTTCTGGTAAACATCATGTGGGATTATGACAATCTGGTTCAAGTAGATTGTTGAATACCTGAAGATTCTCAAAACTTTCATATACAAGAGTAGAATG
The DNA here is from genome assembly GCF_021976095.1 of Xenia sp. Carnegie-2017. Taxonomy (NCBI): domain Eukaryota; kingdom Metazoa; phylum Cnidaria; class Anthozoa; order Malacalcyonacea; family Xeniidae; genus Xenia; species Xenia sp. Carnegie-2017. The sequence continues at coordinate 7,682,356 of NW_025813436.1, read as the reverse complement.
TTGAGTACCTGAAGATTCTCAAAACTTTCATATACAATATTATTGTTACATACAACCATTAAGTGAAAATTTAATGCTCTGTTTAGCATCTGTCCTTTAAAGTAACCTACCAACATTGCAGGGTTTAATTATGTCAAACTTCTACAAATTTTTTGCTTTTTTCATTATACAGAGAGATTGCCATATGATCGCTTCGTGATTCCTTATTTATTCAACCAATAACTGAATTACAATACTTCACATCCAATGAATTATGCTGTTCCTGCATGCGAAAATGTGTTAGTTAGCAGTAATTAATGGCAGAACTTTTTGCCGTAGGTTTGCATGATGTAGAGAAGACCAGAAACATCTCTTCATCACTGTGGCGCATGAGCCTCCCGTGATTCTCTAGAGAACTTTTGTCTTTGAATACACACGTTTGCGCTTGGCGTCCGCCGTTTTGCTTGAAACATACCACACAGTAATACGGATATTTGGAATTGTGGATACTTTCGTGATGTGCCGCCTGATGAATGACTGTTTTAAAGCGATGAGGGCATTTTCTATTCTCATAGCACGCAAGCGGATAAACTGTGTAGAAATGTCTTAAGTAATCTTCCCGTGTTTCAAAATACATGGCACATCCACAATTGCATTTCTTGTGTGTGTTTTTCATGTGTGTGTCTAGTTGTTCTTGGCTCGTGAATACTTTTTTTGGACAAAAGTCGCATGACAATGTATTCTGTGAAATGTCCTCTTGTCCGTGAACAATTTGCATGTGTTGTATTTTATCACTGACCTTGCAAAATACCGGACTGTTTTCGCCACATTTTAAACATTTGGTTTGCATGCTTTTATGCCTATAATATTCCTCCATGTTTCTAAATGGGGATTTGTTTTTTGGACAGAGCTCGTTTTCACAAAATATGTTATGCATTTTGACGTTATGCGCCTGTAACATTTCGTCGCTTTCAAACGATTTGCAGCAAATTTTACAAAACTCGAAGCCAAAAATTTTTGGCAAGTGTTCAGTTTGTCCATTTACTATAAAAAATCTCACCCCAGATGATGCATACTCTTGAGTCAATATTGCCACTAATTCATCATACTTTCGCTCTTCGTCTGAATCGACAATGAAATAAAATTCCATTGGCTCAAAATAAAGCTCTACTTTATCTTCGCCGTCCGTTCCTAGAGGGCTTAGGAAAGCAAGATGCCTGAAGTATTTGACTAAAAAAGTTACCAATGTTGTGTAAGAAGCGTATGGAGCTGTCGTGAATGTATCGTAAATATCTATCCACTTTTCTTTCCGTGGACGGTTGTTGAATGGTGTGTCTTTGCGTAAAAATACACGCAGCTTAATGTCATCCAACATTTTTTCTGGTAGCGAAGACAGTTCGTCTAAAATATTTCGACAATTGCTTTCCCAAACCATAAATATTTCTCTTCGAGCCATTTCTCATTAGTAGACCTTGTTATGAATTGTACCAATGCATTAAAACCAATACGTGAGTATGAATTAAGCTTTGTGATTGATTGTCTATAACACAACCAAAAAACTACCAATCACGTTTGCAGTTCACCTTTCAGGGTAATATTCTTTTCGCCATTGTTGACTTAAATATCGTCAACTTAAAAGCTCACTAATCTACGTAATAAAGTCGTTTTCTCAAAAAGCTCTCCGTAATTTAGACAAATTTACATACAAATGGCATTAAGTCGTTAAAGGTTTAAGCCTTTGTCTATTTTTCATACCTGCAAAATTGGAGAAGTAAACACTCCATTAAATACGGCAACTTAATGATTTAGGTTTCGGTCAAACAAGATCAGATGCAAAAGCAATCCATTGAAAAACACTGCTTATTTCAACTTAGACTTGCACAAATTGTGCCTATTTAAAGTATCAAACAGTTTTTCTACCTTTATGTATATATTTATGTCTACGTTTATATCTACCTTTATGTCTGCTTTTGTGTCTACTTTTGTGTACACCATTTCGTCTACTTTAATATCTAACTTTAATATCTATCTTTGTACCTTTCTTTCCGTCCACCTTAATGTCTACCATTTTGTCAACCTTCTACATGACCGTCATCCCTAAAGCTAGCCCCTGGTCAGAACGCCAAATTTAGGCAAATAGCACAATTAATGTTCTTGTGAACGTTTTGTCACCGCATTTTCTAATAAGTGCAGTTGAAAGTAAAAATTAACTTGCGCAAGAATATATTGTAAGAACTGTGAGTTTAAAAACAAAAAACTCAAAACTGTTTTTCTCTATTTATTTTCACTTTGAAGCAAACTAAGAACATTCTCATATGTAACGAATGTGATGCAACAAGCTGGAGTCACTCTAAATTGGAAAGAAAATCGATGAAAAGAAAGAAAGAAATGGTTTCACTTATATTGGTAAGGAAGAATATGACATCTATGACGTCATTATCATACAGACAATTATAGTCTTTTATAAAAGGTGCAATAAATCGAAGCATCACCTGAGCAAATTTGGGAATAGCCCTTTATAGAATCCACGAAATCCCTCAAATCTAAAAAACAATGTCGCAAAATAAACGTAATTTGGATCAGGATAGGTTTAATAATGAGCTTATATTTAAACCAGAAACGTTTTGTTTTTGACAAGAGACGAGTAGCTTCGTTCAAAAGAAGTACGGGGTATCATTAAAAGGCCGGTTCAAAATCGTCATTCATTAGGTTTGAAATAATTACGATGAAATATGTGCAGCACATATTTAAATTGCTGATAAATAATTAATGGTTAAGAATGAATAAACACCAACCGCCAGGTCTTGATCACCACATCCAAAGCTCCATTATAACGTTCGATATTATATTGATCCTATAGAAGAAATATGGCAGATAAAAAGTTGCTTTGAGCCTTGACATAATTCATATCATCACATTGCCACATCAACATTTGATTCTTATAACTAATAACGTAAGAAATCGACATTCTTATTATAGTGAACATTTTATGTTTGTAAATGATGATCGTCCAGGTTAATAGTGAACTTTTTACTGGTTAATAGTGAACCATTTACTTTATAGTGAACATTTCTTATATAAGATTGTAGGATTACTCATAATAACAATAATAATCTGTTACATTTTATTAGATGTTCATCATGCGTTTCGAGATCTTAGGGAAACAGCTAGTCACTTGACTTTGAAAAAGTCTACCCATAAGAATGTCAAAACTATAGTCAACACCAACAGGGAGACCTAGATGATCAACATCTAAATGCAGGTGACAATATTCAAACTATTCACTTTAATTATTACCTGTAACCTTGTTCGCACCACTTGATAAGGGTAAGTTGTAGCACTGGCGAATATTTTAGATAAAGCTGCCATTACAATATAGTCAGAGGAACTCTACAAAACACCACAGTAAAGAAGTAAACTGCTGAATGACAAGTAAGTCACTGGAAGAACTACATTATATTCTTTTGTATCTGGTAAAGCCATAAACCTTATTGTTTTAAATGTAAATTTATGAATGCTCACCAATTTCTTGTCAACTGGTGTACCAAAATATGAACTATGAAATTTCTTAAGTTCTTCATAAGCCATAAACTGCAGTGCACCATGGGATACTCCAAACAGGCCAGGTAAAAAACCCTACAAAGAGGTTCAATTTCATATATATATAGAAACCCTGTTTCTCCCAAACTTACTTATCCTATGATGGTAAGGAAACCAACTTTAAGAAAGTCTACCTATAAGTGACTCAATGGTTCAATAAATTCATCAAAATCATGAATTTATCAACTATCAAAATACTACAAGCAATTTTATACGTTGCAAAAGTAACCTTGTACAAGCCTTGAATTCCTTCGTGCTTCCATGTTTTTATTAATGTATCTAAAATAAATGTACGTTTCAATGGTGATGTCTTATTACTCTAATGTAAATCTCAACACTACCTATCATTCCATGATAATGAGTGGATTTTGATGCATGGTTGGCTGAATCATTTTGTACAATCAACCTTGTCTTGGTAACCCATATCGGATTGGTCAGGCTAAGAGTGCCAGCACCTGAATGCATACATGAATAAAGTGTGGAGACAAAACAAAATATTTCACTGATATTAAATGAAGCATACCTGTCAGTATGCCTGTTATTAAATGTTCCTTAGCTGTTAGTGTTTGTCTTTTGTCTCCTTTTATAGCATCTTTCAAAAAATTGAAACTAAAAGAAAAAAGTGTATGCTGGAAATTGTGTTTTTCATGACTCAAGAATTTCATTATTGCTTTACATTACAACAAAAGAAGAAAACTTACCCAAAAAAATAAAGCCCCCAAGCAAGACCAGCTCCCCACAGATTTGGTATCACTCCCTAGATTAAAAATGTAAGCAACATTATATGTTTTCTTAACTTTGCATGTTCAAGAAAATTTAGTACAAGTAGTTTCAACAGTTAACATTGAATCAATGTTAACTTCTTTCAGTCCTTCGGTATTCATGCCATTATTTGTCATTATGCCATTCATACAAGTTCAGTTAAACAGTTGTAAAATATGTTTATCAAATACTTTCTCTAATCATCATAAATGAAAGTCCATTATTATAAATGCAAAATTGTACTTGATAAAAGCCCTTCCATCCATGTTCCATGTAAATGCTACGGAACGCATGACGAAGTCCACTATATGATCTATGAGGGTCAGAATTCACTCCATCATATGCTATAAAATAAAATACAACAATAGGGAAAATGCTGATGATGTTAAACATCCTTCAGTCAATGTTGTTGCAACATCTGCATTCGCCAGTTTGGATTATTGTACCTTGCAATCGGACTTTAATGACATCTAAAGGATGTAAGGCGAGTGTAGAACAAACGCCTCCCGAAAGACCTGCCAACAAGTGTTCGTATTTGACATGACGAAAAAAGCTACGAAAACTGCCTGCATCCTCTCTGGCTTTCATGTGATGTTCTGTCATACAGCAAACAAGTTTTTACACTGCTTTTGTTTTTTTTACCATTTTTTCAAAATTGTTATTATGAAACAACTGTTTACATGATGCAATCCCAACAAGTGCATAAATTTATTACATGTGAATTAAATGAAGTAATTCTGAAATGACGAAAGTTTGCTGTCGTTTGCAGTTTGCTGACCGTTCTAAATTTTTCCACAGTATAATAACATTATACAAATAATACAACAGAAACAAACGTATGTAGGTTATCTAAATAAAAAAGAATAGATATACGAAGGAAGAGAGAATGAATAATTTTCTTCCATCTATTTTCTGGCCATGTAATGGGGAGTTCATGCAGAAATGAGCATTTAATTTTTACGAGAATGCTTACACTGATCTTTGTACCACAATGACTTGACCAGGACTGTTATAACAAAGATGGCGCTGTTTCCCAAGGCGACAGTAAACAACATCATTACATGTACACAATAGTCTTTGAAAGAGTTTCAACTCTTTTAAATACTCAAGAATTTTTTCTAATAGGAGTTTTCTTTAAAAATGTTTATTTATTTAAGTAAGAAGGTATGTTAATAGCACGCTATACCGCTTTTTTCCGTCGACTACATTGAAAGCAAGCAACGAACAAATGTGAAAAAATCGAGTATTTTATTTCATAGATTGCAATTCCAAACAATACAAAACTACATTGTCTTTCATGGAATACCAGTCATGGATATGTTGCTTGTGGAGGCGAAGATGGTCTTTTGAAGTTGTTGAAATTGGACATACAGCAAGGTTTATTAATAAACTTATTGACGATGAAATCATTGAAATGTTGTGAATGCTTCACTGTTGTTTTTATTTTATTTCTGTTCTAATCATTTGCTATACACTAGTTCATTTTATTGTTAGATTTGCCTTATCCTGCTTTTATTTCTGAAATCAACACATAGTCCGACACAGTCTATCACTAAAATTATTTCTAAATGCTCTTAATACAAAAACTTCGTTTGAGTTCTACAAATAAAAGCTTTGCCTTGCATTAAATTGTCTTTGTAGATAAAAATAGCAAATTCAAAGGTTTGGCAGCACCAAGTAACCTCTCAATGAACCAAACATTAGAAGGACATACTGGTAAGTAGTTAAGTATCACAACAGAGTTTTGTTGGAGATAACAGAGCTGAATGGCTTTTCTCAGAATCCTCGTCATTTCAATAAAATTTTCCTTGATAGAGCATCATAGAAGCGTATTTTGTCACTATGCCCATTGCACAAGTCATTAGAGAGTCTTATGTCACAGTTTTAATTTTTTTCTTGTTATATGTAGGATCTGTTCAAGTTGTAACATGGAACAATTATCATCAAAAGTTAACAAGCAGTGATCAATATGGAATGATAATTGTCTGGATTCTCTATAAAGGTGTAGACATGTTTATTGTAGATTTTGGTGATGACTTTGCTACGTCATGTAGTGTAATAGCACCTCTCTTGTATACTATTGAATTTATGTACTGAAATTTAATTGGCAACTCAGGAAACATGTGGAGAATTCATTGCCTTCTCTCAATGCTGAAGGTCCTTAAGTTTTTGTCCAGGCAGGATTTGAGCCATTAAATTGCCGACAATATGATTAATTCCAAACTGAGTTATCTTCCAGTTTTGAATAATTATGATGTTGAAAACAGGTGCATGGTATGAAGAGATGATTAATAATCGTAACAAAAGTGTTGTTAAAGATATGAAGTGGAATGCTGATGGTCAAAAAATTTGTATCATCTATGAAGATGGTAAGTGCACAAAACACTATGTCATTAAGGCACATTTCTGTTTCTTTATTTCATCAGTTTTGAACAATTATAGGTGCTGTCATTGTTGGTTCAGTTGATGGAAACAGAATTTGGGGAAAGGAAATCAAACTACAACTTTCTAGTGTTGAAGTAAGTATTGAGTAAAAATTCATATCTATTGCATTTTTAGATTAATACTCTGTTATTTTTTTCATAGTGGTCATCTGATGGTAGAAGCATCTTGTTTGGCACAACAAGTGGAGAAGTTCAAGTATATGATTCCCAAGGAAACTATTGTGTAAGTGCATTTTTCAACAGAACACAGGAATGTTGAACTGTCTGTTTTTCAAAGGATACGTACTTGCAAAGATAAAAGAAGATGCAATGTGAATTGTTTTATGTTGAACGGCAAAGCATTATGGCCAAAATGACCTAAAAACACGAGTTAAAATGTGTGTAATCATCCACGTTTTTTGCCATCTCAACTTTAGATTCCCAAATGACGAATATTTTGACGCAAATCATTTTAATGTCGTGCGTTTTGTGTGATTTATTATATTTTTTCTCTCTTTAATCGACTGTACGTCAAAATCACGTGAAATAATAAAGTATGTTTTAAGTTATATCGTAATGACAACAAAAAAGTTTCTGCTTTCAGACCAACTTCACTGAATGCTGGCATGATTATCTTTCGATAAAATTGTGACAATCTGAATTGTGTTTTTAATTTATTACATCTTCATGTACTTCGTATTTCATTGAAAAAAACACATTCGTTGATTTGACTTTATAATTTTACTAGAATACAAACGTATCTCAAAGTAATCGCACGCACTGGCGAATTACTAATTACGGGACCTTTAGGCTAAGACAAAGTTTTGAGGCCTTTAAGCGATATCTATTCCTCCCACTTAGTTCAGTTTTCCTTTGCACTGCATTTCCTCTTAGTAACCCCATGGGGTAAAAAAATATGAAAGAATTCATTTTAGAGTTAAAACGAAATTTCAAAAATCATAGACATGGTGAGGGAAATAGGAAAAGTCAATACTTCGTGAGTTCTGAGCATTGTGCATTTGAACAGTAGATAGTACGAAAGCCATTTTTCCTCTGCATTCATATGCATGTAAGGTTTTCAACAGCATGAATAATCTAAGTTAAGCACATTTAGTTAGCCCGGAATAGCAAAAACGTTCAAATCCTAATTGTGTCCAGATACAACGGGCCTCTTGAAAGCCCGGGCCTGTAGGCTTAAGCCTACTCAGCCTGCTGGATAATCCGCCCCTGAAAGCACGCTTGATGATATTATATATGTTATAATGCTTTGTGCTATATTTCGTTGATGCAAAATGTCTACAGAGATGATTTTCTTTCTTTTTGTGTTAAACAGACAAAAATCGTGATACAATGCTTGATGAATGTGACTGGTGCTGCTAGAATAGTTGGAATTGTTTGGTAATGTTTTTATTTCAAGTCTTTGAAAGGGAGGGGAAGGTCATGGCCCAATACAGTGTCATTGGGGAGACTACTGTCCAATACAATGGCAGTGGGGACCACTATCCAATATAGTGGCAGTGGGGGGGGACCACTATCCAATACAGTGTCATTGGGGGGACCATTATCTAATACAATGGCAGTGGGGGACCACTATCTAATACAATGGCAGGGGGACCACTATCTAATACAATGGCAGTGGGGGACCACTATATAATACAGTGGCAGTGGGGGGGGAGTTACCATCCAGCACAGAAGCAGTGGGGAGTTACCACCCAGCGCAGTGGCAGTGGGGAGTTACCACCCAGCACAGTGGCAGTGGAAGCGAGTTACCATCCAACACAGTAGCAGTGGAAGGGAGTTACCACCCAGCACAGTAGCAGTGGAGGGGAGTTACCACCCAGCACAGTAGCAGTGGAGGGGAGTTACCACCCAGCACAGTAGCAGTGGAGGGGAGTTACCACCCAGCGCAGTGGCTGTGGGCGTGAGTTGCTATCCACTACAATGCATGAATATCTTAGGTAATTGTCTATTTTCAATATAACCTGAAAAACGCAACCTCTCTTGACTTCCATCCAGGTATCATGGTAATGAAGGCTACATCCAACAGAATTGTCCCGTTTTGGCTATCTGTTTCGATATTGGTAGGATGCAGATAATGAAAAATGAGATGGATGACAGTAAGTTCGTTGAATTTTTAATAAAACATTGTAGGGAGACGTAGTTGTTGTAATAAATGAATCTTAGCTCCAGTCCTTGTCGACACGGACATGACAGTACAGGGGATTGATTGGAATACGACAGGATCAATATTAGCTGTAGCAGGATCACAAAAACTTACTCAACAGGTATGTTGTTATACTTTTCTTCCACTTTCATCAATAGGTTGAACCATATTTTTGAATTTCGTTTATAAGGACAGAGAAGTGAACGTTGTCCAGTTTTACAACCCTTTTGGTGAGGTATGTAATACGTTATTCATCAATAGTTTGTGTAGGAATGTTGAATCATAATCATCTCTTTCCTTACAGCATCTACGTACATTAAAAGTTCCTGGTAAAGACCTGACTGCATGTTCTTGGGAAGGTGGAGGACTGAGGATAGCTTTGGCTGTCGACTCCTTTATATATTTCGCCATTATACGTCCCGACTATATGGTGAGTACATTTAACTGCGCAGTTTTTTGTTCACTGAAATGCAAAAGATTTTTTATCGTCTTATTTCTCGTAATAAGCACACGAGTCTGGTAAAGAGCAACTTTTAACATCAGGTAACTCATAATGAAGACACTAGACTGAACTTAATTTTTAACATCAGATCACTTCTGATGAAGACATTAGACTGGAGTATATAAGGACTCAAGTTTCAACGTCAGATCACTTCTTATGAAGATATTAAACTTTAGTATATATGGACTCAAGTTTCCATATCAGGACTGGAGTATGTAAAAACTTAAATAGAACTCAGAGTCATATTTTCATTTCATTTTAGTGGGGCTATATGACAAACACTGTTGTGTATGCTTTCACCAAACCTGATCGTGTGGAGCATTGTGTGATGTTTTGGGATATTAAGAATCACGAGGTGATTTAAATGTGTATAATATCTACATTACCCTTCTTGCTATGCCTATTGCTTAATATATTGAATAGCTATTAACATTTGTCGACTGCTTGCGTCTGCTTTTGTAGCATTATGTGAAATATGTCAAGAACCTTCTTTCAATAACTGCGTGTGGCGATCACTGTATCTTAGCAACGAAAAGTTTGGAGACCAAGGACCAAGTAAATAGTTTCTTATATTTCTATTTCTTAATACATTGTAGTATTGTTCATTTATTTTATATTTTCGTTGATTGTATCTTGTTAGTACGTTCTTGTTCTCTGTAATGCTATTGGCACTCCATTAGATGCAAGATATATTGATATTGGTAAGTTTAATGTTTCCATTAAAAATGAGAAACAGTATGACACGTTAATAAAGCTCATATTCACTATCTAAAAGCAGGGCGAAGCTAGAACTCTAATTGTGGAGTGGGGGAAATTTTAACATGTTTATCTCTGCCCGACTAATTTGTTTTGAAAGCAATTGAAGTCAGTCAAGCTGAGCTGAATATATGAATATGCACCCACCTCCACTCGGGTCACCCTCCAACTAGCGTCTAGTTTTGCCTCTATCTACTCTACACATGTATACAGAATGATGGAAAATGTTGTGTTTGTATACAGAATGATGGAAAATGTTGTGTTTGCATACAGAATGATGGAAAATGTAAATAATGCTTTAAACAGCGTATTTCCAACTGTCATTAAACATCACTGACGTCATAAGAAATCCTTTTGATTAGAACCACAATTCATGGCAATGAGCAAGACGTTTGTGTTCGCTGCATCGCAACAAGCGTTTATTTCTTGGCAATATAAAACTCCTAAAAAACTGACCTCCCTTGACATCAATAGCAGTGCATTGCGAAAGGAGAATACGACGAAGGAAAAGTAAGGATTTCTGATTTTTTTTTGACTTGCTTAAGACCGTTGACGGTGTTTTAACATTCCCTCCATTATAATGTAGCATAACTATAAAATCAGACAAAATCTTGCAACTCCAATGTACGGATAGTTTATAAGAGAAAAATAAACCGCAGAGAGGGAGGAACATTGTTTTAATTTAAAGATTTTTATTGCTATGGCAGTGAACGTTTACATAAAGATACATAAACGTTATTTGATTAGAATGTTTCATATTGACGATGTGCCCTCCGGCGCTGGTGAAGGGATAAAACATTTAAAAAATGCTTTTCAGGTATATGATGTTTTATTTGGTTGTTTTTATATCAACAACAATGAATACATCCATTTTATATTTTATGTTCTATACAGCCTACACGAGAACCAATTTGCTGTATGTGTACTACAGAGAAAACGCTTTTGATTGTAAGTTGCTAAATTGCAATCGGCATTGTGATTTTATATCTTTTTCTTGGGGAGGGAGGGAGGGAGGTTGTGATGTTCTCCCTTATAAACTTTCCATTCTCTCTTTAATGCCGAAGGCTCGCGAGTCAGGGACATTACATCGATACTCACTTCCAAAACACGCTTTAGAGATGAAATACTTACTCAACTGTCGTCCACATAAAATTTCTCTCAATTCAAATTCCAGGTAACAATCAAAATTCTTATATTTTCGAGTAATAAAAAAGCATCTTTCCTCATACTTTATTCCTTGTAGTCGAGTTGCTATTCTTGATATAACAGGAGTGATAACATTCTTTGATTTGGTAAGTTGGCGAATTGATGTTTCAATTTAATCGTGGCGTATTTCGCCAATCTGTAAAGAATAACAGCTTATCAGATCATTTCTATTTATGAAAGTGTACAAAATTTCTGTTTTTTAGCGAGTTTTCATTAATATTGAGTAATTTTCCAATTTGGAAGAGATTTGTGGTTGCATGTTACCCAAATTAAAGTGATGTTCTTTCTTACTTGGAAAAAAATTATCTCCTCGTTTCTTTTATTAAACCAATGTTTTATCAAAGAAATATACTTTTGGTTGTAATTTTCCCAAGTTGAAGTGGTGTTCTATGCTTTTATCTCTTTATACAGTTTCCAGGAAATCTATTGCTCCTCATCTAAATTATCAATTAAGGATCCTTGTATTTTCGTGTAGGATGCAAAGCGGACGGACGAAAGCGGAAACCCTCAACGCGGGGAGCACTTAAAGTTCGAGCGCAAAGACAGCTGGGATATGAAATGGGCTTCAGTAAGCTATAGAGGATTGTTTTTGAACTCTGTTTAACTTAATATATGTTCGTGTCAGTGATTAAGATAAGATGTCTTCATGCCTCTAGCACGTGTAGAGAAACTCCTCGACATGAGGTTTGTTCGTGCCACGCAAAGACTATTATTCAAAGGCAGAGCATTTATTTTTCTAACAAGGAACTTTGAAATGTCTTTTCCAGTGTACCAGCTGCCTGAATGCTGTAAATATTTCTGCACAACTGAACGGCGAAATAGGTTTTACAATTTATAATAGCGCGTGCTCCCAGCAGAGACATGTATGATTTATCAATGCATGGCTTTCTAAATTCTATACCTCTATACCAATGTTACCTAACTGTATTGAATTTTTTTGGCACTTAAATAATTAATTAATTAATTATTTAATCAGTTAATATAATTATTTAATTATATTAATCAGTTAATTTTTTGTATTTACTGGACAGGATAACTCGGAATTATTCTGCATGATGGAAAAAACAAGAATGTATGTTTTCAGAAATCTTGATCCTGAGGTTTGTGTCACAGTAAAAATATCTTAAAACAAGTTTTTGATTTGGTTTTTTTTAATGCTTTCCCCTTTTCCAGCATAAACAGTTGTTTAGGAAGTGACATAAAGTTGTATTAACCCTTGCATTATTTACAGGAACCAATCTTAAGTTCGGGATACATTTGTGAATTTAGCGATTTGGAAATCAAATCTGTGCTTTTGGATGAGATCATGAAAGTATATACGTAGATGATTGCTTTCTAAGAATTTACTTTCCAGGAAATTCCTATTTATTCATTCTAAACTTGTTATTCAGGATCCTGAGAATCCACCTAAAGACTGTATTATTGATTTGGAAGTTAAGGTTTGTTCTTATCTTAAGAAATGACAAATACATTAATTAAATTGCTATATTCGTTTTATATGTGACATTGGCATTTTCCCTTTGTTACAGTCTTTACGTGACGCTCGTGATTTGCTGGAGAAAGTAAGCATTAATGATGCCCATCATTTTATTGAAGACAATCCTCATCCTAGATTATGGTTTGTTTACGTTTCTCTGAACTCAACCTCTTTTATGCTTGAGTTGCAATTGTTTAGAATTCCCTGCCTTTCACAGGCGTCTTCTTGCCGAGGCAGCGTTGGAACGTCTTTCATTGGAAATGGCAGAGAAAGCATTTGTAAAATGTCAAGATTACCATGGAATAAAATTTGTCAAAAGACTTGCGAAACTTGATGTTAGTCTTGCATACCTTGCTTTCACTAATAAATCTCTTACATTGGGCGCTCACGATTTAATTTGATCCATTTAAATAGCCTCTATATTGCTTGTTCGTTTTTTCTTTAACTATTGTATGAAAATTTTTCTCGACCACAAAGCCACTCGAACGTGTTTGTTAATTACAGAGCGATATGAAAAGACAGGCAGAGGTGTGCGCATATTTTCAGAGATTCGAGGAGGCCGAAAAGCTTTATCTTGACATGGATCGAAGGTAACAGCTTTTTCTTAGTACGATAACTAAGACTGTCTACAAAGTCAAGACGTTTTGGATACATAGACTGATTGACGAACAGTTACGACACCAGATTAAGTTAAATCAAATATTTTCTTCCTGATTGTTTGAATTATTTTCTTCTGTAAGAATTTAGATCGCATGTATTTGTCATATCTCTTTTGTACGATTTGAATCCATGGTTTTTTTGAGTTGGTGGCAATTGTACTTGTTTTTTTTTAAATAATTGCTCAACGTTACAGAGATTTAGCTGTTGATCTTCGAATCAAACTTGGAGATTGCTTTCGTGTTGTTCAATTGCTCAAGTCTGGAGATGGAACAGGTATGGAAATTATTCCCAGACCATAAGAAAAGATTGTTCGAGACTTTGATCAAATTGTTGGGGGGCAACATTGGGGAACAATAGGGATGCATAATGAAATGAAAATTTTTTCGTCTTACCTTTTATGTTGACGTAAAAAGGTGAAGATGCTCTGTTGGAACAAGCGTGGAACGCCATTGGTGATTATTGTGCAGAAAGAATGCGTTGGCAACAGGCGATTACTTACTATCAACAAGGACAAAATCAAGAGAAATTAATGGAGTGTTATTACATGCTGGAAGAGTATGACGGTTTGGAAAAGATTGTGAATTCTTTACCTGAAAATCATCGTTTATTACCGGTAAGTTAGTGATGTTAGAAAAAAGAGGGTTTGATCAATGTGGTTTTGATACCAAATCATCTTTGATCGAAAATAATTTTTCACAGGCCACCATAATGATAGAAAGATCCTTTTATCCTGTTTATGTGGATTCTTTTTATTTTCATGAAATATTCTTCAATTTGTGGGAAAATCAAGCCTCGTAAATTTACGAGCACCCTTATATAATGTCTGTATTTGTTTGTTTTATTTGAGTATTGTGATCTTTTCATAAATGTAGTGCACAACGGTAGGTCATTTTATGTTCTTGAAATGTGATGAAGTGATGCAAAAAGTGATAACGGTGGTTAATTTAACCAGTCACAATGGAGTATTGCTCGTAATTCGTTTGTTTCGTTCTATTGTTTATGATCCTAGGAAATTGGGGCCATCTTTCAAAATGTTGGAATTAGTGATAAAGCTGTGGCGGCTTTCTTGAAGGTATAGATCTCTGTGCGTGCATGGTAATCTTCCAGTTGAACTACTTAGTTTGGTATTTACAGTATTATCTTTCTGTATTCTTCATGTTTCATTTATTTTACATTTTATTGCCTTTCAAGTCTTTTAAATTTGACTATAGGGCTTCACAAATTTAAAATAATCTTTCCTTTTTGCAGTGTAGTCGTGTTAAAGACGCCATCGACTGTTGCATTGAACTAAACCAATGGGACAAAGCTATTTATCTTGCAAAACAGCACAATATTAAAGACGTTGATGGTCTTCTAGCTAAATATGCTTCTTATTTGTTGGAGAAAAATAAAACCTTGGAAGCCATTGAACTGTATCCTTTCTTTATGTATTTATCTGTTCTTTAGTGGTATCGCTCCTGTAAAAATATTTTAAAAATACAAATTTTGTAATCACTTTTTAACTTTCACTCAATCAATTGCTTTAATTTATTTATGATTTGAACTTACATATTCCTCACCAGCTATCGGAAGGCCGGTCATTATATTTCTGCAGCGAAACTTCTATTTAAGGTCAACATTTAATCATAATTTCTACTTATACAAATAAGACTAGAGGAGTTTTCTTGCCTTTAAAAATACGACAATCTTTTTATTTTTTACCTCGCTACAATTCAAATGCAATTGTAGATTATTATATAGATGAATGGAAGATAATTTAAATGTTTATTTTTAGACGGCAAAAGAAACAGCTGATCCAATCCATAATCCTTTGCGATCGAAAAAGTTATTCGTGTTGGGAGCATTATTGGTACATAGAAAATCGTTTTAATGGCTCTACATTTATCTTACTGGCAGTAAAAACTTGAGTTAAGCTTTGAAGCGTAAATTGGAAGGATTTTTTCGTTCTGTTTTAGATTGAAAAATATCACGAACAGGCTAAAATATCAAGTTTAAACAGTGGAAAGAGTACAAAAGAGGTTGGTAAAAGAACCCAAACTTATCATATTTTGTCATATCTTGCTTTGCATTTAGTTTCAGCTTTTTCACGTTACATTATCCTTTTAGTAATATATTCAGCCAAAGTTGTTCGTCTTTCGTTAAAATATGTTGTGTAGTTCTAAATAAATAACATCCTCTTCAGTCCACTTTCTACGTTGTCCACGCCATCCTTTTTACTTGATTGAATCTTCTCTCACTAATTACTTCCTCTTTATTCATTTTTAGAGCACTATTTACCAGCAGGTAGTATAATGAATGTAGATTAGATTTCTCAACAGTTTTTGATATATGCAGTCAGTGTTTAGTGTTTATAGCAATGTTAGGAGTAGTATATTATAGCTACATAGGTATGTTTACTTACTAAGGGGTACATGATGGGATACATGGATACATGAGAAATCGCAACAGTTTTTGATATATGCAGTCAGTGTTTAGTGTTTATAGCAATGTTAGGAGTAGTATATTATAGCTACATAGGTATGTTTACTTACTAAGGGGTACATGGTGGTATACATGGATACATGAGAAATCTCAACAGTTTTTGATATATGCAGTCAGTGTTTAGTGTTTATAGCAATGTTAGGAGTAGTATATTATAGTTACATAGGTATGTTTACTTACTAAGGGTTACATGATGGGATACATGGATACATGAGAAAAATATTTGTTATCCATTTAAAAAAAGCAATTTAAGAGTTTCAAAAATGTCTAGTTTTATAATCTGCACTCAAAAAATCGTATAATCCCCCTTACTAAATTTTGGCATTCCCTGCACAGTTCTTCAAAATGCATTGAGTCAGTTAACTCAAAGCCTTATAGCTTTTCACTTGTAGATTGATTTCATTCTTACGATCTATGTTGCTAGGCGACCACTGCACTTGCTGGTCTACTGGAAGATGATATAGCTTCAAGTGAAGATAGTCAAATCGTGGACAAAGCCTGGAGAGGAGCCGAGGTTTGTTGTATGGGATTAAGACAATGTGGCCTTGACGTCCATAGTAATAATGGCTGTTTTTTTCTTCAATAGGCCTATCATTTTCTTGTTCTTTCTCAGAAACAACTTTACAATGGTTATATTGACGCCGCAATGACAACGGTTTGTAATGAATACGCAATAAAAATTTATCATGATGAGAATTGGCAGTGGCCTTACGCTATTTTTGTAATGGTTTTTCTCTGGAGCTAGTAATTCTTTTAATAGTTTCTAAAATCTTTTATTTCAAAGATCGTGCATTTACTACCCAAACTATACTACTAATAAAACGAAACGCTTGAAAACTGACCACGCGAGATTTAATGTTTATGAAATAAAATAATAATTTATTTATCTCCCATAGGTTATGCATTTGCGTGATTACGAAGATATTCTTGATCCAATCATCATTTACTCTCTACTTGCCTTAGTTTCTTCGAACAACAGATGTTTTGGAATATGTTCAAAGGTATTCTAAAACTTTTTTGCTTATATGGCTCGCATCAAATACTCTTCATTCATACTACTTTTTGCTTAAGTATTATTTCGTTACATTATATCTTAAAAGAATGTATTCTTAGGCGTCATTGGTCCATAAACTTGTTGGCGTTCACCCGGGAAATATATAAGTCCATAGCGATTCCTTAAATCATTGCGTTAAGTTGATTTGAATACCTTGATAAACTTCAATAAAATACATGTTAAAACGACAAAGAATGCATCAATGACGGGTTGAGTTTACATTAAATTATAAAAACTCTTTCTCATTTGTATACTTATATTAACCTTTGGAAATACATTAACAGCATTCCATCATTATATTAGTTATGTTGTTATTAATCGAGATGGTTTGTTCTGTGCCCCCACCCGCCTTTACCGTTCCCCACTATGACTTGAGATACTTTATTCCCCCATTTTCCTTGCCCACTATTAATTAATGATGTTACTACATCACGAAGACATGTTATATTTCTCTTGTCTCGTTTAAATTTATTTGTCGTCTCTGCAGGCATTTATTAAACTGGAATCGATCGAAAACCTTCCCAAAGAACAAAAAGATGCATTTGAGAAATTGGCCTTAGATATTTTCACGAGGTTATTTAGCTATATGAAAATGCTTCGAGCTATACGGAGGGGGTTCTTTGAAATTCATGGAAACTTTCTTTTTGTTTTGAAGGAATCCTCCAAAAGATAATCGCATAAATACAGTTGAATGTCCCAGCTGTGAAACACCAATACCGGATTTGTGAGTATATCATGTTTCACTTTTTTTGACATAGACATTAGACATTTGTATAGGGATAAAATATTTCTCAAATATGATAAATATATGAAAATCAATACAATAGAATTTTATAAACGATTGCTTTATGTACGGCATCATTAAAGTATATTCATTTCTCTGTGTGAGTGTTAAGACTTTCCTTTTCTTAGGTGCAAACGTTGTCCACAGTGTGAGACCCAGTTCCCAACATGCATTGTTACTGGACGTCCGCTTATGGACTATCAATTTTGGATATGCAACACATGCAAACATCGTGCATACGAAAAGGAAATTCGAGCGTTGGCAACGTGTCCTCTCTGTCACACCATCATCTAACAAACTGACAATAGAAGGTACAAAAAAGTTGTTTTTATGTGAGTTTTGCCACACTGTGTTGTCTTGTATATTACTTTAAAAATACTCACAGACTGAAGATATATTTGAATATTTTTTTGCTCTGACAACTATTGTGGAATTCCTAAAATGTTTACATGCATGTCAACCAATATTAGTTGTGCCAATGATTTTCGTCCTCGTAACATAGAAATTACTCTAAATTCTCAAGTGTAGGATCGACTATTGTCTCCACAAATAAAGTTGTAAAATATTTGAAATTGGCTTTAGTATTGGGGTGTAAAACCTTGCATGATGTAGAAAAATGCGTCACGTGATGTTTTCACGTGATTTATCACTGTCGGAGTCTTCGAGAATTAAATATCCAAAGCCTATCTGTATGCTGATCAACTTTGAGGCTTAGTTTCCGAATAGTACGTATTTCATTTTTTTTTCCTGTTGAAGGCTGTACGGTTTTGTTACATGTGTAGTTGGAGGCGGTTTAAGTGTAATGCTGCTAATACACACTAAAAATAAACTATCAAGTTTATAAGAAAATTTTATTTCAGCGTTGTTTATAATCAGTTTTATTATATTTTATTTAATTTGATTAAATTTTAAGTCGTGCGATTCGTGTTATGGTGGTTATCGTTCATGGCGAGGAATTTCAATTTTTTTAAATAATGCAAATATCAAGTTATTTCATACCTTATAAACTTTATGTAATTAGCTGTTTAGTGTATTTACCTTTTCACGTAGTCAAATACGCGAAATAAGTAGGATTTTAACAACCGAACTATCGTCTGCATCTACAAACATAATATAACCTACAACATGCTTTTTCCATCTGTCATTGGATGCGATGCAATACGATGCATCTTTAAGGCGTTCTTTTGATAGAATGACTTGCTGCAATGCTCACAGTTAAATGGCTTCTTTGCTGCATGCGTACGAAGGTGTGTGTTTAGGGTAGATCGGAGCGTAAATCCTTTTGAGCATATTTCGCACTTAAATGGACGCTGACCGGTATGCCTATAGATATGAGCCTGCAGGTTTCCTTTCTGATTGAATCCTTTGCCGCAGTAGGTACATTGATACATGTGTGTATCAGAATGTGTGCGCATATGATAGTTGAGATGGGTCAATTGTTTGAATCCGCGCCCGCATTTCTTACATCTGTGCGGTTTCTCTCCGGTGTGTGTGTAGTGATGTATACGTTTGTCGATTTTCTGGTGAAATCCTTTTCCGCAGTAATCGCATTTATATGGTTTATAGTCGGAGTGCGTTCTCATGTGCATGCGCAGATTTGAGGCACGGTTAAAACTCTTGTTGCAGCTTTGGCACACGTGATTCCTTCCAGCGCTCAACTTGATGCTTTTATTTTTCACGAACGTGCTTGCTGTATGAAAATTTTGAAACTCGTTCCTTTCATCATCGTTTTTGTTTGATATCTGATTTATTTGTTGCTCTTGCGTGTGCAAATTTTTCCTTTTACTGACCTCTATTTCCATTTTGTTCAAGTGACTGACACTTGCAAATTCCTTTGGATGACATTTCGATGACATGTATTCATTTTCCAAGGCAATTTTACAAGAGGATAAAGTAAAATTTGTGAATGTGCCTCCACCGTTGGATTTCGCAACTTTCAAAACGTCTTTCAAAGGTGTATGCAAATTTTTTGATATTGCATTTGAATTTTGATACGTAGATGGTAGTGTATGGTTATCTGTCTTCGTGGGAATCTCTAACTCCTCGATTGCAAAAAACTCTTCAAGTTCAGCTGGTAGTTTTGCGTCATTCCTTTACAAATAGTAGGGGGAAATTAGCAATTGATTAAACACTCCTTATGCTCGGCGGAATATAGGTTATTGTTCCAAGCAAAATAGTTTGCAGAAAATAAACTTGCAAAACAAGACCGTTATCATCAAAATTATTTTGAATACCAGTTCTAGATGATTACGTATTTTAACTACAGATATTTGAGCTTCCTACAACAGCACATTGTCAACGAAAATCCTTTTACACAAAATATTTGTTTTACACACCTTGTTTGGCTTGTTTCCTTTCTTTGCAACCCTACTGCTGGTTTATGTAAGTTTAGATGCTGAATTGGGTCTGGAGCTTTCAATGGAGAATAATTTTCATATAGTTAGTATGTTAGCAGATGTTTTAGATATGTTCTATTGGGTTTGAGGAAAAATTATTTCGAGCAAATTATACTGCCCACTATGGTCCCTTTCTTTGTTATTACTTGGAAGCTGTAAACAATGACTAGATTTGCTCCTAACATTTTCAAGAAAATAAGTCTAAAGAAACTAGAATGACAGTCGAAAATACTGTCGTAAACTATACCACTCGGTGAGCAGAATCCCTGGCTTTCCTACCTCCGTGTTTGCAATTGCTCTTGTTTCTCATTTGCCAGCTGTATGAGCTCGAAGTTTGCCCAATATACGATAGTTGAATTTTCTCCAATCCCAAAGTGTTGCTGTACGTGTGAGAGGTTTGATATAATTTCTCTGGAATCATCACTTTATTCACAAGCAAGCTTTCGATTGAGGACTGTGACGATACTGTTCTTGTATGAAGTGTGTAATTACCAAAGGTCGGAAAGGGTTTTACCATTTCAGCAGTCGTTGTTTTAACGCTGTATTCGCTCTCCTTGTTTAAATTAGATCTCAGTCTGACAAGAAATGATCTGGGCATCTTTTCTACATAAAATATTTGAATAATGTATTCACCGCGCTGTCTTACCTTAATAATGTTCATGTAACATAACATGCAGCTGTAACATAACATGCAGCTATAACACAACAAGCTCGCAATTTTTACATCAAATTTTACCTCTAATTAATATAGGCAGCGTGGATGTTTTACTTCACGCAACCGCTGTTGAAAAGACTGGAGAAATATTTAAAAAATAGCACTTGACATTGTCGCCTGAAAAGCGACAATAACATTTTACTAAGTTATTTCAAGCTTTGCAATTAGCCATTGATTGAAAGTCCTTTGTCTGTAAAATGAAATTTTCTTGGAATTGTCTACCTTGGCTGAGCATCTGCGATATTTGCACTTTGTAAAGACATAAAGAAGTCACCTTCCATCTAAAACAAATGATTTGCTCTACGGGCTAAATCTTGATCCAATGCAGCGTCAAATAGAAGTTGAAGACTATTTTAAATTCATATATAGAATCCCAAGAGCATATTCATTGAGCAAATTTGAATGCGTGAAGTGTCTATAATCGCTTTTAACATCGTTTTTTTTACATGTTAAGCTTTATAATATGTTTAACCTTGTGTAAACAAGCAAGTAAATAAAGCTACTGAGGTATTGACGCTATAAAAAAATACAGTTTGTCTTTTAAATGAAATAAAATATAGGTAAATTAATATTTCGTATTATAAAAATTAATTGTAGCTGAAAGATAAACTACATGTTATCTCACCTTGTTGGAAATTTTTTCGACACCAATTCAGTTAGAATTCACCTTAACTTTTGCGTGTCAATACCTCATAAATATAAGAAGAAGAAGAACAAATTAAAATATCGCAAACTTTTTTATATCAAAGTTTATATACTCTTTGATATTTTGCCTGACGAACTACTTAGAAAAATACTTGTGCCTTAGATATATATACGCATTTAAAGACTCGTACGTCAATTTAAAGCAATTAAAACACGCATTGTTATTTTGAAACAATATGGTTTCGTCTGTGCCCCACTTTGAAAAGTCGGTAATGGAGCTAATTGGTTTTATTAAAAAATTACTCATAGGATAATTGAAATTGGTCCTACTTGCTCGTATAATAACATATGGCTTAAAAAATTCAACCGTTAAAAGGTTGTGTAAAATATATTGCATTGTTAAGATGCCATGCATTTACATTCACTCACATAATTCTTATTATAGTCAATAACCGATAAACATATTTATGTTACAGCAACTTTTTTTGCCGACGAAGTGAAGCTAAAGTAAAACTTTTACAATAGAAACTTTTTGTCGTGTAGTAATCCAAAGGAAATGTTGTTGTAGAACTTTTTTGAGTTTTTAAAATTTTTCGTTCATTTTGAGTTTTCCCTATTGTTTTTGGGTCCTGCCGTATCACGTTTGACTAATTTTTAGTGAGTTTGTTCAAAAAGATACCCAGACAATTTAAAGTTTCTATTAAGCCGGACTAATCAAATATTTTGCTATAGGTTTTGTAAAAATATCATCGTTTGTTATACACAGTTTTAGAAACAAAGTAATTCTTATTTTCTCACTATAAGTTCTAGCACAAAGCCATGCACTCGTGTTATAAATATTAAAAACATAACACGAGGGAGCTTGCAGGTTATTCTCGTTGTTGTCTATTTAAGTTTCCGTTCACATGTTTTAGCTACAACATTGCTTCTATGGAGACCGAAGATTACTCTTTGCATGCTTGCTTGTGTTAATGACCATGTACTAAAATGTTTAATGTAAGTGCATTGCTAGTTAAATGGCGTGCTGCTGACTTCCCTCGCCAACATAATTTTATTTTTAATAATGCATATATGCTACAAACATATAATGAGCAAACACATTTATTATTAAAGAAGATGTGTTTTTTGGATCATATGATCGCTAACTTCAACTCTGCTTTATATGACCAAGATTATTTTTTTATACTTCTCATGACAAAGACTTGCTCGTTTCTATTGATTTAGTAGTTATGAGGAACGTGCCGACTTCCTTAAAACACCATTCCGACACACAATTTGCTAAGATTATTTCCTCATAACGAGAAATAGAAGTATGTTGTTTACCGCGCTTGGTCACTACGTGCATCAAAATGACTTTGACGTCTGTGTCTTTTAAAACTAACCTTAAACTATTATAATGTATAATCCTAAATGTATACCATTTAACAATACAATACAATACAATACATGTATAAATTGCAGATGTTTTTTTCTTCAGTTGTTGATCCTTGTTATCTTAGTTTATATTTTAGATAGTGTAAAGACTGTTCTTGTTCTCTGTTGTTCATTCATCACTACCTACACTGACACAGACTATCTTAGTTTTCATTTTAAATTGTGTGAAAATATTTCTTGTTCTATGCATGTTGTTCATTCATCATTACCTACACCGACTCACGTTTTCTTAGTGTATATTTTAGTTAGTGTAAAAACTGTCCTTGTTCTCTGCTGCTCATTCATCGCTACCTATACTGACACATCTTATCTTAGTTTATATTTTAGATAATGTAAAGTTGTTCTTGTTCTCTGTTGTTCATTCATCACTACCTATACTGACACATGTTATCTTAGTTTATATTTTAGATAGTGTAAAGACTGTTCTCGTTCTCTGTTGTTCATTCAACACTACCTATACTGACACAGGTTATCTTAGTTTATATTTTAGATAATGTAAAGTTGTTCTCGTTCTCTGTTGTTCATTCATCACTACCTACACTGAAACACGTTATCTTAGTTTATATTTTAGATAGTGTAAAGACTGTTCTCGTTCTCTGTTGTTCATTCATCACTATCTACACTGACACACGTTATCTTAGTGTATATTTTAGATAGTGTAAAGACTGTTCTTGTTCTCTGCTGTTCATTCATCACTACCTGCATTGACTGGCTGAGTCGCTTATCCACTCATGCATTTTTGTTAGTTGCTTTGTTGAGAAAATTCCTATTTGTACATGTAAAAATGTCTACTGGTACAAGTCAAGTTGTCATGATTAATAAAATTAAAGTACTTATATTTAAGTTGATTTATATTCATCTGGTAAACTGTAACATCACACAAAATATCTATAACCGTATTCGAAATGTAGTTGAAATACTCGTTGTTATAGAATCATGTTTGGGTCTATAGAAACCTGCCCCCTCTTTCATCATA
This sequence comes from Xenia sp. Carnegie-2017, assembly GCF_021976095.1. Lineage (NCBI taxonomy): Eukaryota > Metazoa > Cnidaria > Anthozoa > Malacalcyonacea > Xeniidae > Xenia > Xenia sp. Carnegie-2017. Next base: position 7,658,342 of record NW_025813436.1, on the reverse strand, counting down.
TGACCATCTATATCGTCCATATACAGTCTTTCATAAAATAAAAGTTTTTTTGTGAAACTATGGAACGCTGAGTGAGGGCTGGATAGGGTTATTCATATATCCACCAAGAATTTCTTTTGAAAGTACAATTGCCATTCAAAAGAAAACAATCGTGCAGATGTGAATATGTGAATATTCATCCTTGCAATTATCAACGTTCTTGTCTTACCCCTGCAGGCAATTACTTGAATATGGCTTAATAGGCTCTGTGACCTGTTATTGCTGTTGTAAACTAGTTCAAAATGTTATTGTTGGGCCTTACTAATTTTCTTTGCTGTTTTTGTAAATTCACGCATGTGATGTGAACGCTTTGCAATATTCCATTGTTTAGTTTTTGCATAAATAAGTACATTTAAGAAGTGCTTACAAAGACATAATGTTAGTTGATGAACGAAGACCCACTCGTGACTTGTGACAAACATTTTATCATATCGTCGACATGTTTAACTATAATTTTTGGCTAATGGACGCTTTTGCGAGCTGTCTTATATTTATAAGCGCTTTGGCTGGTAATCGCAAAAAAAAAGTGAAGAAAATGGACGAAGAATTGTGTGTGAATTCTACGTCGTACATCGACAAGCAAGACGCTCTCGTCGCTACGACCAAAGAAACTAGCCTAAAACTAGTCCACTATGTTGTTTTAAACTTTTTATATTTTTCTTTGATGGCGCTGTTGGTCATAGCACTGAGATACTATCCAACTTATATTGTATACATTCAACATATGGCAGTCGTTGGTTTTATTATGATAGCGTTTGATTCGTGGTTTCATCCCTTCATCGCTTATTCCTGTGGTATTTCGTTTTCATTATTGTGGTTCTTTTCGGGAAATACTGCTTATCGTTGGATTATCAACAATATTATCATCGTTATATTTACGCTTATGGTAGGGGACATTCAGTTTAAAAGCTTTGCCGTACTTCAGGTCTTCATGTGGTCCGCTTTCCTGTACGATGTTTGCGTTCTGGCAAGCACGATGAATTTGGGACCTGCGCTTTTCAGCGTTTCTGTCGAAAAATGTGATGCGTTGATTTGTCATTTGTTCCGAATGCACGATCAATGGGAGTTACCTTCTGTGTTCACAGTAAAATTTGGGAATGCAACCCAAGTGTTCTTGGGAACTGGTGACATCTTGCTGGGAGCATTAGTTGTCAACTTTTCTAAACATTTCTTCAAATCAACCAAGTACGTTGTTGTTATTGTGCTAAGTTTTTCCTTTGCCCTCGGACTATTGAGTCAAATCGAGTCGATGCCGTTTCCAGCACTTGCCACTATTGTACCTGTTTGTACATTTGCTATCGTCGTGTGTGCGTTTATCAGTGGCCAGACAAAGCAGTTATTCTCCATAACAAAAGATCATTTATCGCGAGAAGATATTGGTTTGTTCATTGCTTGAAAACACAGGTAATAAATAAGTTGTAATGTTGGTATTGTAAAATGCTATGTTTGCTTTCAACGTTCAATTACTACAATAACACAATACTATTCAATGGATAGTTGAATTTTCAAAATTTTTCCAGTGGTCCCCTGCAAAAGAGCATGTACAAATATAGGTAAATGTTTCATGAGCTCATGTGGAGTTCAAACTTCCTGTCTCAGTTCTGTTCTGCCTAGGACAAACCCACACAATAATAAATTATCACGTTAGCATTAGTCTTTCACTTTGCCAAAAGAAATAATGATCTCAGAAGGCACTGTGCTGACCATTTGCTAGTGCGATCATTTGCTGATCATTTGCTAGTGTATAATTCATATAGTCATTGTTTAGTGTACATCACAGGTGAATATACGTTTTAAAAAATGCTACGGTATTTTAAACTTTCTTGTGCAATCATTTTGAACGGTTGTTTTCTCGAAGTAAACAAAGGTCTTTATACCATAAGATGACTGTTTGTCGTAATTATGTAATTTGTGTTATGATGATAACGTTAAGCTGGTGTCTGTATTATAAGCTGACAACCAAGTATTTTATATACTGATCATCTTTGTCGCCTTAGTTTCACTGTACGTAATATTTTTCATGAGAAAGACTAAAGAATGAAAGCCAATATCAGTCGACAATATCAAAGCTCTGTAGTAAACTCTTCAAATAGTTAAATGACCTTATACTTCAAATAGTTTAAGGACTTTATACATCAAGTGGATACAAAGATATCAGTGTATCTTTGTAAAGCAGAATGTTTTTTCATGACTTACTTGGCATTACATTGTTTTGTATTGAATTATTGCGATTTCGAAATTCATCATTTTGCTCTTATATTGAAAGGGCCAAATGAGTCAATTACAATATCGCGTATTTAGGAATTCCTTGTAAAGAAGAATTTAACCAAAGCCCACGTTTGGAGAAGAACACCAGTACATAGAAACCAAGTCAAAGTTATGTCAACGATCTTTGTTATGCTGGCTATTGTCACAGACTTTTCTTTCTTTATTGCTGCTTTCACTTCACAGATTTTAAATTTTTTTGCGTAACATGTATCGTTAAGATCAACGTATGAAAAAAGTTATTTATTTCTATCATATAGTTTTAAAAAAGAAAGATAGATAAGCAGAGAGATGTATACACACTTTATTATAGTTTTTAAATTAAAACTTATTCAACATGATAAAAGAAATGTCACCTGGTTTGAAATTATTTTTCTCTACAATATCCATTGTTATATTGTAATGATTTTTATGTGCATGTTGTAAGGATATATGGTGATGTTATATTGACATGCACAGATAAAAATATGATAGTATATATTATTAATTTTCTCTGACGATTCTTTGTTCATGAATGCAGAAAAATTCAGATATAAATATTTACATTATTTTCACTTGCATATAAACATCGCTGAAGATTACTTTGCCTTTACCTTCGTGTCCATCCATCACACGTTTTTTCGTTCATTTGTTGATGGCCGTGACTTGTCATGCAAGTTTTCTCACAACGCAACAAAATCTCGAACATAGCTTATCGTTTCTCAAGGTGCCAGGTCACCTGTGGAGATAGTTATGAAACCACGAACAGCAAATCTCAGGAAAGGGAAAATATGAATGTCTGGGAATAGGATGCTGCATTTCTTTTTTCTAAGATATAAACTTATCTTATTTGATAAGGTTATTGTATTTTTCTGCCCTAAACTTCGCTCTTAAATATTCTCACGTTGAATAAAAACCATCTTCAAGAAAGTGGAAATGACATGACCTTGAAAATTATATCTGATGCTTCTTTATGAATTATGAAAGCAATTTGTCTGGTAAAGAGACTCGACTGAAAAAATGACTGATTACCACCATAGCCTACTTGGAAGATACAAATGTGCAAAAACTGAAATATCTAAGTTAAACTCACTTCTCAAATACTAAGGCAACTTTATGGGTTTTTAATATCTTAAAATTGTTTTAAAATATAGGGTGGCAAAAAATGTTATTTTTCTTCAAGAACTCAATGATCAGAAACGATCAGAATGCTACACATAAAATGCGAAACTTACGTTTACAGTACAACGCATGCGCTCTGTAGACACGTATGCGAGTTTTGTACGCATGCGCCTTCACCGTCTTGTTGCATAGTAACCATGGTAACAGTTAAAATTTAAAAATATGGAGGGGAATTATTCTCAGTAAAAAGAAATATATTCAAGCTGAAATGAACAAAGAAAGTTTTAAAGATATTAATTTGTCCAGTAATGGCTGCATACGACTGCCTTTTTGCGGTGGATAAGTTTGGAAGTTGTGTCAGTTGTTTGAACCATTATAATATTATATGGAGAAACAAGGCAAGACCAAATGGTCTCCAAGGATTAAAATAGTTAGTTTGGGTGATGCTGCAGTTGGAAAGGTTTAGTATTAATGTCGTATTAACTTACTAAATTTTTCAGCTCGATGTAATGTTTTTGTTGATATTTTGATGTTGTAGAGCTGCATTATTAAGCGATATTGTGAAAAAAGATTTGTCAACAAATACATGGCAACAATTGGAATTGATTATGGAGTTACTAAGTAATAATTCTATGATATTTCTTATGTATACGTTGTAAAATCCAACATTACGGCAGTTTTGATGAAATGCTGCGTAATAAGTCGAAATTTTATCATCTGACATACTAAAGACTGGAATAGATAAGAACACCATTTTAATGTCAGATAATTTCTGATGAACACATTGGTGGAGTTAAGCTGACTTAAAAGTTTGTTTTTAAAGAACAGAATATAAAGATATTAGCAAAAATTCTAGAACTTGCCTCACAAAATTGCTAAAAATTATGCCAGCTTGTGAATTTGAGCTTATAAGGACTGAAGTTTCGACATCAGATCACTCCTAATAAAGACAATTCTATCACTTAAGATGGGTTATGAGTATTGTGTTCCTCTTAAAACTAAAGAATGATATTAATCTTTTGTAATAAATAGAGTATTTGTTGATGGTAAAGAGGTCAAAGTGAATATTTTTGATATGGCTGGTCACCCTATATTCTATGAGGTCCGTAATGAGTTTTATAAAGACACACAAGGTGCTTTATTGGTGTTTGATGTATCGTGTAAACAAAGTTTTGACAGCTTGCAAACATGGCTAAATGAAATGAGGAAAGAAATTGGAGATCCAACCGACATGGAAAAAGTTGTGTTCATAGTTTGTGCTAATAAGGTACATTCTAAAAAAGCCATTTCTTCCTCACTACATTAATGTCTTGTTGTGACACCATCCTTATTGTTCACATAATTATTGTTTTTTTGTCTGTTATTTCAGACTGACAAGAGAAGAGTTGTAGACGAGAATACTGGAAGAATATGGGCAAATAACTGTGGTTTTCATTATTTTGAGACTTCTGCCCTAAATGGAGATGGTGTGAACAAAATGTTTCAGGTATAAACACCAAGGGTAAACTATAGAAGCAGAGAGTAAAGGTGAATATTGTATATTTATGCTGTTTTTGTAAAGTTGGTGCAGTTGTATTAAGGCTTGAATGTAATTTTACACCAATTGTCTTTCAAGTTGTTCATTTTTTAGACTTTGTTTGAGGAGGTGCTGAAAATGTTGCAAAGTGGATGTAATGCAACCCGTGTTGCTACAACTTTGGGTTGGACCAAAGAACAGTCAGATGCCATTCAGAGATTGGTTAATGGAAAAGATAACTATGATCGATTGGGTTTACACAATGGGGCAAGCAGGTCAGTTCGAATATATGTATTTGCCATTTTTAAATAGCCCAATACATTATGCTGGAATTTTATTTCGAAATATTTTGTTCAACTTTTAATATCATTAATTTCCTACATGGTAACAAGTAACGTACGATATTTTCAACAAACGTCAATACATACGTTACTATGAGGAAAATACAGACTAAAGCCACTTTAAATGCAACCAACGCTCTTTTGTGTTTTATTGTCAAATCTTTTCAGTTCAGTTAAATTAGGAGTTTTCGACAAGTTCAAGTTCAAAAGTCATTTGACACAGATTAAATAGTTTTTGTCGAAAATTTGATAGTCTGCGTGATTTAAGGAACTTAAAATTTGAATGGAATGTTTTCTGTTATTTCAAGAAAAGCTTGTTCTTAAAATTTTGATATGTTTCTTATTTCGCCTTTAGACTACGACTGAATATGAGCTATATAAGCTATGTAACAGAAACTTTATAGTCAGAATGCTTTAACTATAAATTTATGCAGAATAAGTTTAGAAATACAAACGAATGCGGTTTTAGATTTCTTCGCTTGCACTTCGATACCACAAAAAAATTTGTTATTTGTCAATGTTATTGTGTGCACCAATGTAAGTGAACGTCATTGTTTTCTACCTTAAAGGTTCTAAGGTTTTAAATTCTATTGTTCATTTCCTACAATAACAGTAATATTGATTTATGATTCTATGTTTGCAACTTCATTGATCATGTCATGACTTAAGAAGAAAAAATTTATGTTTTGAATGAACTTTGTGAGATGCGGAAAAGTAAAACAAAAGTAACTATTTAATGTTCCTGTGGGTTGTGAAAATGAATTCCTAATAATAGTCGATATGAAGAATTAGGTAACAGTGTGTGATCTGTTTTTAAAAGAGGGTCTTTTAAATGTCGGTGACATCGTTAACGTGAGCACTTAGCAAAGTTTTGTTCTTCATATGAAAAAATTTGACAAACGAAACAAGCTTTCAACCATGATTATTCTTTCATTATGAATTAATGTGAATGTTATTCATTGTTTTGTTTCAATGTTTTTTTAATGTCAACCACAGTTGTCAGGCAATTTTAAAATTATAGATGTTTCTGTTATGATGTTTCCTCATTGTTCGAATTTTGTGCACGCGTTCTTCAGACGACAAAAAGCGTGTCTTAGTGTTAATTGTGAGTAATTACTGGAGCATATTATTTAGCCTGCGGGACAAAACATTTGACAAAACCCATTCAACATAATTTTATTTTTATAGAGAGGACGTAAATCGTGCTTATCGTAAACTGGCTATGTTAATTCACCCTGATAAAAGTATCGCTCCCGGTTCGGAAGAAGCCTTCAAAGTTCTAGTGGACGCAAGAAAGGCTCTTTTGAAATGACTGGCTCATACAATGTATCAAAAAAGAATAAGAAGAAATCAAAAAATATGAATAGCAAAATAACCAAACAAATATTCTACAAAGATAAACCACATTTGCTCTTTTCATCCCTAAACCTGTAATTGCCAACCCCACTCTTGTAATTTTCTCCCAGTAAGATACCCAAGATTAAGAGCTAAATTGGGAATAATTGTAATTATAAATATAGTCAATACAATCAATACAATGTTCCACAATGTCATGTGCAGAGGACTGGGACTAGCTTCTAGAAAATCAACATGGCCGACGGAGATAAGGAAAGTTTTCCTCACGAAATAAATAGCGATACGTCACGTATCTTTTCTACCGATTATAATGCCATAGAGGACATGAAAGTTCCCGAAACAATTACTGTACGTAACAACCTGGATTTTAGTCAGAATAAATGGAGTTTTGGTGATAACCAAACGATGCATGTACCAGACCGAATTTTTTTGAATGGGACGCCATCTGGCGTTGAGACTCGCAGCATTAATTTGGAAAATAGTGGCGTGATTACGGACAAATATACGGGAGATATGGATACGCCACCCAGAACTTTAACTGTGGATGATACGAAGTCTCGTTATATTGACAGAAATAGTGAAAAGATGAAAAGACATGAAGATTATGATAGGTAAATCTATGTCATTCATTATCTGTTTTTTATTGTTATTGACATTGACATTTCTCATTATTGCTGAGAATTCAATCAACACGAAGGATGTCTTTTTTCACTGTGTAAGGGATATAATGTATCTTAGTTTATGTTTGAATTAATGTTGTGTTTAACATTTTTTTAACATTAAAATTTTGCCAAATTTTAATTTCTCCCCTTTCATAGATTAACCCAGAGAGCAATGTTATCTGCAACTGATGAAACCTTAAGAAATCATTTTCAAGGTGAGATAGCTGCCATGCAATCACGTATTGAATTATTGGAGACAAGGGTTAATGATAAGGAACATAATGGGTTTTGGAAAACTACTTTGATTTGCTTATTTACCATTATCAACCCATTCATCATCCATTGGCTATTTAGCAGCAAGAGACGATAGAAAATCATCACATGACTTGCATTTTCAAAATCAAATATTTTTTTGAATATTGGAAAAATATTCAAAAGAATTCATGAAATACTGGCTAGTGTTTCAAAATTTGCTATTTAATTGTTCTGTATTATTGTATTGTTAATACCTAAGTATACAGGTATTGACCAATCATATAAAAGCTACATTTGTAATATATTACAACAGGCTCCTCCATGTAAAATTTGGAACTTTGAGCTTACAGACAAATTCTAAAATCAGTTTTTAGAGAAAAATGGAATTTGAGGATAGTTACAACTGTTTTGTTTGAATGTCAATAAATTCTGCAGCTCAAATCAGCTTTTCAAATAGTGCAATGTCTTTATAATTTCAACGTTTTTACAGTCTAGGAAACTTAGAATTTGTTTCAAAGCATGAGCATCAAAAACCTTGCCTATTCTATTTAGCATCTATAATTCCGACATGTCATTTACAAAATTAAAAGAAAACACAATGGAGATGATAAGCTTGTGGCTTTTAAGATTTAGCCCATGTAATACTTACATGAGCTTTACAAGCCCCATTTTTTATCATTTACAGCATTAATGTCAACAACAACATACACATGCATATATGTGATATTTATGTATTACATTAGTAGTTATGATTACCGATGAGCATATTAGATAGGTAATATGGCAATCTTTACTTGTAATTATGTATTTTGTACATCAAAAGTTTTTTTGTGTACAATTATTTTATTGGAGGTAAAAACATATGTTCGTCTAGTGTTATAGAACCATCATGTTCAGAAATGTTACTATCATTGTCACTATTTTCCTTTCTTGAATGCTTGTTATTGCCTCCTAGCCCATTGGATATCAGGGATTTATCTTTACCAAGTTGCAAAGCATTAGTATAGTTCGATTCAACTTCTTTAGGATTCTTTACATGCTCTTTGTTGAAATGTTTTGTCCTGGATCTTGCATCTTTTGTGTTCATGTTTCTTGGCTCTTTTTGTTGCAAAACTTGTTCGTTTTATTGTTCTGTTTGCCATGATGATGTGTTAGAAATCGCTGACCTGATGCAGATTTAACACAATTTTCTCGCACTCTTTTTAAATCCTAAAAATTCAGACAGAATTGAGACTTGGATAAAGGTTATTGAAACTTGGATAAAGGTTATTGAGACTCGGATAAAGGTTATATCATGGTTTTATCTGTAGAAATGTTTTCTTCATGTATCAATCTGTCAATATCACTCATTGGCACTTATTGAAATTTGATTTATCCAAAGTTTACTAACCTCTTGAATCCAACTATGTTGAAGTGCTTCACCTGCAGTAATGCGCTTCATTGGATCCCATCTAAAGAAAAATAGACGTACTATCTGTCATTGAGTATTTCAGTTGCTTGTTAACTCAATTTTTAATTATAAATGAGAATTTAGGAAAAACAACTAAGTACAGTTATGCCATTGAGATGAAAATTAAAATAAATTTTATTGATTGGTTGATTAATTGATTGATTGGTTGGTTGATTAATTGATTAATTGATTGATTAGTTGATTAATTGATTGATTGGTTGATTAATTGATTGATTGGTTGATTAATTGATTGATTGATTGATTGATTGAATGATTGATTGTACACTTAATAATAAAATGATAAATACGAGATTTCGAGTGCTGTATAAAGGTCACCTACTCCAGACATCGCGATAGAAATTTAATGAAATTTTTATCGTTTGATCGGACTGCAGTAATTAGATCTTTGGCGTTTGGTCGACGCTTCCTTCCTCGAGAGTTTGTGATGCTACGTGGTAAACCTTTAGAATCTGCATGAATAGGAACGCATGTAAACAAATTAACTATTTCAGTTATATAATACCAGTCTTAGTCATTAAGTTATTATTGAAAGTTGTCTTACCGAAAAAATAGGTGCGCCTTGAAGCTTTTTCAAGGAAATTAACGTCAGGTAAACCGAGTACCTTCATATATAAACAAGATTGTTGTAGGCGTTGGAGATTTTAAGCAAGTAGTTTATTGTAAATTTTAACTAGTTTGATCCTTGAATGTTTGAAATTTGTAGTATTAGTCCGGGTTACTCCTATTCTGCGTTAAATTTTTGTTTAAAACATTTTTCTAAAAGCATTATATTCTATTTCAGGAAACGTTTTTCCACTTAGTTAATTATATGGAATTAAAAACACTTTATGCATGTTCTAAGTACTATTTGCTGTAACATTCCAAGTTTTTATGTCGCGGACAATTGATTCAAATTACCTCCATCATACAAGCTAACTGATCGACTTCATTTTCTCCTGGAAACAATGGATAACCAGTGTATAATTCGGCTAAGATACATCCGAAACTCCACATATCAATAGGAGTCCCGTATACCATGCCTGTAGGTGTTATAATTTGATAGTTAGGGAGAATTTGCTGTTGTGAAATGTGTACTTCTATTTTTAAGTTAGTTTTATTTTAAAAAGCGTGTTTCCCTATACTGTTGCTTAAGTACGTATCACGCTTAGATATTTCGTACCTAAAATTACTTCAGGTGATCTGTAGAACCGACTTTGAATATACGTGTACACTAAACAGTAACAAATAAATGTTTTACGTAGCTAAAGAAGAGCTGATTTGATAATTTATTTTATCTTTTCTGAGAATACAATTGTCATCGAAATCATTAGAATTCAAAACCTGTTTATTATGCACATATTTACCTCTTTGGTTTTCGTAACAACTTGAACCAAAGTCGATGATCTTTATGCCTGAGTGTGTTTTGTTTTTAAGAAGTATATTTTCCTGTGTGTAATAAGATTATTTTACGTTTTGTGTCACATTGGATAGGAATTTTTTTCAACCAATAAAATATGTGGTCTTCTACGCATATAGATTACGCATATTCTAGTGTAAAAGTAAAATCAGATAAACTTACATGTTATCCGTAGTTATAGTCTAGAATATAACATTGATCTCAAAAAAAAACCTACCGGTTTCAAATCGCAATGAATGATACGACTGCTATGGACTATTTTTAAACTTTGGAGTATTGAATAAGCAAATCTAATAAAAAGAGTAATGCAGTCACTGAATCTGTTGAAAATCAAAGGTCGGTTGCATTTCATAAGATCATGCTCTCTAAATATCATTGAAGCATTTCATTGAATTTGTTTAGCTTAACCATATGATATAAAAACTTACTTTTTAATCAAAGACATGCTAAATCCTTGGAAGTTATTCTTTTTTATCAATTCGTAAAGATTTATTCTAAAAAAAGTCGAAGTAGTTAGCGTCACGTGACTGCTTTGCGATATCCAATAAGAATCGTGTTTGTGTTTTAGTGCTTACTTACCCTAATAATTCAAACGTTATGCATAGGTGATTTCTTTAACGGAAAAAAAAAATGGCGTTATACCTTTCGATTAATTTATATATAACATAAGGACATTATGTACTCAATGTATTTATTGTCATTACCTGAAGTAAAAATGATCAATCATATGAATGATATTCATATGATTGTCTCTATCCTACATAATGAAACAAAGCATGTTAGGCAACAAATTCCTCTATTTATTCAAATTGATTTTAAAATACTTCATGTTTATACATTTTGTCTACAGTCTACGCCTAAAAGTTGATTAAAAGGAACTTTTCATTTTAATAAGTGAATCGTGTGGAACTTGAGAGTTGTCTGTAGGTACTTTAGTTCAGTGTCTTCATTATGATGAAATGATCAGATGTTAGAATTTGAGTCTATATGACTTTAGTCTAGTGTCTTCATCAAGAAGTGATCTTAAACTTGAGTGTATATATATACTCTTTGTCCATGTATTGGAAACATTTATAATCAAGATACGGATGGGTAGCATACCTTTTTTTTTAAATTATCAAGAATTTTTACTTCAACAAGTGCCTGTTGATGAAATCTAACAAAAAATATCGTTTACTTAGTTCATAGTTTAATTAAAGACTTCAAATACTAAAGCAATAAACATGAAGACTTAAAGTATGCATATGGTAAACCTCTCGAGCAACAACGTTCATATGAGTAATCTTTCATTACAGACATAAACATCATAAAGAAATTTCCTGTAGTTAAATTTATAGTACGTTGTTCACAAAGACGTAGAATTCATAAAACGTTTTTGGTTGCAAAGAAAGAAATGTAAGTCGAGTGATATTTTAAGATGTTTTTCGACGTTTTGTTATAAGACATTTCTTTTTTTACCTTTTCTTATTTCTAATGATTTTCACGGCAAAATGTTGTCCTGTTTTGTGATCAAGAACTTTGACAACTTGACCAAACGATCCTTTTCCCAAGATATCTAATACTTCATATCGATAATATAAATGGTCTCCAGTCACCCGTTTGTAGCTTCCATTGTCATCATCATAGCCTGAGTTTAATTCAGGAAATAAAAATATTTTCTGAACAATTAAGTAATTTATAAAATAATGACGTATTTAGTTAAAAATTCACTTATTACCATTATTGCAAGGACTTCCTGGGGTACCTTCGATCTTTGATGCATTTGAGCCTAAATACCATATTTCAGCATAATCCAAGATCTCTGAATGCTCGAATAACGTCAGTTTATCCCCAAATGTCTTTATGCAAACTGAAACATAGCGTGTTAAACAAGGATAACCAATAAAATATTGAGCACCACCCCCCCCCCCCCCCAACACCCTCGTGTATTATTATAAATTATTAGATCTGTATACTCACAACTTGGTGTCAATGGTAGGACAAAACCGTTGGGATCGTGGCGAATTATCTTCTTCTTGTCGTTATTAATACTGAAATGAGGATGGAAATGGTATTATGTACAAGAATAATTGGGTAAAATATCTTGATCTAATGTGTTGAAAAATGATCACGTTGAATGACTGTTGTTTAGGACTGACTGTTGTTGGGAAAAAATGATCTGATAATTTCTCTCCGGGACAATGCGAATTTCCGTTTGATCGTTGCAAGTATATATAGGCGAGGCTTTATGATTACAAGTTTGTGTTATTTGACAATTATTAAAACAGCTATACATTTTATTAAAGATACTTACTTCCAATTCTCTTGCTTTTTAACCAAGGGAGTCGCAAATTTTGGTATATCTGAAATCTGACCGAAAAAAGGTATGTGATTACACATTTTATGTGATTTTCAGCTAGTTCGTTGATTGTGGCTATGTCATTAAAAATGTGGTCAGATTTGGGTAAAAATGGACGAGTCGAATGTTTAAAAATTGTAAAGTTGTGGAAAAAATTACAACCTGTTCATTTTACAACAATGTAAATTTACATTGTTAGATTTTTACAATTAATTTAAGCAACCTAAAAATTCAGAAAACTCGGCAACTTGCATCTTTACGAGTCTCTCTCGTAATAGTTTTATTTATTTCGCCAACATTAACAACTGTCTATAAAATAATATTGCGTTTGATTTTGACATGCGCGTAAGTTTGGTGCAAAATAGCAAGATGGTTAAGAACACCGTGGTATTTTGGCAAGCAAAATTAGTATTTGTGAATGCATTCAGCTGACACTAATTCATTTGAATCACTTTAAAAACTTTTAAATATCATACACTGTTGAATATTATGAAAGACATATAGCGCTGACAGCTCTAACCCTTACAATGTGTACATATAAATTTATTGCTTATATATATGATTGGGATTTAAAATAAGATCTTAAAATATGCACGTGCCATTTGAGCTGAGTGTTGAGCTGACTTTCAAAAGAAGCACGAAAATGTTCATTATTATTAACCAAAACTTCGCGATCTCTCTCGAATTTAAATACTAAGGTAGCTGTACTTATTTATGTTTCATGGCTTGATGCACCTGGCTTCGACGCTGTGACGTGGGAAACCCACTTTTTTGAACGCAAAAAAATTATCTTGCGTAAATGACACACGTTCGCGTTGATAACATTATCCTACGCATTATCCAATTTTTTGTTTAAAAAAGATTATCGCGATTTATGGACGAGCGCGTTCATAACTGCACGAATTTCTATTGGGATACCTCTTGTTGACAAAATTTCATGTATCGTGCTGTCAAATGAGTCAAAATATGTTTTTTTTTAATGGAATATCTTAAAATGTAAAAACAATTGCCAAACGATATGTGATCTATATGAGGCTATTTAATCTCACTTCGAATTGTTTCTTGCGAAATAAAACAACGTACATTTTACAACAATTTACTGCCGATTTCTAGAGGGCGTTGTTTGACTGTTAAAAAAAACCTCGTATAGCTATGAGATTCGCCCAGATCCCCTCCGAAAGCCATTCGTTCAACTTTCCATTAAATTTCCATTAAAAAATGTTCCATGCGAATAATTTTTATATGCCTTTGCTCCAGAAGGATATCTTGTCTAACATACATGTGTATGAGTAAAATAATAGGAAGAATTTAAACCTTTGCTGCGTGGTTATTTCGTGTGATTAATACGTCTTCGTTTGTATGATAAACTGTCTGTCGTAATGCAGAAGGTACATATGTTTTTGGCATACTCTTCTTCGCTATATTTTCAACCCGACGTGTGTTAAGGTCCAAAAGTGTTGCATGCTCACGATGAATTTGATGTTTCTTCATACCAAGTTTACGACGTATTCTTTGCTTGAATTCCTTATACTGCATTGCATGAAGCATAAGGAATGAAGTGGAGAAACTTGATTAATCTCCAGTTTCTGAATATATATATATTCTCTTCAAAAGCCCTATAGCTAAATTTGAACAACGTTTCCTCTTTGTTATAAAATTTCTGGTCATCTACATATTCAGATTATTTTGCGCTAAATGGACAGTGTACGTCTTTACCGCAATGTACTCGTTGCGTACGTATTTACATTGCTGTAAGTTCAGACTGTGAATATTAATGTATTTTGCACATCATTTGCAAGAGGCCAATGCCAGGTGAATCATCTTTGCCTTGTTTTCTTGTTAATTAAATTATGGTTCTTTGACACAGCACAATTCTGTTGTTGTTTTTAATCTTAAAGAATATGTTTTTCAATGTGAGATGCGGCGGCTATAGGACACTTTTTTCCATTGCCAGAGTGTTTTTATACAGCTGTTCATGTCAGAAACTTGAAGAGAAACTTGGCTGCATCGCTCTTCTTATGTATAATTAATGAACTGCTTTATTGAAGTTGCAGATGGGTTGTCAACATATATGAAATAATTTACCGTATTAATAATACACTTAACTTTCTCTTACATGAAATATTGCGTACAGTGCATGTGATGTCATGTTTACCTATAGAAATGCATGCGAGTTTTATCTATTAACCTGTTACGTATTTCATTGCTCTCAAGCAGATTTCAGGCAACATGCGTAGTCACATTAATATAAGGTAATTTTGCTTCAGTCAAGAAAGATCGCCTTGTGTGTAATTCAGCGCGTTTTTTAATTTTAGATTTGTATGAAATGTTTGTCCATATAAACCAAAATTAAATTTTGTTAAAATATATACTTTAAAAAATGTTATATGAATATCAAGGTTGTAGCCATGTACTCAACCAAAAGTTTTGTTTCATTACAATCAGGGTATAATGACTTTTGATCTCAAGAACAACTTCCTAAGTTAACGAAATAATGTTTGATCACTAAGTAAAATGCATTGGCAAAATTTGCAAAAGGTTATTTAGATTCAGCTACTTGCCTTAGTAGTGTCATGCTCATAAAACGATGACTTTAAGACGTTCTTTTTGTTTAAAAGTTGAGGCAACGTTTCGCCGTTGTTTTTTTTCTGAAAATAATAATCATTATTTTTTAGTAATAGGTTTTGTGCTTCGACGTGCAAAATTTTAAGACAACGCCATAAAAAATGTTTAAAGTTCCACCTGTTTATTCGCGTCAGCAAATCCTTCCTTCCGTGGTCTTGATAATTGTGGCAGGCTTTCTTTTAAGATGTAAATATTGTTTTTCTCTATCTATAAAAAACAGAGACTTATTTTCTATAGTGAAGCGTTTTAAAAAGTCCATAATAGGTATAGTTTTTGGAAATATTTATAGCTTATTTTCAAAACAAAGAATTTTTTCTGGAGACTTTAGAATGTCAGTATAATTAGCGAAAATGAATTCAGATATCTTTTGAGCAAACAGAATGCAACTTAAGTTCAGTTTGTAGTTCTTAGCTACCTGCTTTTGGCTTTCTTTTATGTTATCTTCTCTATGATGAGAGACTCTATAATCAAACAGGACGGTAAAAAACAACGATTGCTCACATTTCATTTGCGCATAGAAAGGCTTTTATTCAAATAGCAGGGGTAACACTTACCCATTATAGCTTTCTTTCACTTGCTTTTTGGAGACGGAAAGTTTTTTTAACGGTTGTTTTAAACCCTTCAATAAAAACAGATATTTGCTGCGTAAGTATTTCTACAAAGCTACATTGAAATTGATATTTGCATGATTTCAATCTATCTTAGAGAATTTGGGTGAAGTCTGTGTAAAAACTGTGTCACTTACACTTCTGCTCAAGCTTGGTACAGCTTTGATCTTTTTTAACAATGGAAGTTTCTGTCTCTGGTTCAAGTGTTCTCTTTCTTTGTGATCTGATTTGATCTTATTCCCTTGGTTCATTTGTTTTAAACTATAAATTTTTGAAGAGATTTACGAACATCATGAAAAGCGCTTCATCTGTGTAGCAAAAATTCTTTGTGGAATAATTAAATGTTCAGAGGTATGATCTAACATGAATCCGAGTCGTACCTTTTAAAAAGTGATTGGAAATAGTCAAATGTTTTCTTATTTAACAATACGCGAGAAATATTTCTTACCTTTGATTCGTCGTGTTTAATTCCATAAAGATGAAAGATAGTCAAGAAATAGTTTATGACATTTCCTATCGTTATATAAAGCCATACAGAACGAACTTGTTTCTCAAAATCTCAGATACTCTACATGAATTGAACACAAGAGAAGAGCGATGAGAAAAACTGTTGTTGAATTTATAGATCTAGTTAAAATCATATGTATGTTAACATGATTCACCTCTTTGTGGATCATCTCATCATTCATTTTTTTCTATATTGACCAAACTACGTTGGTAAATATTTTCAACTTTCCTCCATCAATGCAGACATGTTGCTTGGTAACTTTATGTAGGTGTAAGGTTACGCGCACGCGCACTTTAACTGTTATAATTAACCATTAATTGACCAGTGTAATTGACTAATAATAAGGCATCATTTGACGAAACACAATTACTTTTTCATACGTAATATTAAATGCGTTTCACCTCATGATGCGTGTTTGATTCGAATATTTACATATTTTCTTTTAAAAGTGATCCCATGTAACAATTCATGGGCAGTGTGTATAAAACATGCAAAGAAATTACTATAAGAAGTCTTTCACAACAAAAGTCTGTCAAATGTTGTTCAAAGGGCAAAGAACGTGCTTACAACGCATTTATCTAAATTCATTTAAACGTTTTCTTATTTCTGAAATTGCTAGCTTGAAACAGCAGACACATTAGCAGACAGGTACTTCGTTATCTATATTCACGGTGTCACTATGGTAACGAATGCTAGCATAGTTAATTTCTATGACAACCAGTGGTGACAACTCAAGATGGTGGATGTTTCGCTAGTAGAGTTTAATTTGTTTTAAATACGCTTTATTCTTAGTTTAACCAGGTTTTTCAAGCTACTTTTGAGACCTTCTATATTTCTGATATACGAAGCGTAAGTTTTTTCAAAAATACTATGTTGTTTCTTCTTTGACAAATCGATTTAAGATTCTTAAATCATAGTGAAAAACAATTACAAATTAATCTTTTTTTTGAGATTTAACTTATAAAATTCTTTTTAAGACTTATCGATCTTTTTTCGTGTTTTTTTTTTATCAGAAATGGTTAGCGAAGAAAAGAATTCAGTGGAGGTCAGTAGAACTCATTTCATTGAAAAAACCCCACAGACCACTGTTGACATTGACAGTTATCGTCCGTTTTTTCAAATTTTTTAACTAAACTTGCAAAAACTATTAAATAAGCTTTTTGTTTCACTATATCAGCGGTCGAAAAGTGTTAGAAATGAAGCTTATTTTTCTCATACTTAGCAATCTCCATCATTTAACGTCAAACAAATTGAAGACAAAGTAAGAGATGCTGTTCATGCTAAAAAGGCCAGATGTTCTGAGTATTTTAAAGATTTTGATCGCTTGCGAAGTGGATACATAACAAGTTAGTGTTTCATTTTGGTGTTATTCCAAAGTTCAAGAAAAATTAATCTTTTGCTCCTTTTTTAATATGAATAATGATTTCAAATGAGTTTTTGGATTTGCTACAATATTTTCCTGCTAATAATCAAATAGAAGTTAACAAAAGTGAATTGCTTCTATTTTTAGGAGCACAGTTTGAAAGATGCTTAGATCAGTTGTTCTCGGTGAATTTGAATAAGTTTGAGATACAAAGTCTTCTGTTGAAATATGGAGGCAACCCACAACAGAAAGGAATGATCTGCTACAGGGATTTCTGTTCTGTTATTGATGCTAGTTAGTGCTGCCAAATAGTTTTTTCCTTGAAATCTCTGAAAGTCTGCTTTATTTTACTACAACAAAAACATGCCTCAGTTGTTATGTGAATGTAATATATATAACTAAATGAACATTTTCAAAACTTTGATGCGACTATTCTACAACAACCATCTCATTAGCATATATTCTATGATAAAAATAGTTCTTCAAGATTTCAATGTCTTTTTTCCTACATTCTCAAATATTGATTTGAAAAGATAAAGCTATTTAATCTTAACCAAATGCATTTCTTTCAACTTACTTTTTTAAAGCTTTTTTAATTATCAATATTTGTCTTTAAGGTTTTGATGCAAACATTTTGGACAAAGCACCTGATGCACAAAAAGTTGGATTTGCTGCAAGGTACTACTTTTAATCAGTTATAAATTGGTAGCATGAATGTTCTAATAAATGCCTGGGGTATTTAAAAAATACTAGAACTTTTACGGAGGCAATAAATATATTTGAGATGCTTAATATGAACTAGCATAAGGTCTACATTTATTAGATAGAAGATTTTAATTTGATAGGTGCTGTTTATTGAATCATTTAAAGTAATTGCTGTTTAGTTGAAAGCTTTTCATAATCTAGACAGTGTTTACCATTTTACTTCAGATCACCTCTCCCTGTCATGCAAATGTCACATGTTGCACACACATTACATAATCTGCTTAATCTTTGTAGCAAATTTTAATAAGTTACTACCAATTGGGTCAATCTGTCATTAACAATTACGAACATAAATTATTTAATTTTTAGATTGATTATTTTTATAGTGAATTGTTCATCATTGTACTTAGCTTAGCAACAAGACCAGCCGTCTAAGACCACATTAACTCGTTCCTACATGAAGTTTTACTCCATTTCCACAACATTTTATATCACGCGTTGTGTATAAATAAAATTTCTCTAATTGTGTCTTTTCATAAATGTAGTGAGCCCGTTAACAGACGGCCTTTGAGTCCTGCATCCTTATCAAAATATAACAACATTCTCTCAAAATGTGCAAATTTTTATCATTATCATGGTATTAACGTAAAATCATCGTATGGTGATTTTGATAAACACAATAATGGACTCGTTACAGAAAGTCAGGTAGAGTACTGATAATGTTTGCATTATTTAAATTACCTAACAGTAAAACCTGTATTAAATGGACACCCTTGTGGAAATGACTGATGTCTGCTCAATGAAGGTGGTCACTTGAAAGAGGTTCCATTATTAGTTATGAATTAGTTATGTGAGATTAAATTTTGAGATATATTATCTATATGAGGCTTTATGAAGCGGTACCATTCATACAGGATGTTGGCTTAATACAGTGCTGCAGGTTTGACTCCAAAATCCTTGTCTTTCATCTTTCTGTGTTCATGTATGAAATGAGAAAGTAGCCACTGACCTATAGCGTCAAAGGTTGCAGCTGATTATGTAGAAACTCTGGTTTAGCCTGGTATTATGCTAATCAATACAATCTCCCTTTTAACCCTCTTTTCATATTTTTATCAAAATCACATTAGATAGCTTGATGGTAAAAGATTGAGTTATTCATTACCTACCAATATTGTAATTCCTTTTTTACCTACACAGCTACCATTAAAAATTACCAAAGTGTAAAAACTTTCATTTAATTATTTTAGTTTTATCGCAGTTTTCCCGGCCCGTCTGACATCACCGAAGCTGAGATGAAGCTGATTGCTAGAAAACACAGACACCCAGACAAAGCTGGTTTATGTAACTATCTACAATTCCACGATGATGTTGTGCAACGTCAACAGGGTAGGTAGGATCCAACGAAATGGATGTGATACAACCCGCAGAGTCGTGTGGTGAGAGAAAGTGGCAACGTGGAGGTAGGAATGGAGTATAAGTACAGCCATATGGTGAGAAAATGTCGACATGGTTGTAGGAATGGAGTATAAGTAGAGCTGTGCGAGAGAAAATAAAGAAAGAGTGTTGCTTTTTAAAAGTATTGCATGTTTGTGGATTTTTAAATATTTTATCTTTTCTGATTTCATCAGCTATGGCTAGTGGTGAGAAATATCTGTATTCTGATTCTAAACCTTTGGATGCTGCTTTTATTTCTCAACCCTTACAGGTATTTGAAGCTCTCGAGAAGACTCTTTATTTCAGTTGCTTCCTCCTAAATTTAGAGATTTTGCAGCTATACTTAAATAGTTGCATGGTTTTATGCAGGACAAGAGCGTTGATTCTGATCTTAATGCGATTTTTGAGAAGATTCGTGTTGCTGTGTTTAAAAACGGTGTGCGAACTACAGAATTCTTCCGCGATCACGATAAATTACGAAGTGGAATTATAACAGAAAATCAGGTACAGTTATCTTTTTTACACAGCATTTGCCCTGGCTGTCGGTGTACAAAAGTATGAATGTTACAATGGATTTTTTTATGCCCTGCCTTCAACCTACAAACACGTTTATCTTTTTTTAGAAGTACTTTTCTATTTTGTATCAAAAATAGACTTGTTTCGCCTTCGATTGTTTCCCCAACAATGAAATAGAATTAGATTTTATGGCGTTAAACAGTCTAGTTCTGTTTGTTATGCAGCTTTATGAGTGAAGTTTTATAGTTGTATATTTATCAATGTTGTCTTCTTTTCAATAATAGTTCGTGTGTGGATTGTCTTTATCATGTGGTGTAATAGCAAACCTGTCACGTGACGAGATTCAAAAGGTCGTTGATGTCTATCGTACCCCGGATGGTCGAGTGCGTTACAAGGACTTCTGTTATATGATGGAAAATGGTATACGACTTTCTGCAAAAACGTTTTGCCTATAGTCAGTATACATTTGCATTTTTAATTTTGTGTATTATAGCTTTCACTGAACCTCACCTTGAAAAGAAACCAACCACTGTAACATCAAGGCCTCCCGTCGGTGCTCTTATGAAGGTTTTATTTTCCTATTCATCATTTATATGCTAACACTATCTCTCAAAACGATGAACTGTCGAGTAAAAAACCAGATGTTCAAGGTGAATCAAAATTAAATGGTTGTTAACGGAGAATGAAACAATTTATGGTGGATTCAAATCAACAGTCAAAAGGCAGTGTTTTTTAAAAAACCTTGCACTCTCCTTGGATCCCTGAATTTATCTCATTCGTTGCAGTTTAGGGAGATTAGATTAGCTTATTTATAGTGCTATCCTAAGAGCGACAAAATTTTATCATGCACTTAAAAATAATAGCGTAACGCTTTCCCCTCCTATCTTATGGTCATCTTAGGTTCCAAACAAATTGAACGAGCATGAAGAACGACAGGTGGCAGAAATTTTAGAACGATTATCAAGTGATGTAAAAAGAAGACGTTTGATGATTTACCCGTTCTTTAAAGATTTTGACAGGGTATGTTTAATAATTTACACCTCCCCTCCCTCCTCCCCCCCGTAAATACGTATATGATTCACTAAACAGCTGACATTGATAATTACACGACCGGAAGCAGTTGTAAAATATTTATGTAACGGCACACGGCGCACGGTCTGTCACGATGGAATGGGGAGAGTTGCCGTTTTTTTAAACTATTTAGCTAGTGATTTTTTGGGCCGCCATTTTACGCTTTCTTTTACGTTACTTTACGACACACGGCGCACGGTCTGTTACGATGGAATGGGGAGAGTTATCGTTTTTTTAAACTATTTAGCTAGTGATTTTTTGGGTCGCCATTTTACGCTTTCTTTTACGTTACTTTACGAATAAACTTTTGCAATCTTTTCCTTGGGAAGTATCCAACAATGAATTTGTCAAGTTTAAGAAAGTGAATTTTGGTATTTTTTGAAAAAATTCGTGTATGATACAGCAACTATGTTTTCTTTAGAGTGAAGCGTACACGCGTGGAATAACAAAGGCCCAATTTGAAAGAATGCTTCATGTTTTGAGTTTGAGTTTACAAGCAAATGAATTAGTTGTAAGTGAGATATCTACTAACATATGAAATCATTTTAATTTATATAATTTTTTTGCTCATTTTTCAACCTTGTTCTTTCAAACAGTCAGTTTGCCTTACCAACAAGATACATGTGTACTTATTCTTTCCTTTCATGTTTATATCTTAAGCTCATTTGCAAGAAGTTTGAATATCCAGTTGGAGGAGATATAAACTATCCTGCATTTATTCAAGCCATCGATACAGGTATGTATTTGAGTTAACGTTCAAGATGTACGTCCTTTTCCAAGTTGTTTCTTTCCTCGGGAAAAGTTCTGCATAACTTTTTGTTGTAAGTGTTTCTTGTGTATTGTTGTCGATTCATCGTGAATTATAATTACGAACTATCTTAGTTCAAATATTGTAAAGTGTTCTCACTCTTTTTGTTTATTCATTTTACCACACTGAAATTGGGAAGCACTATATAATTATCAGTATATCTCCTGATAAAATACTGTTAAATTTATCAAATCCTTCCATGTTCTTTTCAGAATATACTGCCTCCTCAAAACATTTGACATCTGACGACAATTTAGTAAAGTAGGTTGTATTAACACACTACTTGTTTCTTCTGAAATCATTATTGTTCTCAGCACTCACAATTTTCACGATTCTTTCAGGCAGTATGATGTTGCGCCAACTTCAAAGCTTGATCTCAGTTCTGTGAATTATGACGAAGTGATTGGTCGAATACGACATCACGTGTTAACAAACAGAATCAGGGTTAGTTATACTTCTCCACGATTGAAATTTGTAATGCAAAGATTGCGTTTGCAAAATCCAAGTTTTCATGTGTTAATTTCTCTGTAAAAAAGGTTATTTAGGACAAACGTCTTGATGTAATCTATAAAGTCGGGTTGTCATACTTTTTGTTTGTTGCACGAGAAGTTAAACTATGAAAAATAGTCGAATTATTCAAGTAAATTAGAGAGAGCCACAATTTAGTAAATCCTGCAACTGCGTATAGTGATTTACCTATAGCTTACGCTGTTCTTTAGGTGGAGGAATATTTTCAAGATTTTGATCCCCTGCGTAGCGGATCAATAAGCAAAAGTCATTTTCGTCGTGGGCTTAGTTCATTAGGACAACATCAACTTACTGACGCTCAATTCGAAGTCATTTCGTTGAATTATGCTGATCCAAAAAGAGTGGGAAATGTTCTATGGACTAGATTCTTAAATGATATTGAACAAGGTAATGTATTGCGCAATGTATTGCATTTAAACACATTCAAAATGATTTGTTTCAAGTCCATGTCACGTGGCAAAACAAACGATCGTTTTTTAAATGCGTGCCACGTGATCATAATCAATCCTCCTTAAAGGCATCAATCATCTTAACGACCTGCTCGAGATCACTATTTTAACCACTACTTCTGAAAGTTTAGTGTACAAAATGTTAACTTCGAGTTTTTAATACATACGTGCTGTATTATAGTGTTTACATGTCGTGGTCTTGAAAAAATGCCAACATATGCCCTGCCATGCAGTGAGAAATTTTTAATGGAGAAACCAGGCACGAGACATACTTTAGAGTCATCGCAACTCCTAGAGGAATGCATGCATCGTTTACGAGAGAGAGCCAAACAACGAAGGCTACTTGCAAAACCTTGTTTTCAAGATTTCGACAAGTAAGATCGATGTTTTCTAATTTGAGATGAAATAATCAAAATAATAAAGTGAGAATGTTTTTCTTCTTATGTTATAGACACAACAATGGTCATGTAACGAAGTCCCAGTTCCGTCAATGTTTACAACATTTAGAACTAACTGCAACAGAGAAAGAATTTGAGGTACATTTTTGTTCATTTCTCGTAAAAACTGAATAAGAAAGCAGCCAAATTTCAACATCAGATCACACATTACAAAGTCCCAAAAACTCTATGTAAACTCATGTTTCTACACTACACCTCGTGAAGATTTCAGTGATTGAAGACAGAAAGCAACCGAGATTTTCTTGAATTAGAAAAAAAGTTGCAATAATTTTACTCATATGCACTTCAGGTTATGGAACAAAAATTTTTGGATGATTTTGGTGTCAACTACATCCGATTTCTAGAGGAATTACAGGTAACGTCTTTTTGTAGTCACTCATTCATGTTTTGTTGAACAAAGTGATTAAGATAATGTTTTAAGTTTTTATACGAAAAAGGTGATAGAATTTATTACAGCCTAGTGAAACGGAAATCAATACATTGCTAATTTGTGGAGTATATTACAGCCTAGTGAAACAGAAATCAACAGATATGCTCAAAGATTGGAGCAACTCAAATTGGTCAACAGCAAAGTGGTATGACTTGCGTAATTTATTATTTTTTACTTCATTTGGCTAGTTTCATTTTTCTCTGAGTACAAATAACGTATATTGATCATAGGTAATTGAACAGAGGAAACTTTCCGTTTTCTGAGCCAAAATCGTAAAATTTGACACAACAATTGCGTGACTTACGTTATGTCGAGAGTGCGTTTACGCTATATTTGTATTGCACAAACAAACATGTACATCTATCGTTAACGGTGTTTCCTTTTTTCTCGGCATTTATTCTTATCTAACTTTGTCGACTTCTTTAAACCGCTTTCGTCCAACCTATTTGACAAAAACCTGGAGTTTAAGCGATGGACTGTGGACTCACTCACAATGGTAGAGAACTGGACGCTAAAAATGTGAAGAACATAAAGAATGTAGTTTAGTTACTGCTTTGTGTAGTATATTTAAGCATTTATCGTCACAGACCTAGCTTTTAAAGTTGTTTTTTTACAAAGATTGTGAATATATTACATGGATCTTCATTATATGAATCCATAAAATGGAAAGGATTCATGTTATGATGATTCTCTGACGATGGTTTATATGGATTTGCTGTAATAATTTGTTATTATTTTGATCTTATGGTTTTCAAAACAGATGCCCGATCATGGGTCCCAGGATATCGAAAACATACTAAACAAAATAAAAAATAAAGTAAGTTTTGTAATAGGCAAATTATATCATACAGGATGTTTCTTTCTGGATTTGGTAGAATTTGATGGATGATCTTGGACAATTTTCATGCACACGATCTTACATGATTGTATTGGTTAATTTGCAAGATTTACAGTTTAGTATATTGTTAAGAATTTGTCAATATCTTGGCATGATCCAGTTGAGATTTATCAAAAAATTTCTAATCAATACCGTATGTGTTCATCGCGTGACTACGATCGCGTGAGACAGACAAATAAAATTTTTACCAATTCTCCACATTCCTAAGATTAATTATTTTTGGGAAAAACAATTTTTCCATAGTAAACCTTTGAACTATGGACATTTTTATCAATTAGGTGGTCAAAGAGCGGATACGCGTTTTGGAGTTCATGTGCGACTACGATAAACTGAGAAGTGGTCGTATGTTGAAAACGTGCTTTGCACGTGCATTGGATCTTTGTCAGTTGGGTCTGACAAAGACAGAGGTCAATGTTCTGATTGATCTGTAAGTACATATTCATTTTACTGAAATTAATGGCCATTTTTCCTACTTCAGCTCTTTACACATTTTCCTTTAATTTCTTCATGAGGAGTGATGTGATGTTGAAATTTTATTTACTTCAGTATTTCAATCTGCTGTATTCATCAAACTATTTTTAAATCTTGCTAATTCCCATACTCCATTCTAATGTCTCATAAAAAAAGATGTTATGTTGGAACTTGACAACTTAACTATCATTTAAAAGTAAATTGAAACATGAATTTTCCAAACATTCCGAGTCATTGCTGACATTTTGGTCAACGTAACAATTGCGTTCTTTGATGAAATAAATCTTGAATATCTAAAGTCTCTTCTATTATCTCTACAGCTATACATCCAGTCAAGACTCAGACTACGTGGATTATGTTGAATTCTCCGATTACATTGAGTCTATTTTTACTTGGAAACGTAAGTGTGATCTCATTTCTAGTGCAGTTTTTACCTGGCAAATATGTTGTAATATTATAAATGTGCAGTGTCGTTTGTGTAAAATGTATTAATTGTAGATCACGTGACATGAAGTCTTGTGCAAACTAGCCATAAATATTTATCACATTGACATTTTAATCTTTCAAGCATGGTAACTATCTTATAAAAGGTCCCTGTGTCTGGTGACTGGAAAAAACACCCAATTAGTATAATGATGCTTATCTTAATCAATTAGACAAAAGTCAGTCAAAAGAAATCATTTAACCTCTTGCATATGTTATCGCGTTGGCGCGGCTTTTCAAGTTGTCCTTATGCCTTGACTTTTCACAGCGATACCGCCATCTATTGACCTATAGCTGTGACTAGGGTTTCTCAACACAACCACACGACTAACAGCATAGAAAGGAAGCATGCAAACTGTTTGTGATTAAATTCATCATACGGCGTTTTTTTTTTGGTCAGGAGATTTTTTTGTGCGAAGGCTTTTTCCCTTTAGACGTCATTTTTTCTTTTTGATGAAAATATTATGAAATCACAGTAAGTAGAAAGTAAAACCGAAGGTGTAATTAGAGTGCAGAGAACGTTTGTTGTTAAAATCTTGTGGTCTTCTCATAAGACGTCCTGTGGGCTAAACTGATTCTAATGGTGTTATCACTAATACCATACTTGACCGTCGATGGATGTTCTAAGCATAGTCTATAAATACATTTTTTATGCTGAGCTATTATTTATGTGTTATGCAATTTTAAGGTCAAGACTAACGATGTAAATATCTGTTATGAAAATAATATAAGAACTCATCCTACTGAATTAATTGTGATTTGTGGAACTTTCTCGTACCGTGCAATCAAACGTATGTGATTACCTAATACGTCATTGATTACGTCATTAACTTTAGTCATTTACATTAGGTAAGGTTTATGTGCTCACTGACTGAGATACAACATCTGGTTGCATCAGATGATTAGATAACAACTATGATTAGGTAATGGTATTAACTGTATAAAATTACCGGTTGATATGAAAAGTAAGAGGACGACTATCGTTGAAATTTACATCATTCTACAGAAAACTAAATGGATATTGTTAACTTTGATAGAAATTGCAAAAAAAAACCAGTACAAAACCCATAACGTAATAGATACTAATTGTCAGTAAGCTGCAAAAGCGTTTGCATAACATCTGCCCTACAGCCGATGATTATGTAGACAAATACGGATTGTATCCATGGTTATTATCACATTTGTCACGTTTGAAATAAATAGAGTTAAAAGTAGTAAGAGTTTTTGTTATTTAGTATTTTGTCTGTCGTATTTTCTTACAGCCTAAGTCCACAAGTGACAAGACGATTTTTATCACAATAGTCTGAAATGTTCTTGATTATAGATGCGCCCATTTTAATGCGCTCAACAAAAAGTGAAAATTTTTTTTCTTTATCAAACGCTTAACAATCTTTTTTTAAACTGTCGTCAAAAAAATCCCTCTGATGGTCTGCCTTTAAGACTCTTAAAATTTATTGTGAAACATGAAACAAGCTAATAATTATGTAAAAACTACTTAATAATCAGCTCTTACTTACAGAAGTAAATACATTAGTATGTAAAGGATTTATTAGTAAAAGACAATTTAGTGAAATAATAAGTAAAAAATAATTGTAGTGATAACGATTTATTACTTCTGTCCTATTTTCATCTTTCCTAAATTACAGATCTTGAAAAGAATCCGCTTATCGAGCCTGTCCCTTACCGTCCTGAGCAAGGGTCTGATTTAAATAAGCTCGCACCTGATGCAAATGAGTTACTTGAGAAAGTAATGCATCGTTTGGCCGACCGCGTGCGTCATCGACGCGTTCAAATGTTCCCTTTATTTGAAGATTACGACCGCATACACAATGGCACTGTCTCGCGGTCTCAATTTCACCGCGTACTTAGTGAGCTGGATCTGGGGAGTTTGGTAAGCAGTCGTGAATTCTCAGTCTTGTATAAGAGATTCGATGTTCTTATTGGTGGAAAGCACGACATTAATTACATAGCATTTTGTGATCTGGTCAACAAATATGCACACTTTGAACATGGAAAACCGTAAGTTTTTGGCATACTGTATTTTAATAAAGTTGCGTTATTGTATCGATATTCACAAATATAATGGCTTTCTTGATGTTTATTCGACTTCCCATATACGAGCATGAGGTTTTGAGGACATTTGTTAACTAAAGTCGAGAAGCATGCTATAGCATACTAAATATAAAAATTTGAATGCCAGAAAAAAAAGGAACGTAGAAAATATTCTGTTTAGAAAACTGAAAAGATGAATGACCTAAGAATCAGGGAACATGCTTATTCGAAGGAAAATTTAACTGTTTAACCTCTCTCCCTGTAATTAGAGAGAGCTTTCAAAGCTTGTTGCGAAGTAAAATTTTTATCGGGTTACTTTGTTTTTGCTTCTTTTGTGAGAAGACTCTATGCGCCGTCTAACGATACCACAGAAAGATAAACACCTTAATGAAACAACACAAAGTTTTCAATCGATTCTTTTATGAATGATAACAAACTTTTATTAAATATAATCGCCTGTTACTGTTACGTTGTCCCTCACAACCACATCAAAAATATAAAATATCTGTCTACTATGTTTTTTTTGTCAGCATTAAACATTTCCAATTGTAGAGGAGTTCATTTGAAAATAAAGAATTGCTTGAAAAAAAAAATAAAGATACACCGCGAATAATTTCAAATTACCGAATATCAATGTATATTTAATAACGAACAGGAGTTTTTTGACTAATTTAATCTGTGCGAAAATAAATAATATAACTTGAAATAATATTTACAATTTTGAAACAATAACATTCGTGATTTTAGAAACACTTGATTGCAAAATGATTTCGTTCGTCAATGTCTGTACTGTAAATACGAAGGTTAAAATGGGATACTTGTTAAGATATTCCACTTCTAAAATAAGACAACGGAAGGTAGTCTTTGCAAACCAATTTAGAGAAAATGACCGTCAAATATACTCCATTTGGATTCGTCCAAACAACACTAATCTTTGTAAGAAAATGTAATAATGTTTGCACGTTGCTAACAGCAAATTCTTTTTTTTGCCTTACATATACAAGGGGCAATTTAGTATCTCCCGATGTACCGTTTTTCCACTGTGATGTTTGTGCAATAGATCTTCATCTTCGTGTATATTTTCCTCAACTTCACCCAAAACTACGATCGTTTTAAGTCTTGTAAATTTTTATAGAACTCGGCATTACATTGACATCTTTTATTTTTTCCATTGTTTTATATCAGAGCATTAAGCGTTGCCATTTCGTACGCTGTTGTCAACTACGTAGTGTAGTGGTTGTTTTCATTTATGATACGCTTGGTTCTTCCTCGGGCAAATGTGGTACACCAAAGACAGCATTTTCCGCTTCCATTGCAAGTCTTTTGTACATTCTCTCCATAATGTATTTTTTGTTCTCTGTTTCAATGCGTGGCGCAAGCTTCATTAGGGTGTGTGCGCGTCTTTGTGAATTGGGAGACGAACGATGTAACATATCTGAAACAATGTGCTTTAAGATCTCGGTGTCCTGCGTTGCTTTTTTTTCGCATACCGTGTTTAGATACTCGTAGAATTCCTGTGGGTTTTCTGTCCGCTTTCTCAACGACGGAGACGCTGCCATTTTTTGCACTAGATTAACGCTTTTCGTTTCGACTTCAATCAAGTGACGCACAAATAACGATATTCACAGTAATCTCCACTCAACAATGCGCCGTAATAAATACATTTGTGGAAATCCTTACCCCACGCTGACTTAAATAACATCCTGATCTCGTACAGATTAAAACTGGACTCTAGTCGAACTGTATGATTATGAAGGGCGTAGACTGGAACTCATTTGATTGCTATAGCGTGGGCCCCTTGATACGTTTTTCAGGTAAATTTTATTTGAGAGATAATGAGCGAAAATGTTTTGACAACAAAACATTGTTTGTGAATTTTTTATATGAAAAGTTGATCAATTTTATCACAGATAAGAGAAAATCTCGTGATGTTATGTTTAGCGGTTATGTGAGCCGACCATTCTTACCAGCTCTCACATGTATGTGCGCTCCTCGTGTTGTCGTCACGTGCTGAATGATATGCTATAGTATCAGAATAACTGTTTGTAGGCAATAGAAATTGATGTGGTGTTTTCCAACATTGGTTAGGGCTGAATTGGTTGAATTAATCCTTTTATACAATGGTATAAAAACCCATGCTAATAATGGAGGCAAGATCTACGGTAGATTTAAAGTTTCAGTATGCTCCTTCCTTTCTTTAAGTCTCCATTCATTTATGCTCGTCTGTTTCTAATTGGCGAACCTTGTTGTCCAATGAGGATGCGCAATTCCCAAGATTATAATCATCACAAATTGTCCTTGAGTCACAGCTGTTTCATATGTTCATTATTTCATACGAATGAGTTTAATTTATTGATAACACGTTTAACGTAAGTATGATTTTTTATCTAGCTCATGCGGAGAGTTATGATGCATTAGTGGCCAATCAATGTTTCATTTGTATTCGGTTCAATTGACAAAGGCTCCAAAATGTTTTGAGTTTTT
Organism: Xenia sp. Carnegie-2017; assembly: GCF_021976095.1. Taxonomy (NCBI): domain Eukaryota; kingdom Metazoa; phylum Cnidaria; class Anthozoa; order Malacalcyonacea; family Xeniidae; genus Xenia; species Xenia sp. Carnegie-2017. The sequence goes on along the minus strand of NW_025813436.1, from coordinate 7,627,711 downwards.
CAACAAGAGTAGCTATATAAGGGTTAGAATTAAAAAAGCTGCACGCTTTTCATCGGAAATACTGATTTTTTCCCTGGCTCATAGCCCTTCAAATTTGTCGAGTATTTGCCCATTTGTTGACTACAGCATATTTACTTAAGTTAAATATGAGTTGATCGCTGCTCATTAATATTTATGAGCTGATAAATACTAATGGGAGCCAAACTGAACTGCCAAATTTATCTTTGCTTATGAACATCAACTATTTTAAATACAATTTTAAAGTGAAGTAGTGATTAATAAATAGATTAGTCACTGATATTTCGATAATTTTCTGTAATTATTACATCGCACCCCTCAAGCTAAATTTTATGAACCGATTGGTTATCTAAAATAGGTGTATATAGCAATATATATATGATACGTCAATTTGCCTAAAATATGTACGAAACTCATAAATACGTTGTGGGGCTGCATCTCGATTAGATAAAATTGTTGTAATGAAGCTTAATCTGGAAGAAGTTAATTTTTTATTTTTTATACTTTGATTGGTCTGAGCGTAAACTGTGGCAAATTTTTTTTCGCCAGTCAGAGCTACTTTTAAGTCTAGAGTCATATATATATATATATATATATATACACTTTTTATTGTCTAGACTGCAAATTACACAATGTCCTTAATATGGTATGAATTATTACTACCACTTTTTGGGGAACAATTGATTAATTCACTATTTGGATATGGTTATATTGACGTATCCCAAAGTAAATTTGCATGTGATTCATAATATTCTTTTGGGTGTCTAACGCCTGGTTACCAGAAAAAACGTACACAGATTTAAATCAGATTTAACGTTGAATTCGACCCTAATTTTAACTAATTTCAAAATACACGTTATCAAATGTAATCGATGTTAATGGTAGCCTGTAGTACAACTTTCCACTGTCTTACAGTAGTTTTATTCTAAAGGTTAGATAAGAGCCCTTTGACGTGTTAAATTGTTTTAAGAATTCCCTCAATACTCTTTGTGTTTTGTGTATTTTGCGAATGTTGTATATTAGGCGACACCGAAATTCTCCCGACAAAACTCACGATGAGGTCTAACTTTTTTTCGTCGTGTATAAACAATCTTTGAGGGCGATTACAACAATAATAAAGTGATTAAAAACAACTGGTCGACATTACGCCTTGATTGTTAAAATTGTGAAATTTTAATGTGTATATGTCTTTTTAAGTCTATGGCTTGTGCATGTAATTGAGCAAAGTTGTGTCAATATTTTCTTGCTTAGGAGATACTGAATAATGATCAATGTTGATAAAAGATAAAAAGGCAGAAGTAGTTTTGCTCGAGGGGTCGTATGTTTAGTGATAGCTATCTTAAGATAATTATCAAACTTTATGATTTTTTAATCAGTACATGTTTGCCATTATTTTGGTATAATGCTGATGGGCTACTCTTAGAACGAATAGTTGCTTTCGAAAAACTTTTGCCTCTTGTCTGTCGTTGTAACTTTTAATTTTTCATCAGATGAAACATTTCTCCCCATTCTCTTATTACGGCATGTGAAGAGGTCCTATATAGCTAGATGGAATGTTGAAGTGGGAACAACGAGCTATTTAAGAAAGTTTCCAAAAATATCACTCTTTAATATCTTTCACTTATAGTCTCCTTAAGTCATGAAAAACTAATTTTGTAGTTATAGTCTTAAAACTAAAAATGGCAAATTCCTGAAATTAGATTTGTATAATTAAGCAGGTGGAAGTCATAAAAACGAAACGAGGCGTGTTTATGAGAAAAACATGTTTTTGCTTGTAAGTGTGGCAAAAGCGACGGTAAAAAACCTATTTAACATTAGCAATTTTACTCTTCATTTTCTATGTAGCTACAGTGATGATTCTCCACTGATATGATTTTAATGTTGCTTGATTAATTTTAAACCATTTTCGACGATCCTATGTTTCGAGTGTGTTTGAAATGAAATGTCTCATGCACAGGAAAGATTTGATGTTTCTTTGAAAATGATTAAAATTGTGCTGAGAGTTTTCCTTTAAATACATAGGTAGCAAAATGTTCTCCTCAGAAACAGATCTCGTGCGTGTAGAGACCACAGGCAGCCATCATTGTGTTATTTTAAGAAGTTATACCGATAAGGAAATGATTGGTCTTGTGATTGACAATCCTGTTGAAATAAGTGTTGTGTAGTAGACATTTATTTGAAAAATCTCAGTTCGAATAAATTATGGTTTTATAAAGGGAACATTATAGATGAAGCTTAAAAGAGATTGGAAAAGATCTCTTACAATGATTTCTAAATTGGTTTTCTTTCTTATGTTAGAGCAGTTTGATCTATAAAACTTTCAACAGATAATTCAATTGAGCAGTTGGAAGCAATGAATTGGAAAGTTATATCACTTCATCACGGGAAAGTTATCAAGATGTTGATTGTTGGCATGACATAAGATCTCATTATCAAGGTATGAATAATCATCATCCAAGCTTTTTTAAAATAGGCTGGAGGTTGCAATTGCAAGTAACAACAATGTACAACGTAAATTGTCCCCTACATTTGTCCACTACACGTCCATCAAGAAATTGGGCCAGCCCTTTCCTTAATCCACCATCTGCTTCCAAGTACATGAAACTACAGAATCATTTCCTAATGATAAATCAACATTTATGTTCTTTTTAATGACAAAATTTTAAAGACAGTTAAAAATGAATGTACAAAGCTAGAGGTCAACTTTCGCGAAAAACTCTATTTAATATGTACATGATATAAAACCATTTAGTTGTCGCAGAAATCAAGTGGTTTCTTATAGTTTTTAGCTCTCGTTTGACGGTACAAACTTATACTATTTGTTTGTGATGATTACATAGGTACAAATACTGTCAAATTGACAATGCAAAATTACATTCCTCGATTGCGTGAATGATATAAAAGAATTCAAACAATTATTATGTCATTTGTGTTCGTAGAATCATAATTACGTGAAGTTGAAGATTTTATCCCTGTACGTGTGTTCATATGTTCCACGTGACTGCTACGTGACTGATTCATACGCTCTACAACGACTTGTAATTTCATTGCCATGCGCACATCTCCTGTAATGTTGACTCGACCATGCATGTAGGCATCAAATGCAGATATCTCACCAGAAAAAAGTGCTCGCATATCATGTGAGGACAATGTGATTACCACGTCGGGCGTACACCCGCAAGGTGGACCCTTTCCACCATGTCCCTCATCATTTTTTAAATCCACATACCAGGTTGAACCCAGATCGCTGAAGTTGAATTGATAGACACAGCCAATGTCTCTTACCAGTCTTTCGTCAGTGACGTGATTGAAAATTGCAATCAGTTGATCGGGGTCAGGTAAACGAGAATAAGGTATTTGCTCGTTCGATGTGCGTGAGACAGCGTCCAGAGAAGAGTCAACGGGTTTCTGCACAGGCCGAACTTGTGGGGGAAGGCCACCTAGTGCACCTTGCATCACTATAGAAAACATCTTAGTTTATAATTTATAGATAGTGTAAAGACTGTTCTCATTCTTTATTGTTCATTCATCACTACCTTCACTGACACACTTTATCTTAGTTTATATTTTAGGTAGTGTAAAGACTTTTCATGTTCTCTGTTGTTCATTCATCATTACCAACACTGACACACGTTATCTTACTTTATGATTTAGATAGTGTAAAGCCTGTTCTCATTCTCTGTTGTTCATTCATCACTACCTACACTGACACACGTTTTCTCAGTTTATAATTTATAGATAGTGTAAAGACTGTTCTTGTTCTCTGTAGTTCATTCATCACTACCAACACAGACACACGTTATCTTAGTTTATATTTTAGGTAGTGTTGAGACTGTTCTTGTTCTCTGCTGTTCGTTCATCACTACCTACACTAACACACGTTATATTAGTTTATATTTTAGGTATTGTAAAGACTGTTCTTGTTCTCTGTTGTTCGTTCATCACTACCTACACTGACACACGTTATCTTAGTTTATATTTTAGATAGTATAAAGACTTCTCGTTCTCTGTTGTTCATTCATCATTACCTACATTGACACACGTTATATTAGTTTATATTTTAGGTATTGTAAAGACTGTTCTTGTTCTTTGTTGTTCATTCATCACTACCTACACTGACACACGTTATCTTAGTTTATAGTTAGATAATATAAAGACTGTTCTCTTTCTCTGTGGTACATTCATTATTTTACGACTCCTTTTCAAGTTGAGAACCTTCAAAGATTTACCTTGAAATATTGTGCTAATTGGATTATTGTCAGCTTTGAATAAAGAGGAAATGTCTGGATTGTATTCTGGTGGAGCTGAAATCACTTGAGCTTCAGAGCTACATGGATAGAAATAGGATTGATTACATTGAACTCATGGCATGTTATTTACAATGCAATACATCAAGAAAATACTTGCATTTCAATTCTGTGAATTTGTACTCCCCATGATCTAGTAACTTTATTTAATTCATCCTATTTATTATTACAAAAGTTATATGAACATTGCATAGCAAAAAAAAATTTGTTGTAAACTAATGTTGTACTGGCTAAAACACACCACAAATGGAAGTAATTAAAATATGAAAAACAGATTGAGAACAATTAAAATGAACCTGAGCTCGAATTGCAGTGAATTTCTTGTCATTCTGTATTTCAATTAGATTTTGCGTGGTCAAAATGTTCACTAGTGTTGTTTGGGCAAGCACACGCATTGAATGATTCAAGTCCTGCACATTGCCTGTTAAAGCTATTGGGTCTTGGATGAGAAATTGAACTGTTGCACCAACTAGTACTGCCGCTTGGTCCTTGGTAAGAATCTGATGAGAGATATTAACAAGTGATAGACAGTTGTAAGCATTATTTGGAACTGAAAAGTAACAAGAATTAACAGATTTTAGAACTTAATATTCTCAATAATTGGTTCATAAATTTGAACTTTACATCATATTAAAACTATTTGAATATTTAATACCTTCTGAGGTGGTACATTAAAAGCTTTAATTCGAATATCAACTCTATGAAACTTGTCAATACATGGTAATATGAATGTGATACCTGTGAGACAAAAATATGTTGCTCTAAAAAATTAATTTTAATTACTATTATTTTTAATGCACTCAACTTAGGTAGGCCTTTCCAAACAACTGACCTGGCTCCTTTAAAGGTTGAAGCCGACCAAGTCGTAAAACAACAGCACGTTCATATTCTTGAATCACCTAACAGAATATTTGGACTGAGGTATGGTATTATTTATTACAAATTTGTATATTATGTTAGTATAAGTATGCTTCATGATTGCTCCATGATATAATTGACGAACAACAAATTGATTCTATTGTATTTCAGTGGCATCACAGTATTGGTGAGAAGAAAACAATTTGATTTGAAAAAGTAATGATTATACATGTGATGTATGTTTGTAGAATAAACTTGTTTCCCCGAGGGCCCATGACAAGCATGCGCAACGTTTAGGGTCACCACCACCATTAAATCTTTTAAGTACAACAGGTATAAACAAAAAATTTTAATCTCTTCAAACGGCTTCCCTTCGTTGAAGGATAAGCGCATTTAAATCTGACATAGTGGTTGAAAGGCCACATCGGTAGCTTGCCTGATTTGATTTCACGAGCTTCGAAGCGCAGTCGCCTCTTCGATTTTTTATTGAGCACACTGCATATTTTCAGTCATTTATACAAAAATTGTGTACCTTCACACAGCAAAAACATGATAGAGGAAACGTGAATACAGCAAGAATGTACACAAGGAATGTAATAGCCCAAGTCACAACATCTACAGTTTTATTTGCCGACTGCTTTTCTGCAATATAAAAAAGGAATTTGGCGTTTCCATGTTGATAGCTTGCTGGTCAAATCATTTTATGCAAAGTACCCACTACGTGCATTTTTAAATTTTGCTTTAGAACTACCTGTACAGAGATTGTCTTCCCTATATAAACGTGACCGATCGTGCACTCGAAAAAAAGAATATTTGGAGTCCATTGGAGCAATTTTTGCCGTAATTCCTGGAACAATAACTAAGTTCTCTCATGTAAGGCGAGCTTTCGTCTATGCTTTCGTCCTTCGGGTAGCAATGACGTAATGTAAACTATCGCAAAGTTTCAAAATGGCGACCGTTCTCTTGCATAAAACATACTCTGTTTTACGTTCTTTTTCTTGTCCTGCAAAGATGATTGCTTTTCGTAGCAAGAAGAGCATAGCAAAGAGAAAATATCAAGCCAAACAAATTCCTGGTGATTTTGTATATTTTTTACATAATCATGTAGTTCCTTTACACTCATTTGAAGAAGCTGTTGAAAAATTAAAAGTTTATTCAGTGAAGGAAAAGAACGATGTTCATCAAACGGTTACCATGTGTATGAAATGTCAAGGTTTGAATAAAGTAAGCTTACATTAACATTTTTTCTCGCTGTAAATGAAATGAATAAATTTTTTGACTTCTTAGCTAGTAGCCACCGGCCCACCACTTACACGGTTACACCCACCTTTATACCCACGCTTCACACCTCCACACACACAACCATCTATTTTTTCACACTTTGGCATTACCCCTGCTGTACACATTCATCCTATTGATCTGATTGGTGATCAGGTGAATGGCTTAAAACCGGGAGTATCGTTACATGTTTGTAGATGTAGATTGTCCAGGTTTGTACAGTACTGAGAAGGACTGTTGTGGCTGATGTTGACTGACATTTCAACAACCTTAGCGGTAGTCTTCTTCAGAGTCAACTTGACTTTGACTCAACTTGACTTTGAGTCAACTTGACTTTGACTCTGAAGATGACAATTGCTAAGATTGTTGAAACGTCAATCAAGATCAACTGGACAATCTACAAACATGACCTGATTGGTGATATTTAGCATTATATCAAATAAATTTAATACTTTCCTACATGGTGATGCCATGCTATTTTCTAAAATTGGATAGAATGTTAATTGGATAAGTAATTTTACAATTTATAATACTATGCCCACAGCAGCATGTCTTCGACAAATCTCATACATATAACTTTTTAGAATATTTAGCCGTTTTTTGTATTTTTGTCAAACTGAACCTTTTTAGGAAATACCTTCTTTTCGTGGCACATTAATGTTACCAAAGAATTTTGGTGTTGCAAAAAAGATTCTCGTTTTTGCTGAGGTATGCAAAGATTGCATTTAATGTTTGTTGTTCAACCAGTGATTGACTGTTTTATGATCTATATGGCTTTTCAGGGTGAAGAAAGTCAGCTTGCAAAGGATTCTGGAGCTGATATTGTGGGTGGGCCAGAGTTGATTTCACAGGTAAGGGTTACACAGACGACATAGAAACAATTATGTTTGTTACTTTCAATTTTTTTAAGCAAATTCAAATGGCTTTGTTTTCTCACATGCATAAGAGTATGAAATGAGAAGGAGGGGGGTGGGGGGGGGGTGCAAACTGCAGAGCAGTGTGCGAATTAGTTCAGAAAAAACGATGTGTGCAATTTTTTTGACAAAAGTGTTTCTTTAGAGGCATAATAAAATCCATATTATGTTAATTATTATATAGCACTAATTGCTAAATTAATATTTTTAAACATGAACAAATTCATATGATTTACGACAGTGTTTTTCGTTAGAACTGCTGATTTTTGCACATTGTTTTGGAAAAGTGACATGCAATTGTTTTCATTTTAGCTAAAACGATGTGCAAATTGCACATTGCACACTGTTAATTCACACACTGCTGCAGAGGTGAACAGCTGTTTCCCAAGAACATTTGAAGATTGAAAATTTTCAACATTAGTTGGGTGAAAAGTAAAGGGAGAATAAATTATAATGTGTAATGTAAAGACAAGAGGTTCAATATTGCAGTGTGAATTAGAAAAAATGTTTACTGAGTGCACAAGTGACCTTTGTGTCAAAACCTTTCCACTCTTACTTCATTTAATGAGAGAAATGTGGTTAAATGATGTTAATGGATAATTTTAGGTTGAGAGAAATGAGTTGGAATTTGATCATTGCCTTGCATCATTTGATATGGCAAATAAAATAAAACATCTTCAAAAAATTCTAAGAGAAAAAATGCCTCATATTAGACGTGGTGAGTTTTTTTGTTCAACATATACCAGTATAGATTATCCATCGATCTAAACTTGCAGGTGGAAGGCAGCCTCTCATTGAACATTTTACGTTAAAATAATGAAGTGTAGGATTTCACTTGAATTTATTTTCATGAGAGTATAGCCTTCTAGTGAATTATTGAAGTTCAATATCATGAACACTCAAGTTTGAGACTAATTTTTACTATGAATTATCAGGAAGTGTTACAAACAACTTTGCTGATGCAATTCAAGTATTCAAGCACACTAGAACATACAAAACTGACAAATATGGTTATGTCAACATTGCCATAGGAATGGTATGTATATTTAGTTGTTTTGAAACAATTTAAAGGAATAAAATAACAGAATAAGTCACATAATTCCAGCTTGATTTCTCCCATGATGAGCTTCGTCAAAATTGTGATGTTGTTATCCAGGCTGTGCTTAGTAATCGTAAGACAATTAAAGGTATGTTGCTTCATAAAGTATTTAATTACATCTAGGTATAATTATTGATAACTTAAGTTCATCATTTTAGGTTATGGGAAGTTGCACTGTTTAAATAATGTGTTTCAATGTTCATTAAAGAAAAAGTTTTTTTTGTGTTCTTCTGTTTTTCTTTTGTTCATTTTAATGTTGTGCATTCTGTATTTTTACTGAAAGGTGAATTCATTAAGAAAATAAGTATCACATCAACAAGAGGTCCTGGCTTTAGACTACACCATGATGAAATTGTTCCTTCAACAAAAGTTAGAAAAATTAATTTACAAACATCAAGTGCCAATGATCAGTTGTCTATTATTGGTGCTTTAGCTGTTTAGTTGATGGAGTCCAGCTTTGAAATGAGGCAGTTCTATCTCTGAAGATGTGTCAAAAAAGTCTGGAATGAGATCTTAGATGAAACATCTAATGACAGGTCTTTCTAGACAATTTTCTATGTCATGCCAATCTTATTTAGCAGTGGCGACAGCTGGATTTTTTTTTGTGGAGAGCGAAAAGAAAAAATTGCTCATACAAATACCTCCATATTTATTTACAATAAAGATAATCTTAAATATATTATTACTAGGGGAGTTTGCCCTCTTACAGGTGCCCAAGAGTGTGTGCTTTGGAAAGTGTCACACACGCACTCCATCAAAGTAGATGTGGGTATTTGGTAAATATTTAATATGTACTTACCATTTCACGTGTTCTATTTTACTCACATGAAATCTAAACCACATGGTTGGGCTGCCAAAACTCGTTGAATTTATGCGTAATGTAAAACAATGCGTAATGAACTTTGACCGCAAGTCCACGACAAAGAATTAAAATAAGGTTGTCGTTTGTCAAACTTTGTACTTTCAACATCACTTGAACAGGACATATTAATATTGCTTGTTTTCCGATTTACAATTCAAGCTTTTCTAAACTTGGTTTAGTGATCGTCCAAGATCAGAATATTTTCAGGTATGATTTGGCCAAATTTTTATAAGAAATCGAATTGTTTGCATTCGCCATTTCAAAAACAATGGCATCAAAAGTACGCGCTAATTAAACTGTAGTCAGTGCTGCAATGCTTGGGTAAGTATTTAAAATATCTATTTTTTACTGGGGCATGTTTTAAAGAGAATGCCATGTATCACAGATGCATTTGTTGAGAAAGCTAAGTTTTAAGAAATTTGCTTGCCAATTGCAAATTGGCAGGGTTTTTAACTGATGTTCGAGCGCTCTTATTGCCTAGAAAATGTCGTCATTTCTTGCTTGAATAATGTACACTGACTCAATTTCAAAAGCGTATTTTGTAATTTGAATAATTTGAAAGTTTGATTCTTGGTTGTTCAACTTCATCAACTGTGAAGCGTCATTGTCACGTCCTGAACAATGTCATAGGATAACTTGCAAGCCTAAAAATAGTTAGGAATAACGTTTAATTCTTAATTAGGAGTTGGTTAGCGTCTTTAACTTGTGCTACGTAGACAAGCCTGACAAAGGTAGTATTGAATGAAGACAACAAAACAGACTGAGTAACTGAACTACAATAAAAAAAGTCTTACAAAAACATAGATTATAAAACTTAGATGGTAAGGTTAGTTTAAGAAATATCAAAAACAGCTAATGATAATAACTATCAGTTTATGATACAAGGTGAAATAAGATGAATCTATATATTCTTGTTGTATGACTTGGCTGATAATGAGTACTGTGAACGCACTATTTTTTTGTAGTAATACACAGAGCATCTGCTGTTAGATGTCAAGTGAGAGCATTTTACAATTTCTAAGTCAACCAGCCACTCTTGCCAGCCTTGCAGCTATCACTGCAGCAGGAATGATGTTTGCTACACGACCAACTCCAATGAAATGCCCTGTTGACCCTAATCAGCAATCTGTTGAAGTACCTGTAAGTAGTTCAGGCTCTAGCCAAGAGTTTTTAGAGTTGTTTTCTAGTCAAGATATTTTTGTTATAATTTGTATCAGGATGAAAATGGGGCAAGAAGAAGTGCTTTAAGCGAGAAGCTAGTTGATCAGTATTTTGAAGGTGTCGATACATTGTATGAAGGATTCAAGCGAGGCTTATCTTTAGCAGGTGAGCAAATCTTTAGAAGCAGAGCTGTTAATGGATTTTTATTTTAGTGAAAGTAATTTCATCAGAACAAGTCTTTGCATACACACGTCATGTAATGAAATTTTGCATTGAATGATTTGTCAAGATCTACTGTGTTATGTGACTTAATCATCCGATCTTAATAATGTTATATTATGGTGTTTCCACAAACTATGTTGTCATTAAAAGCAAAATTAATGTACAAACCCCTGAACAAAATGGGTCCTAAGGTACTTAAAAACTTTTTACATGTGAAAGCAAAAACAAATGAAACATGGCTTTGAAAAAAGTCCTTGAAAAATATGTTTATGTACCAAGGTGCACAAGTTGAATTATATCCAAAATATAATTAGGGAATGTAAAACCTCATTCTCTTCTCAAAAAAATTGTTCTCATACTTTCTAACTTAAATGTTAACATTTATAAACTTTTACTTAGACTTATTTCATGTTCATCATATTTGCAATTATCTAGCCTAATTACTGTACTTTTGTACTGTACTTGATGGTTGACAAGTCAAATTTCTAATGTACATTAGTTATCACACATTATTCTTAAAAATTTCTTTCTATCTTCAGGTGACAAACCTTGTCTTGGATGGAGAAAAGATTATGATCAAGAATTTCAATGGTTAACATACAAAGAGGTTTGTCAATATTATGTGAACATATGTAGTAAATGTTATTAGTGGTGTTCCAAATTATGTTAAAGTTGTGTTATGTTCAATTGTACATTCGGATACGTTGGGGATGATAGGGAACAATACAAAGTACATGGGCGGAACAGAAGTAGGGTGGGGACAGTTAAGAATAGAAGCGAGGGACAGGAAATACTTTTTTTGATTGAGAATAAAATTGTTTACAAAACCCAAGGTTGTGATTGTGATTACTCTTCGTGTTCTGAAGACATTGGGATGGAGGTCAATTTTTGGTATAATGGAATTATATTTGTTTTATGAATTACAGAACAATGCTTATTCTTATGGGTATGACCATGATATTTGAAATTTCTAGGAATGGATATATATAGCCATGAATTTTATTCTGCTCTCACATGAAGTTGATTTTTACATGCACCCAGTCACAAAGTATTAATTTCAAGTTATTTAATAGTCTTTAATCTTAACTTATTTTTGTTTTATAGGTTGATGAACGTGCTCTGTCATTTGGTTCTGGATTACTTGATCTTGGTGCAAAAGCTGGACCAGAGACATTTATTGGCATCTACTCTCAAAATAAAGTTGAGGTTGGCTCATTTGGTTGTGTTTATCTAATATTAAATGAAAGGACTTGTAGGTTATTCTAGTAAAAGTTCTAGAAAGTTGGCATCGAATGAAGTGTGAGCACTGTTCAAAATAAGCTAACAGCATAAGACATTCTTTAAGTGCTGTGACAAACCTGTGTATGGAGAGGTCTGTGATAGCATTTAATGCCATTTTCATATGTATGGTATTTGCTAAATTTCTCTTATTGGTGTTTATTGGAAATATAGGATGTTATTTTCCTTTTTTATTTGCAGTGGGTTTTAGCTGAACAAGGATGCAATCGTTTCTCCATGGTTATCATTCCACTTTATGATACACTTGGTCCTGACGCATGTACTTTTATTATCAACCAAGGTAAAAAATATTCTATACATTGCAGTGAAATTCCTTCAGAGTTAATGGCAAACCATTTCCATTTCAAACATTGTCAATGTATACTCCACTCTAAACATCTCCCTATAAGATGTACCCCTGTCAGAATATCCCCCAATGAAAACGTACCCCTGTCTAAACATCTCCTGGTGAAAACTTATCTTTGTCTAAACATCCTCCGACGAAAATATATCCCTGTCTAAACATCCTCCAATTAAACAGCACACCTGACTAAACATTTATTGGGGAAACTTTAACTAGAAACATTCTCCTGCAAGAACGGTTTCCAATAGAAAAAATGCATGTCGTTAGAATGTCATGCGATGTGCTAGAATAGAACAATAAAATTATTAGTGTGAGTTGATAAAATTATTTCAACCTTTTCTTGCGTGAATATATTTTGACGAAATCTTGTTATTTGTAAAAAAGTAATTCTTTAAGCACGAGGTTCAGAAGCCTTAATTTTTGTAGTGTAAGTATCACTGTATTGATACTTCGTGTAAGAGGTTAGTTAAATGATGGCCATTGAAACCCTTTATTATCTTTAAATAAACTGATTTTGTTCTGTTGATTATCAATCTTAAACAGTGATTATTTTTCATTTCAAGCCGGTGGTTGTGATTGCGCATGCTTCGTACGACCGTCCTCATTTCCCTGGTTTGCCAGTTTCATTAAAAATGTTTTTCCAATTTTAGCACAGATCAAAATCATTGTGTGCGATGAACAAAAAGTGGAAACTTTGTTGAAAAACATCGATAAGTGTGAAGGTTTGAAATATATCATAAAGATTGGTGAAAGTGTCCCGGAAGACGAACAGGAACAAGCACAAAAACATGGCGTGGAAATCCTCACTTTTATGGATGTTGAAGTAAGAGAAAATATTTAATTGTTTCTTAGTTCATGTGGTATAATTCGTTTTCTGAAATTCATATTACCACTATTTTAAAACATAACCATTAGATCATGAGCTGACATAACAATTCAAGAGTCCAATAACGTATTTATTTCAGGAACGTGGATCAAAAAGATCCAGGTATATTATCATTTTATTGATATTAACCGGATCTCTTTTCCCTCCTCTCGCTTCTTCCTCGATTTCTCTAATCCTCCTTTTTTCCCTCTCCTCCTTTTTCCCCTCATCCTTTCTCCGATTCCCATCCTCCGATCCTCCCTCCATCTCTCCTTTCCTTCTTCCATCCTCCCCCACCTTCCTCCCTCCATTCTCCCTCCTTCCAGTGTTTGGTTTAATCCTTTCAAAACCAAATTTAGAACAGAAAGACTGATGTTTACTGGATAATGTATTAACTAAAACTAATGCTAGCTAAAATATTACGACGGTATTGCTACGTAGAAACTCAATTTCACAAATTCACTGAATGCACAAAATATTTTTCATATGATGATTTAGTCCAATCATTAACAGACTTGAGATTTGACGAATCTAGTCGCAGCAAATAGAACTGAAACTTTATGTTGACACTGTGATATCTAGGTGATCCTAAAGGTGTTATGATTACTCACGCCAACATGGTCGCAGAAGTCTCGGCTATTCAGTTTTTGTTAGAAAAAGTGAGTGTCATGTTCGTCAGAGCCAAATCATGTTTTTCCATTTACTGCTGGATAAGTATCATTTTACCAGTTTTTATTTGTCACAATATGTTTCTTTTTTCATAGTACATTTATACATTTATATGTTTGTAAATGTAGATTGACTCTGAAGATGACTACCGCTAAGGTTGTCGAAACGTCAGTCAACAACAACAAAAACAGTCCTTCTCAGGACTATACCAACCTGGACGATCTAAATTTACAAACATGTAACGATACTCCCGGGTTCAAACCATTTACCTTATACATTTATAATAGTTAACTATTTAACATTCATCGAAATCTTGCTGTTTCCATCATTCATAAATGAAATTTACGAAGACTTCGTTCTCATTCAACCCAACTTTTGATTTATTTATTTTTCTAGTGCAACGAGCGGATAGGCAATAATGATGTTCATATTTCTTATTTACCGCTTGCTCATATGTACGAACGTGCAGCTCATGTAAGTCTCGTATTAGAGTTACATGAAACAATGCTTAATTTGTTTGAAAGTGCGTGCTCTATTCGTTAGATTTGTTTTGTAACTTTATAGTTTATGATGTTTTCCACTGGAGCTCGAGTGGGATTTTTTACTGGTAACATACGAAAAATCACTGAAGACTTGAAAGCCTTGAGGTTAGCTATGGCAACAGTTTTAAAAGGATGTTAAATGAAGTTCGTCTTGTCAATGTTTGAAAATTCCTTTTCCATTAGGGATTGATTCAAATCGTTTTTTTAACCTTAAAAAGAATCTATTGATAGCTTGCGATCTATGATATGGAGAAGTTCAGTGCTAAGATCCATCAAATCTTATTTTCCCAATACTCAGCAGTCAGCAACATCTCAGTAAACTTGGATAATGTCTTCTGTATGTTCATTTTCAACTTATGTTCATATTTTTCTAGACCGACAATATTCATTTCTGTTCCAAGATTGTTAAACAGGATTCACGATAAGGTAAACTTGACGGATTGTTTGTTATATTGCTCACTTTGTTTTGCTTCATTGCTTCCTTTTTACGTTTGATTATTACTTTATGTTTTCAAATTATTTTGTCTCGTCCCAGCGTTTTCTTCATCTGAATAACGAAACTGTACTTTCACCATTTCTCTATAGGTGATGTCTGATTTGGACAAAAGCTCTGTCAAGAAATTCCTATTTAACATGGCGTTGTCGTCGAAGGAAAATGAATTAAGTCGGTTAGTTTAGTTCTAATGACCCTCGTATTTGCTCTTATACTTGCGTAAAACCTTTCTTTTTCCAAAACACCAACAAGTCATACTTTTTAGTACTCTCCGCACTGGCTAATTCTACTCTTCCTTACTCTACGTTCCTGTACTCTACCCTATCCTACCCTACCCTATCCTACCCTACCCTTCCCTACCCTATATTACTTTATAACTACCCTATCCTACCATATCCCTACCATACCCTACCATACCTTACCATACACTATCCTACCCTACCCTACCCTAACTTACCTTATAACCACCCTATCCTACCCTACCTTATCATACCCTACTATATCATACATTTGCTTTTTTCCCTCTCTTACTTGTCCTATCATCGTTATCTTTTTTGTTCCATTCATTTCAGGAACATTATTCGTCGTGACAGCATGTGGGATTATATTGTGTTCAAAAAAATTCAGGTATTGTTTTGAATGAGTAGAGATCATGCTTATTATGGTGCTGGCAGATGGTTTTTGTTCATTTTCAATGACTTCACACAATTTATATTGTTTGACTAGAAGGTTATTTTTCTCATGGTATCAACGCTTGATCGTGTTTCTTGTAGAAAACATTAGGTGGTCGCATTCGATTGGTTCTTAGTGGATCTGCTCCTCTCTCCGACAGAGTGATGAAATTTCTAAGAGCTGCTTTTGGATGTTTCGTAAGTTACAAACTGTTTCTAAATATTGTAGTGATTGAGTTGTTCCTACCCTTTCTCTGGTTATGTCGACGGCTTAGTTCCTTCTGTTGCCTAGGATTGAGTGATAGGAATGATCTGTTTATTACTTTGTGGAGAGAAAAGATATTGCTGTGTTTTAGGTGTTTGAAGGTTATGGTCAGACAGAAACTACTGCGGGCGCAACTTTACAGCTCGTGGGCGACGCAAGTGTTGGTAAAAATAAATTTAAACGTTATATTATCACGCTTTGTTGGGTTCAAAATGAAAGAATCTATTTTTGTGTGTCTTAACTGAGTGAAAATAATGTCCTAGAACATAGTTTAGGAAAAATTTACAAAGCACTGGGAGCTATCCTTCTAGAACATAGACAAGGATTGATATGACGATTTCTATATAGGTCACGTTGGTCCACCTCTCCCCTGTAATATGGTGAAACTTGTTGATGTTCCTGATATGGATTACTACGCTAAAGATGGAGCAGGAGAGGTACTATTTTCTATGTTTTATGTACAATTGTGTATGTTTATGTACTATGTTAGATACTACTGTTTGTATACGTAAGTTAATATTGTGTATGTTTAGGTACTATGTTATATACTACTGTTTGTATACGTAAGTTAATATTGTGTATGTTTAGGTACTATGTTAGATACTACTGTTTGTATACGTAAGTTAATATTGTGTATGTTAACTAAGTTTTTTTATCCGATAACACCGACGTTATTCTTTAATTGAGTTCATAAATTATCACAATGTATTGTTGGTGTTCATCTTAGTTAAGAGATGTCCTTTATGTTTTTTAAAATTTAACTCACATAAAATCATCATGGTTCATCATCAGGACCAAGCCAACAACCACCTGTGACATCAATTTCTGATGCGATTTTTCAGGTATGCTACAAAGGACCAAATATATTCCAAGGCTACCTTTATGATGAAGAAAAAACGAAAGAGGCGTTTGATGAGGATGGCTGGCTCCATTCTGGTGATATCGGTAAATGGCTTCCTAGTGGGACGTTGAAAATTGTCGATCGTAAAAAGAATATTTTCAAACTAGCACAAGTAATGATAAGTTTTTATGTTGTAGCTGTTATAGTTCTTATAGCTGAAGCTTTTCATGTAAAATTGTCATTTGCCTACGTACAGGGAGAGTATATTGCACCAGAAAAAGTTGAAGAAATTTACCACGCTTGTCCAATTGTTCATCAAGTGTTCGTCACTGGGGTCAGCACAGAGGTACATTGATTGTTATATTTCTGTATAGGTAATGTAGCATTGAGCTGAAATCTGAGGAATGTTGAACGTTGATTGTTTACTTAGTAAAACTCAGTTTTTCTCGAAAGACATCTAATGATAGCTACTGATAATTCATTAAAATAATTGCTCTTATATTTCAGAGTTGTGTTGTTGCAATTATTGTTCCAGAAATTGTCGAAGTGAATAAGAAATTTTCTGGTGAAATGAATGATATATGCAGTAAACAGGTATATATGTATGTAGTACAAAGGTATATATTTGGAAAAAGATGTGTGGTAAACAGGTATCTATGTGGTAAACAGGTACATATGCGGTCGTCTACGAATTACCTACATTTTATTTTCATCCAACAATCTGGGAAAGAGATAGCAATATTTTGATTGCATGGAAATGATTCACTTTTCAAAGTCTTTTCAGCATGTAATTTGTTTTATTTTATAAATATTTTAAAATACGAACAAAGCTCCTGCATATATAACCAATTGAATGAATCTACAGCTTTCTTTCGACTCACGAAGGATACTATCATTAAGTTGGAAATTAACAGCATGTAATTGAAAGTACAGACTCGAAATAATTCGAAATAAATGCCTTCGAATTTTTTCTGACTTGACTTGGCGGATTATTCTTACCGCAAAGTTGTCTGTCTGTTTTTATAGGAGGTTAAAGAACATATTCTTAAAGAGATGAGTTCGTTTGCGAAGAAGGCTGAACTTAGATCTTTCGAACAGGTACATTTATAAAGTGATCCATCGTAATCCTCACTCAATCTCTTTCGAACCGGTCTTCTACCTGTTTTGCTTTACATGTAAAGAAAATGTTTCCTTTTTTTTCAGGCAAAAGCTATTCATCTTCACCCGGAGCCATTTTCTGTAGAGAATGGTTATCTAACTCCTACATTCAAAATCAAGCGACCTTTGCTAAAGAAGCTGTTTATGGAGCAGATTAAGGAGATGTATCAAAGTTTAAATTAGTAATAACGTCACATAAAAAAAACAATGGAAATAAGATAAAAATTTACATTGATGATTGAATTTTGAAATGATTTTCAAAGGAAAACGTTAGTAATAAAGACGACTAAAATAAAGGAAAGGGATGATTTTCTTGATTAGCCAACAGTAACGAGCCTTTGCTCGCTTATAAACTTTACAATAGAAAAGTACCAGGTTAGTTCTACCCATGTTCCACCCACCCCCCCTTGCAGAAAAATGTCTGAGGAGGCGGAATCAAGAGAAGGGCGGGGGCTGGGAACGTCCTCGCTTTCGATCCCAGTCTTTCGTTAATTTGTACTCTGACAAGCAACTGACCTGGCAGTGAGTTGTTCAAAGTTCAATGCGTTTGCTGTTTTTATTTTGACATAAAATATTGCCAGAACTTTGTCTCTTGTTGTTTTTTATCATCGGTAAGCTTTTGCTTTACATTTCTTATTGACTGTTATTAGCTTTAAAAATAAAAATGCGTTTTTTGGTGGACGTGCAACTTGAATAAATATGCAACTTGGAAAGCTCTTTAATAGAAAATCGTCATAAAAATAACATTACGTGGTTATGAATGAATTTATTCTTTCACCAGACTCGTTATTTGAAATATCTTTGTTATTCTTCTTGTTTTTAGATTATCATGCAAAGATTGCTACGAGTGCCTAAAGTATTTTGTTCGGCCTTTCCCAAAAGACTTGACGTATGCCATGGAACGATTTGTCCATTTTCTGCCACGGCTATTGACAGAAATCTCAACCCAAAGGAACTGCGAGATTCGTGGGGAAAATCAAGTTTTGATATTGGGGAAATGAAGTATGCTTTAGACCACGACAACCATGAAATGCGCGACAGTTGCAGAGAGTTTTTGTCGGGCGATCTAATGAAACCAAAGTACAACATATCAATTGATGAAGAAAGAGTGCTTGCCTTGCAGAGACTTAAAGCCATTTGTGACAATAATTATATCTCTGTCCTTGATTTTCGGGACAACCCTCTCCGAATATTTGCAGCTCATGAACTGTCAGCAGTTGTAGACCCTGCCATGACAACCAAAATGACAGTTCAATTCAATTTATTTGGTGGAACTGTCTTTAAACTGGGAACTGATCGACATCATACAAAATTACTACCCGGTCAGTAAATGTTAAGAAAACCAAGTACTATTGTGCTCTCACATATCATTTTCATGCATTATAATGTTAGTATAATTTTGAAACTGAAAGAAAAATTCCAAATAAGCTGAATTATTAAAACATAGCTCTCATCTTTCAAGAATGATAAGTTAAATATTAGTTCTCATAGGAGATTGTGGATATCACCATATACATGTATTGAGTTGTCTCTTTAAAATTTAAGGTATTGACTCATTAAAGGATGTTGGCTGCTTTGGTTTGACTGAACTTGGATATGGAAACAATGCTGTTGAAATGGAGACAACAGCAATGTATGATAAAGCCACTCAGGAATTTATAATTAATACACCAACAACTCTTGCTCAGAAATACTGGATTACAAATGGTGCGCTTCATGCTCAACATTGCATTGTGTTTGCTCAATTGATTGTTGATGGTCAAAGTCATGGTAAGTTTTTTGCATTGAATTTTGAAGTAATTGTGTAAGGTGGTAAAGTTTTCTGCTGGCCTGAGGGGATAGTAAAGCGTAGTATATGGTTACCGGGGGATGGTGGTGAAGTTAAGTGGTGGCTTGAGGGAGATTATAAAGCATAGTATAAAGCATTGTATATCGTTACTGTGGGGGTGGTAAAGTTTAGTGCTGGCCTGAGGGGATAGTAAAGCATAGTATATGGTTGCTGGGGGATGGTGGTGAAGTCAAGTGGTGGCTTGAGGAGGATTATAAAGCATAGTATAAAGCATAGTATATCGTTACTGGGGGGGTGGTAAAGTTTAGTGCTAGCCTGAGGGAATAGTAAAGCATAGTATATGGTTGCTGGGGGATGGTGGTGAAGTTAAGTGGTGGCTTGAGGAGGATTATAAAGCATAGTATAAAGCATAGTATATCGTTACTGTGGGGATGGTAAAGTTTAGTGCTAGCCTGAGGGGGATAGTAAAGCATTGTATATGGTTGCTGGGGGATGGGGATGAAGTTAAGAGGTGGCCTGAGAGGGATTGTAGTGTAATTTTCTATAGTTTTGGAGTTTATTATGCTGTCTTGGTTAAAATATCTGCAACTATTTTAGGTATTCATGGTGTATTGGTTAAAATTCGTGATAATGATCTTAAGGTAATGCCAGGAGTACGTGTAGAGGATATGGGGTAAGATTTTTTGTGATCCTATTTATCCACTCTCTATCATTAAACCTCAGTAAAATAACTAAATCAATGATGAATAACACAGAGCATATCTGCGTTGTTTTTAATTCAACATGTTCATCCATGATATGTTTTTACAATGATTACATGCATTATTGCTGTACGGGTGATTTATGCAGCTTCCATCGACATATTTTTATCCATCTGATAAAAAAATCATTATCTTATTACGTTGCCTCCCTTCAGGCATAAAATGGGGTTAAACGGTGTGGATAATGCAAAACTGTTTTTTGAAAACGTTCGAGTTCCACGTGAAAATCTTTTAAATCGTTACTCTGACGTCGGTGAGGATGGCGTGTTCAAATCGACCATTGAAGGTAACCGTGCCCGATTTTTGACTGTCGCTGACCAGCTGCTCTCTGGGCGCATATGCATTGCGAGTATGTGTCAAGGAGCTGCAAAAGCTTCATTGACTATTGCCACGCGATATGCGTCAACTCGTCTTACAGTCGGCCCACGAGGAAAGTCTGACACCCCCATTTTAAACTACCAACTACAGCAACGTGCACTTCTTCCGCTTTTTGCAAGAACTTATGGCATCAACTTTGCTTTGGATCACGTCAAAGACCGCTGGGCAAATCAGAATCCCGACGGTTCAGAACATGCAGAAATTGTCACGATGTGTTGCGTCATCAAACCACTTGGCTCGTGGAACATTGGTGAAGTCGTATCTGTAGCACGTGAACGCTGTGGGGGACAAGGTTACCTCTCTTGTAACCGATTTGGCACGTTCCTTGGCAATGCTCATGCAGCAATGACCGCTGAAGGTGATAACAGTGTGCTCATGCAGAAAGTTGCCAAAGAGAGATTGGCCGTATTTAAACCTCAAACACTGGGAAAGAGTGTGGATGTAAATCTGAAAGATACAGGTTGTCTTCACTTTCTGCTCCAAAAGAGAGAGGATTTACTTTTTATGCAGTTGGGGAAGGCCCTGCAAGCCGCAGGCAAAGAAGGTATGTTCATTTCAACAACAATTTCTTTATATGTCAAGTTTCCTGTTGTTATTTTTGAGTTAAAATTTCAAAAGTTCCATTTTTCAATTTCTCAACAAAATCGATGAATCTGGGATTTTTCAGGTCTCTTCGAAACGTGGATGTATAAAACAAGTGATATCATTCAGTCAGCAGCCAGAGCCTTTGGAGAGAGATTGATAAGTGAAAGATTTATGGCCATCACTGCTGAGGCAAGTGAGAAAAATAAGGGCATATTAAATCTTCTTCATCGACTATATATTGTTGATATACTGGAAAAAGATCTTGGTTGGTGTCTACTAGCTCAAATCCTCCCACCTGCTGAGGCGGCAAAAGTGAGCGAAGAAGCTGCTGACCTATGTGCACAACTGGCTCCCGATGCTCTTGCACTCTGCGATGCATTTGCTCTTACTGATGAAATGTTATCCGCTCCAATTGCGAGAGACTGGATCGAGTATAATGTTCATGATAACTTGGGTGAATTATTGTGAACGACGATAAG
Organism: Xenia sp. Carnegie-2017; assembly: GCF_021976095.1. Taxonomy (NCBI): domain Eukaryota; kingdom Metazoa; phylum Cnidaria; class Anthozoa; order Malacalcyonacea; family Xeniidae; genus Xenia; species Xenia sp. Carnegie-2017. The sequence goes on along the minus strand of NW_025813436.1, from coordinate 7,605,854 downwards.
ATATATTTAATAAATTTTCTTTTTGTTTGTGGTAAAACAGTTTGCTTTAGAACTTGGTTTTGGCATTTTTTGTGTCTATCAAATGCATTCTAAGCACTCAACTGAATCTTGTTAGTTGTATATTTAGAAACATTAATATGTTTTAATATATTATCCACTGTTGTCTTGGCGATAACAAATTTTCACATAATTTACGTAATTGAAATATATATTTCTATTGTTTGTGATAACTATAGGTACATGTGAAATTCATCTTCATTCCCTTTAGCACTTGCTTCTTTTCTAAATTAATAAATAATATTTGTTGGCTATAATAAACGTACATTTACTTTTTTTTTGAATGTTGAAAGGAGTTGTTAAACGAGACTCTTCTCCATCAAATCAGTTGAGGAACTTTGGTTTTTTGAGTCAATATTTTATAGCAAAGTATTTTAAAGCAATTGGTGTTGTTGGCGTTCAAAACACACAACATGCCTTCACAACACACATGACAAATCCTATCTCTGTCATAGATTAAAGAACTTTCCGAAACGACCTGCAATACAAACTGCACACCATCTGTCACTAAATTCTTCTAATTTTGTTAAAATTCTACTTTTATTAGCTCACGGCACACCTTAAGTTCATAAATGCTTACTTATTGAATTTCCCTGGCTTTACTAATCGTTTAAACACTTTAAAAAGTTAACGAGTGAAAGCCATTAAATCTTGCGATTTCCGCTTTTATTAGAGGGCTCTGTTTTTTTTCCACTTCAAAAGTTTGTCGTTTAATTATCTTACGTGCTGATTGAAATGTATTGATCGTGTTTCCGCGAGGGTAAATAACTTTTGGAATTTTTCCGTCACCTTGTAATAACTTTTGTGAAACTGTACTCTTTCGATTAAATGTTTTGTTGAATAACGTCGACATGAAATTAAATCATAGAATTACCAAACGACTTCACTCGTGCACTGAATAACCAAAATTAGCTTAAGTTATTTCATAATATGAAAGTAAATTGCTCTTGCTGAAGTATAGAAATATATCCTTCCTCTATATGTAGCCACGAGATTTCTTATATGGGTAGTACAACTTAGGTAAGGTAACACGTTCTTTAAGAAAAGTTTAGTGAAAGAAAGTTTTAAACTGACTGAGTTTAAATAAATTTAGGTTTCTAAAAGTTTTCTTCTTTGGTAACACTTTATCTTCTACTGTATTCACGAGATTATATTTCCTACTCTTTGTGGAGAAAAAGTCGTAAATAAAGTCTTCTTATTGAAGATTTCCTCCTGTAGAAAGTGAAAAATCATATTTGTTGAGTTTAGTGGAATTACAGCTTGAACCTGACAGAAACATAAATAAAGGTAGTTTAGAGTTGGTTTCCTCCAGTAGTAACACTGATTCAATAGGAGGCAATCTTTGGTAGATTTTTAGAAAAAGCAGTTTGGAACTGATAAAGGCTGACGTTTCCATAACAATATAACAATATTTTTAACTTGTAGTTTTGATTTCCTTTGTGGTAACAACATGCCATTAAGAGATGATACTTATTTATGGAATTATCATGGTGTTTTATTAGACTTTTTATAAAAATTATATTAAATCTGAGAATTTTCTCCATCTTAAATACTCGTTCATCATAATGTCAACGCTTGTTAATAACGTGTTTAAATCCATGTCCGTGACAAAATTAATTCAAAACGCATCAATCTTTGTCGCATGCAACGATAATAAACGGTCGTTGTTCGTTCAAAAGTAGGATTTCACATGAAATTATCGTGTAAGAACAATGTTTATTAAACCAAAGGAAATTTTGATTTCGACAACAGACTTCATTTCATGATTTGGCTAATACAACTTAATCTTGTGTAGTAACTACTTTATTGCCTGTCATTTTGAGACAGCTTTGCTAACAAGATTATTTTTAACGAGAAAAACATGTTCAACATTGTACATTTGTTTGTACAATGTTTAATTGCGATGTTCACCTCATCATTTCCTGTTGGCCACTACATTTTTTTTGTTCTAGAAGACTTTTGATGAACTTTTTCAGTGTAAGCATTTTTCATGGTCTTTCATAACTTTCAGTGCTCCGCTAACCAAATAGATCAGCATTTACGCACTAAGAGAGACGTCTTTTGGATTTTTTAAGTTTTTCTTCATTTTTTACTCTCTTTTTATAATACATTAAACTAGTTATTGTTCTTAAATAGCATCTCTTTGAAAAATATTAATTATCGTTTTCATGGGCGCATGCAACTTTATAAATATATATTTTCTCCTTATTTTACACTTCCTGTGCGCTCGATAAATTTGCATAATTTGCGGGCAAAAGAATTTCCTGTGCGCATATTATGAAATTAACTGATATATTGTCATGACTTCGCTAAACATGCATCTTCAAATAACTGTGAATTTCGTTAGAAAATTTCTGGTAAACTAACTTCAATGAAAATTAGTGAAGATCTAGTGTGATTGTTTCTGCAAACTCGCGATTAAGACTGAACGTTCGGTGTGAACTGTGATTCTTTTAAAACTTCTTTCATAGCTCACATCCACCTAAAGAAATGAAAATTTTTACTGTGAGTAGTAAATTCACATCTATGATCTATCGTATGTTCAGAGTTTTCAGCATACAACATTTCCTTTCATTGCATAAGTTAGCAACACGTTTTACTAAATGCGATATCCTTGTTATATCTAGTACACTCACTTTTCTATGTGAAAAGATAGGCAAAATTTCATGTTAATGGTGCTGTATTGATTGGTGTAATTTGTGTTGTGTAGGCAAGACACCTTTGACTAAAACATAACACAAATTGACATTCTGCAACTGGAATATACACTTCAAAAGACTTAGCTCGTTCGTGTCTGCTTTATTTTTCACAGTGACTTCGCCGTTAATATTTTAAATTGAAAATATGTTCGATATTTTGTTTTGAAAATATCCAAAGAATATAAAAAAATGTATCTGTTTTCATGCGCAGAAATAAAAGGTTTCTTTCCATGGAGCAAACTTATGTTAGCGACAATTTGTTCATGCGTTGATTATATTAATGTTTATAATACTATCTTTGACTGTAAATATAAACCAAAAAGCTGATGTATTATCGTTTACTTTCACAGCATTTCATAGGAAATCCAAAAACGTGTTGATTCACGCTTTTGGTAAGCAATAAAAACGAGAACAATCTTATGAAAAAAGAACATATAGTTTTAAAACACTCACCCCAAAACCATCCCATTTCTTCTAATTCATGGACACTATCAATGAGTTCATTCAAAATATCCGTGCTGTCTTCATCAGTTGAGTTTGATGCCTCGTCACTGCTGTTCTCGACTCGTCTTATAGAAATATCATCCAGATTACCTTGAAGTAGGTCTGTTAACATGGATATATAATCAATAGCCAAACGAAGTGTGGCTATTTTCGATAAGTTCTTGTTTTGTGAATGCGCATCAAGTTTGGGAACGGCTTTTCGAAGTTTATCATAGGCATGATTTAGTTTGTGCATGCGTTCTCGTTCTCTCTTTGTCGCTGACACTCGCTCGTGTGTTCGTGACTGTTTTGCTTCTCGCGGTGATGCGGAATTACTTAGGTAATCCTCATCTTCATCTTCGATTATTGCGCGCGCCATTTTCGCCATTTTATTCCTTGTTTCTGTGGAACGTTTTCGTAGCCTGTAACCAACTGCAGGATCAGGATTGTTTGCTTCGTTGCTAATACACGAGCTGAGGCTTACCATGGACATCGCTTTACCTAGTTAATCTTGTTGAACTCTTTATGGGGTATTAATAATCACGCGTTTTTTGTTCGGTAAGTAAGCCGAATATTAGCGCAATTTATACCATTGCTGCCTATAACCCCACCCGACCAATCATGGCTAGTTAGCAACATGACAGGTAATTTAATGACGTGTGAATATTGTGCGAATCAAAACGCCTCGTTTGTTGTGCAAGGTGTCTTCACTGTTGTACAATATGACCACGTCAAGTGGGGTCGAAATTTATCGTTGTCAAAAGTCACCAGTATGAAATCTGTTTTTGTATTTTTTCCTTCGTTGATGTTTTAACAAAAGAAAAGTTAAGTTCTTCAATCTTCCGCAGGATTGGTCATATTTTGTTGCCGTTTCATTTGTATTTACTAAGAAAGACGAGAATAAGAAACATCATTAAGTTAATGTACATTTCAAATGAAAGAAGGGGAAAACAACAGGTTGAACATCCGAGTATTTTCCTCTTTTATTGTTTCCGCTAATTTCGAGATAAACTCTATAACTATGAATTGAAGAAAAGTAACCTCCGGAGTTAAACACGTTGCTTTCAAAAACTAGCTTAATAAAAGTGCTGCTAAATCAGCTGGACCCCACGTAGTTTCCTCCAACAAGATGTTCGTCAACTTTACGGCTCCGTTCTCTGTTCCACACGCTAGTAGGTAGATCCATTGTTCTTTGCTGTTTTCTACCTATACTAACGCACATTATCTTAGTTCATATTTTAGGAAGTGTAAAGACTGTTCTCTTTCTCTGTTGTTCATTCAACACTACCTACACTGACACACGTTATCTTAGTTTATATTTTAGGTAGTGTAAAGACTGCTCTCTTTCTCTATTGTTCATTCATCACTACCTACACTGACACACGTTATCCTAGTCCATGTTTTAGATAGTGTAAAGACTGTTCTCTTTTTCTGTTGTTCATTCATCACTACCTACACCGACACACGTTATCTTAGTTCATGTTTGAGGAAGTGTAAAGATTGTTCTTATTCTCTGTTGTTCATTCATCACTGCCTACACTGACACACTTTATCATAGTTTTTATTTAAGGAAGTATAAACACTTATTCTCTGCTGTTCATTTATCAACCAACGAGTAAAAACGTAAATTACCCTGCGAGGATTGGTTTATAAATGAAATCCCATACACAAATACAATATTTAAATAACTTTATTATATACAAATTATATATACTACACATTATTGCTCAGCAAAGTTCTAAAGGAGGTGGACATTCAGGAACAGCACCCATTTTAAAACGGTCTGCCCTGAACGCCTTCAAATCGTCTTCACTGCATCGTAATGACGAAACAGAACACTTGGGAGTGGGGAATGTCTGGTGATCATTGGAGACATCTTCAGCTATAGGAGACAGTGATCTAGCAAAGGGTACATCAACTTGATTGGATTGAAAGAGCGTAGACGTGGAATTTGTTGTAACTGGTAAAAAAGTGGACGTTTTGCCTGAACTGGAATAAGTAAGAATAATTCAGTGCATAAGAATGGAATGGAACGTTGTGTTTTTTCTTCATCATAAATCTTCTTTATACATCTTCATCTCACCTTGATGGATTGGAACTAAATAAACTTGAAGATGATACATCCATGCTACCACCTAGGGTATTTTCACTAGCTGACTGATGTAAACTGTCCTGGTTGCCAAACAATCCACCTGGTGGCAGTGTAACTGCTGGTTTTGAAGAGTTGGACAATTCCTCTTCCTAATGAAAAATATGAAATATCAGAAGATGCATAAGAATGGCAATCAGGCTTAGAGTTATCTCAACAAAACACATTGCCATTGCGTACTGCAAGCTCATTCTTACCAGTGAAAATGATGACATATTTGCCAATTCATGTTTCCTTTGGCTGTAGTTTTGAAGAATGGTTTGTACTTCTTGTGCCTTGAAGGTAAAAATATGCATGATTTCTATTGTTGGGAGCAAAACCCAGACTTTTGTGGTTCATGTCACTAACAAACTTTGTTTTTGTTTGATAAAAAAATATATTGTGATCAATCACACAAATTATAACAAATAAAAGAGACGAACATAGCGAAATCCACTTTTGTTGTGATTTGCTTCATAAGCTTCAACTCTCATCTCTTCAGCAGATATATCATTGAGACCTGCAAGATGGAACAGAGGCTTCTCTTAAAGACAAGACATTCATCTTGATGCTATATATACGTATGTGCACACATAGGTATGATATTGAACATTGCTTTTTACCATTCAAACAAGGTTCATTTCCTAAAGGAGAATAACAAGATAATGGCCATTGGCCACTTTCCTCCCATTCCCTCATATCTTTTCGTATCTTTTCTCTGAGAAAAAAGAACCTGACATGGAGAGGTATATCTGCTAGCATAAATAGACAAATTAAAGTAGTTATCCTATCAATGATAAATATTATCATAAACCTAAGGATAGCAATGTTTTACCCACAGTTTTTGTTCTTGAGATTTTCTCGGATGTTGAGTGGGTGTTGAATGAAAATTGGCTCTTGGACTGCTAAATCTGTTACCATGGAAACTGGGTGATTCAGGCTCAGGCTGATGCCTCAATGTTGCGAATCGATTCTATGAGAATTGAAGTAACAGAAAGCTTTATAATGACATGATGAAGTTGGGTGAATATATAAGGTTTATGTTACGTACCTTATTTCTAGCATCATAATGGTACTTATCTTTACTGAAGTGTGTCCGTCCACTGTATCTTTGACTGTCTTCATCAATATCTACATGATCATAACTCTGGTAGTTACTGTGATTGCTTTGTTTGAAGCTGTAATTCGTGGCCTTGTGATTAAACCTCGATTCGTGAGTTTCATATCTCTTGTCATAGTTTCCATTGCGATTGTTATTGCTGTTGTAGCGAAATTCCTGCTGGTAGTTCTTTTTCCCGCGTCCCGCCTGATAATGGTTCCCTCGATTATCTATAAAAATGGCAGGGAATTTACTTTTCAATACTTCAATCTAACGCCAAGAAATATTTAGCACGAATGGAGTGCCACAGTTGAACGAGACACTTCAGCAAAAAACTTCAAAAGAAAGAGATACGTACCTGGCTTCCTATGCTCATTAAAGCAGCGTTCACCAAATCTGCAGTTTCCTTTAAGGTAATACTGACAAATAACCATGCTTTAATATCCTTTAAAAATTCACCCTATCAACAAAAATTGAATAAAAACGTGTATTTGGACTCCATAATTCGTACCACCATTGCTGAACGATAATAATATTGGACAATTCCACAATATCACGTGGTGTAATTTGAAGCCATTTCATTGGTACGAAATGTCTGGAGAACGTCTTCAGTCTTAGCTAAAATGGTGGAAGTCTGGAATATGAATTGGGGTAAATATGTATTAGTTTTGTTAATTTCTCGTAAGATGCGATGATTTGAAATACGTATTCAACAATTTTGGTAGAAAATATGTCCTCTAAAGGGTAAGTGTGTATAAATATTGAGAATCTTTGTAATATACATTGAAGCAGTTGGTGAAATTCTTATGTTCTTTGATTTATCACCTTGACTTTTGGCTGTTATTCCTCCTAATTTATTAAATTTATGAATGTTCAGGAACGAACTTAGAAAACTTAGTGAAGAAAGCTTACAGAGACAACCTGAAGAAGTATTTGATGTACTTGAAAAGTTGGGCGAAGGGTTAGTTTCCATTATTTCATATACGTTGTGCTAATATATGTATCTCATGACCTTCTTGTTTACATACGGACATTGAGAAAATTTTAAAGTTTCCGTTTCTTGGTATTTTGAGTTGTAATGATAATACTTTAATTTAATCTAAATGATGAAATAAACTTTCTATATTTCACATATATAACTCGTGAAAAGCATATTATTTACATATCTATCTCGCCATTATTCAGGTAGTTCGTAGTTCATCGTCATTTTAACCTGTTCGTTTACACCAATATTTGAACACTTTAGAGCTTATTACTGTACAGTCCTGGCATGACATTTGTACCTGTAACTTCCAGTATACCACCAGTATACCCTATGAAGCATAGGGAAGAGAGATAAAGGGGGGGGGGTGACAAAATTTGGGATGGTGGGACTTCTTTTATTGCACCTCACAAATCATACAGGTCTTAAAAATAAAATTGCTTATGAAATTTATCATAAACCTTTGCTGAATTTTTTACTTTTCAAATAGTTCCTATGGATCTGTGTATAAAGCGATGCACAAAGAGTCAGGTCAGGTAGTAGCAATTAAGCAGGTGCCAGTTGATACCGATCTTCAAGAAATTATTAAAGAAATTAGTATGATGCAACAATGTGACAGGTATAGTAAGATTTTGATGCTTTCAAATTTCATAACAGAATTATGAGGCAAATATTTTTGCTGTGAAACCATTTTAGTCCGTATGTTGTAAAGTATTATGGCAGCTACTTCAAGAATACAGACTTATGGGTAAGTAATTTAGCAGTAACTTCTCTGAATGAGAATTGTAATTGTTAGTTTTTAAAATAATTTAGGGCTTCTGATTGGTTCATTTTGTGTGTGACTTCATTACATTGGATGTGACTTTGGATAAATTATTCTATGATGATGTAGATATTAACCCCTAGTAACATGAATACATAACAAAACTAATATCGTGCAGACTAATAATTTGAAACATGTTCATTTTTTAAAAATGCAACTTTTGAGTTTTTGTTGTTATCAACTAGAGGGTTATGTTGATTATGATAAATTTTAACTGGATAATTCTTCACATCCTGTTCATTCTTGGAGTCTCTTATCGTTGAAAATGGTCTATTTTAGATTGTGATGGAATATTGTGGAGCTGGTTCAGTTTCTGACATTATGAAATTACGTAATAAAACTGTATGTAAACATGATGAATATTTATTTGGATAATGTTCTTTCCCAGCAAACTTTCTTTGTTATTTTTCAGTGCACTGAAGAGCAAATTGCTTGTATATTAAGTTATGCTTTGAAGGGACTTGAATATCTTCATTTAAGGCGGAAAATACATAGGTATGCTCAATTTCATCTTGATCATAAAAGTTTGAACTCTCCCGGACTGTTTGTCTGTGTTTGTTTCAGGGACATAAAAGCTGGAAATATTCTATTAAATACAGAAGGACATGCTAAACTTGCAGATTTTGGTGTTGCTGGTCAACTCACGGTGACACATGTTTACATATATTTATGATTTGATTAGAGTTGTTCAGTTCCAGAAATTTCATTTTGGTTTTTGCTTTGGTTTTTTTGAAAGAAAACAACTTTAGTTTGGTTGGGTTTTGGTTTCTTGCAAAGTTCAATATCAGCCAAAATATCCTTGTTTTGTGTATGTGTTGTATAACCATGTGCTGTATTGATTGCTTTCTGGCACAGACTGCACAACATAGCAAAGGTGTTTTTTCTTGAAATATTTCCAAATGGGACTCTTTTCTTATGGTTTTGAATGAAAAGAAGGAATTGAACTCATTTGTTTTCCTGATTTTTTATTTTTAAAATGTTTACACCTGTGTCAGGTGGTAAAGTTTTCAATGCACAAAGGAAGGATGGAAAGAAGATATGCACAGCACTTAATATGAATATTTGCTTTGTTTAGGACACTATGGCAAAAGAAACACAGTAATTGGTACTCCATTTTGGATGGCACCTGAAGTGATACAAGTAAAATATATATATTTTGATATTAGCAATAAAAAGAAACCGTAAAATTTGGAGAATGGACCAATGTCGACCTGTTTTTATTCATTATGAATATTTAAACTTGGCAACTTAGGTAAATAGTTTGACATAAATTGCAGTAACTTATTGATATAGATTGCAAATTGCAGCACAGCACTTGGTAAGAATTTACAAAGTGCAGAAAATTTCATTGAAAAGAGTTGTGTTGCAGATTATACGCATATGTTTGCTTGCAAAGAATCATGATAAGCGTTAACCGACGACGTAATAGCAAACAGTTTTTAATGTTCTTCAAATTTCAAAACAAATAAAAATAGTCCTGATTTTTAGGAAATTGGTTATGATTGCTTAGCGGACATTTGGTCTTTGGGTATAACAGCAATAGAAATGGCAGAAGGAAAACCTCCATACGCAGATATTCATCCCATGAGAGTACGTAAGCTCATCCCGTCAATTGTATTGTCAAAATTGGAAGCAAAAACATTGTGTTTTGCGTTACTGTTGATTTTCTGATATTCTGTTCATTTCATTTTAACTACCGGTAGTCTCGATTTTTGCTACCATTATCAATCCAATAAAGTGAATGTTTTGCAGCCAAAAGTATCTCACATTTTTGTAGATGTTAATCGTCCAGGTTAGTGTAGTTCAGACTTACACCATTCAAATTCTGGGGCCCCTTCTTCATGACCCATAAATGCACATTAACTCCTCCTCTTAACCTCTCCGAGATTACTACAGCTATGTCTTACGTCATTCAACACCTATACCAACAGCCTTTCTTAGGATTGAACTTATCTAAATGATCAACATCAATAAGTATTATGATCATTTTGTTACAGGCGATATTTATGATTCCCACAAAACCACCACCATTCTTCAAATATACTGATAAATGGTCGGAAGAATTTAAAGATTTTGTCCGAAGTTGTTTGGTAAAGAATCCAGAGCAAAGGATCACATCACAAATGTTGCTAATGGTAAACGACACACTTTTGGGGGCTTTTTGTTTATCTAGTTGACGGAACGTTCTCTGATGTCTGATTGTTGAGAGAGTATTAAGATTTTCATTTGTAAAGATTTATACTAAACAAATGGACATTTTTACATGAAAATATTATGTATCAAACTTGTTTGTTGGCATAATTCAATACTAAGTTAGCCAATGCGTTTGCAGAGTTTGAGATTTAAAATTAAGCTGCTTTAGATAATGCCATGATAGTTTCAAAACCAACGTATTTACTGTGAAGCAATGTTTGAAGTTTGAGTAACTTAAGCCATGTTTGTAAATTTTGCAAATCTTGTTAGCACGTGAACTCCTTGTTTTTTAGCATCCGTTCATACGCTAGCACGTGAGCATCCGTTCATACGCTAGCACGTGAACTCCTTGTTTTTTAGCATCCGTTCATACGCTAGCACGTGAACTCCTTGTTTTTTAGCATCCGTTCATACGCAAGGCAAAACCTTGTTCAAGCTTAATTGGTATGATAAGGGAGGCCTTAGAGGTGCTTGCTGAAGATCCAGAAGATGATGACGATGATGAAGACAACGCAGTTCCTGAAGATAATGAATTTGAGGAGGTATGGAATAAAAAGACGGTTACATTGTCATTATGAACATAAGAGAATATACACAAAATACTCAAGATTTCTATAAATTTATGATCGATGAGTTTGAATCATCTGTCACCGCATAGAAATCAACAGCATAAAGACTGACTAGCTTGCAATTAAATCATTTCCTTTCAAGCATCTATGATATGGTATTTTTTCAATATCAGCAGAAAACGTTTCTTTTTTGTAGGATGAAGGGGTGGAATGTGGGACAATGATTGTGAGTAAAGTATCTGATGGGATAAATGATGACACCATGGTGATTAACACTGAAGATAGTACGATGGTGATCAATGATGATCATGAAACATTACAGTCAGGAATGGGAACGATGGTTATAAATGATGATGATGATGAAGAAGGAACAATGAAACGTATGTCTCCCAATCATGGAAGTGATTTTTTATATTCATGCCATTATATTGTAATCTTCTGTATTTTACAATTCTAAAGGAATTGGTACAACAGAGTCTAAAGAACAGTATCGACCATCATATATGGATCATTTTGACAAGATGTTTGAATCACCACAACAAACCAATCACGTCAATGATTGTAATTCCAATGGATCAGCGGACTCTCAAGTAATAATGAGAAGGACAGAGGCGTCATCCTCTAGTCCTCCCAAGAAATTTGGACCTGGTGATTTTGAATTTGTAAGCAGCATTTCTATTTTTTACCTGTCTTCTACAACTTTAAAACATTTCCTCAACTGATATAACTTTATGCTGTATAGCCTTAAGTGGCTAAAACTTTTCCATCAACTTTTAAAACCATCCGTAGAAGTCACTTACAATTATAACGTCATTCATTATTAGTAAAAATCAATCGTAATATTTGTTTTAATTCTTTATTATCAGTTCTTCGTGTAATTCTATCATTATCAGAGAGAAAATATGTTATTTTACTTGCTTCCACTTGTTTTTAATAGTTACGAGGTTTACCGTTTGATGAACTTTTATCGCGAATCAATTCTTTGGATTCGGAAATGGAGAAAGAAATTGACCAATTACGCAAACGTTATCAAGGAAAACGACAGCCGATTCTTGATGCTATGGAAGCAAAAAAACGACGACAGCAAAATTTTTAGCTTCTACTTTTGTGCAGCTCTCGTAGGAAAAGCACATAATGTATAACTTTGCCTGTGGGATCCTGTTGCTTGAAAGATGACCTTCTTCGTCCTTGGCAAATGTACAGCAGCAATTGGATATCAACTCCTTTGAAAATCTTTAATCTTTATTCCATGGGGTAATACTGTAAAAATTTTGATGCTGTGAATAAGCGGAGGCACTATGAAATGTACAGCTGGAGCGAGACAAAGTCTAACCATCAATATTTCAAAAACTGGTCCTGGAGTGCCATATTTGCAATTGTATTATCGTCAACTCTAGTTCAGCGACGTGTGGATACAAACACTTGCTTTTCTTACAAAAGTACCCAAAATACATTAAAACGTACGAAAAATTTCACACACTTTTTTAATTATAATAAGTACAGTTAGGAAATATGCAGATTTGCAGTGCTCATTGAAGATTTATCCTGGAAATAGGAGCAGCTTTGAGAGGATTTTCAGACTGATTGATGTTGTATTCATCGTTTTTAGAAGTTTTCAAAAGTTATGCTTGAAAAGAACAAACAAAATAGCATCATTTAGCAATCTCTTATGAAGTGAAAATTGTGCAATATTTGATATCTATGTCCTTTATTTAATTATACTATCAATATGTCACATCAAACAATTCAACACAATTTTATTTTCATGAACTGCAGACGAAAAAAGTAACAAATGCTATTCACGTTTTTTTGAGAACTGTAATACATAACACTTATGGTGTAAAAAAACACTTTTTGTTACGTCTTAGTGAATTATGAAAAAGTGGTGCTTTTGTGGGATGTTTATGCTAATATTTTTCAACGAATCTTTTTTATTATGAAACAAAACATGTATGGAGTTGGAGTCCTTACTGTTATGTTTGTCTTAGATGTGTGCCTTTATGCTTATTTTCGTTAATTGTTGGTTTTAGTAATTCGTTGACTGTAATTATACGACCAACAATTACTCCTCCACCCCAGAAAATTGAAATTTAAAAGAGACGACATGAACGATATTTCAAAAAGACAAGTCTTTGGTCTACCTTTACGTCTGCTTTTTTGTCTACCTTTGTGTCTACCTTTATGTCTTCCTTTATGTCTATCTTTATGACTACCTTTGTGTCTACCTTTATGTTTACCTTTGTGTCTACCTTTATGTCTACCTTTGTGTCTACCTTTATGTCTTCCTTTATGTCTAGCTTAAGGCAATAAATATTCAGTATTTAAATTGTGTCAAGAAACCAGTTATTTGTGGAGGTCTGTGCTCATTCCAGAGGATACCAACTCTGCGTACCTATTTTTCTTGCCTCTACCGAAAGTAACGGCAGCTTCCGAACGAGGCTGTGCATGCAATTTGGTATATGGCAAATAGTCCGGTCAAAGCAGGAATCATTGGCAGGAACAAGCTGACGAATCCTCTTTCGTTGATTATTCTTTATCGAACATGTTGTCAGAAAGTGTTGAAACACGTAAAGAGCTCTCTAAGCAGTTACATAATGATGGAAGCCCTAGAGAAGATGAACGTGAAGTAGAAACATCAAGAGAATACCATCGCAGCAATTTTGAACGAGAACGAAAGCATGACTCGTTATCGCGCAATTCCAGTCGCTATCAACCTTACACATCAAGCAAATCGGACCGTGAATCTAGATTGAGTAAACGAGACACAAATGCGAAGTTATACGTTTACAATTTACCCTACTCCCTTAGATGGCAGGAACTGAAAGATCACATGAAGAAAGGTCCGTATATTTAATGTAAAAATTTCGTTTGGATTTTGCAGTGTCTTATGTGAAATGTGAACTGTGCATCTTTATTGCTGTAAATTTGTGCGGCATTTTATGAATTTAGTGGGGGTTTTACACAGTTTTCTCTAGTTTGTTTTTAACTTTTATGGAAAATGTCTTCATCTTTATTTTCTTGTTCAAGATGTTGAAAATCTTCATTGACATCTTTGTGCCACGCAGACACACACAGGGTGGCCAGATGGAATAAATTCAATTATACTAAAATTTCAACAAAAAAAGCCAGTTTTCTGCCAACTTCTGCAACCAGAAGTTAGTAAAAGTAAGAGCGAAATTCAACTTTTAAGGGACTACACTATGGAATACTAATGGGAAAGAAATTAAAAGTGCAAGCTACTACATTAAATCAATCGGAATGCAACACCATTTAATGGCTTAATTTAATGGGAATTTGAAATGCAACATGGAAAATTTGTAAATATTTGTTTGCAAATTTGAAGTTATAAAAATCAGTAATGTTCGTTGAAGTCATATTAGTTACATAAATTTGGAAAGATCTGCAATGCATTTCAAATGATTATTTATTATTGTCGAGTTGGTTTTATATCGATAAGGTTAAGACAAAAAATGCACTAATATACATTTTTCATTCTACTCCAAGGCAAGACTTATTTCTTAGCTTATAAAATTTCTTAGCCTTAGGCTTTTGCTTGCATTGTTGTGCTGAATGTCGACACACAAGGGTGCATCAAAGGTGATTTAAATATTTGCAATCATAAAGATCTACAAAAATTACTTAATTCCAGTATTCTGTAAAACATGTTCAGCATGTCTGGGAATATAATTTAAAAAGCCAATTTTCAGCCATGGCAGACTTGTCAAAAAATTTCTGCCAGACAAAATTTTTTAAGCCACTGCTTGTGTTTTTTGGCGGAAATTATGCTCATCTGGCAATCCTGGACTCATTGCCCTGGACACACACAGCAGATGTGGACTTACTGATCTATAAAACTGTTGGTTAACTGAACAAATTTAATTTTATTAAATAATTTTAAATGAATAAATTATAAAATGTTGTTCATTTTGGTAGTTAACCGATGATAACATTAAAGATATGTAAAAAATGGTGAACATGTTGGAAGTCTGAAATCGATTGTTATTTTATTGTGTAGCGGGAGATGTAGTATATGCTGATATACTTGAAGATCCTTCTGGTCGGTCCAAGGTTAGTTGGTGGAATGATAGTAATAGAGCTTATTAAACTCCTTGGGGAAGAATACATGCATTTGTTTTCTTGACTAGTTTTTTGATTTCATTGTATATATATATATTATTGGAATATAGACATTTGCATAATGGCTTTGCATTATTTCTATTGAAATATTTTAACTTCCCTTTATGTCATATTAGTGAAAAAGGACTTGTCCGTCTTTAGAAGTTTCTTAAACTCATTTCTTACTTTATGCCTTTGTTGACCATAAACGTTTTTTTCATTTTCAGGGCTGTGGGTAAGTACACCTTTGCTTTTGTTAATATTTGAGCATAGTTCAGCTACCAAAGTAATGAATCATTTCTGAAATAATTTGAAATTTTTTGCCTCAAGGATTGTTGAGTTTGTTTCATCTGAAGGTGCTCGTCGAGCAATCAGTGAATTGCACGACACCAATCTTGGTGGTCGACTGGTGAAAATTAAAGAGGTCATTTTTATTGCTGGAAATAAACAAAACTTTGATAGATTTGATCACTGTGGCTTGTTGATAATTTTTTTAATTGCAGGACGCAATGGAAATTGACAATCGTCCCACAAGATCTAGGGATCGTAGTAGTTTTGATAGGGATAACCGGGGCTTTTCCGGACCTGTAAATAACATGGCAGGATTGGGCATGCTTGGTCAGTTAGGAATGGGTCAGTTTGGTTTATTGCAACAGATGAATTCAAAGTCAGATGTCACATCTTGTTCTGTCTTTGTAAGCAATGTGAGTGAACTTTTGATAAAGATTAGTTGTTCAAGCAATATGTTATAGTTGCACTAAACTAAGGGCTGTGGTAATAGAAATTCTGAAATGACTCTGTTATCATAGTGAACAGCTCAACCTTTTTTGATAATACATGACACAAAAAAATTTATAATTTAGTTGGATTACACTGTAAATTGGATGAAATTAAAGGACGCTTTCAAGATTGCAGGTAAGTTCATTTGATTACCAACGAAGAAGACAACTCTTTATCTCATATTTTAGATATTGATATCTTTCACAATAATAGGAAAAGTTGTTCGTGCTGATGTTGCAGAAGATAGTGATAAGAAATCTCGTGGTCATGGAACTGTGCAATTTGAAACACCCCTAGAAGCAGTTAATGCTGTTTGTATCTTTTCATCAACTAGATTGTTTCCTTTGTGTGTGTATGTGTCTGTGTAGTACAGAAATCTTGTTTGATTATCTTTAACTTCTACATAGTTCAACTGAATGGTCAATTAATTAATGGAAGGAAAATGACTGTCAGACTGGTTAGCTTTGATAAATTGTGTTTTTCCCATCATTTCAATTACATTTCATATCCAGTCTACAAAATCATGCAATATTTAACAGTAAAACATAATAAGTTTCAACATGAAGTCAGCTCTCATTCCCTTTGTTTCATCATATTTAATATCATATTAATTTCAAGATACTTTTTTAGGACCGCGAGTCTCCATATTTTAACATGTTTGGCAACATGGATGGTGGGAAAACTGCTTCTGCAAATCTTCAAAATTTTTCCAGTTTATCAGGACTTACAGGTTTAGCTGGAATGGCAGGTTTTGGGGGAGGAGTTAACCCACTGGCTTTACTTCAACTACAGAACCTTCAATCCCAGTTTGCAGGTTTTGGCAATGGTTCAGGTCTTGGAGGAAATGTATCTGGCTTGGGTAATCTTGCAGGTTTGGGCAATCTTGCTGGTCTAGCTGGGCTTGGTTCAAGTTCTACTGGCAGTTTGGCAAAGTCTTCTCGAGGTGCAACCGATAACTCCTTTGGGAACTCATACAATCCTAATTCAAGTTCTGTTGACAGTGGGTCCATGGGGAATCCATATGCATTTTTAATGCAACATTTAAGCAGGTTGCAGGGGCAAACTGGTGGATCACTGGGGTTTTCTTCAAGTCCAACCCAGTTCAAAGGGGATCCATCAAAGCAGGTGTTTGTCAGAAATGTAAGTGGGTTTAAAAGCCGTAGTTGTTAGCTAGTTTTGTTTTGCTTTCAAATGAAAGAAGCATTTCGGTCGAACATGTTGGCAATTTATCTGTAACATGGATTTTCGTGGTTATTTTGTTGCGTTTTGTTTCGAAAAGATGTTCCTTTCCACACATTCCAATGATAAGATAAGGTAATTGGGGAACGTAAGGGGTACGTTAGGAATGGTAGGTGTAACGTTGGGCTCGCTTTGGGTACGTTAGGTGTAGAAGGAAAATGTTTTAGTTTTTGGAGGCAAAGATACTTGAAGGCTAAAGATTATGTAAAAGAAAGCTACGTTTTTACGAACTGTATGAAATTATGCGAGAAAAACGGTTGTTCTATCGGGTAGAATGTTTTGAAGGGGGATATTTCGAGTTGTGTAAGTTTTGCCTTGAGTTCTCATCATGTGTCATCATAGTCCTGGTGTAAAAGAGAAATTATTTTCAATGGTAAGTGTTAGAAAGCTAATAAAATAAAACAATGTTCATTACAAGAGAAAATGAACGTCGAAAAAATGACCCAACATCGAAGGTATGTATTTTTTTTATCGTATTACTTTTCTACATTTAGTTACCGTGGAAAGTTACTTGGCAAGATCTGAAAGATAAGTTCCGAGAAGCAGGTAAACACAAAAACTAATTATTTCTTTTACTTACGTTTTAGGCAAGCGACTTATTTAAACTGAACATTTTTGCACTTCTTTAGATTTTTTGTAAGATCGGGATCTTCGCGTATTATTGAAATGTGTTGAATTGAATATTATCTGTGTAGGTCATGTTGTGAGAGCAGATGTTCTTCTCGATGATAAGAATAGATCAAAAGGATGTGGAACGGTGATGTTTGAAACTGCTGAAGAGGCCAAAAATGCCGTGTGTATCTTTTAAAATGAATGAATGAAGGAAGGAATGCATGAAGGAAGGAAGGAGGGAGGGAGGGAAGAAGGAAGGAATGCATGAAGGAAGGAAGGAAGGAAGGAAGGAGGGAGGGAAGAAGGAAGGAATGCATGAAGGAAGGAAGGAAGGAGGGAGGGAAGAAGGAAGAATGGAAGGAAGGAAGGAGGAAGGAAGGAATGGAAGGAAGGAAGGAAGGAAGAAGGAAGGAAGGAAGGAAGGAAGGAAGGAAGGAAGGGAAGGAAGGAATGGAAGGAAGGAAGGAAGGAAGAAGGAAGGAACATAAACATCGGTAATATTATGGAGTAATGGACCAGAAAAGAATGGAATGGAGTGGAAAACATGGTGACAACGCATTTTACTGTTACATTAGTTACATAGTGAGAATGTTTTCGTTGAATGGAAAAAAAAGCATTTGAAAGTGGACTGTTAGAGTACTGTATGAAGCGTTTTGTATATATTGCTTATTTTATCATTGTTTGAAGATTTTCCTGTAGAAAAGTTTTGTTCAACACATACATTCTTAATACACCTGACTTTTTACAAAGTCAATCTTTTTCCCTTCACATGCTCCGACATGAAATTCTTAATGGACAGGTTAAATTCTTGGATGTTTGCATTTATTCATTGCACATTTGAAAGCAGTTGAAAATAATCTTGGATTTGTGAAGAATCTTACCTGACCTCTCACTCCAAGTTCGATTCACGTTATAGATCAGTTTTGCATTATGTGTCATCATTCATTTTGATTTCGAGGCTTGCGCGCGAAATTTGTAAATATGGCGGCGAGAGGAAGAATAGTGAAAACCTTCAAATTTCATGGTCTATCTTTACAAAGGTAAAAGCTTTCTCTTGTTTATAACTGCTCAAAGCAGTCTCTATGTATTCTGTAACACAAAAGAGTTCGAGAGATACGTAAAATGTTGTTTAGTGAATCGTCACGTTTTCTTGGCGACGTTTTATCAACAGTGAACGTAAAAGATATTGATGAGTGGCTGGACAGAATCATTGAGAGTATCCAAAACAACATTGTATGTAGTGATTGAATATTGCTTAGATTAAACAACACCTTGAGAAGTCGGCTGCTCTATTGACAAAAATGATTTTATATTAGTGTCATCAACGTCAATCGGTAAAGATCTCGTTGTGAATGCTGTTGAAGAATGCAGTGAAGGATCAGAGGAAAAGAGGTTAGTAAGCCTCTGATCATGCTCAGACTTAGTGGCATCACCTTTGCTGAGGTACTAAGGGAGCCTGCTAGAGATTGCCCCACCTCTCAATCTTATTGTTTCCCTCACTTCATTTCCCCCCAAATTTTGATAATAGACAGCCTCCAAACACTTCTACCCCGATTCACTTGGATGTAACGCTGCCATTGCTCAGACGGTAACCACTTGTAACTTCCTAGAAATATTTCCTATCTAATATTTTTACAACATCCCTTGTCTGAGGATTTATGATCTGCTGTAAATATGTCTAGCTCTTTCAATTTAATTTAATTTTTTAGTGACAATGTTTTTGCTGTCATAGATGCATTTGAGTAAGTTATCAAATTGATTATGGATCAAATACTGTATTAACTCAGCATTTGTTTGAAGGCATTGAATGATAGCTCTTCAAAAAACATACATGTAGTCCTATAGTGTATATTGGTACTACATCTGTAAGATATCATACTTGGATAGTACATTTCTTGTTGTAAAACTTTAAATTTCATTTTGTAGAGTGCCTCGATATGAATACAATGTTGATAGGAAAAAATATTTGAGGTTGAGTAAAGATATTTATGATAGAAAGTAAAAATTATATCTTTACACAGCCAGAAGTTTCATTAAGTATATCTATGTTTGATGTGAATTGGAATTTGTGTTTTTCAGAGATACTATAAACGATTTTCATCTCCATCCAACAGCATCATGTAAAGCCAAGTTTTATCAAGATAGATATATGACAATATATCAGGTTTGCATTAGACACCAGGATAATATATACATTGGCTTGTGGATTATTGAATTTTATTTTTTCAATGGACATTTTGTGTGTTTAGCGAACCATCAGACATGAATTATTTGCACCACCATCTGTGGTTACTCATCCAAGTCAAAAAACCAATAAGTATGAGGTGCTGGTAGTATGAAAATTTGTTCAATGATTGAAGATAATTATTCTAAGTTGTGGAAAAATAACATTTCTAGTTAAAACCTGTTGAGTATCTCCTCGGAAGTACAGCAATATTAGGTAAACTCATTGTACTTGGAATGGTAACTCAAATCAAAGAGGTAAATACCATAGATTGAACGTTTTTAATGTAAGAAACAAGAAATCCATTTAATATTGCTGGATTTACATTCGATTTAGGGAAAATATTACTTGGAAGATCCAACTGGTGTTGTTCCAGTAGATTTGTCAAAAGCAGTATCCTTTATACAATGACATTTTTATTTTAAAGTATTGTCCTTATAAAAAACTATATCATGTTATAAAATACAGATTTCTATCCGAGTTGTTTTCTTTTATTTTTAAAACGAAATATCACACAGGTTTATTTACTGAAAACAGCTTTGTTTTAGCTGAAGGTTGGGTTTGTATACGAAGCTATTTTTGTTTTACCCGTTTCAAAATTAAATAAAAAATTTTACAGGAGTCTATGAAGATGGCGAGTTTCATGTTGAGGCCTTGGGTTGCCCTCCATCTGAGCCTTCGCAAGTAACGAGGTTTGAGATATTTGTTCGTGTGTATAGTTATATATTGACGAATGATTTAACCACGGAAGGAACAATAGAGAACGAGAACAGTCTTTACATAAGGTAAAATATAAACTAAGATAACGTGTGTCAGTATGGGTAGTGATGAATAAACAACAGAGAACGAGAACAGTCTTTACACTATCTAAAATATAAACTAAGATAACGATGAATGTCTTTACACAACCTAAAATATAAACTAAGATAACGTGTGTCAGTGTAGTAGATGAATGAACAACAGAGAACGAGAACAGTCTTTACACAACCTAAAATATAAACTAAGATAACGTGTGTCAGTGTAGGTAGTAATGAATGAACAACAGAGAACGAGAACAGTCTTTACACTACCTAAAATATAAACTAAGATAACGTGTGTCAGTGTAGGTAGTGATGAATGAACAATAGAGAATGAGAACAGTCTTTACACTACCTAAAATATAAACTAAGATAACGTGTGTCAGTGTAGGTAGTGATGAATGAACAATAGAGAATGAGAACAGTCTTTACACTACCTAAAATATAAACTAAGATAACGTGTGTCACTGTATATTGTGACGAATGAACAACAGAGAACAAGAACAGTCTCTACACTTCCAAAAATATAAACTAAAATAAACTGTTCATTGTAGGTAAAGTTTGTGTAGAATAAGAATTGTTCTTTGACTTTTTTATTTTTTCAGAAACTATTTTGGAAACATAAACTTTTTTGGTGGTCCTTCTGCAGTGGCTTTAAAGACGTCAACAAAACTTCGTACCATCGAAGAAGATAATCAAGAAGCAATGTTTGTCATTCTGTCAGATGTTTGGTTGGACTTACCTAAGGTACCTTTTCTTGTAAGGTTTTTTTCATAGATTATAATGCGTAGCAAAGGTGACAAATCAGCCATGCAGTTTAAGTGGTCAATACGATGTTGATGTACGTATTGTGGACATTTTATGTATATTTATATATATTTTTAGGTTATGGCCAAACTGAGAGTCTTATTTAACGGCTACGCTTCTGTTCCCCCAACTTTGTTTATATTTTGTGGAAATTTTATTTCCAAACCTTTTGGCTCCAAACATTCTTGGAAATTACGCGGTAGTCATGATCATGTTCATACTTTCCTTATTTTTCAAAGGAAATTGGTTTTATTGGCTTTCTACTTTTTTTCAGAATGCTTCAATGATCTTTCAGATTTGATCTCAGAATTTCCTTCATTAGTTGAAAGGTTTCTTAAAGCAACAACTTCTGTGTTGTTTGCTCACTTTATTTTGCAGTTTTTGCTCAACGTAAGACCATGACATCTTATTTTCACTTTTTTCTTTCCAACAGTAGTCGTTTTGTGTTCGTCCCAGGCCCTCAGGATCCTGGCCCAGGAAATATTTTACCAAGGTATTTTACCAATTGTCACTTTTATTTGATTTTTTTGTTTTATTCTTTTATAAATAGCATTTTAATGTTAGTTCCACCAGACGTCTTTTCCATTCATAATTTTGCTATTGTTTTGCTTTTCCTAAATTTTCATTCTTTCATCTCTGTAGGCCGGCTCTACCATCGTGTCTGACACAGCGCATGAAGTCAAAAATACCTTTCACATTTTTTGCTACTAACCCATGCAGGTAAAGTTTCTTTTACTAGAAATCTGTCTTAATGTAATGCAGCTTCAAACACACAGTGTGCTTTTTTTCTTACGTGTTTGGTTTTTTTTTGTCACAGAATACAGTACTGCAGTCAAGAGATCGTTGTTTTCAGAGAGGATTTAGTGAATAAAATGTGTCGTACTTGCATTCATCTTCCCAAGGATCTCGAAAACATACCAAGCCACGTGAGTTTTTTTTCAAAAGAAATCGTATTGACAAAAAGGATTGATTTGCGACGAACTATGTTAAGAAATATCAGCGACAACGCAGACCGCAGGGGTCACAAGTTGTGTATGGTTAAAACAATTTTAAAACTTTTCAAGCCATTGATATCTTTGTTGTAGTTGGTTAAAACAATCATTTCGCAAGCTCATCTTGCTCCTCTTCCTCATCATGTAAGACCAGTATATTGGAATTACGATAACGCTTTACGAATATATCCCGTCCCTGATCTGGTAAGTTGCTTCACAATGGTAATGATGCTTTACCATTTACTCTACAACTAATGGTAGTCAATTATGCTGTTAGTGAAGTATATATTGTGAAATACTTAAGTTCCCTTTTTTCAGCAATGCTGCGTTTTTTTTTCAGATAATTCTCGCCGATAAATACCACTCTTATGTACAACCTACGTCATTAGATTGTACTTGTGTGAATCCTGTAAGTCATATTGATTTTTGAAACAGTCTTATTATATATGTGAGCTTATTGTGATGTTTTTCATGATGAAATGATGCATTTAAATTGATGACTATTGTTCAAGTAGCAAAAAATCTTTTCAAGGGGTCATTTTCAAAAAATGAATATTCTTTTAAAGTTTACTGGCCTGCCTCAAGAGAAGTGGAAGATAGGTAAGGACAAGTCAAACATTAAAATTTCCCAAGATTATACACATGTTATATAAATGAATTTGATTTTTCTACTAGTAAAATACAAGATTAGTTGAAGCTGGTGGTATTACTATCACATCGAGATTTGGCGAAAAAATTTATCTCAAGGAAACATGGAAACAAAGAATGTAAAAGTAGAGTTTTTCCTCTATGTAAAATGCTTATGTTAAGTAAATAACAGTGCTTGTGTTTTATACAATGAGACTTTCAAAAAACTACTTACACAAATATGCATACATGGAAAATTTATGTAGGTTGCTTTCTACCGATGTAAATTGAATTTCACCTTGGAATTTGTGATTCAAATCTAATTCTTATAAGCAATAAAAGTTCCTTTAGCTGTTCTTTTATTTGAATGGCATTGCTCTTGTTTTGTTAGTTCTTCATTTCTCTGAGCTATCATGTATGTAGATACCTTCCTAAAAATTTTTAAAGATAATATGAATTTCAATCATAAGACATATAAAACAATCATGATGCTAAATTCTAATTACAGTGGAAAATGATGTACACATACCATGGCTTTCCATTCATTACCAGGTTCGGTATAGGAATAAGCACTCACTTCACTTTGTCCACTGATCGGTCGGCCAAAGGTTGCACCTGAGATATGTAAATATCTAGGAGAACACATGGATCTATGCATTAACACTAACAAAATATCTAAACAAGTGCATGTATATTTTGACTTACTTCTTTGTAAGTGTATGTTTGAAGCGCACTTTATCACTCCTGTTCCAATATTTGGTAGAACAAATGACAGACCAATGATCACCATCATCCCCTACACCATGCTCACCAAATGCACTGACTTCTTGGTTGCTTGAAAGTGGTGATTGAAATAGATGACTGTGTAAGTACCGTTGAGTACTCTGATGAACCAGGCGAATAGTGCTACCGCATTTTATAGGGTTTCTTTTGTAGAAAAAAATTTTTCTCATACAAAACAACACATTCAAATTACTCAAAGAGATTTCATCAGTACATTACTTACCCTCGTTTGCAAGGTGTTCCTGTTTTACCCTTTGCTATCCACAAGCTGTTAATATCATCTTGTGCACCAACACCTGTAACTGACTGAAACAACAGTACACATAACATACCAATGACTATCACCAGTAATTAAAGTGAAAATTTAAACCTGTTGTCCAGAGCCTGAACCATACTTGACTTCGTGTGAATGTAATCTTACATTGTGGTATGGATTGAGAAGTTTTACGGCACTACCACATGTAACAAACTTGAATTCTGTTTGTTAAAAACTGCTTTAATTTTGTTTAGATAACTCGGAAGAGAGAAAAAACTTTTGCATGAATAATTTCTTCGAAATTGACATGGTTTGATTAAAATGCTTGCAAATGGGGCAACAAACAAACTTTTGAAATACCGAATAATCTTAATAATACAACATAAAACTGTCAGACGATACTTACCATTATCTAAATTTCCAAAAACATACACATGATTTTGCATTAAAAAATAGCAAGAAACGGAAAAGAAAAACTGATAGAAGCTACTGTACATTCTATAAAACCGTACTTCATATATCAGCAACAATATCTTTTACAAATTTCATTTACTACTATATATTTTAAAAGTTTTTACTTTACTTTTAAAGCGTGTATCGCGCGCGTTGCGTGGCACCGCTCGTTGCTTAGCTCGTGTTGTGCTCTGATTGGCTGCTATTTCTATATGTTATAAATCGTGGTAAAGTGCTGCCAGCCAATGTATTAACAATTAGAATATTAAATTTTTCTCCCAAGGCGAGGTGAAAAAGCCCTTAGGCCCTAATCACAATACCTAAAGTGATTTATAGTTTTAGTATTAAATCGGAGAACTAATTGTTAAAACAAATAACCGAACAATTTATTCGTTTAACTTGAAGTTAGATTTCTGATCCTCCATGCTCCATATTATCACCACTTGTACACTAATATATATATAATATATTCTTCTTTTAAAATTTCAAGATGGCGTCCTTTTCATGCAACAAATTGTCTACGTTGCAAGAAATCTTTACATTCCAAAGTTTAAAGAAAGAAGTGGATACTTAGTTGAGTTTTTCTTTGGCAATGCTATGGTCGGTAACTTTATATCTTATTGCTTTTGCCATTCTTATTAGCAGTGTTGATGGAATTTTGGCTTTTACCTTTTGTGCGATCGTGTCGTTTGTGTTTGCTCGCACTTTATTAAATGGAGAAAAAATTTAGACTATACAGCCTATTTTTCATCTAAAGGATTTGTGGTTACGAAAAAGCAAGGGAATTCGGTCAAAACTTCGCGAAAACCTTTCCCCTCTGCATTAAAAAGGCGTAGACACATTTTGATACGAAATATTTTGCGAGATTTCGTGATATCTTGGTACCAAAATGTAGGTGTTCACGATGCATTTATTCGAGAAACCAGATCACTTATTGAAGAAGCTACTTGCACTCTTTATGACAGATTATCAAATACATCCGTAAAAACTCACATTGAGAAATTGTCCTTAGTTTATCATAGACATTTGTCAGACTTACAAGCTGCAAAAAAGCATTCAGAAAACAACAAAGCCATTGTCGAATTTATTTGTTCACAGTATAAAAACGATCGACCAAACGTCAGTGATGAATCTCAACACATTCTCAACATTGTTGATTTGTTACTTTTTAAACT
Organism: Xenia sp. Carnegie-2017; assembly: GCF_021976095.1. NCBI lineage: Eukaryota > Metazoa > Cnidaria > Anthozoa > Malacalcyonacea > Xeniidae > Xenia > Xenia sp. Carnegie-2017. Next base: position 7,579,960 of record NW_025813436.1, on the reverse strand, counting down.
AGTTCCTAAGAAAACATTTAGTTGTGATATTGGTCGACTTATACTTCGAGAAATCTTGACTTTTAATGTTCTCCTGCCTTTCATTGAAACAATTTCTCAACCAGATTTTGTGAACATTTCAATAATTCATATGCTTGGTGAAGGCATCTCTGAAGTGGATGAAACTTCCACAATGGAAGTGACATCTGCTGTGGAACAAAACTTTAACATGTCCTCAGTGTTCAATGAATGTTTAAAAGAGAATATTGATTGGAAAGAAAATGACAAACAGGTAGAAAGCAAGCAATTAACTACAAAGTTTAAGTTCAATAATTTGACAATAGCTGAGGAGAATCACACAGACTTGGTTGATTATTCAATGGAAAATGATTCACATGATCAAAGTTTAAATTCAATTTTTCGATCTGATTCTGACGACTTAAATGACTTCAATGATAAAGAAAGCACAAGTTTTGAATTATTCTCTAAGCAAGCAAATGAGAAGAACAATGTTAACAGAAAGAAGGAAGATGTAGAAAGCAAAGAATCCACTCAACTTTTATCCATTAATGATTCTGATAAAGCGAAGAACAATCCTTCTCAACCAAATAAAGGAAAAAATTCATCTATTTTTAACTCATTGTTTAGCTCAAAAAGCAGATCAATGCTTCCTAAAAAACTGCGTAAAACTAATTCCTCTCCTAATCTGAAGACCAGTGGCTCAAGAAAATGGCTTCTCAACAAAGAAAACATTTCAAGAATTGCAGACAATGATGAGTTGTCGAGCTTTTCCAGTGAAGAATATCATGAGACAAGCTCATGTTTTAGTAGTAGTGGTAATGTCACCCAGACCAACTTGAAAAGTGAAAGTTTGCAAGAACCAGAAAGAATGGACTCATCAGAATTTTTTGATCAAGTTAACAGCAATGACAAAGTTGTCAACAATTCAGATGATGATTGTTTGGTTAATGAAGTGTTTGCAAAGTGCAATGATGTGCCAGTAGTTAGTGTTTGTGGCGACAATTCATTACCTGATAGACATGGTGAACAACTCATAAAGATGTTTGAGGAGAATCAAAGAAGTGTAAATTGTAATGTTAGCTCAAAAACTTCAGCTCCTGACTTTGGGAACTATGATGGTGGACTTGTTGAAGATAAGAAAGGTTGGAAGAAATTGGAGAGAAATCTACAGGATCATGGTTTATTGGAAGAAAACTCTGCAGATAGTAAGGATAATAGATTAGTAAAGAGCACTCAGACTGTTATAGATATAAAAGAAAATGACTTGTCACTAAAAGAACGTCAAATAGAAGATGATATGATATCAAGAGCAGAATTTGCCATTAATGACACGGTTAATCTTTCTTCCATGATCAATATACCATCAACAGAACTTATTAATGATCATTCATTTGAACCATACAAGAGAAAATACACAGTTTACTTGATAAAGGTAAGTTAGTAAACAAAATCCCACTACTCAGGACTTGTATGCATGTACGTAGTTGGTATGAAATGACGTAAATTTATATTTTATGTTCAGTACAATTTACATTTGTGGGAAGTTAATGATGATGAAAAAGATGAAGAACTTGGTGGAGTAAATCAAATCAAACGACGTTATCGTGAGTTTATGGAATTACATCATCGACTAGTGTGTGGAGCACTGTCCGACTACATGAAAGGTCACTTTAATTTTCTTTTGTATATGTTTGTTCGGTTAACTTGAAATGACTTCAATTCATTCAGATATTCCAAAACCAAACAGAAAGTTTAATTCACCATTTTTTCGTTTGGATGAAGATGTTATTAAAGGAAGGCAATTTTTGCTAGAAAATTACCTTAAGGTAAGGTTGTATTTTTGTCTAACACCCCGAATTTCTTGCTTCTACCAAATATTTAAACTGTTTATCAACTCTCCATTTAAGTGAAAACAGTGGAATTCTTTTTATTGTGACGCAGAAATCTGTTTTTGAAATGTGAAATAATGAAGTCTAGATTATTTGTGTGTCATAGAAAAAACTGTAAACAAGATTTTGTCGTTTTTAATAATATGAAAAACGTAACAGAAAAGACATTTATTTACTCGAGCAGCAAAATTCGTTCTCGTCCAGGTTTGTTTAACGTCTTTTTTAGCGAGAGCAATGTTGTAATAAACCCATTCCTGTGTTTCTCGCTTATAAAGAAGGTTTCCAGGAACTACATTCAAACTAAGATGTTAACCTACACAACAGTTTCTGACACTCAAGTTATTATATTCGTTTATTTTTTGTAGTGTTTAGTTAATAAACCTGCGATTCTGAATTCTGAAGATTTCAAAGGATTCTTGGGGATTGGCGAGAAGAACAAGACTGATTTCCGTCGACCCTTAGTTGTAGTTCCAACGTTACCGCAAGTGCCAAGAATTGACAAAGTAAATATTGAATGAGTTCTTCTTTCACGTACTATAACTATTAAAAGTTAAATTTTTGGCGTTTTTTTCATTTAATGAATAGTTGAATGGCGTTTTGTAGTTCAGTGTTCATTAAAGTAAAAGTTGATTCAATGTCAGTGGTGGAGACAATGTAGTTGATGTCAGATGTAAGAATTGTCCACCACTGTTAACAGAAAAGCATTGAGAAATTATTTTTACTTTACAAAAATAGTGTTAATTTGTATAAACAAAATAGTTCAGTTTTCATTTGGTTTTTAGTGCAGTAGTATAAATGACTTGATGTGAACTAGATAAATGTCAATCTTGGAAGTGTATTCACTTTTCAGTTACAGAAACAGGTCTAACGTTATTCAGCCGCAGAAAAAACAAACATGAACCACGTGTGAATGGCAAACTGCTTTTTCCACCATTCTGGCGTTCTCCTTTCCCCCAAGCCTAAAAGCAAAGTAGCCAATACACACAACCATAGATTTTACGACACAGACAAAATGAGAAAATTGCTTACTGAAAGCAAGTGATTATTTAGACTGCAGGTTTTAATAAGTTTTATCATTAAAAGTAATTTGCCACAAATTCAATGGATGTTTGCCTCATGATACATGAATTAAAATTAAATGGGAGTTAAAGGAGAAATGAAGAAAATACATGAAACATTTTGTGGTCGATTCAAATTACGAGTCAAAAGGCAGTGTTTTTTTTAACTTTGCACGATCTTAGGTCCCTAGTTTACCCGTTCCATCTATTCAAAATCTGTTTATTACCAAATTTTATCACCAAATCTTATTTTATAGAAATTGAAAGAAAATATGTCGAAATTCTTGGATCATATAAAGACGGCTTTTGATTCAGGTACATGGTTAAGCTCTTTGCTTTGTTCCTAGTTTCCTTCTCCGCTTTGTCGGTCGTCTTCCCATTTTCATTTTGTCTTTTTCTTAATTTAGGTCCCGTTGATGGAGAAGAAGACTACGATTATGAAGGATTAATGTTTGGTGATGATAAAACAACACAAGACGATGTCAGATCGTTTGTTTTTTGTTCTACAGATAGTCAGGTATAAAAAGCGATATAAATTGTCACATTCCTGTCAGAAGTGTGAATAAATCAATTAAGATAGTTACTAGCGGGTAATTTTAATGCAATGATAGTTTTGTGTTTTAATGTACATTACGTGTAGAACGTACAGTTTGTGGCCTTTCTATCACTTGGAAATAATATACGTCTTGATTGCCTTTGCTTTCATCATAAAGTGTGGTCAGTGGCATCGTTATTCAGCAAATTTTATGCATTTCAAAATATTCATTTCATTTCATAATCATTTCAAAAATATTTAGCAAACTATAAAAATATATATTGTTTGAGTATCATTAAAATAAACTTGTCTGTTCATGTACATATTTACATATGTACTTGAATTTTTTCATTAGGTAAATCACAGTTGTTTCCAATCTTTTCTACGTCACAAAATGACGGATGAGCATGAAGCACAGGTCAGTTATTCAGCAAATTTTAAGTTGAACGGTTTGGAAAAAGATTTATCAAGAATGAAAGAAGCTGAAAAATCTCAAATGTCTAAGAATGTTCAACCATTGGACTCATACAAGACAGGCCTCTGTAAAGATGAAGGGGCAAGCAACCCTTTAACCAAAACTGTTCTTAATCTTTCCTGTCATTTCTTGGAAAAACGACACAATTGGGTTTGTCTTGAGCCAGTGCAAGAGGCTGCAACGGCTGTTTTTGGCTGTTTCATTGAATGGTCAGTTGAGTTTATGAGTAATCTTAATCAGTAATCTTAATCAGAGCACTTAATCATAAAACAGTTTAGAAACATGAATAAAGATGCGAAAGATTTTGTAAACCAATGGGTTGACTTTGAAATGTTTTATCCTTAGGTGGATGGAAGGATTTTTATCTGATTTAGTAAGTGAAGAACAGTGGCAATATTACCTTAAGTTGCTAACTGACTCTGTTTGGCCTGGGGATAGACTTGTCAAAATCAAAAAAGACCAAAAAAACGTTGAAGAAATTTTGAAGAATGGAGAAAAAGCAGTCAGAACTCTCATTAATGTCTTGACTGGTCAGTGTTGATGTTTTCTATAAAGTTAAATTTTGATTATATGACCTTTATACTTCAATTTTACGACATTTCTATGATTTTACAAGGAATTTTTCACAGCACTATTGGTGCAGAGATAATTGAAGAATGCGCCAAAGAAATAGTCGATTCCTTTCAATATCCAGAAATTAACAGGTTTGAATTTTAAGACAACAATATATTTTCCTTTACAAATTGATTGAATTGATAATTTCAAATTTATTCAGGCAGTTGCTGTTGGAAATGTTTGAAGTCATTTTGATTGAGGTATTTCCTGAATTTCCAGAAGATAAAAAAGACTATTTAAGGAATCTATAACATTGTTAAATTATGAAGCTATTTATCTGAAAATGTATGTTACCCTGCATTTTTGTACATTAGTGTAATTAATTATATGTTCCATGTGTTAATTGTAATATAAATGAGAATCCACAAGATTAATGTTAAAATAAGTATTTTTTGAGCCATTAAAGATAAGTATTTATTGTCTGTTTGCTTTAGTTTGACAGTTAATGCAGTAATCAACAAAAACTACCATATTGTCTTAATGTTTTCTGCCCTTTTTAGTCTTTTCCTTATTATTCTTTGGGGAAGACAATTCCTTATGACTTTTATCTACAATGACACCAGTGCTTTTGAGCAACTTTCTGGCACAATTATTAATATGCTTGAATCGGTCTGGTCCTAACTGTATTCCACCATACCACCTAGACACAACAATTAAATAATTCTGTACATTTAAAATTCTCAGCAAATGTAAGAGACGAGAGCCAGCATGAGTTTCACCATCATCATCACAGTCATGAATGTTAATCTGAGATTTTCCTTTTAATATACAATATGCATACATATTATGAGTTGCATTGGAGATTTTACGAATCTTTTTCAATTCTATCAAAGCATTCTTCACATCCTCTTCTGACTCTACTTTAACAAGATGTGCCTGGAATGTACTTCTGCGGTCAGTGATTGGCTCACCATGAATGATGTCGAATGGATTGATTTCATGATTGTTTATGCAGGTTATACTTTCTTCAACTGTTTCTGAGTCATTTATTTTTTCATCACTGTTGATAACTGTTAAAAAAACACAAATACATTTGATACACCTTTAGTTACTCATATTCCGCCTTTTACAGAAGTTTAACAAGTGTACCTTCACTTTCAATTTGCAAAGATGGTTTTTCGTCAAGAAAACTACGTAAAGCTTGCACCCACTGGAACACAACACATTCTCCCGCATTTTCACAATAAATCTCATGAAGTTTATTTCGTAACTCGTCATCGTCGCAGTCCTGTAACCACTGACCATGGAGCTCAAACATCGGTGGACAAGAACTAGGGTAATTCATTGGCATTAAGACTTTTAAATTAAGCGAACACCCTTTCTCGTGATTAATACAAATTTCGAAAATTTTCTCATTTGGGTTAATCATTAGAAAATCTCCTTCATAAATGGCAGACAACGCCTGTATTTCTTCGTCTTGTCTCGAGCTATCACAATCAACCATCTTCAGAAATAAAGAACCTTCATTTTCAACATCGATGTAAACTCGTGTCTAGTACAGATTCCTATAAACTTGATTTCTGAGAATTTCATCTAAGTTTGTTTGAACATTTTGGATGGAACACCACCACTGAATTTTGAAACATTGGTTTGTGCTACTAACCAAACCTGACATTGGTGAGTTAAACAGGTACACCTCACTGGCACACCTATCTATGGTCACCAACACACCACCACTGATATCAGTCACCCAGTTACTAGTCACTCACCTTCTTGTCACCAGGCTTTCGACGTTGCGCGGACGAAGAATTACGAAAATAAAAAAATTCGACTAATGAACAATGGCGATACCACTTCCAGCGAGAGTGTTGAGTCTTTGGTCCGTCACTTTGATGACGATCATCTTTCTTGTCGTGCGAGTTGATGAAGAAAGCAATTGGAACTATTTTGTTGTATTTGTGCCAATTTTAGTTTACAATGGGATTTTGATTGTTGTCGTTTTGTCAAAAATTGGACGACAAATGAGACGACGATTTTATGATGATGGACACACATTAAGTCGAAAGCTATGGTTTCTTTTACTCCTAATCTTGACGTTCGTATTTTTTTGCTTGCTTTGTAGTAAATTGAATGGCCACGTGACATTTTCTTGGTATTATTTGTTTATTATCCTTTGGATAATATTAACTTTACTTTTTGTTGATGTCAGTCGTTTTCTAAAAAGTGATTTAGTAGCTAGGTAGCAGAAACTAATGAGAAAGAAATCAACGAATGTATACGTAATGCAAGTACAAGAAATTGTGATCAATTGCTCCCAGTGATTGTATTGTATCGATTAAACAATATCATGGCCTCCTGCACTTGTTTGACTTTCATTTGTTATTGGTTGACCGTTGACTGATATGGTTCTTATGGTGGTTTGTATAATCTATTGGTGGACTACTGCTTTGGTGCAATGTAAAGGACTGAGTTTTTTTATTATTGATGGACATTTTCTGTGGTATTCTTTAAAAACTATTTTCTATTGTTTGTTAATGGACTTTGGATGCAAGTGATTCTCAGAAACAATATCTTCTGGTCTACTTTACATATATTATCAAATACAATTCTACATTTTCTAAACAGTTTATTACTGGTCATATTTTTTATTTAATAGTTCGATTGTTGATTATCTACTGTCCACCTTACTTTTAAAACATACAATGGCCAGGGTCGTATCTATAATGCTAAACAGGGGTGTTTGTTCTTATATTCAGTTGTGTCCTACTGACTTCTTTTGAATGTGATTTGACTTTTTAAAGAAATCAGTTAGGTACAACTGAATATATTAATATACACCTTCCCCCCCCCAGTCAACATTTTAGCTATGGCCCTGGCAATGGATAATTCATGGCAGTTATTCATAGCTATATTTTTTATGTATGCATTAACACATGAGTATTTTATGTTGAATATTTCCTTGTAGAAAAATATTCACATTTTTCGTAATCTGCAAGATTTTCCATGACGAATTTTCCACTTTGTAATATATTATATAGCCAACTGTGCAAAATTTTTAATGTTTTTTATTACCAACACGCCAAAGTATATTTTTTTAAGCTTTCCTAGAAATGGAGCATCTCTCGTCACCAGGCCATTGATAATTGCGCGATTAATACAATATGGCGAACAAAGATAACGTATTATTTCCAGAATATAGAAATGAATTTAACGTTTGGTTGCATGATCGTCTTCAATCTCTTGAACTTGACGAAGAAATCTTAGGAGAGTACATTACCGGTATTTTGTATGGTGATGATTCCACGCTTGATGAGAAACGCGAAGCCGTGGAACAAACAATGGTAATGTTACCAATGTATTTTTACATTATACATAATTATAAAGTAGAAGATAGAATAAGATGTGTAATATGTTCTCAAACCTTTGGTACCGAAATAGGCAGTTATTATTGCGATTGAAATACACAAATCCGTGGATAAATCTTTTGAAAATTAAAAAATAGTTTATAATATAATATTACAATAATTTCTTGCATTTGCATTCATGTTGTGTACCATAGTGACTGGTAGGCATACTGAAACTTCACAAATTTTCATAGGAATCTCTCAATCATGATGTTGGCTTTGAGATTTTTTCAAAATGGCAAGACTTGGAAAATAGAGGTGAAAAACAGAAAAAGGATAATGGTATTTGATTTTTCGATGGCCATTATTTTGTCTTATTGATGTCAAAATCATACATTAACATTGGATCCTTTTTACAGAAAATACAAAAAATGACATATTGACTGAAGTCATTGAAAGACAAACAAAACAAGCATTAAATGCAAACATCAAGCAAATGCATATGGTTGACAAGAATGTGAAAAAAAGCTTGATTGCACAGTATGCACAGGATTTGGATGAGAACTTTGAATATCCATTTTTCTTTTTTTTCATCACTCCATAGTAGGGCTAAAATTTATAGCTGGCTTAACCCCTGGGATAAGTGAAGAAGATGTTCTATTATCAGTAGAGAAAAGAATAAATTTTGTTAGTAGCCAAGTTGAGGATTTAGTTTGGTATGCTAGAATGTTTTCTTAACCAATGTTACATCTGGTAGTGATGATGATACAGGACAGTCTCCAAGAAAAGATAAAGGTACAGTAAATCTTTAAAAAGTCTTTATGTATACTTTGATGAGCCTTTTTCATTTTATTTTAATTTTAAAAAAGAAGGATTTAAACATCTTTTTGAATAAAAGTCTTATAGCAATCATTTTGGAAAATGATGCATATTCCCTTTTTTAAATTCTTTTGCTACTGTTTTTTTTAATTTTTTACATCAGTTTTGTTTCAAAATACAAATGCTGCAATGGTTATGGAAAAGGAAAAACAGCAACGTGAAAGACAAAAGCAAGACAGTGAAGACAAAAAAGTTAAGATCAAAGAGGATAAAGAAAGGCAGAAATATAAGGTAGAACAAAGGAAAGAAAAGGAAAAAAAACGAACTCAAAAAGGTGAACGAAGAAGGTAGTTTATATAAATGGAAATTTTGGTTTTATTTATATTTATTAATAAAAATGATGTATCTTTAAATATTTTCAATTATATTCTTTTCTTCTTTGCAACCATTGCTGGTCTGCTGTTGCGATATTAGTTCAAGCACAAAATATGGAATATACAGTGTCAGAAAGTATGATGATTTTGTCCTCAAGCATGTTGTGCCTTGCATATTGGCTGCATGTTTAAATGCAAGTTGAAAGGTTGTCAATTTCATTTCAACAAAATGATGTCATGTTATTGCAGTGTTTGGAAGAATTAAAAAATTTAAAGTATCTTGCTGGAATAATGATGGATGTGAGGATGTGGTGCACACTTAAGTGACCCTTCTGTATTATTTATATTATTATGGGGCTCAAGTGAAATATGAGCTTGTTTATTTCATCGTTTGTCATAAATATTGAGAAACTGTTCTCTGTGTGGTGGATGATACGTCATGATGTGATAACCATTGCAACACCCCCCTCCCCTCCCCCCCCTATTTTAGAGATGAGCTAAAATTGTAGTAATGTTAAAATATGTTTCTTTTTGTCTTTTTGTCCCTTCGCCTAATTTTTTAAGAAAAACGTGTTTATTATTTTATTTCATGGATGAAAATAAGTACGAAGCCACAGGAAGTTTTTCACAGCTTGGCGCCATTGTTCATAAGCAGTGTTAATTGACAAACGTATGATACTGTCGTATTTCAAGAACGGCCTAAGATTTTTCAACTGTTTGGGAAATTTAGATAGCGTGATAATGGAATCCGAGCCCCGACGTCTTGTGTTAAGGATGCGACACAATCGACGTAGTAAATTGGTATTGCAAACAGCTGTTATTCATGTTTGTTGTTCTGTAGCGTGTATAATAATCGGAATATTTTCAATGGCAATAATTAAGAGCAGTACAATTGAAACAGTATATGGACTTCCCTTGTGGATTGGTTTGTTGGTGAGTTTCTTATCACGTATTGATCAACAATGTATAATAACTGTACGATAATGATTTTTTACATGCTATGATAGCTTCTTCTTACTGGATTTTCTGGTATTCAATGTCACCTAAAAAGAACAAAATATTATGTAAGTTTTGCGCAGTATACCGATTCTGTCATGTGTGCACTATGCAGCACTCACTTTTTTTCGTACCAAATCTTTTTTTCACTTTCAGGCTGGTCTTTTCATGTTACTCTCAGTACTCTCAATGTTTTTGAATCTTATTGGAATTGCATGGACATTGAGTGTGATGAAGAAATCTGAAGTTATTGTCATTAGTGCTGTATGTGTATCCACATTTGATATGGGAATTGCCTGTTTGTCTACTGCATTGAGTTGTAATGTACTACATGAGGATTGCAAAATGTGCAAGGTAAATGAAAGGATTTATGATTCATTTTGTTTTCATAGTAGTTTCTATTAGCAGATAAAATAATTTTTTTGTTTATATGATAGCGAATTATATTTCAATTCTCATATTTTTTGTCCCTTGTTATGTGTTTTACAAAAGTGTATTTTAGTTATAGTTTATTTATGGTCCTGTTTTATTTAATAAAAAATGTAGCATCATCATAGAGGTTCTACTCAAGAAACATCTCCTTGTCATGTTGATTTACCTCAGGTATGATGTTAAAACTTTTTGTTTATATTTTATGCCATCTACTGCTATTGTGTCATTTTAGGAAATGGAGCCAGAGACAAATGAAGAGAGAGTTCAGATAGCAACACAGCCATTAAACCAAGTGAGGTACACTCGACCAAATACTGTAGATGAGCCACCACCTTATACAGATGTCGTAGAACCCCCGCCTCCTTATTCAGAAAATTGATAATGCCTAGCAAGATTTATTTAGACATGGGTATTAGTTTTCATGTTGTGAAATACTTTTGGTTGTATTTAACCAATAGTGCAGTCAACCTGCAAGTTTTGGTTCTCCTATGTAAATTTCATCATCAACATTGATTTGACAACATGAGCAAATTTACTGACTGGCTATACCACTGCATTTAGCTATTAGTCATTTTGAGAGCTTACAAAGAAATTCATATTCTTAGGCAAAAATTTTCATTTGACCTTCAGGCTTAAATTAATCTTGTTCTCTATGTATTGAGGGGTGCACTGTTTGATTATGATCATGGGCAAATTATTTCCTATTGCCCCTTTCTTCCCCACTCCTTGGTGTAAATGATGTACATATCAAAGAGTCTTATTAGACAAACATCACTTGCTGGTAAAATATTGAAGAAATGTACATAGTTATTTTATCAGAATCATACTCTTTAAAGGAAATGTTGCTTGATTGTGTAGCAAACTTATTAAAATTATGCTGCTCACTTCAAGCGTGATTTATTAACTGCACTTATAATAGCCAGCGTTAGAAATTTTAACTCAGTTGTATTATATTTCATCTGCCAGCTGTCGCACTACTTTAGGCTTATATAAAGTATTGACTACACAAGTAAGATGGCGGCCGAGAAATTAGTTCGCGATGTCGCTGATGTTTACATTAAGTTATTTAACCATCGCGGTCCGATTCAGAGGGAAGTTAACTTTTACGTTCAAGAATTTGAATCAAAACGTAAAGACAGAGAACATTCTCGTTTAAATCAAGCTAATGTTCATTCTTGTCACATCGAAAGCTTGCTTCCTGATGTGGAAGATTTGTCAAGAGAACATGTTCAATGTGTTGTCGACCGAACAAAAGACGCAGTAAAGAAAGTAAATGCAATATTAGCAAGTAAACTACCTGAAGAAAACATAGAGAGAGTTGAAGAAAGACGTACAAGAATGGAAAAAGAATGGAAATTGTTTGAAGAAAAGACAAAAACTGCCCTTGATAAGATTGAACGTGATCATAATGAAAGAATGAAACAACTAGAAGCGAACATTAAGCGCTTAGATAACGAAATTAATTCCAAGTGAAATGTCACGATAGAACGTGTTTATGTACAATGATACAGATAAATGTTATTTATGTGTGACCGTGTGAGTACTTAGGTTTGAATCATTAGAGACCTTTATATAAACTGTCTTGGAAATGACTCTATTATATAGGGTGCAAAATATCAGGTAGAAACATGAGTGAAGAATATGATTTCATTTGGAAATTGAAGAAAAGAAATTATTATACTTTCATTTTGATTTATTTAGGATCTTCCAGATTGTTATGTTCACAAAAATTATTTAAAATGTCAGACAAAAAGCAAAGCAAAAGTAGAGATAAAGATAGACACTAAGGCAGAGAAAAAGTAGACTAAAGTCAAAACGGTAGACTATGTTAATGACATTACAAAAAGCTGCTAACAAACAATTTACAGAATGAATACAGTTTCCTTCTATTAGCTTTGAACATGATGATAAACCAAGTAGCTTCATGTACAAATGATTTAAGTTAGTGGATACATCCCACATGAATGGATCTTAAACTATAACCAAATAGCATGAATGACTCAGGAAAATTAACAATTAGAATTGCATGTTTTTGGAAGTGGAAGCATTTCTCAAGATGGTAAATGTTCAGAAAGGTGTTCTTGTTGAATGGTAAGGATGAAGGATGAACCATCTAATCTAAACATTGTATCCAACTAGTTTTATTACTCCTAAATTATTGAAATTGTTATGGGTTAACCTAAGAGTCATGATTTGGGTCAGTTCATTTGGCATTTACAAAGTAACAGTTTCAATAACTTAAGAACTATCAAGCATTATTTTCAACAACTTTATTGGGTTGCATTGCTTGGATGAACAGGATTTTCACTTTTTACTCTGAGTGCTCAAATGTTTTAGTGTTATTTAGTACAAACCTTACATTTTACGTTTCATATACGAATCATTTTTTAGTGATGCTGTTTTGAAGCAGTTTCTGTTGCATCTAGATGAAACACTCGCATTTGGGAAAAAATTTGTTCTGGAAGATTTAGATGAAACTCATCTCTTCATTACAAATGATATAGTTGAAACATTGAAAGAAAAAGTTTGGGAGTTGATGGACAATAACTCATTTAATGTCACCAAGCTTGACTAAAGTTAAATGCTGCTAGATGATCCGCACAGATTTTTGAACGCAGCGTGACTTACAGTTTTAAAAACTTTCAATAGAACTATGAAATATTTTCGTAATTTTGTAATATAAATTAAATTAAAGTTATTTTTTTGGCCTCGCGTGGGAAGAAATCTCTTATGGGAGAAAAATCACCGGGGAATATCCGCTGTGCAGTTACTGCAATTTTCACCACGCTCGCCGGTGTTTCATAAGAAAATTTGGGAACTTGAGAGAAATACTTGACAACTTAAAATTATAAAGTATTATTTCAGAATGTGGTAAAGAACTGTGTATTTACTGTTTATGATGAATATTGGACACGGTGATAGCCGTTATGGCGAAGACATGTCTTCAAATAATTCAGCTTATGGTGTTCCAGGTAAAATATCAATTTCTTCTGCTAGACTGGAGTAAGACTTATTAAGTACGTCAAATTTGATTGTATTTAGTGAATTGTCTTGGGAGGGTACCCATTTTACTGCCTTTTTTCGAGGGTCAAGTAGGACATGACAATTTATGGGGTTTTATTAAACTTGTGTGCTTTCCCCCCTGTTTTGTTTTATCTGGTTGTTTGTTGAACACAAATTTTATTTCTTATTACATTCTTACTTATTCTTATGTTTTAGTGAATCCAAATACTTCTGCATTGTCACCATACTTAAGTATTGATCCATCTTATTTACAACAGGTAAAAAAATAATTTTTATTTTTCTGCTTGTGTATTGAAAATAGAATGAAATGTTTGCTTATTGCTTGTGGCATTGTTTTCCTTTTGAGAAGAATATCATGCATACTAAAAATTCCACAAACACTATGGAGAAGAGTTAAACCTTAGTTATTTATAAATTTCATTCCAGGGGGGTGCAGAGTTTGTTTTCCCAACAGACCACAAAAAAACGCGTACATGGGGTGAGCGCATGTTCTCAGGCATTGGTTCATCCTACCTGACCGGTTTAGTTGCTGGTGGAAGCTGGGGATTATATGAAGGTCTTAGGAATCCAGATGGTAGAACTTTCAAATTAAGAATGAACAGGTAGTAACCATTGTCTAATTTAGTTAGAACTATTTTCATGTGTATTCTTGATGGGCTGTACCATCCATACTTTATACTGGTAGTGAGTAATTCTGTAAATCAATCTCATATTTGATGGTGTGCCATCATTTTGTTACTTGACAGATATGAGATGTTATATAAATCAGGTAAGGGCCGTAAGGCAGCTTCTTTCTCCTTATTGGAGAGGAATCAAGTAATAGAAGCATAACAAATAGCAAGTAAATGCATCAGTAACCCATAAGGATGAATTTTAAAGTTTATATCTTGGACTTTATCTTCATCTTTCAGTGTCCTTAATGGCTGTACTAGAAGGGGTCCATTTGTAGCCAATAGTTTGGGGGTCCTTGCTTTAATGTACTCAACATTAGATTATGGTATTGGCAAGTTACGTGACAAGGAAGATGAATATAATTCAATTGCAGCTGCCATCTCTACTGGATTAATTTTTAAATCAACAGGTATCTATAACATTTTTTGTAGCACACATAAAAAATGCAGTTAATAATTTCCACGAAAATTAATCTTAAGTCTCCAATGTTGACATTACTAGTATACAAATGGTAACAACACAATAGACACATATTGTTGTAATGGACTTTGTACTCTATGGAAAATGATTATTTTATCCAATGAATGAAATTTTGAATGAAAGTTAATACAGTCAAACCTTCCTTATGCAAACACCCTGTGGACCATAATATGACAGGTGTCTGCCTATGGGAGGTTAATAGAGGTAATTATATATTTGCAAGGACCCAAAAGAAGTTTCCACTTTTGATAGGTTCACATAAGAAGAGGTTAAACTATAACTACAAAAACATTGATTCTTAAACTTTTATCGTTTTATTATTTTTGTTAAAACACAATTTGCATGCATCAAACTGTGATAAACAAACAAGAATGTATTTCATGGTATTCCATTTCTTATTTCTATTCACTTGCAATTGGTTCTGACTTTTCATCTTGGTATTGTGATAATATAGCTGGCATTCGAGCTATGGGTATTGCTGCAGCTGTTGGAGGCAGTTTGGCAACAGTATATAACCTCAGTGAGAAGTTTACATATGGTAAAGGAAGCAATGTCATTTCATCTCCTGGTTGGGCCTAGTTCTCCATCTCCTACACATTATTGAACATTTGTTTTAAGATGAGCGATAAGTTTTTTTACTTTCAATTAAAGTAGAATTCACACCAGCAATATAGCAATGCAGCTACGGACAGTGGATTATATTGTTGTATTAAAAATAATAAATAAATGTAATTTCATTGAAAAAAATTAGGCATAACACAACATTTATTGTTTCAAAAAATAGCTACTGTATATCATTTTAATTTTTGTGTGTTTTGAATACTAACTTTAGTTTGATTTTATATTTTATATGACAAATCGTTTGGATAATTTTTAAACAATTTTTAATAATGCAATTGTAATTTTCACAAATTGCATGTTATAACATATCCAAATATTCCATAACACTTTGGGGAGGTCTTTTGTGGAGGTGATGCCATTCTTTGTTGGTGAAATAGTGTCATTCTCTGTTGATGAGATGATGGCATTCGCTGTTGATGAGATGATGTCATTCTCTGTTGATGAGATGGTGGCATTCTCCATTGATTGTTTGAATGGCACTGTTGGTTCATTGGTGATCTATTATCTGAAGGGTAAACTCCTCGAAACCAGGAATTTGGTTGCATGCTTAAAAAGTTTGTGCCAAATGTTTGTTGATCTATTGGATTTTCAGATTGTGAGTGATGCTCATTCCATCCATGTTTTTTATTTTCAGGTTGGCCCACAACGTGATGGGTACGATATTGCATCATGAAATTGGTCGATTTGGTTGAAAATCTTGTATCCATAGATGACCCAGGACGTCTATAGCATGGCACCCTGAGAGTTGGTGCCATTTCATTCACTTGAGGTGGGTTTAGCCGTATTTCCTTTTTTATGTTTTGTTGTTGTTCACTCATAACCATATGTGATTGAGATGTCCTGGGTAGTTGTTTGGGATACAGCATATGGTGAGGTGAAGATCTTGTTTCTGATTCCCATGGATGAAAGTGGTGTTGATTTGACAGTGGCAATGGAGGTGGTGGTAATATCTTAGGCTCACATGATTGAAAGTGGTGTTGATTTGACTGTGGCAATGGAGGTGGTGGTAATATCTTAGGCTCACATGATTGAAAGTGGCATTGATTTGACTGTGACAATGGAGGTGGTGGTAATATCTTAGGCTCACATGATTGAAAGTGGTGTTGATTTGACTGTGGCAATGGAGGTGGTGGTGATATCTTAGGATCACATGATTGAAAGTGGTGTTGATTTGGCTGTGGCAATGGAGGTGGTGGTGATATCTTAGGCTCACATGATTGAAAGTGGTGTTGATTTGACTGTGGCAATGGAGGTGGTGGTAATATCTTAGGCTCACATGATTGAAAGTGGTGTTGATTTGACTGTGGCAATGGAGGTGGTGGTGATATCTTAGGCTCACATGATTGAAAGTGGTGTTGATTTGACTGTGGCAATGGAGGTGGTAATTTGGCATTACATACAGTATCTTTTGGGGTGTTTTGCATCATGTGTAGTTTTTCAGGATATCTTTGCTCCCCAGTTTCCAGCCTTGTATGTCCTTTCACAAGATAATAACAATATATTTCTATTCTTATCCAGTAGTTTCAAAGACCAAAAATATACCGAAACAGGAAGTTTAGGTAGGTACCTTCATCAGTTAAATCAGCCTGATTCCTAGATAAAAATACATTGTTGTTATGATTGTTAGCATTTGAAAACATTTAAAAAGAGATGAATACCATATTTTCGTTTTGTTCTTTTTATTTCTTTTGGCCATAGATTCTATTTCATCATCAGAGAATTCAATAAACTGAAAAATAAGTATACATTCTTTATGAAAGAGCAACTTATGTTATTGGTAACTGCAATGTTGCATAGAACAAACTTCAGATGGTGGTTCTTGATCGTCTACCCAAGATGCATCAGATCCTTTCATACTATGTAATAATGAAAAAAAATGACTAAGATTTAACTTTAATTACACGTCTAAAATGAAAAAATCCTTACTTTCTCAACTGTGAAAGAAATACAAAATGTGTTATATCTTTTGAATCAGGAGCGTAATAGAGAGTTTGTTCAATTTCAACACTGGTAGATTTGATTTCCTCAATATTGTTGAAACGCACACAATAATGTGGGCATCGAACCGCCCAAATATTTCAAACACCTTAAATATAAACAAAACAGAGTCGAAAATTGAATATCAAAAATGACATTGTCTTAGGTACGACCTTACTCTGCCAAAACCAGATCGGTTTTCCATAAAGAGAATGCTATCAGCATCAATTGCAGGAACATTTTCAAGTGATTTAATGATAACTAGAAAGTGAGAAAAATACCAGATAATAGCAAACATTATATGGATGGCAAAATTTCATGAAAAACCTACCAATTGCATCATCATTTAGAACACTTTTAACAGTACCCAATGGTGCTAGTTTCACTGTTTTATCAACAAAAATATCTAAAGGCTCAACATTCGGAAGATCCTGCAGTGTGAAAAACCAAGAAAATATTAATTCAGACTACCTTCAGTTATTGCAAGCAAGAGTCCAGATTTTTCAAGTTATTGCAAGGAAAACATACCCCTAGAGTGAGTTTATCTTTTATTTTGGGCAGTTTTTCTACTTTATCATTTTCTTTCACATTAATAGCTTTATTTTCTTTCATATCTTCACTAATTTAAAAAGAGGTATATGGATTAGCAAACATGCTTACAGTATGCAGCAAGAAATCATTATTACTCTTATCATTGACAGAATGAAACCAAAAAAATGACATTATGAAGTAACCTTTCGATGTCAGACTCATCAGAAGTGGACTCGTTGCTTGATGAAGCACTGTCATAGCTTGATAAAGCACTATCGTAGCTTGATGAAGCACTATCGTCGCTGGAATTGGGTTCATGATTTAGGGTCTTGACAACTACATCGAGAGGTTCTTTGTTACTCATAGATATTCCCAAACTTTTCATGTCGTCTTTGACCATGTTGTTGGAAACTGGGTTGCTTAAGTCTGATGAAGAGTCTGTCACAAGTTTATTTACTATTGGTGACACCGGATCCTTGTTATCGATAGGAAAATAATCAAATTTGTCACCATTTTTTTCTTCTGGCAATGTTTTGTCATCTTTGCTATTATTCTTCTCAAGGGTATGGTTGTCCTTCAATTCCATTGTGTTCTCTTTATGTTACAGTAAAGGTTACTCTGTATAATACTGATACATTTATTTCCAGTTTTTGTCTTCCACGTGTTTAGGTTTGTAGAAGTTATCTGCATAAGTTATGAACCATGTTGTCAACGGAAACTGGGGCGAGTCATTTCACTTAACTAGATTTCACAAAAAAATTCTCCTAGAAAAGGCTGAAAAACGTTTTAAGAGGTAAAAGTTTGAAATTTAACTTGATATGAAAGTCACGAAGATCATTAAATGCTATTTACTACTTTAGTAGCTGCTTGGGTGATATATGGTAAACACAGTGATTAAGGAAATGTTGTGACAGCTAAATTCCTTGATCTACCTTCCTAAATATCCTTACTTCCAACCTTTCTTTTCCGTCACATATCAAGAAGTCGAGGTATTTGAGTTTTCAATCCTTCTGAATCTATTCCCTTATGCTAGATTAAATTTATATCCCATATGAAATAATAGTGTATGACATTTCCCTCTGTATATTAATTAAATTTTTCTCTTGCAGATGGTGCAACGACTTACTTTAAGACGACGATTATCTTATAACACCAAGTCTAATGGCAGACGAATGTGAGAAATTCTGCTTAATTTAACGCCAAATTAGTCATTTCTTTTTAGGAATAGTAAATATTTTTTATCTTTTTATTCTAGCTCCAAGACACCAGGTTAGGCGTAGTAATATGAATTTTTGCTCGAAATTCGTGTAATTTCACAGTAATTTCACAATTGCATTATCTTAACTAGGTGGTAAACTTGTATATCTTTATACGAAGAAGCGAGGAAGTGTACCTAAATGTGGAGATTCCAAGAAGAAATTACAAGGGGTAAGAAGCAGCTTGAATTGAAAGTTAAAACGTTGAACTAGGTATTTAAATACATTAATAACTGACGGCATCTTTTCTGATTTTAGTTGCCTGCAGTTCGCCCAAGAAAACTGAAAAAGCTTTCTAAGCCTAAAAAGACAGTTTCTCGTGCATATGGAGGCTCGATCAGTGGGAAATGTGTTCGAGAAAGGTATGTTGTCTATGGTTTTTGTCTTTATAGTTAATATCTTTGGCACTTCAGATATGCCAAGGTAATGCTTTTATTAATGAAATCTGAAAATCAAGGGAGGTATGATTGTACATTTTGGATAATATGTTTTAAAAGGCAGAACAGTTTTGTTCTATTCTTTATCATATTATATAAATCATGTGATGTAACATAAGCAAATCACCATAGGCCAAATCATTTTTGCTCTTGCCTTTGAAGACCTAAGCTAACTTGGGTCTTAAAATACCTAATTTTTCAGGGAATCAATGCAGGCTTCAACCCATAATGTATATAATTGTGAAATTACTATTATATATTTAAATGGACAAACTTAGTAGTGTAGAAACTTAATCAAAAAGGAAAGTGTGGATTTCAAGACTACCCTGCGACTGGAAAAATTCTCCAGGCTACTTCATGTTCTACTGCCAGTTTTTTTCTGGTTGTGAGAAATAATTGTAAAGGAAAAACCAAGAGTTCACGTCACTACAATTTAGTTCTTATTTTTTGCCCACACTAAACCATTTTGAAACTAGTAGAAGAGTGACTGGACTATCAAACTTAAGACAATCAAAGACATTATTTGTAAACCTTTGCAACATTTTTGTTATTCTCCAAACTCAGTTGTGACTTGTTTCGTTTTAGAATTGTGCGGGCATTCTTGATTGAAGAACAAAAGATTGTTGTACGGGTTCTAAAGGCACAGAGTGCTGGCAAAGGAAAAAGTCAATGACTTCTGTTTGCAAAATAAATTTGAACATAAATAATCTTTCAATTGTTTTCCTTTTTTTTTCTTGATCACTGCTTTTCTTGTCCTAAATCGTTTAAGCTCAAAATGTCAACTTTCATGAAAAAACAGGAGAAGTTTTTTTGCTGTTTTTTTATTTTTAAGCTTTAAATATATCTTATCATACAAATTAAAGCCCGGCAGAGTGCTTTTGAAAGAGCTGCAAGGATTTAATTTTTATGATAAGAATTTGCTTCCTGCCTGGTATCTCGTTGATCACTAGTCCTTAAATATTTGTTGTGGCAAATTCAG
The DNA here is from genome assembly GCF_021976095.1 of Xenia sp. Carnegie-2017. Lineage (NCBI taxonomy): Eukaryota > Metazoa > Cnidaria > Anthozoa > Malacalcyonacea > Xeniidae > Xenia > Xenia sp. Carnegie-2017. Next base: position 7,559,506 of record NW_025813436.1, on the reverse strand, counting down.
GAAAGGAAGTGGAAAAGTTCCAATGTTTTCCTGAAAAGCGACAAAACCAAAGAAAAAATAGGAAAACCATTTGAATCATACCTCCTGACTTAACCTGAACTGATTTTGAATGATTTAAGTCAACCTAAAAAATTTTTGCAGGGTTCATATTTGTCCTTGTATTGCAAGCGATATCAGAGAATACTCCTTACAGTTTTACTGCAGACTTTTCTATTGTAACTTATGGAGCAAGGGAAAAGTGCTCCCTCTAGCGATCCTACAAAAACATCTATTGTCAACTGTTATCCATTATAATCAATGCACAATGTATTGACTTTTATGTGAGATGTCATTGCCTTTCATAGTCAATCAACTGCCACCAGTAATTTCAAACTGTGTGTAATTGTTCTTATCTATCGACAATTATATATTTCGTTCTATATTTATCAACTTCTAGCAATTACCAAAGCTTTTTCTTTCTTACTTATCTCCTTTCCACTTGATTTGACATACTCCTTGTACAGTTTATTAAAGTGTAAAACGACAATTGGTGTCGGTAAACAATAGAGAATAATGAGGCCAATTATTGCACAATAGCTTCCGAGAATTTTTCCTACAATAGTTTTGGGAACAACGTCACCATAACCAACTGTTACCATGGTAATGATTGTATACCAAAATGTATCGGGAATGCTTTTGAACTCTGACGTATGTTCATTTTCCTGAAAGCTTTCGGCGTGGAACATGAATGTAGAGAATAGAATAACAACAATAAGAATACACATTGCTAATGCGCGTAGTTTTTCTCGACAGTCGTGTACCGCACGTGCAAATACCTGCAATCCAGAATAATACCTTGATATCTTTAGTAAACGAAGGGATTTAACTATCCGAACTAATCTTACGACGATCAACGAATCCACACCGACGGATTCTTCGATGACTAGCTTTGTGTAAAAAGGAACTATTGCAATGAGGTCTAGCAATCCGAAAGGTGATTTCACGAATTGCCACGAACTTGGAGCGAAGATGATTCGAAGTACATACTCTAGAGAAAACCATACAATGCAAACAGTTTCCATATAAAACCAGGATGTTAGCAAGCTCGGTTTCGCTCCTTCAACACTGTTTGCATCATTTGCTGTCTTGGAAAACTCAGGCAACGTTTCAAGTATATATATGCAAACACCGAAAATAATAAGAAATATTGTTATGTAGCTAAAGATCTTTGCACAAATGCTGGATGAAGGATTCTCTAAGAACGTCCAAACTTTGCTTTTGAAATTGTCGTCACTGTATCTTGCTTTAGACTGTTCACCCGACTCTTCCAAACACGGAAATCTGTGGTCTTTGATTCTGAAGAATTTTAATTCTTCTCGAAAAACGTCACCTGCGACTGTTTGCGGTCGAGAAAGAATACCATTTGACTGGTAATAGAAAAGTATTGCGTCAAATGCAAATTTATCACATGGTAGAACATAAATGTTATTTGATGCATCGTAATATTCATTCCTCAGAAGCGGGCTGCCGAGTGTCGTCTCGGGGAATTGATTTAGAGTTTTTTCATAAGTTTCGTAAACTGTTCCGGAAACGCTGAATTTCAATCGTCGCTTGTTGCTGTCGTATGTTGTGTCTGGTCTTTGCCAGTAGTTTCGACGAATGACGCGTGTTTTACGGCTGGATAAGGGGCTTTTGTCGCTTGACTTTAGCCTTTCGGTGATTGTGGTTTTCTTTCTCGGTGCGAAACTGTACATCATTCTAGCAGTGGAATCAAGTTTAAAAAATTATAAAAAGAGGGGGGGAGGGGTTGCCAAATCCTCTAATTTCACCATTCCGCTTTTCTAGAAAGTATTGTGGCATTTGACTTAGGATTACATGTTTGTAAACGTAGATCGTCCAGGTTGGTATAGTCCTGAGAAGGACTGTTTTTGTTGTTGTTGACTGACGTTTCGACAACCTTAGCGGTAGTCATCTTCAGAGTGAAATGACTACCGCAAAGTTGTCGAAACGTCAGTCAACAACAACAAAAACAGTCCTTCTCAGGACTATACCAACCTGGACGATCTACATTTACAAACATGTAACGTAAGATTGTTCTGTAAAATTGTTCTAACAATGATATAGTTTTTGCAATACTGTCTTTTATATTTAGCTAGCTAGCAAAATTTTCTCGAGTAGCCATTGAAATATGTAAATGACAACATGTATTATTTACTTTACACAACCGTTATGCCTTTTTGTTATATGTTCTCATCCGCTAATCAACTTACACGACAGTAGTAATACCCATGTGTTCATTTCTTCTACAATCAAATACAGTATATTTATTGAAGGTTCAAGTATATATATATGTACTCAAAAACAACCTCAGAAACTGCTTATAAATACGAAGCGTTCAATGGAATATTTATTAACAAATGGTCAATAATAATTGGAATAAACCTATTTCATGTACGAACTTTAACAGCCATAGCATTCAAAACATGTAGGAAACGTGTTTTTGTGTAGTCTATGTTGTTTTAGGGAGTGTATAAAGTTAAGTTGATTTTTGTCAAGTTGATTTTTGTTAGGTTCGTAATGTAAGTGAAATTTTGCATGATATATCCTAGGCATTCGGTAATGCCAACCTTCGGTGTATATGTAGGCATGTTAAACATGTTTTTTGTAAACCTCAAAATATTTAGATTTAGATTGTAAGAGCTACTTACCTACTGTACTTTTTTGCTATTTTTGCTGGTAACAGTGTCTGTTCCAATTTTAAACAATTTACACCAGTGCAACCCTTCTGGTGGCGAATTTGAAACGTGTATATATTTGGTCTAGAAGCACCTGTTCCCGCTCGATTGTTTATTACGAAAGAAAGTTACACATGTGTGACTTTATTACGAAAGAAAGTTACACGGCCATTACTCCCCTGTGTGAGTAAATTGCATTATGATAAATGGAGCAAATGTATGAAATTTTTTTGTCTTCAGTTATAATTCTTTTTAAATGATTCATTGCTCTCGTTTTATTTTTTTGTTTTGTTTTGTTAATGATTGCAAACTTGTGTATAATGGCATTGAAAAACTCGTTTGTTATTTTTAGATGAAAATAAGAGAACTTTTGTTTTATACTTCACGTTTGCTGTCATAAACATATACCTAGTCGTTTACAAATTAAGCACTCATCTTGTCTCTAAAAAATCGAAGTGGAAAATATGCAGCAAAACTTTACAAAGACAATAGACGAAAATTCCAGTAAAAAAGGTTTTTAAGCTTGATTTTTTGAAAGTAAAATGTTATCGGTTGAGAGAAAAGCAAAGTTGCTATTGTTGATGAATGTTTATAGGTAGCCTACAGTACTAACAGTTGATTTAAAATCAATATGAATTTATATTTTTGCCATGTACGTCTGTCTTTATGGCGTTGCTATAGTTAAGTCTATAAACATCATTTGCTTAATTTTAAAACTTACTCAGTAAGCATAAATATGGTTTTGTCTAACCGTGGTTTTGTATTTAAATTTCAACAAACTTTCATTTGTTGAATATGTCGATAGATCGAGAATAGTTTAGAACGATTTATTTTGCTTAACAAAGAAACACGAGTTTTACAAGATAGCTCTACACATTAGCTCTACGAGAGATATATAAATATATACGTACAACGAACGTATGTGGTTTTAGCTCCTGTCTATTCTTACCTGTGATCATTCAAAATCTAAAAACGCTATTAAAATCTGCATTTGTGAAGACACCTGAGGAAAGTGAATGCCTTTCATTAAAGTTCCAACTTCCAAAGGGTTTACACCAATCACCAACCAAGACACTGCTTGTTCAATTCTCTATAATTTTATATAATTTGGTTGCATACCAAGGCTTCAAATCAAGTTTTTTTCCTGTGAAGGAAATATGCCACTTCGTGTCTGTGTAAGTTAAGTTAAGCGTGGTGAACTTATGTTCATGTTTTAAATACTATCAATTATTTAGCTCATTATACTATCATTATTAAGCGTCAAATGCGCACTTTTTCGCAATTGTTACATTTAATGACGTCTTCACATTCTTTGTCTATCGCTCTTATTTTTTTTACGTCTTTACTCCTGACGATTTAGGCATAAAAATGAAAAAGTGCATCGAATGACCATTTTTTTATGTAAAATTTTATCATATGAAACTCCTTCAACCCTTTCTAAATACATTTGTAGTGAAATAAATGCGACCAAAATAAGCTAGTGTTCGCCTGCTGTAAATTTCTACATAAAATAGTTAAATACATCTTTAGCAAGATTTTCAAATGCATTGCAAATGTAAAGTTGCTCGATTTGCTTTGAATAAAAACATTTCTAAGACAAATAATTTTAGTTGTTGTTCAAATGTCCTATAAATAAGCTATAGTTTATGTATTATATATATATATATATATAGTAATACTATAATTTTTTTTTCTAAATAAGGTTAAAATTAGAATTTCGTATTCGTGTTCGTAATGCTTACACAGTAATGCATCGTTTTACAAAAAGTATAAACCGCACTTGTTCGGTATAAGAATACTTGTAAATAAACGCTAAATAATTTGGATGCACTACGTCGACCAATTGCATTGGATCAACATAGGTTAATGAGTAGCATTTTATGCCAAGCTGTGGGGTCACGCTTATGTTTAATGATTCTGAATCATGCCTTACGTTCCATATCCAAACTTCACTGCGCGGTTCTTGTGTGCTTCCTTATCAGCGAAATTCATCCCACATTTGAAATAAACTAATAATTTGACAATGTTGGTCCTGTGGGAAAGTTCACAAAACCGGATTCTCCATTGCTGTTAGTAGAGGATATAGGCAAATTGAAAATACTGTTATCTTCGTTGGCACCGACCGGGATCTGGGGCGAGAAGACTTTGTCATCCGTGATTAGTGTTGAGGGATTGGGCCAGGTCTCAAATGAAGATTTCGTTGTCGGTGTAATTAGTGGTGATGGTGGAAATCTAAAAAATTCATCTTGTCCACCTGACCAGGTATTCTGAAAACCTGGAGGTTGTTGAGGTGACCACAACTCGGTTCCAGGAGAATTGAGAACCGTTGGACTGGGCAGAGGGGACGTAAAACACTTTCCTTGTTTATTCATTTTTGGCCATTCACCAAGCCTGCAAAAATGGAGTGCTTCATAAAAGTATTCATCAAGAGCCATGGTTTCTATCTACTTACCCATAGTCTTTAGCTGTGTCATCAGTAAGTGAGGAACGCGATTTTCGTGTAAAACCAGGCTTAGAATACTGCTTGTCGTAATACGCAATATCTCCTGATCCATCTGTTGCCATGGTAACTAGCGAAGGTGTGCTGTTGGATGACGTCATGCGGTGTATATTATTGTTAAAACGATTAGATTGTTGCAGGTTTCTGCGCCAACCATCATCATTCATTGACCGTGGTGCTCTGTTATCCTGTGAAAAAAAGGTGCTTCCTTCATAAACATGAGACATGGTGACTTCGACAAGGCAACGTTAATGGAAAATAAACTCGGTTTGTCAAAATGCTTTAAAGAATTCATCCATTAGTTTACTTCACGCACAGTTCATAAAACTTCACTTCTCACTAACCTGCCACTGTCGGCCTACATTAAATGTCTTTTTTTCGCTTCTGTTGTTAAATTTTATATCAGTATTAGATGTGCCAGAACTTATTGGGTTCATGGGAGACGTCATACTATGATTGATGTATTGCGTGGCATTTGGTCCGTATAACTTGCATGCCTCGCTTGCGCTGATTGGTCGATTGTTGGTAACTTCCTGGCCGGAAATCGGACGAAACTGCGGTGGTTGTTTGAACTTGCTTTGAATAAAGTATATATGTTCGCGATATTTGTAGACCTAGAGATTGTCAATGAAAAATGAACTTGAGTTTTTATTTACTCTGGAAATACTGAAGCTCAAAATTGACTATAACCACAATCTTCCAAAAGGCTACCTCTATCATTTAAAAAGCATTTTTCAGTAGTGATAGAATGGAAATTGTTTTTCACTTCGACAAACAGAAATCGTGGAAAGATAATAATGGACTATGTATTATAGAAATAAAAGTTTAAAACCAACTTGCTCCTGGAGTGAGGCGATTCTTGATTGGGCTGCGTCCAGCTCTCTTTTTAATTTATCTTTTTGAGATTGAATCCTCTCCCTTTCCTTTCTTTCGGCAAAAAATTCTTGTCTCACTGTATCTAACTAAAAAATGGACGAAACGCGGAGACATCAGTGCAATGCTAAAAATATTATCTAAGGAATTCCATGAAATATTTGCCTGTGTTTGCAACATAAGAAATTGATCAACATTTGGGAAACCATTTTCTTGAATCAGTGTTTTTAAACGTGATAATTCAGCCAACGTTTCGTCCTTTTGTCGGGTCTTCTCGTCGTTTTCCGCCTAAAAATGTCTTTATCTATTTATCTTAATGATTCATTCAACGTAGTCCAACTTTCATTGGTCCATGCTCGTAAATAATACTTACGTTTTTTGATTTTCATGCTTTCGGTCCGTTACAATCAGCGAAAAATTTCCCCTTACCTTTAAAACACTCAGGGTTTTGGACAAATGTTCAAATTGTTCTTCTCTGGATTTTCGATCAGAAAGTACGTCCAACTTTTCCCTTCGTTCCCGCTCGACCACTTCCCTAGCTGTAATTAGAGCCGAGTCCACCTCGCGCTTTCTGGTTTGCTCACTCACGTGATACTCACCGATCATGTCTTGGTATTGCTTCAAGTCTTGTTGTAAACTGGTTATCTGAGCACGTAAGTCAGCCTCGGTTTCATGACCGTTCTGTTTGTCTGTTGTAATCTGTAAAATAATTAAATTTCTTCGTTTGGTGGTAAAAAAAACACCATAGAATGATGAATGTGAGGTCAGTTTACTTCACAAACTTTTAGAAAGAATATCAAAAAGATTAAAAAGCAAAACAAAATACCTGCTCATTTTTATCATATTCAACCTCATTTGCCGTTTCTGTATGAAGACTGGAGTGCACCAGGGATAAATTATCTTGTATGGGGATGTATGGGACGGCTTGGACGTTAAGAGACAATTTTCCCATTGCTGGTAGAAGGTCCTGCTTGTTCTGGATATCTTTTGTATCATATTGGTCAGTTTCCTCGAGTTTCTCAACTGCACTCGACATAATTTTTCATCTCAAATATATTTTGATTTCGTGTAACTCTTTTATAAGGTGTTGCGCATGTCTGCAAAAACGGAAAATACATTTTTTTTCTCAAAACTACGTTTCATATTAATAAGACAAAAGGTGTTAACGTATTAAAAGTTGTTTTTAGTTTTTAATATCTTGGCTCGATGTTTTTCAAGATTCTGTGATGCTCGAAGATTTCTAATGGAGATTATACTTATATAGGTTTGTCTACCATTAGCATGCAATGAACTTGTTAATTACAGAATTTCATGCATTTATCATCAAAACCAGTACCAAAAAGTTGGCTTTTAATGTAAATGAATAGTTTTTATCGAGACGTTAATCAGAGATGTCACGAAATGTTGCAACAATTCAACAATGAAATTTGAACCCTGTCTTTTTTACGTTAATGAACAAGAGAAAGAGTTGTATACATATAACTGCAGTTTGAAGTTAGAAATGCTGAAAGACGGCGAGTTTTTCCTCTATGACTTCAAGCACATTGTAAATCTTGCAAAATTCAACTTGTAAATGTTCGTTGTTTGGCTTGCTCTATATGATATACCTTTACGTAATTATGTTGCTAATTTAGGAATAGTAATAATGGTGTATTGAAATGGGCTATTCATTGTTTGTTGAAGTCGCATGATAGAGTTAGTAAAAAAAAATTCTTTCTGCTAGTAGTTGTTCGCGAGGTGCCGAGAGCTTCCCGAATAAACGAAGTAAAATTAAATCGCAAAAAAGCAAACTAGCGTTAAAATTTGCCTCCGATAGTAAAGCCGACACGAAAACAATAATAAAGAGCACCAACTTGAATAACATCTTCGACTCGAGGAGAGTCCAAACTGGCATGAATAACCACGCCATTAAATTAAAAATTTCGTATTTACCTGAATCGAGTTCTGCTGACAGTGTCATGAAAGAGTTGTAATGTATTTGTGAAAGAGCATTTGGTTTCCTTTACCCACCTGAAGAGAATAAGTCGCATATAATAAATTCCCGGGCCAAATTTATTGCTTCGAGCTATTTCGCGAGACTTGGTGATTTTCAGATTCTTTGAAATGCTTTTCGCGACACACAGAATTCACGTGAACTTTTTAATGAATATTCTTGACTACATCCGATTGAGAAAAAAGGCATTTATATGTTAAGCGCTGTTTGCGTCTGACACAAGCAGAAAGATTGTTTGCAAGTAGATTATGGATCATATTACGCAAATTGTTAGATTGCAAAAGGTCAATCAAGTGTGTTAGCGCGCGTTTTGGGATAGCCACGAGGAGAAATTCCTCGAAAAGTGAAACAGAATAATACTTTTACATAAAAATGAGGAGTAGGGACGATTTGGAAAAACTGATCCCTCACAAGAATGAAATTAAAAATAGCTTGCTTACACTAATGCAAAATTTACTTAATTTTTAAAATTCATTGGTATCTTCTAGGAATGATTAGTAATTTTTTAGAGCAGCAGAAATAGACCAGAAAAAAAAGAAAATGCTAAATACTACCGCTGGTCATGAATTCAATTTGATAGAGAAAATAGAAAAACTGATCGTGGGCTCAATTCATGTGAAAGCTTGTCATTGCCAACATCTGGAATCAGTATTTAACAACAGTTATTTAAGTACTAAAAATAAATTTTCACGAAAAAGAAAACAAATGACAAGTTGTTCAATTATTTTCCTCACACTTATACTGTTAGATGTTCTTTGTGTTGGTGATGGTACACTTTCAAAATCAGACAAGAAAAAAGTAAAGAACAAAAGGTCGAAAGAGGTACAGGCTGCCTTTGAATAACGACATCTATTCTAACTTGGGTTTATAATTTTGCCTTCTGATGAACATTTTCCTTAGTTACTCGTAAAGACAGTCTTTGAACGTGGATTGGTCGCGGAAGATGTCAAACCGAAGGATATTTTAAAGAACTATGAGTCCTATTGCAAAACTACTTTAGACGAATCAGCATCCGTCAACAGCTTAGCCTATGTGACCCCAGTAGGTGACTGAGCTGTATGTTGATCATTTTGACAGAGCATTTTTAATAAAAATGCTCCTATATTGTTGAAAACGCTACAGTATTCTTGACTTGCAATTCAGCCATGTTGGTTGTCAGATACAAAAGAATATTTTATGACTGCTAATGTTGGCACCAGCTGACGTAGGCGAGCAACATTGTTTGGTTAATCTCAAGAGAATGGTTGCAAGTCAGGAATATGCTTTCCTGCATACTACTTTGCAGATATTATTACAACAAATTGTTCTGAACTATACATACCTAGTGTATGTTATGTCCACTTGTTTCTTTTTCTAAACTAAGTGCAATTATATGTGCTGGCATATTTTTAGATTTACCCTCCACAAAGACTTCCAGTATTAATAAGGTTAGGTTATGATGAACAATAAGTTTAGGGTAAAGGTAAGGCGGGCAAGTATGTGACAGAGTATTTTAAAATTCTAAAACAACAGCGCTTGATGTTAAAGTGATCTATTAATAACTTTAAAATCACCTAGAAGGAAAAACTTCTTAAATCTAAGTCATAGAATTGGCAAGTTGTTTCTGAAAGAGGTATTACCTTTGTCATGTTGTTATATAGTGGCATAGAAAAGGTTATGAAATTGCCAAGACTTTTGCTAAGAGATTTGCCTACATATCTCCTGTCTGGCTTCAACTGAAACGAAGGTAATTATTTGTATGGTTTGCATGAAAATTATATTTTCATTTTTTGATTCATTCATTTATGAGACATTGTTGTATGCATTTGTTTGTCACAGACGAACAGGCAACTTTGTGATTGAAGGAACTCATGATATTGATGGTCAATGGATCAAAGAAGTTCAAACTTTGGGAAACAATACGAAGATTGGTAAGCTTGATGCAAAATTTGAAGTTTGTAATGTAAATAAGGATGTTATTAAATACACAGAACAATAATATGAAAATTGTGAAAGTCTTGCTTTCTTTCACAGTGCCCAGGTTACTGTTTGACAAATGGAGCAGTTCTGACTTTCATTCTCTCTTCAGTAATGATAATGCAATGACAGATCTTGTTGCTACTGTTGTCAATTTTATAAAGGTAACAAGATTATAAATCATTTTCACAGGTAATTGACAAGCTTTGTGATGTATTAAAGACATGTAAATGTTTGCAAGTTGAGTTTAATTCAAATTTTCGCAAGTAACTAATATAACCTACAAGCTTTAAATAACTCTGTATCTAGTGTAGTTTGCATCCTGTTAGATAGCACATACTAACTTAGCAATATGCTAAGTTTGCTCAGTTGTGGACATCCAAACTCAGCTTTAAAATTTTATGTTGTAGTTTCTCTTTCAAATGTGCTTGCAATGAAACTTAGAGTTATCATTATACTTTTTTTGAGGCTCATGGTTTTGATGGAATTGTTCTTGAGTTGTGGATGCAATTCCAAGGGGGCTCCAAGCAGTAAGTTATACTTCATGTTAGGGCAGTCTATATGTGATTGTCTTACAAAATAGCAGATATTCCTGAGATAGAAAGCACTTGTGTTAATTTTTCATTAGCGAGTTGTATCTACTTGTGAGTCGTCTGGCAAACTCTGTCCATTCTGCAAATCTCAAAATAATCTTGGTTGTTCCTCCTCTTGAAATCAGTGATAGGTAATAATGAATGTAAATGTGACTTGAGAAAGACTGCCTTCCTTGAGAAACATTGCAATCTATATGACTAACCCAAGGCTTGTTGCAAAAATGATTTGTTGAGCAGGAGAAGTCAGGGAATGTTCTCAAAAGAAGATTTTGCACTTTTATATCCTGTTGTTGATGGATTCAGTATGATGACTTATGACTATTCATCTCATGGTGGGTATGTACCACCATAAGATAGTACCAATGCTTTTCCTTATGTAAAATTTTGCAAGAGGATAGCCATGTTTCAGAGTAAATTCCTATAATTTAGCAAGTCACTACCATTCTCGGTGTAGCTAGTAAATGAAAAGCTAAGACTTGTCTACAACTCATCACAGTTTGTGATGTTAACCCTATAGCATTTAGAGCATTACAGCACCCTATAAACCCCTAATAATTAAAATATTACCTGTACCCTTGAGTGGATTTAATCGCTATGTGTCAAACACAATTGGGGAACTTAAATATTTCTGCACACAAACACTTGTCCTGTTGCATTTAAAACGCCATAAAATGTGTATATACTGGACACTCTACACCTCTATGCATAATGGTAATATGGCATAATGTCAGTAATATCTTACATACTTTGTGTTTAAAAGGCAAGCTGGTCCCAATGCTCCATTAGAGTGGGTAAAGCAGAGTGTGAAAGCTCTATCACCTGAATCAAATGAACAAAGCAAAAAGATTTATATTGGGCTGAATTTTTATGGAATGGATTATTCTCCAAGTGGTGGATCAGGTAGATACAATAGTTATGTATAGGATTTGTGGTATCATTGTCATCGTGTTCTCGCATGACAAAAGGACCTACAAAAACACTGGCAATATATGATACAAATGATTGTTATAATTATATTTCTTGAGTCAGTTCATGACTCACTAGATAAGGGAAATTACTACAAGGGATTTAGTTAGGGTTATGGTCTCCATGAAAGTGGTATATCGCTGCGTTTAAAATTTCGATGTTTATTGACGGGGATTGTGGAGAGTCAAAATTTATTATATTTCAATCTATGTTTTGCTGCAAGTTGTTATTTTTGCAAGTTTTTACGTTCATCGCTTCATTGATGTTATACTAATGATTATCTTCGTTTTCTTACCTAGCTCTCATCGGAGATAGGTAAGTTAAGTAAAGATAAGATGATGTGGTGTTTTTCATGGATATTTTGGAATGGCATGATAAATAATGGGTAATTACTATTGAGGTATATCGAATTGCTGACGAAACATAAATCAGACGGGACATTTACTTGGGAAAAAACAATTGGAGAGCATTCCTTTTACTACAAGTGAGAATCTTCAAAGCTCAATAAATTTTTAAAGCAAGTGTTATTGTTGAACTTGATGTTGTTTTTTTGTCAGGGCAGGAGGAATTACACGTGTTGCTTTCTACCCAACACTAAAGGTGAGATAATTGTCAATGATTGTCATTTTTGATCTCATTTTCTTGTCAATCTTTCCTTTTTCAGTCTATCAGTGAAAGAATTAACCTAGCAAAAGAGCTTGGCGTTGGTGTTGCAATATGGGAAATAGGACAGGGTCTTGACTATTTTTACGAGCTACTTTAGTTTTTAACTTCTTTTACTTTCGTTTTGAACTGTTCTCGTTGTACATACTACCAAGGTGCAAGAATAACTGGTCACGTGACGAATGCTTCAATGAGGACTGACCGGGAACATGTTTTAACTATTTTGCCTACCGTAGTTACAATGTTAAATTATTTGAAAGGATAGTTATTTGTGAATTTGATAGGTTTTTTCGATCATAAACTCTTTTCATCGTTATAGACGATTTCCACAATTTTATTTTTTATGAGAGACAATGTTGTGCATGTAGAATGGAACCCCGTATGCGTTTAACACTGAATTCGAGCGTGACTTTTCTAAAGAATTGCCACTATTGAATGTTGGAGATTGTGCATCTCATAAAGTAGGAAATCTACTTAAAGATGATGCGAAGCTACCATTTCTCTTTTTGCTTTCTTGTAGGCATTTTTTGCTTTTAAAAAGAAAATGTATTATGTATTACGAAAAGTTAAATAATCCTGAAGGGAATAGTTTGGGTCAAACGTCCTTCTGATGAGGTGAGGGGGGGGGGTGAGACATGTCTAGACTTGTGTCTCAAAAGCCTTGCAATGATTGCAGTGCGGAAAAGTCTTGGAAACAAGGAAACAAATATGGCTGACGGCGATGGAAAATTTTATAACGTGCAGCCTAAATGGATGGCTACAGATCAAATAGACGGAGTTTTAGAGTATTTAAAAGCAGTTGAGTCATCAATTTTTACATAAGTAATATTGTGATGGAAACAGAGGTGCAAATTAACAGCTGACGCCATTTCGCCATCCATCCATGAATAAAAATATACTTTAAAATGTACGTGTGAACTGCTTTCCTTTTAGATTGATTGGACAGAAAAATGGCTGATTTTTTTAATGATTCTTCACATACTGGTGTTCATGATAATAATTTTAAATCGTAACAGAACTAATATCTTGGCTTTCGTGTTCGTTTTTTTGTGTAAGTTAATATAATATGGTCTGGTCATTGTCGCATGATAAATTTTTCTTTGTTCGGTTCTATAACTGATGTAATGATTTTGGGTTTAATTTTATTGCAGTGATGTGTGTGTACTTCTCAGAGAAACTGAATCAGTTTGCAGCCAAAAATTGGAGATTGTTTGCCAGTGAGCAATATTTTGACTCTCCTGGCCTATTTATGTCTGTTATTTTCTCAACGCCAATATTGTTCAACAGCTTGGTGATTATTGTAAGTGATTGCAGATAGAAATAAAAGGTTTTTACCTTGGTGTGTTTTGCGTAAACTCCATGAATGCCCAAGATCCTTGATGTAGACATTGTGCTTTGGTAACTTTCTATAGAAAAGTTTACACACTTTATACTTGCTGATTTGGAAGACTGACAAATTTAAAATCTCAAAGATTTCTCCACAAAAACTGTGGATATTTGTAAAAAAACTTACCATCGTTAAGATTGCAAACACCTCATGTATTGTATTTTAGAATTGTAGTGATAAAACGAAGCACAATGATTTACTTATGATATACAAATACGTTTGTGCTTCTTCATAAATAGCAAAAACTTAGGCTGATTTCCTCATTGTAGAATGCATTTCATGTCCAATTTGAGTGAATTTGTTTCAGCACTCTTTTGTTTAAATTTCCATGAAGGTGATTTGGCTATGGGAGTCGTCAAAAACTATGTCCGTTATTACAAAGCATCGTCGTAGAATTTACCAAAATGCTCAGCATGAGAACAGAAAAACTTGTAATGAAACCAAGTCAGTAGAAATGGACAAAAAAGCTAAGTGAACTTAATTAATTACCTTTCATGATATTGTATTATTGAATATAAAACAGTTGTAAAGGGATCATAATTATTTGAAAACTCGAGTAATTATGATTATAATAATTTTATAGCTACATACTTCAGTATTGACATTATTTTCATCATTGTGATTAATTTCTATACCACATAAATTAATTGAATTAAATATTACCATGGATCCCTAGTTGCAACTTTGTCATTTTTAATCAATCGGTTCAACCCTTCAGCACTTAGGCGATAGGTTTTACATTGTGTTATCTTCGTCTAGTGTTTCATGTGTAAATTTGAAAAAAGTCTTGCTTGATTTAAAATTGAAATTGGGCTTCAATCATTGTTTTCATCTATGCATTTTAATATGAAATGTTGATGATTGGCATAAAAAATAACAATGTAAAATTTAAAAAATCCAGTCAATTCACACTGCAACGCCTCCCCCCTGCCCTGTGACATGATGGAGGAAATGGCAGAATTTAACAGAGATTTAACATAGCTAAACAACAACAATTAACAATATTATTTCATTAATGTAGATCTAATTAATACAGGGATCCTACAAGTATGACCTCTAGCTTATCAACAGAGTGCGAAAGTGATTCATTTATTTGAGAGCTGGACGCACGGTTGTAAATTGTTGAAATTATATTTTAGAGCCACCAGAGTTCTCAATGTAAGCTTTACATAGAAAAAAAGCGTAGAACGTCTCATTCTCAAACCTTTTACAGAAATTTCCAATTTTTCGCTATCGAAAAAGAATCCCTGGTTGAAAAAATGTGTTGTAACTAAGATGGCTGCGTTGAGTGATAAGGTGGACAACGTTCACTTTTTTTATGGCACCATGTCACTGTTGTGTTGTAAATTCCAGTAATTTTTTTCCAATTATCTTCTCTTATGGCGGCCTAGTGTACAAACAACGACCAACATGTAGTGAGGCACTACAGAAAAGTCAAGCTTGTGCATCGACATAACGCGCTCTGTTGATGTGAATAATCATTAAGTTGTTTTGTTTGTGCTCATCAAAGCATAAACATTAACGTTCAACTTGAACAGTTTTGTGAATTTGCAACCAGCTTCAAATGTTAAGCTCAGTGCCAGGTTTCGTGTCTTGCATACTACTTTTCTGGCTGGCTGACTCCTATCAAAAGGTAGACGTTTTTTTGTCTTAACTCTCACTGTTTTATTAAGTATTATTCGAATGCTTTTATTAATTGGTTTTATTTCTTGTTGTTTTTTTTACAGAATTTAAGATTTGAGCCATGCTTTTTACGAATAAAATGTAATGGTGATTATATTTAACAGATGATCTTCTAGCATCTTGAGAAAAAGGCGGGAAAGTATTTATGGATTATTTGCCAAATACATTTAGAGATAATGCCACGATATTGCTGTTTATTTAATTTTTGGTAAGTTCTGTTGCCACGGTTTTAATCTGAAAAATGAACGATTGTTGATACGTGGATATTGGCGGTCATAGATAATGTACTTTATCGCAAAATCATAACCCTACTTGGTTTATATGGACAGAACAATAGACTAAGTCTTGTAACCTGTGCATACATGCAAATACACCGGTCGTGTTGATAACTTAACCTGCTTTAAAATTATCCCGATTTGTCGCTTTAAGTTTTAAAAATACACTAATTTCGGTTAAAGGAACAAATTGGTGGAAGCCAAAAACCTAAAAATAAAAACTGTTCATTTAAATTGTACGTATTACTTTTCCTGTATAATGGTTTTATCCTATTCATCAGAGCGTTTGATATTAACACGGTTCGACTGATCTCTCTTATGAATAATAAATCATTCAATAAAAACCCTTTCAAAGTCAACGGAGCAAATTTGACTTGGCAAGGAATGCAGAAACGCCAGCTGATTCAAAAATCATTTCGCTAATCAGGTTATTTTGTATCGAATAAAATGTTAAATTCTAAAATGACATGAGTCATTTCTCCTTTTCATTGCCTGCTCGGGCTTTTAACGTGGCGAAAAAACGTTGTAGATATTTTAAATGAACGTCAATGTATTTGAGGTGAGCTAAAGTATGATTTTTGTTTCGAGAATCATTTTTATAAAATTGCAAAGCTTTGGTGTTTTACCTTTCGGGATTTCTTTTCCCGAAACCAATTTTCAGGTTTCTTATTTGCATAAGAATGAGGGGATGACATGGAAACGATAAAATAACAGGTCATTCAATGTTACTGGAAAAAAAACACTCCAAAGTAATATGTATCATTAGTGATTGTATTCTCTCATAGACAGTTATAGATCCATGATCATGGATAAATATTTTTCTTTATTTATTCTTCACTTCATTTGTGTTCCATATGTTAAAAATATGTCGTGTAATGAGTTAGGCTGCAGCTGCTGCTAATTTAGGAACATATTGAATTTGGTCTAGTTTACCAACAACTGTATTTTATATTTGTATATATATATATACATATACGTATTTTATATGTATTTCATTTCTATATGTTTGTACGTCGATGTTTACTGTTTTTTTCCACTCAAAACCAACTTTACTTTTTTCAATTTTTTTTTCAACGCGCTTAGTAAATGTCAATTGCTTATTGGTATAGGTGTTATTGGTAATTTTACCATTTTTATCTCAAATTATTTGTTGTGTTTTATATTGCAAATGAAAACAACTGGTTTCATGACTGGTAGTGATAACCTCAAGCTACAATAACCCCTTCTTAGGAGCTTGCTTTGGATAGTGCTGAAAATAATATAAAAATATAAAATTATAGTCAAGATCATTGGTTTATAAATGAGTTTACATAGTTGTTACATAGTTATACAAGTAAGAAATTTTATGCGCTTTAAAACAGTGCACTTCAATTATATATATATTTGTTCTTGTAGTTTGTTGAGGGACAAACCAAAAGAATTTCACCGGCGCTGCTGAGGACGTTATGCCACACCGAGGTGAGCATTTTTTTCATAAAGGATGTACATATCTTTGCTTTATCCGGGGAATATCAACCAAGGAGAGTTAGACAGTGTTCTATTGTAACCACTCATGAAGAATTATTAAAGTATTTTATAAAGCTGTGAACGATATAATGCTGTAAAGAAGTTTAAGTTATTCTCTTAACAATCACAGACAAGCGTATGCTTTTCTATTATGAGGATGAGAAAGATATATGCAACCCCTGTTGCCATCACAAGTAAGCTGGTTTATGTAACGCTATAATCAGCAGGAGAGACGTATATGCTACATTGTAATCATCCATTTATAAGTTTGTACTATCCCCAGTCCTTATTCACAAGAGAAACGTGCGTTATCTTGAGACGTGTGTGTTATATTATGTATGTACACTTTGCGCATCTTTTTTTCTTTTAGGACCCGGTGGTGTCAATCAACTTGGTGGTGTTTTCGTCAACGGTCGTCCTTTGCCCGACTATATGCGTCAGAGAATTGTAGAGCTAGCTCACGTTGGGGTACGACCTTCAGAAATTTCACGGCAGCTCCTCGTCTCACATGGTTGCGTCAGCAAGATACTTGGCCGGTATTACGAGACGGGCTCAGTACGCCCCGGTGCTATTGGAGGCAGCAAACCTAAAGTTGCCACTCCAAAAGTGGTTGAGAAAATTCTTGAATACAAAGACAAGAATCCATGCATTTTTGCCTGGGAGATTCGAAACAATCTTCTGAACGATGGAATTTGTGAAAAAACAAACGTGCCAAGCGTCAGCTCTATTAATAGAATATTACGTAACAACGTGGCTGAAAAGGAAGCAAAAGCTGTTCACAACAAAGCCAGGGTCGAAGCACAAGTTCAAGCTCAGATACAGCAGATTCATATGCACGCGGGTCCCGCTACTTTTCCACAACAGCAATTTAGTCTTACTTTTCCACAAAATGTGTTTTCCAACGGTCTGACGGCATTTACCAATGCCACCACCCTGGATCCGAATCAATTGCAGCAGTTCCAGTCCTTTCAGCCAACGCGTGATGCGTCTATCGAGAATACTGCGGTACAAGACGTGACGACATCAGGAGGAAAAGGTAAAGCCCTTTATTATGCAACACGAAGCTTGATTTGATGACAAATAAATGAAATTGATTGTTTGGCAAAGAAATATGCGACAGATAATTACTGATTAAACCTGTTCTGCATGGATTAAAGTTATTAGAACTAAGTGACCATTCGAATGATCCACGATTATTTGGTCACATGACAATAGTATTCATTCGCTTTTTGTAGCAGATGAACATGCGAACAATCCAAGTGAAATAAGATTGTCGTCGCACAAAGGTAACGAACATTCTCCTGAAACTGGTACGAGCAGCCCAGGAAGCAGTAGCGAAAGTACCAGTAGCAACGACAATATCCGCGAGAAGAAGCGACGACTTTCTACGACAAGTGACGATGACGAACAAGAGGTAAACGGTGATTTGAATGGTAATGATCTTGTGAAAGACGTGCCACGCTTGCCCAAAGAAAACGAGGAGAATAAACACAAGGCGAAAAAAATAAAGTTGGACGAGCAATCATCTAAAAATAGAAATGAGGTACAATTAAAGAGCCTAAACCATTTGTAGGATTTTTAAGGCTATAAAAAGTACGTTAAAGTCTGGAAATCAACAGAGAGGATTTCGGTATTTGAAAAAAATTTTTTTAATGTTCAACAGGCCACCCAGAAGATATCACCAACATGGATCAAGTATTTCCCAGCTGGCATTGCTGTAAATGGAGGAAACCTGAATGGCTTGAGCCCATTGAGTGATTTTCAAACCTTGGGAAGCGGTCTAAATGGCCTTCATAATGGTTTTACAGGGATCAATACCATTAATGGACTTGGAACATTAAACGGCCTGGCCACCATTAATACTACCGGTGGCAACTTTGCCATTAATACTGCAGGCACTTCCTCAAACGGAATTGGTCCAATAAACGGACAAAATCACTCTCGGTTGAATCAAATAAACGGTTTTGCGGGTTTCAATACAATCAATGGTCTTACAAATATCAATGGAATTCAAGGGATAAATACTATAAATGGCATAGGATTGAATGGGATAAACGCGACATTTGGAAATAGTCTTGGAAATGTGCCTTCATTCAATGGATTAAATAGCTTTCAAACCGATACCTGTAACAATGGGGGATTTAACGGGACAGCCGAAGGTATTCAGTGGTCTCACAATCCCATTGTGTGTTTTTCTGACGCAGTGTTGACAAATGGCAACGTACAACAGCCAAGTAATGGTGGTGTTGCCCGAGCAACGACGATTATTCCCGAAGTACAACTACCGTTTGCGTTGGCATCTCGCGTGGACCCACAAACTGGCTCCAATACTGCTTGCACATCAATGTATGCGCCCGTAAGCTCAAATGGCGGAAAAACAACGACATTTGCGGTTTCAAATCAAATCACTAACGCACTTCCTACCGTCCAGTTATCGAGACAAATTGCAAGCGATTTTAACACACCAATAATGAAATTTGTTAATGGTCCAACATTTCTTCCAGTAAGGCCATAGCACTGTTCACAATCTCTAGAGCATTTTTTCATCAATCTGTCATTTCTCACGGTCGAACATTTCTTCGTGTGAAATTATAGCTCTGTTCACGAATCTCCAAAGCAGGCTTATTGCAATCTTTAACTAATCAATGTTCTCACATTTCTTTTTTTTTTGAACTCTTCACAATCTTCTGAGCATTCTTGCTCCTGTCTTCAATTCGTCAACTTTTTTCAAGTATTGCATAAAAGCCTCGGCGCTCTTTACAATCACCGTAGGTTTGTTTGCTTCGATCTTTAATGTGGTATAAATTTGCAAAAAACGTGTCGTGTGCAATGATTTTTATTTTAAATTGGCTTCCAAGAAGTTTCCAATCTCTTTTCCAGTATTACAGTAGAGCCACTCTATTGGATTTTTTCTTGCCATGATCTTATTGCGCATGTGTGATTACCATAGTGGCAGCTAGCAGGGTTGATCAGATCTGGGGTTGATAGGCTTTTGTTTGCGACTTTGCGCGTGACAAAGATGCTAAAAGTCAATTGACTCTTCTAAAAAGCCAATCCAACAAAATTTAGCCAAGTAGCATGTTTTAAGGGGAAAAGCTAAAAAAGAGGCAAATCTTACCAACATTATAAACATGTTCTATTCAAGTAACCTCCTGCCTCTTTTCACTAATTGCATTATACGTCAACCAAATAGTTTTTTCTCTAACAACAAATCACAATGACTTAAAAAATGTCGTGTTTTTCATTTTTGACGCGTCCACAGCGCAATATTGCGTCGTCACGATTGGTTGGACTTGGTCCAGCAACAAGCACTACACTCAAAGAAAAGAAGCCAAAATAGCGAGCAATTGTTGGTGGCCAAACGAAAAAAAATAGAAGCCTACTTATTTATCAGTTTTATTTCCCTAAAAAAGCCAAGTTGCCACTAACCAACCATGTGCCAGCCTGTTAATTGCTTTTTTTGACCAATAAGAATGATGGAAATGGCTAACAGCAGCAATAATCTAATAAATATACAGCAGCCAATTGTGGACCCTCACTGCGCCATTGCTCTGGCCTCTGTGCATACTGTATAACATTTTATCATATTATTCATTATATAATATATTAATTTCAATGCATTCAGTTTAATAGGAAACGTTATGTCAAACCACACCGAAACGTTGCTGCTGCTGAATAAACATTCAAAAAGAAAATTATCTTTAGACAGAAAAGCGTAAAAAGAAATTAGCATTGGTGACATTTGCTATTATATATTTAGCGATTGCAGCTTCATCTTCAGTGATAGCACCCTTTCATCCTACCGAGGTACGACCTGCTTGAAAGTTCAAATTTAAAATGCAATTTCTTGGATAATTTAATCGTGGACAAATCGAGAGCTGTTGTCGAATTTGACCGGATCGGATTTAAACTCGCTCTCAAACATTCTTGGCATATCTAGGCCCCCGGGCACTTATATGATGAACGTTGCATATTTGTCGACTTTTAACACATATCCCTGTCTCAAATATTATAATCGTTATGGTTTTATTCTACTGTCATAAAACAGGAAACACGTGTGACCAACGTCA
The DNA here is from genome assembly GCF_021976095.1 of Xenia sp. Carnegie-2017. Lineage (NCBI taxonomy): Eukaryota > Metazoa > Cnidaria > Anthozoa > Malacalcyonacea > Xeniidae > Xenia > Xenia sp. Carnegie-2017. Next base: position 7,538,327 of record NW_025813436.1, on the reverse strand, counting down.
CCAAATCAAGGTACATCTAATTATTAAAATTTTCCGGGGGAGCATTCTTCTAATCTTGTCGGTTACGATCATTGTTTACGCTTTGACGTTTGGCCTTACAATTCGCCTTTTTGGCGTTCTTACCCCCGTCCATAGGCTCGTAAGACACGAAATAATTTATTGTCTTTATATAAATGAACCAAATACAAACTTTTCTGTAATATTCATAATTACTAAATATCGACAAAGTCGCCCTAAAAATCATTAACGTTCGAAACAATTTCTTTGACCGATCATCGACAGGCACAAATTATGTTTATCGACAACACCGAAACGTCTCCGTTGTTGAATGAACATCCAGAAAGGCAATTATCTTCAAACAGCGAAAAGCGTAGAAAGAAGTTCATATTAGTGACATTTGCTATTATTTACGTAACGGTGTCAGCTTCATACTCTGTGATTGCACCATTTTATCCGACGGAGGTAAGCGTTAAGACCCGTATTTACAATAGCCCAATTAACGAGACAACCCACTGATCGTGCCAATATTAATTTACTGAAACGAAATGAGTAACTAATAAAACAATCAATTATAAAAAATGAAAAATTTAAGCTTGGATTACAGTAAGCTGAGGAGCAGTTATGGACTACCCGTCCATTTTTAAAGGCACCCTTACAAATTCGAGGATACCGGTTTCATAGTAAAACATACGTAGTTTAACTTAATTATAATTTAGTTCTCAATTATTATTTTGTTTAGTATCATTTAGTGGTCAATATAAAGAACGAAATATAAAGAACTAGGCATGTATGAGTGGGTAGTGAGTGGAAGGGTATTCTATAATCTGAAACCTTACTTCCATTGGCCATAGGTTAAAGGTGTTCCAGGAGATTTAAGTTGCTCTCTTGTTTCTTGTAACCCCTTTTCACTGATTTATGAAACCTACAGAATGTGTTGGGCCGATACATAAGTTATGAGAGTGTGCCACTATGATTTCTTCCATTTATAATTGTTACAATGGGAAGGGCCAGAAGGCTAACCACCCCTCTTAACCTTGCCCATATTTTTTCTTCCTACATACAACAAGGTATCACATACAAACCTTTTTTCTGACATATCTTATTTGCCTGTTTTCTCATTTAGGCAAAAACTAAAGGTGCCGACAGCTTTTTTATTGGTCTGATCTTTGGAATGTTTGCTTTAACAAATGTCATTATCTCACCAATTGTTGGCGCATATGTTAGTATCATATATATTACAAGGGGATGATTTTGTGCTGTTTGCTATTGATGCCTTTCTTTATTTAATAAAACATTGAATTGAATCCATATTTATTTTAAGCTTCCCACCATTGGTGTTCGATTCTTTTTATTTAATGGTCTTTTGGTAATTGGGGTTTCTGAATTCCTATTTGGGTAAGAGAATATATTGAAAATAACAATTCATAAAAAATAGTGAGTCTGTTGCTTTACTGTTTACTCTTTATCAAGATTCCTAAACAAGATGCCTTATGGAACTATTTTCATAGTTTTTTCCTTTGTCATTCGAATCTTTGATGGTGTCGGGGGTGCCATGGCAATGACTGCATTAATGGCTTTTTTGGCAATGTGTTTTCCTGACAATGTTGGGAGTGTAATGGTAAGAACTGATGCTTTTGAAGTCAGTTTTTACTGGTATGTATACTTGTGCATTGACCATCAAAGTAACAAAGTATTTGATCAATTTTAGGGTAGTTTGGAGTTATTTTCAGGCATTGGTCTAACTATTGGACCTTTACTTGGTGGTTTTTTGTATGAGGTATACGATAATTTATGATTGTACTATACAGAAATAAAGGTGGTTTTGTTGTTTGAATGTTGGCTTTTTTCATCTGTAGTTTGGAGGGTTTGGATTACCTTTCTTTGTTCTTGCTGGATTACTTCTTGTCTCTTTACCTATTGTAGTTTGTACGTTGCCTCATGTTAGTGAAGGTCAGTATTCATGACATGATTTCAGTGTGCGAATTAACGCTGTGCAATGTGCAATTTGCACATCATTTTAGCTAAAATGAAAACAATTGCACATCACTTTTTAAAAAGATATGCAAAAAACATCTTTATTGATTACCACCACGTAAATTGGAAAATGTTTTCAAGCTTAATCTTTACTGATCTTTACTTTATAAATGAATGTGCTGCACGACATTAAAATCCATGTTGACACAATGTCATCAAATTTTAAAGACGTTGTCATTTTAAAACTGGGAAGTCAGTCAACAGTCAACATACATGGTGCTTATATGTATATGACAATAGGAATGTAATACATTATTAATGTCAATTTTTGTATTTGAGTTGTTTTGTAAACCTTTACGTTTTGTTTTTGGGAATTGGCATCATAGCTATTTTTAGTATTTTCAGTAAAATCAGGAAACATGTTGATTTTGATTCTTAAAATAAGACAAAAAAAAACTTAAAATAAGCCAAATTTTAAAAATAAACCAAAGGGAATTTTGATTTTAAATGAAATAAGCCTAACGTGAGAAAAAGACAAGTTCGCTCAAATTATTAAGCCAAACTTGCAACCTTGATCAGCCATACTTTTTGCTTTTACATATTGCTTGTAATATGATATAAATATGATGTTTTTTATCATAAGCAAACATCAAGGATGTTACGATTAATAATCAAAAAGCAAAAGTATGTTCGGTTATACTCTTGTCTTTCTTGCCATTTTCGTCGAAAGGTTTAGCTACCAGCAAAGTTAATACAGTAAAAAATGGATGGAAACATCAAATGCTGACTCTTTTGAGTACTAGGATGATGGCCAACAGGTGAATTTATTGCGCTGTAAAGTTTGCACAAAAAGGAGGAGAGAATAACATGCGCAAAAAATTTTTCTCATACATTTGTAATTGGATCAGCGGTTGTAACAAAAAATACTGTTGTAAATCATATGAATTTGTGCACGTTTAAAAATATAAATTTAGCAATTAGTGCTATGTAATAATTAACGTAATATTGATTTGATTATGCCTCTAAAGAAACACTTTTATCAAAAAAATTGCACATCGTTTTTTCTCAACTAATTCGCACACTGCATGATTTTCAATGAACAATTTGGAACTAAAATCATTTTTAAAAGACTATTCAATTTTTTTATTTTAGAGTCATCTTCAAAAGATGAAGACATTGAGACTAAACCATCTCTTTGGAAATTTTTAAAAATTATAGCTTTTGATGTTATATGTAAGCTTTGACTTTGTTATTTTTTGTTTTCTTTTGAATGATAATTTGTATTTGAGTGAATCAAACAGACTAAAAAGGCTCAAAAAGATGTTATGACTAATTTTAAAATATATTGATTACTTTAAATATAGTATTATCGATAGTATTTGGTGGAATGGCTATTGGTGTGGTTGAACCTACCCTTGCACCGCATATGAAGGCTAAGGTAAGTGTATTGAATATACATTGTGACAACAATTTATTGATATGAAACAAGTTTCCTGTCACAAACCAATCCTTATTTTCACATAGTTCAAAATTCACAGTAGTACAAAGACTGGTCTGTTGTTTTTTACATTATGTGGATGTTATGCACTTTTCGCTCCCCTGTTTGGATGGATTGCTGACAAGACAAATGCTAGAGTAGTGATGACTCTGGGTAGTTTGGTTGCTGGAATCAGTTTCTTGTTGTTGGGACCTGTTCCTTTTTCTTTTATGCCAAAGTAAGTGATCTGATCTGTGTGAAGTAACCTCTAGTTAGTTATAAACAAGCAACCTTAGCCAAAGAACTAAAAAATCACTGTCAATCATGATTCATGTCAATAAGTTTTTCATTTGCTAATTTACAGTAAGGTTTGGTTGGTCTGTGTCTCCTTGGGTTTGTTGGGATTATCTATTGGTCCAATGCTGGTGCCTGCCATGGCTGAGATGGAAAATATTGTCAAGTAAGTTATTTGTTGTCATTTTTTGTTTTTGTTTTGGTTTTTGTGCATAGTTCACTTTGGATACAAATGGCTCATATTTTGGTTATATGGCAGAGAATATAAAGCTGTTGTCGAATTCTATTTAAGAAATTGCTCATAAGAACCCATTGTTTGCTCATGAAGTATGATTTTTCACAACCATAGAATTATGATGTGTGCAATGCATTTTTGACAGAGCTGAAGGTTTTCCAATCGATTTAGCTACACATGGCGTTGTATCTGGTGTATTTGGTGCAGCATTTAACATTGGGTAAGCAGTTACTTTTTGTGTGAATTGAATTGTAAAGTTTAAAGTTTGAACTGTATGTTTAAACAAAAGAAATCAGTTAAAAACTGGGCGGTCAATAATCACCATCCAACATTTGTTGTGCTGTTACTTTATGTAAGTTGAAGTACAGTTCAAACAACTGAAGTGAGTTTATAACTAGTTGGTCAACAACCATCATGTAACTGTGATGAATAGTGTAATCTGCATGTTGAATATTTACAATTTCTTCTTTATACAGTTCATTTATTGGTCCTACATTCAGTGGAGTCTTCAATCAGTATTTTTCATTTCATTGGCTTTGCACGGTATGGAATGCCTGAGTTTTGTTAGTAAATAAAGTATGTGGTCTACATGAGAGAACATTAGAAGTTAACCACTGTGGGATGCGGAGAACCTTAATAAAAAACTGGGATTTTTGACAATCTTAGCTTTGATTGATTCACCCAACAAAAACTTGTGCTAAACTTGATCATGTTGCAATGTTTAAGCCATTGCATGTTTAAAATTGCAATCCTGACATGTTTCTTCCACGTTTATAGCTTGTTCTAATGTTAACTTTTTTTTATGTCCTGTAGGGTTTTGGCTGTCTGCTATTCTTACAGGTTATTTGATGTATTTTTAATATAACTGGGTAACTTTAGATAGCAATGTTTCCATTCTTTTTACTTTAATGTATGTTGAATCCATTTTTATAGAGCATTCTTCTGTTGATGTTGACATTATCAGGACGTTCTACTTTACCTAAAACGTAAGTATTTTTACATTAATTTTGGTTGTTGGAATTTTTTCATATTTTTAATCAACAAAATTTCTAATGCCAACTTTTAAAACTGTTCTTCTATTACAATGTTTAAGAATCCAAGAAGACAATGTAGGAAATCCTAAAGTTGTTGTGGCCATCCAAACTTAAACCATTGAGAGTAGGTCTGAAATGTTAAAAAACATTAGTCTCATAATGATGATAGTTAGGTGAAAGTAATGTTTACTTGATTATGTCTTATGTTTTAAGCCAGTTATTTAAAGACTTCACCTCAGAGTGAAATGGAGTACTCATGTTATGCTACTGAAAACTTAGAGGATTTATCCTCTCTACTTCTATAATGTATTAAAATAATGTAAGCCATTTCCATATTTTGCAATGGTTGAGTTTCTATTTGCTTGTTTGTTGTGTTTACATTGTATCATGAATCATGATTGTGAAGTTGCTTTGACTGGTAGGCAGATTTTGTTGAGTGCTTTTAGTTAACACTGGCAAAAATGGTTAACTAACTCTTGGGTTTTATCTTCCTTGGGTCAAGTCATCTGTAGTTAAAATTTCCTTACCTCAGTTTGTTCATGTCAGAGCGTCAGGCTCGTGTGTGACTTTCACTGATCAGGGCCAGTTTGATCAATCTCAGACACGCGATTTATGCACAACATATTTATATTCTGTAAATCTCTGTCAAACTATTCGTAAATGTATTTCAATTTCAATGGTTATTTGACTTATTTCCATGGTTATTTTCAATTTTATTATCCGTTTTGAAAAAAAAAAGATTTACATAAAGACATAAAGATTATTCTTCGCAACATCGCCTCGACTCTGACCCAGATCTCCTCAAAATCAACTGTCAAAGTCGCATTACGATATAAAGATGTATTATACGGTCAGTGGCAGAGACCAAGAACGTTCGGTGCACGTTTTTTACTTGCAAACAATTTGGCGGTTTATCACAACGTTTATGTCTTTAAAAGTGCAGTTCCTTGCTGATTTTATGTTTGTCGTGACGTTTCAGCTGCTTGTTATGGCTGTGTCATGAAGAATAAATACTGTGAAATTTGCAAAGGAAGAGGAATCGAGAGCAGATTGAAACTTTGTCGTGTAAACTTTGAAGAAGGTATTTTGCTGTGTGACAACGCCATGGTGAGTGATTTTCAAAATATTTGTTTTTGCCAACTATTTTGCTGTTAAACGAGCTTAAAGTGTAGAGCACAGAGCTATAGTCAACGCTACAATGGATAAAAATCACAACACTAGCAGTCTAAATGAGTGATTCTTTTGGAAGTATGGGTAATATAATAATATGGTGCAATTGGGTAATATGTAGTAGATAAAGGGTCAGTATGGTTGACATAATGGTCTTCTTTTTAAAATATCCATGTTTTTTATTTAGCGTAATTTAGCTCACTTAATGCCTTTCATTGAATCAATGTTATCCAATTGTCAACCTCAACTTTATCTATAAGTCTTTCACTATGTACATTTGCTATACTTTGCTTTAAAGAAATTTCTTCCAATATGTGGATAAGGTAATGAAGACAATTTTTCAGGATATTGATTAGTTAACGAAGACACTTTCTTTGATATTAATAAGTTAATAGAGACACTTTCTTGGTTATTGATAATTTAATGAAGACACTTTCTTGGTTATTGATAAGTTAATGAAGACACTTTCTTTGATATTAATAAGTTAATAGAGACACTTTCTTGGTTATTGATAATTTAATGAAGACACTTTCTTTGATATTGATAAGTTAATAGAGACACTTTCTTGGTTATTGATAATTTAATGAAGACACTTTCTTGGATATTGATAAATTAATAAAGACACTTTCTTCGATATTAATAAGTTAATGAAGACACTTTCTTGGTTATTGATAAATTAATGAAGACACTTTCTTGGAAAGGCAATCCAGTCTGACATTTTGTTTTGCCATTTTAATGGTTTAATGAAGACAGACACCTTGGTGTGAAGAAGACTGGAAGGAATTGATTGTTAGAAACATTTCTCATTCAAAGTATCCTCTTTATATTCAGGGTAAATTGGTGCATTCTGTTTAGGAAATGGTACGATAGGAGTGTATCTTTTTTGGTGTCACTAATGGTAATATTTTCTTGTGTATCAGTGTAGAATTTTGATATGTTTTTGATTGTATTTCTGGCTTTATATATATTTGTGTAAATACTAAATATTGTAGGTAATTTTTATGGATTTTTATTTAGCATAATTTCTTTTAATGTTTGTGTACTCTTGAATAGATCAAACTATGCTGATGAAATAAATGCAACATAAATGAAGAGTTGTCATGCCATATTTTTATATTATATTCTGTATATTTTCTTTAGTGTGTGTATCCCTTTGGCTTTGAACCTGTTGAAATGTTGGCTGTAAAGGATGTTCAACGTGAATGGGGAAGTACTAACAAGGGGAGTATGAAGTTATCCTCCAATAAAGAAAGTGAAAAAGAAGTTATCAAAGTAAGTATCAAGGTAGCAGAGATATAAAATTGCTACTGCAGTTTTTGGAATTAAAATGCTGTTCATGAGTTGGGATGAGCCAATCTCTATAAATAGCTATTTAGTAAATCTTTTTGTTACATTTTTTGTTTTTTTGGCTTAGATATTTTTTTGGTTTTAGACATCAAAGACTACTAACACGAGTTTCCCTGTTTCAAAATTCTACTGGTCAAATTTTATTAACCTGTGTTGGTTGGATTCTGTGATGACCATCCTTGTAAACAATCGATGTCTTCAACTTTGTCTTGAGAAATTCAAGCCGAAAGGCTCAATACTTCAAGAGCTATGTGCAAAGTTTGCAAAAGCTCAAGTACTGGGTCCCAATGAAGAAGGAAAAACAATGCTGTACAATACTCGCAACAAAATTTTTCAAACATTGCAAAAAAAGATGAATTGTCAACTTGGTGAGAAGGACAGTGTCTTGCAGTGTATGAATATCTTATTAAAGGATAATCCAGTTGTTTCTGAAAGATTTTGTCTAGAATATGAATGGACATTTAAGTGTTCTTTGTGTGGATATACTCAAGTAGACAGGTAGGGTATATTACTTTGTTAAGTATGTACTCCGCAATATGAAGTAATTGAAGATAATGTCAGCAGTCAATTTTCTGTTAAGGTAGGAGTAAGCTTTAGCATATGCTGGATAGGAGGGGTTATTTCAACAAATATCTAGAAGCTAGAGGGGAGGAGTTTTCAGAATTTTGAGATGAAGATGTAGCTTGTGAGTTTAATAAAATTATATAAATGAATGTCTATGGATAACAATATAAAGTATTTTATCATTGTCTAATGCATTATAATAGCTAACAATGTTTATGTTTTGTAGATTGAATAAACTGGTTGTTAGTTTCCCGAACACACTTGAAGATTTTAATGTGCCTAGAGGAGTTTTTTTGAGGAATTGTTATAAATGCAACACTCCATGTCAAAGAAGTCAACTGGACATAAAAAGGTATGGTAGTGCCATGTTTATATTATGAGTGAGCATTGGTTTTTTGAAAAGTTAAACTTGTTTAAGAAAGCTGTTTAGTTAAGCAAGCAATTTTATAATCCTTACTACTAACTGTAATAAACATCATTTTCTTATGTTTATGAATTGGATGTATGTTTTATCATTCAAGATCATTTTTAATGTTTTGAATGTAAACTGGCATCCATCACATTATCCTCAGGATCAGTGTAAATTTTGATGGAAATGTCTCTTAACAAACAGAATTTGTTGGGTTTTTTTTTTCATGGGAAATAGCTGGTTGAAGCTCGGCACTGACCTTATGTACATGGATATCTAATTTTATGTTGCTTATGATGTGATGTGTGATGTAAATGTTATTTATGAATGAGTTCAAATTCTTTAGGTTGCCTCCTTGTGTGATGGTTCATTTTGTCGAAGGTGTAAAGAAGACAGATTTCTTTTCGTCAGGTTTTGTCTATCAAGGAAAGTGTTACAACTTATGTCAGTTTATACAGTACAAGAAGAACCCAGATCATTTTGTCGCTTGGATTCGCCATGAGAATGGTAAGTAAAGGTTTTCATGCTAGTGAAATAGGTTAGCTAAGTAACTGTTGTGATGTTTATAGATTTGTTTTTGTTTGAAATTATAACGCGATATTTTGTAAAAAGCAGTTGATCTTTTTTCAATCACTAACCTTATTTGTTACTTGCATGTGTCTTTCTGTCGTCTACAATTATAAAGTATTTATAAAGAGAAACAATTATCATTTGTTAGACTTTAAGCTATTAATAACATTTACAAAACATTTATTGGTTTGTATTGTGCGAATAAAAAAGTTTTTAGTGGCATGAAGTTGTGAACACTGAACAATGGAAAAATTTGCTAGTTATGGTAACTTATGTGGTAGAAAAGGATATACGGAGTTATTAGTCGTGTCTTTGTTTAATTACCTCTCGTCTCAAAATTATTTTTCTCCAACTGCAGGGACACATTGGATGGAAGTGGATGATACTCAAAATATAATTTGTAATTGGAAAGAAGGTGATCCAAGAGTACCTTTACATGAAGTACATCTTGCTGTCTGGGAGCGAAATTCACTGTATCGTAAGAAACATTCATCTGGTGGACAGTCCGCTGTCGGAAGTTCCCAGTCAACTGAAGATATACATGATTTACCCAATGACTATACTACTAATACTTCAACTGAAAATTATGTTGGACCAAAACACGTTGACCTATCTGCTTGTAATAACTGGGAGTTAGAAGACGTTAAGCAAATGCAGGGGAAAAGTAATGCCAGCTCTCCAGGAATAATTTCTTCGCCAAGAGATAGCAATTCAAATTTTGCTGCATCTAAGTCTCATTCGAAGTTTTTTGAAAGATCAAAATCTTCTGACAAATGCATTAAAGAGGATGGCAAAGAGTCCTTGAAAAATTCTAGCAAAAGAAAGACTCTATTTGAAGCTTATGTTCCAAAAAAGAAGCGGAATTTATCAGTTGAAGGTGATGGGAAAGCAGCCTTACACGACTTTTCAAGTTTTTCATGGAAAGGTAATGATGCTGCCGTTGGGCATGAAAAACGAGTTGAAAAAATTGACAGTCAAATTGACAGTGGCTATTCTAGTCCGGGTTCAAACAATTCTACAACAAGTAATGCTTCTCAAGGTTGTACTAAGAATGAAACATTTATGAAGGAAATAATTCACACATTGGATAATGTTGGTATGACTATGGACAACCAGACCATAAACCACGCCGACAAGAATCTCAAAAATTACTCTTTTGAAGAGGGTGAAGCAGAAAAGAAAGTGGAATCCTTAACTTCAAATTTTGCAGATATTGAGTCATTCTACAATTTCGAAAGGGAATTTATGGACGACATTGGCACAATGGACTTTCTTGATTTTGAACCAAAGATTGAAGAGAAAACGAGAGTTGAACAGAAAAATGAAGCTGAGAATGAGGGGAGTTTGGTAAACTCCATCCCCTTTGGTTCAAGTGAAGTCAATGAAAATGATATAGTAGAAGGGGTAGCTGTCAAATGTAATGTAGAAAGAAGAAACGAAGTTGCCGACGATGTTTGTGTTTCCAAGACTTTTCGTGAAAATATTTCTGAATCTCGTTCAAATGTCATGGATTTTTGTCAGCTAAAGCAAACAATGACGACGCTTATTCATGGATCTGATAATACAGCAGCACGTGTATTTGGAGAGAATAACAGTATTGGAAAAGAAGAAATGAGTGAAACTCTTGATACTGAATTGATTGAGTTCAATGAACTCGATTTGGAAATTCAAGAAATCATGAATCGAGAAGCAGAGAAAAGCTATAAGCGTTCAAACCTTTTGTTAGGTCCTTGTGACAACATAATAAACGGATTATTTCCAAGCACGTCACTAGATGTGCGTTTATAGTTTTGCTAAGTACAGTCGTGTTTGTGTGTACCTTTTAATTGCATGCCTGATACTGTTAAAAAATTCCTTACTAATCACAATTACGCGTTAATCGGTATTTTTCTTATAATTCTTATGAGATATCAAAAAGAGAAGTTATTGCAAATTAACAAATAAATTGCAAAATAAACATTAAAACAGATATACAAAAAACAGTTTTCGAGCTTTATTGAAGAGAACAACTATTTTATGGTCCAGTGCAATAGATTTTAGAATCAACTATTGTGAATACTCGTTGAATAATTCATGTATATCACAATATCGTGCCTATGCGAAGATCTCGTAATATGGTCTTATTAAAACGGTGTGTTAACCTATTACTTTTAATTTCAATATTCTTTTTGGCTCTGCTGTTTTTCTTATTTACGAATGTTAAAGAAGTGTTTTTTTATTCAAGTTATCATAATGTAAATTTTGTTGATGAATATCACACAAAAGAAGAATGTAGAAACCTTCGTGAGATGGCGGGCGTGTTGCTCAACGGTTCATACTTAATTTCGTTTGATGAAATGTGGAAGGTTAAAGACGTTCATCAACATTATAGGAGGAATTTTCAAAAGAAATTAATGGACTTACCTTTGCTGAACTATGAAAAGAAGCATTTCACAACAGAGCTGTTTGAGAAACTGGTAAGCCTTTACAATAATTCGAGATCTGTTGACATATTTGCAAAGAAACACTTTATAACGTTTGCCGACAATTGTTGCGAACAGTCCAAATTAAAAGCAGCCACCAGAGCAATTTATCCTGGTGGCTTTGATGTAGTTGAAATACACGATATGAGTTCTTTAAGCAAAGGCTTTCGAATTAGATACCGACAGACTTTAAAGCAACGTCGAGGTAATGGTTATTGGTTATGGAAACCTTATATAATTTTAAAGACGTTGAACAAGATGAATAATGGTGATATACTAATGTACCAAGACTCAGGAGCTTATTTAATCAAAGATGCAGGACCATTGCTTAAGTTAGCATTGGATTCAAAACACGGCATTTTGTTGTTTTATGTTACTTTACTTGAGCAACATTACACAAAGAGAGATGCGTTCATAATCATGGATATGGACTTTAGACAAGTTTATAAAACATATCAGAGAATGGCATCGTTTATTTTGTTTCGTAGAAGCTGCCATTCAATTCAATTTGTTATGGAGTGGCTTATGTATGCCACAAATCCACTACTCATCACTGACCAGCAAAACACTCTAGGTAAAGCAAATTTACCTGGATATGAAGAGCATAGGCATGATCAGTCAATTTTGTCATTACTGTCAAAGAAATGGGGAATTCCAGCATATCGAACACCTAGTCAATATGGTAATAACTTGGGATATGCAGGTGGTCCATTCCCCCAACTTATTGTGCATGACAGAAACAGGAATTGACAACAACATGCAAGTATTGCTTTCATGTTAGGTATGAGAGATTTTATGAAATGAAATACTGCATATTTCATTCCTTTTAGGCAAAACATTAATCCTCGATTTTCTTTTAATTGTACAAGTTCAAAAACAAGCCACAAGTATCTTAGCATTTTTAATCATCTAAAATTTACAAATACCAATTGTAAAATAAAATAGATTTATATATATTAATTAAGATTATTTATATTAGAACTCTCTTTCAAAAAATATACGTAACAGCTTCTTTGAGCTAAGATTTATTTCTATCATGCATAATTATTTCATCATAAGGTCCGCATGAATATTTTTTATTTCCTGAAAGATATTCACCATACTGACTAGGATCTCGAAATGCTGGTAGACCCCATTTTTTAGAAAGAAGGGATAAAACAGATTGATCATGTCGATGATCTCTAAAGGATTTTGGATTATCTTTACCCATAACATTTGGGTCATCAGAAACAATACGTCTGTCTGTAAGATAGGCTAGCCACTCCAGAACAAACTGTATAGCATTGCAACTTTTTTTCAACAAAATATATGATGCAAGACGTTGCCAGGAATCCTTTGCTTCTGGTATAGTCATGTTCATCAGTACAAAAGTGTCTTGTTTAGTGAACTTATGCTCCACATGAGTAAGACTGAACACAATGATACCCTCGTCAGAATCCTCACATAGTTTTAGTAATGGTCCAGCAGATCTAATGAAATATGCCCCAGCATCTTGGTACATAACTATGTCTCCTTGCTTCATATGCAATGTCAACATCTTAAGTAGTAGATAAGGTTTCCATATCCAATAACCAGCCCCTCGGTGAGCACTGATTATATCGTGATGTGTTTTCTGAAAGCCTTTTGATATTGCATCTAAGTCAAACGAACTTACATAGTCAAATCCTCCAACTGTTTTTGCTTTCAAAGTTGCACGTCTTCTTGAGCAGTAGCAACAACCATGACCATATGTGAACATAAAACTATGTTGGCTTATTTTCTTCGAAGTTACATTGTACTTGTTTCGTACTTTTACGATCTCTGAAGGTTGTTCTGTAAGGTTGTCCCCATACATTACATTCACTTTAGTGGCTCTTGTTCTAAATTTCCATCGCACTGCCTCACTTTCAAAGGGTAACGGCATTCTCACCCCTTCCAACATCTGTTTCGCAATGTTTATCAAATCTTTGCATTGTAACGATTCGTTCTGTACTATTGGCAACGTATTGTTTTCTTTTGGTGAAATTTTGAACTCAAAATAGCAATAAAATTTGTACGCAATATTTTGGTCAAAAAACGTGATATAAACAATCACAAACGAAAAGAAAAATAATGTAGCTTTGCACTTTGTGTAGCGACGAAAATACTGCCGCATACCTTTGATGTGGTATTGCATAGCAAACGTGTGCTTTTTTGCATATGTTTTTTGGCAACTATTATCAAATAGAACCATTAATAGAACACGCGAATGTTGGGATTTATATTTATCGCGAAATTTTTGTCTTTTTTTTACATCTTGAGAAAACTGGAACTAGACGACCATATTCGTTCCCGGGACACCCATCATGTTATTGTTTTCGCGCCTAAATATTCAAAATGCCCACAAAGCCAGACACGAGACAGATATGGTCAAAGCCATCGAAACTCTTTTAAAAGGAATCGAAAATGCACCGTGATTCAGCTAAAATTTTACTTGCTTGTTATGTTACTCGCTGAGCAGTTATTACTCCGAGCAGTTATTACTTTGGTAAGTTTTTTCAATTTTTTGTTAACTGTGGGCCACAGATTTATACCATATTATTGAAGCTTGACATGATAGCAAAACTATTTTCATCCACACCATCCTTATCGATTGAGGAGTTTTCCATAGGCGGCGTTTTATAAGAAACTGCAGTAATATTTATGAAATACTTGTATAAGTGAAATATTTTCTTGACTAGTTATTCTATGATTTAATTTAGCAAGTATAAACTAGCTATATAACCTATATTGTAAGAATGGTGGAATGGTTATGTATAATTACATAAGTTTAAAATAATAAGAACTTCAAACATCTATATTAATTTAAGAAGTATTGTATATGTATGTGTGACATTTTTCTTTTGAAAATGTTATCAAAGATTGAAAAAATTCTATTTCAGCACAGAGCAATAAAGTGATTTATGTCATTTGTATTATTGGAAATTGTGTGCAAAGCTTTGTGTTAAGGTTTTTGTAGTCATTTGGATTGCATTTTGTATTCATCAAAATTATCAGGCATTTAATCCATGTAGAAATACACAAAACACAAGTGGCATTGATAACTAATCAGTAATGGTTTTCCATAAAAGACCTGAGAACAATTTCAAAAGCTTCAATTTGAAGCAATTATTTTATTCACAATCTATTCAACATAAAAAATATATAAATGACAAAAATAAAATTATTGATGCAATAAATATTTTACTAATGCAATATATAATATATAAATATTGCTGGTATTCAAACTTTGGAATATCGTAAGGGTTAATATTTACAAATTGTTTAAGGTGTCAAGGCTGCAAATTTTGTATCACCTTGTCCTATGATGCTGGTGCCACTGACTAAACCACTACTGGAGATGCTAAGGTATAGCTTGGGATACTTGTTTGATTGAATATATAGATAACTATCATTTGGTTTTCTCACGTCAATAAACTCAGTTTCGGTTGTTTTCTGTTTCTATTGGCGGGAAAAAAAATTATTTCATACATTGGTTACCATTCATGAAGTAATTTTGGCTTAATTATGCTTTCGCTAAAAATAGTGATCAATTTGATCGTATTTCTTGTAATTAAAGAAATAAAATACTCACACTTGCATAAACATTGCCTGCTGAGTCCATTGCCAAATATGTTCCTTTTCTTTTGATTATTACTTTCCCTGTTAGTCCAATGGTGTGCTTCTTCAGGTTAGCTAGAAAATGAAAAGAATTGTAACTTTCCTGCTTCTCTGTCATCTTTCTTACACATTTCAAAGAATGACGTACAAGAACTTAAAAAATGGTTTTGGCGTAAACCAATTAAACGTTGTTGTCATGGAAGAAACAATTTTATTAGTTTGATAAATCTCATATTACAATTTTTATTATTAGCTACATACTTAATTTAAATCTATTACAATTTTCAGTTTTTTATGATTTTTCTCATACAGTTAAAAATACTTTAGCTGTTTGTTTTAAAACAGTTTTTCATAGTTTGTTTGCCTTCTATCAATGCGGGAAACGAAATAATGACAAAAAATAGTTATATGTGAAAATATATTATTACGCAGCTATTTGTAATTGACCCTATGGCATTCAGAAATTATTTTAAAAGTTTGTTATAAATTAAATGTGATAAACAGTAATAACATGTTGAAATTTAAAATGTGTGGGAAGGACGTTTGAAAAGGCGGTAAAGTTTTATTTGTTAGGTGTTTGACTTTAAATTTTTATCGGTGTGACATGGTGTGATCTTATCGTTGACTCCTAGCACAACACTTTGTTATTTACCAATGATATCTCAAGGTTACATCTTAGCAACAATGATATGGTCGTTAGTAACATCAACTTTTGAAACTATAGAAAGTTCAATTTATGCACGCGGCACGCTCAATTGCAAACTGGCTGCAAAATATTTGACAACTAAGGTTTTCATTTCCTTAGCAACAATTTTCGACAGTTCTTTGTTTTGTTTTTTTTATATATTTTCTTAATAAAAACCAGCAAATGAATTGAAACATTGAGAAAAGTCTAGTTGAAGCCATCAAAATTTTCACTTTCAATTCGTTACATCACGACAATGTTGAAAAAAGACGTACACAACGGCAGCGAAGTCATGATTTTACTTCTGCCGTGACAAAACTTTCATTAATTAATTAACTTTCATTAATTTGACTCATTTTTCCATTGAATGAGCACAAAAATGTTACCACAGCAATCGAAAATCGTTATGGCTTCGCTACTTATTATATAAAGAACACAATTCTTGGTACGTATTGAGGGGGGGTCGCCTTTCAGACATACGAACAGAGGCATATCGGGCAGTGGAGGAGGGAAGCCTTCCTGAATGTTGAATGAAAAGACCAGTACAGTAATATTTGCTGAATATTGTGGAAAGTTGGCTAAATAGTAGGTGAACACTAGGTTATTATGGGTTAAAATTAACCGACACTCCCTTAAGAAATATTGACCGGTATGCTATAAGTACGAGATTTTCGATATAAGATACGTTTTCTGCGCATACGTGATGTGCCTTATATTTTCTTCGTTAGAAATACGTAGAAATTTGATGATTAAATGATTGTACTTTGCGCTGTGTTCATCATTATTTATTGAACGTATTGGATATGTAGCAATAGAATAACTTACCATGATGACTGTGGGAGTTTTTTCCCGTGATATGGTTGTTTTTGAAGCAAAGATATTTTCCAGTTTCAGTCACTAAATTGACGTACTTAAACGTGTTGTTGGTACTGATAGGCTTCGCTTCGACGGTTATGTTGCAAAACAGGGAAAATTTGATGACCATCAATCCTGCTAGTACCAATATGATATTTTTGTTTGTGTTTTGGATATTCATTTTCATTCAATTCAATTCAGTGTAATCCCAGTTCACTTTCCCAACCTGTTTATGTCTGTTAAAAAATACATAAGTTGTGTAAAAAATGGAAAAGGTGTCATTAACAAACCGTTTTTTCATTAAATAAACCACCCCAATTGTGCATACGGTTTGTTGTGATGATACGTTGTACAATTATATAAGTAACTAATAAACTATTTTTTGTAGTGTGCGTATCAAAAATGTATCTTTAAATTTAAATCTTGCGTGCATCGATCTGTAAATTATGCGTTTGTGTAAATTTTATTATTGTAATCTATAAATTATTAAAAGTCTTTTAGAAATAATTGATATGAAATGAACATTTCCGAAATCATTCGTGAACGTTTCCGTGCCCCATGCAATGTTCACAGGTTTTTTTATCCATGCATGGCATAAATAAACACGATGAATTTAGGGTTAGTGCAATCGTGATGAGGACTGTTGATGTTGGTATTAATTGAAATTTTGATATGACGATACCCTTAGCGGTAGTCATCTTCAGAGTCAACACCAACAGGCTTTATCAGGACTTTACTAACCTGCACATCAACAACAAAAAACATGTAACGATAAAACTAATAATTCATTTTGCTGTTTTGTTTTTCGAGAAAGGAGGAACAGAATCGGTTGGTATAATTTGCATCCTGGTAAATCTATAAATGATCATCCAGGTGCAAACATATTATTATGTCAATGTTAAGTTAATTTAATCTATTTAAATATATATATGATAGAAAACCTGCTACAATACCTATGCTTTTGATCTTCAAACTTTATCGAGTCTTTGGCTATCTCCAGTCTTTAGCCACTTTTTGTTGTTTTAAAAAACAATTGAGAACTAGCTATGTATATATACTTAAAACCCAGGACACAAAAATGTTTGATTTCTTAAATATGAATAAAATTCTTTGCCGAAAACCTACGCGTCTCGTGGGAAGTCGATCCTAATTTAGTACCGACTCACACAATTATTAGCAAAAAATAGACAAAATGTTACTGAATTGCAACGTTACATAAATTTTACATTTTTGATCAAAATGCACGATATTTTTATGAATCTGGTTATACGGCATCAAATAATTTAGTAAAATATTGTATTATATAGTTAAATGTTTGTAACCTATTTAGTTTGGGTTTTTTTACAACATGCTTTTTTGTTGCAATAATAAAAGAGTTTTGAAAAATTGAAAAGTCACTTTCGAAAGTAGTTATGTAAAAACGGGCCTCTTTATGTTTGGGTAATACGATGAAGGTGTTCTAAAACTATTTTTACATGAAAATTAATTGATTTTATGTTATAAATTTAACATATTACTTCACTGTTCTTTATCTTCCTGAACTATCGGATGTACATTTTCTAAATAATGCTGACTGCATTAATTATGTCTGAGAAAATTTTTTGTTGTTTTCAAATAATATACAACAGAAACATTTGTGTAACACGACATGTGGTCCATAACGCGTAAAAATAGCTGTAATTGGTTTGATATATATCTGCTTTCGACTCAATAAAAATCAATAAATAGCTTTCGACTCAATAAAAATCTTGATTTTTATTGAGTCGATATAGCTTTCGACTCAATAAAAATCAATAAAAAAAGCTCAATAAAAATCATTCAAAATCCGGAGAAACTTTTATCGTTTATGTATTCAATGCCTGGATTACAAATTTTCATTTATATATATTTATATATATATATATATATATATATATATATATATATATATATATATATATATATATATATATATATATGGTTTAAAAATAAGTTTCTCGGATTTTATAAACAATTTTATTGAGCTTTCGACTCGTTGCTTCGAGCCTTCATCAGAATGAGGAAATTATATTTACATTTTTTGTCATTGATGGTGTCATTAGTATTGTCAGGTTCTCTCAATATGCGTTTGTTATGGTTATTGATAACACGTTCCATATTGTTCATGCAACTGTACTTAATTGTGTTGCGGTTAAATAGTTTCCTGAGTTTGTGGTCTATGGGAAAGTGCTTGTCGATTAATGAAATGAATTGTTGTTTTGTCGGCTGCGATAAGTAGCTTTTTTTTGTGTTTGATGGCTGTGTTGT
The DNA here is from genome assembly GCF_021976095.1 of Xenia sp. Carnegie-2017. Taxonomy (NCBI): domain Eukaryota; kingdom Metazoa; phylum Cnidaria; class Anthozoa; order Malacalcyonacea; family Xeniidae; genus Xenia; species Xenia sp. Carnegie-2017. The sequence goes on along the minus strand of NW_025813436.1, from coordinate 7,519,347 downwards.
TGTCTTTTATTTTGGTGAGAAATGTGTTGTGTACTTTTTTAAATTTTACTGACTGGATCATCTTCATCATGTCGTTTTGAAATTGTTTTAAGTCGTTAAAACAATTTCAAAACGACATCAAATAATTGTTATACGGCATCAAATAATTTAGTAAAATATTGTATTATATAGTTAAATGTTTGTAACCTATTTAGTTTGGGTTTTTTTACAACATGCTTTTTTGTTGCAATAATAAGAGTTTTGAAAAATTGAAAAGTCATTTTCGAAAGTAGTTATGTAAAAACGGGCCTCTTTATATGTTTGGGTAATACGATGAAGGTGTTCTAAAACTATTTTTACATGAAAATTAATTGATTTTATGTTATAAATTTAACATATTACTTCACTGTTCTTTATCTTCCTGAACTATCGGATGTACATTTTCTAAATAATGCTGACTGCATTAATTATGTCTGAGAAAATTTTTTGTTGTTTTCAAATAATATACAACAGAAACATTTGTGTAACACGACATGTGGTCCATAACGCGTAAAAATGGCTGTAATTGGTTTGATATATATATATATATATAAAAGATAAAAGTTTCTCCGGATTTTGAATGATTGTTATTGAGCTTTCGACTCAATAAAAATCAATAAAAAAAGCTCAATAAAAATCATTCAAAATCCGGAGAAACTTTTATCGTTTATGTATTCAATGCCTGGATTACAAATTTTCATTTATATATATATATATATAAATGAAAATTTGTAAACGTAGACGAGTCATTTTTGTCGTGTTTTAAAACGTAGTGCAAAGATGTTGTGGGCTTGTTATCTTATGAAATAAGGAAAATATATTTTGAATATGCATCACTTATGTAATAATAACTATATAAGGCATAACATCTTAGACTATTAATATTCTATTTTAGTGTACGTCAGAAATCATATAAATATAAACCACAACTTATGTGGTTGTCATTTCATAACGGGCTGTACAGCATGGCTGTGTATATACAATTTTCGTTAATACTTCATGGGTCTTTTAGTATACTTCAGCGTTATACAACCATGTTTATATGGAGCGACAAATATGTTTTTATTATTTAACTGAATGATAAGGATATTTCGCATTATTTATTTTATTATATTAAACAACCAAAATCTCGTCAGTCGATGTAAAGTAATTAAATCTAATAAAAAAAATTTGCCAACATGATTTTGTTTCATATCAAATAATATACTTGAAATCACTTGGTTATATTAAATGACAAATTTTGTCGATATGATATAAAATTTTTGGCAAATATGTGTTCGTTTTCTTACGTAACCCCAACATCTTTACCAAATACGGATTATCATTTTTAAAATCGTCTAGACATCCTGTTAATAAGACAAGCACATTGACAAAACATAAATCGTAAAATGTGGTCGTCTCAGAGTTTTATTAATTCTTTTTGTAATTCAAGTGGTAATTTTAAGTACATATTTTTATTCATAAATTTTGAAATTAGATAATCAGTTCATTGGCCATGGCGGTCACAATATATCTTTTTAAAGCCGATCTTCAATATTTTTTAACTGTATACGTTATCCATACATATCGTCATTACGTTAGTTGAACAGATTGTTGCAAAATTCTCCCCCGCGAATTTCGATTTTCAATTTTGTTTTCATAAGTTCGTAAAATTAAACGATTACTTGGATCGTTGACTTGACGTGGTCCATGAATAGTTCAATGTAAGAAGGCTTTCATACGACTACCCATTTCTCCACAAATGCATATCACACTATTCAGTAATCTTTCCGAATAGCCAGGTTGAGTACATTCAACAATGACGGTTTCATTCTCTTTCCAAAACCCGTACAAATGTTGTCGGAAATACTCCTTCCCTTTTAGGGTTACCTTCGATATAACCCATCTAAGAAATAACAGCAAAAGCATTTTAGAAAGAATGGAGATTATTTTACTTATGAATTATTTCTTCTAAGAGATAAGTTAAAGTAACTAGACAGCTCATTCCGTTCATTCAGTAATTGTGGACATAGAAGGGAACCTAAACTAAACTGACTTAATTTAACTTGCATAGCTGGAGTTTTTAAACAAAACCATCAAAATTCACGCTGCACAGGTAGATTTTTAGTTCGTTCTAAACGGTTTTTTAAGAATAAATTTCTGTAAAATAATCATAAACGAGTCTAAATGTTTACGTACCAACCAGTCAGGATCAGCCTCTCCAGACACTATAATAATTTCGCCTTCGGTGAATGATAGTTCATCGTCATTATCTGCCTCGCAATCGAATATTGCTTGAACCTTCTTGATATTATGCTTAAGTGACTTTATAAAAAAAATGTATTGAACCACATGTCTCATAGTTAATAATATTTTATCTCAGAGTTTACAATGCAACTTACTGATGAAGATACTACTCTGGGTGGAAGTTCCGGTGGCTTAGTGTCCTCATCAACTTTCTCCGGTTCCTTCTTTTGTTTCAACTGCTTTGGTGGTAGAGGTGGGGGAACAAGTTCCTGGGCGTCTTTTCTGTGTTGTAATGGTGGTAATTTAGCTGGGGTTGTGGATGATGATTGTACTCCATTCTTGGGTGGAGACACAACCCGGTTAGAAAGTACGTTTCGTGATGTCGGTGTAGATGTTGTTCTGGAGATGTTTGGGGTAGACACGGGTGGAGGTGACGATTGACGAGCTGCAGGTGAGGGTAAATGAGAAGGCAGTTTGGGAGGAGATGATGAGAGTGTACGTGTGACTTTTCTTGAATCTTAAGTAGTTTTAACATTAAGTTAAAAACAATGCACATAAATATATTAAAATATCCATTCTTACCATTTATGTCTTCATGTTTGGGTTTAGGCACTATTGGAGGCTTTGGACGGCTGACATTAAACAAAAATAATACAACATGTTTGGATAAAATAAATGGTTTGAACCCTGAAGTATCGTTACATGTTTGTAAATGTAGATCTTCCAGGTAGGTATAGTCCTGAGAAGAATTGTTTTTGTTGTTCTTGACTGACGTTTCGACAACCTTAGCGGTAGTCTTCTTCAGAGTCAAAAGACTTTCAACAACAACAAAAACAGTCCTTCTCAGGACTATACTAACCTCGACGATCTACATTTACAAACATGTTTGGATAAAGTAACTTTCACCGTTACGACATATGAAAATATTTTCAACCTTTTCTTAATCAATCCTATTCTGACAAAATTTCCTACGAAATTTGTGTTTCACAATTAAGTCAATATGAAAATGTGTAAATTTCAGCAAGGCAACAAGTTTAAGACAATGTCGTGTGTAACTTAGTCGGAAGCATTATGTGCTAATGCAACAGAAGTTCACATGTTCACGATTCTGCGATACATGTTAACTACAGAAAATTATATCTATCCACGGTTGAATATAATTTAGTTACTTACGCTTCCATTGAATTAGATTTCTTTGTCGGCTTTTGAGGAGTAGACATATTTGATTGTATGGTGTATGGTTTAGGTGGAGGAGATACCGGGCGACTTTTAGGGATAGCAACCGCTGTACGTGTTGATTTACTTACAGAAGCTCCTCTTACTGGAGGTGTCGGTGGAAGGTCGTCGTGAGGAGTCGAGTTACTGGAATTGTAAAATATATTTTCCTATATCTTAGTTTTCTTAGTTTTCTTATGTTCGGTAAACGGACAAAAATTGCTTTTTAAGAATTTTGATTGCTGTTAAACGTGGAAACCGCAATTTGGTTTAAAATGACTGAATGATAAGAATTCCAACAAGTTAATTGTAACATATCGAAGTTCTCTCGATGGTTTAAGGAAGTAATTTTATTGTTTTTGCAAAGCCAACTGCTACATAACAATATAAAATTGAAGCAAATTTGTCATGTGATCGAACAAACCTTCTATTATGACCTTTGGTAAACGTGGAGTGCTGCGTGGTGGGATAAACAGGTCCCCCAGCATATGTACCAGGGATAGTGGACGTAGGAGGAGGAGGGGGTGCGACTTTTCGAAGGGATTTTTGAAGATCTTCACCTAATCCGTGTCTCTTCTTTAGCTCACCGATGACGTTTAAAGATTGACTGGATGGATGATAGTTTTGTGCGACATCATTGTCGTTACTCGTTCCTTTAGAGCGTTGGCCTGGGGACGGCATGACGGCGATGCTAAATGGTCGACGTCTACCACGTGGCGGAGTTCCAACAGCCTGAGTCAAAAAAAAAGTTGAGGTTAGTCAACTTTAATGAATTGAAACAATGTATTTAAAACAATGATGAAGAAAATTACTTTAAACCTATGATCAATTTAAAGCTATGTCATACGGCAACGTGATGAAAACCGTAGTAGTTATAAAAATTTCAAAAACATATATAAATCATTTGCCCGTGCAATGTGACAATGTTTATCATAATGGTGACAATATCAATCACTATGGTGAGAATACTCATAGTGATGTAGTGGTGACAACCTTTATCACTATGGTAACAATGCTAACCAAGTAATGAAAATCTGTATCACTATGGTGAACCTTTCTTTTATGGTAAGTTTGTTAATTATCATGATCACGACGTTACGTGTGCCTGGACGCTATGAATCGTTGAAAATAATAAGAAAAAGAAAAGATGGAGACCTTAAGAGGCTCATCTACGCTTTCGTCTTCACTTTGTAAATCAATACGTAAATCATCAAAATTACATGGATCTTCGTAAATGTTTTCAGCCTATAAAAAAAGTTATGTGTAGTTCAATAAATGTCAAATCAAATAACTTATGCATCTATAGTTGTCGCACTTGCCTGTTCTAGTCCCCAGTCAATTTTAACATTGTCACAATGACTTAATTTACCTCCTTGAATGCTTTTCAACTAAACAAGCATAAATTTACGTCATTAAACAAGTATGCAATGTCATCAAAGGATGCAGAGGGAATATTTTTATAACGAGTTCGTGTTTTATTCTTTCAATCATTTACTAAATCAAATCTGTTCATCATAATTTCTAAATATATAACGCAATTAAGCAATTTTAATTTTATATTTTTCTAAGTTCATTGGTTTCTAATCTTTATTTATCAGTTCGATGTTTCATTTGCAACACTTACCACTTCAATTGTTTCGTCATTTCCTTTAGATGTAGCAATATCCAATGCAGTCTGACCATGAACATTTACCAAACTTGAGTTAGCTCCACCTCGTACCAGTACTTTAATGCATTCGGTCTTACAAAGACCAGCAGCAAGGTGCAGTGCCGAGTTGCCATCTGATAGTACGTCTATGTTGCTTCTATACGATAGAAAATAACTGAACTCAACTTAAATTCGTCTGCTTTCACAGTGGAAGTGAAATGAATTGAATACTTATACAAGAGCAGGTATTTATAATATAAAGGATGGATTCATAAATTGCTAAATTAACTAAAAGTTTTGAAGAATAAATTGTCTTAAAATAGATCAAGGTTAGTTATATTAGCGTTTAAATTGAGTTACATTACAACTAATTCAATGTATATGTTTTCATTTCTTTCACCTAAAACCTACGTGTTTTGTGCGAGGAAATCAACAATATGCAAAGAGGTATCATCTTGGTCATTTCTCACTGCGTAGTGCAATGATGTTGTGTGCTTGTTATCCTATGAAGTAAGGAAAATAAATTTTGAATGTGCATCCATTGTGCAATAATTATATAAATCATAACAGCTTAGGATGTTTATACTATAATTTAGTATAAGTCAGATATCGTCATATCATAACGGATCATCTAGCATGGCTGTTGATAGCCTATACAGGATAAACCATGATTATTTAGACTTTATTTCATATTACGTAATGGGTCAAACATCGTCAAATCATATCCCCGAGTTAAAATAGTCAAAATTCTTCCACGGTCACCAAGGGACCGTGGGAGTATTTGCACCAAATAACACGCTACAGATTGAGCATTTTACTGTACTAAATGATCAATTTGCTCAATGAACAAAATCGAAGTAAGGTGTAAAAACCACTGGAGTAAGCACAGCGTAGCATCGATTCTACAGTTCTTCAACAAATATATTTTTTTCGTACTTGATCAGGCATGGGAGCACTGAGGTCAACTCCTTCAGCAAATACTTGTAGTACAGCTAAGATATCTTTCTTGTGTACGGCTTTCGCTAGACCCTAGACGTAATGAAAAATTTCCAAAAATATATAATTAACTATAATATATAATATATTTCCGACAATATATAATTAACATTAATGAATTCTAATCCTTTTCATTTAAATTAAGTGGACCTTTGAAAGACCAGACGGACTTTCCTCCAACTTTTGTGCGTATTTATGATTGATATATTTGGCACGAATGAACTCCTTTCTTTCATCCCTGTATAAATTAATGTCACACATGTTATATATGACTTAAGATGGCACTTAAATTAAAGATTATATTAACCTAAATAATTATATGACAATTTTAAACAAAAAAGACAATTCCTCAACTTTACCATGCACGAATGTTAATCTTTCATCTTAAAGTATATTTTATATAAACAAGTTGCTTACATTTTACTAGTTGATTTTGGTTTCAATGAATCGTCGTCCAGTGTTGCTTCCATGATTTCATTAAATCCACCATTGCCTATCGCCTTTGCTATCTAAAGTAGACGAGATTTAAATTGAATGATACGGATTGAATTGTCTTTGCTTTATGATATGGTGTGCAGGAGATACCATGATTGTGTTGAATTGGACTAAGCTTAAAAAAGACGTACAAAAAAAGTCTATATTATTTCGTATCTATATTATTTTATTTTCTCATACCAACAATTCAGCTGTACCAAGGTTGTCCAATGTTAATGATCGCACTCTTGAGACATGAACTCCCATCTCACGATGAATACCGGAACACTCAATGCAAGTTAGAACCCCAAGTTAGTCGATAACCACGTAGGATCTAAATTGAATTTCATTGTCATAGAATTTTAAATTTGACATTGATTTTTTAAGTTGCTTATTTGTGGAGAAAATTTCCCACAACTTCAATGTTATATCCATAACTTTACCAAGATAAATACCTGTATAAAAAGACATTATACGCCCGTACCTGGAGAATTACAATCCGCACAGATATCGTTTCCTGGCAAACTTTGAACGACTCGAACAATTCTTTGACGTAAATCATGAGTCTCGTCCATTAGATTGTCTTTTTGCTGAAATAATTCATGGAATGATGACATTAACCTTGAACACTGAGCTTTGGTAATTTTATATACTTAACTCCAGTAGCAGATTTAATGTTATGTTTTTAATCCTCAAAGTGTATTTTGAAAAAGAAACCTACCAAACCACTGCCGTGTTCACCGAACGCCTTCTCCAAAGCTTCCTTCCTACTGTTGCTTAAAACTGACATCCACCTTAAAAAATACATGTATGTACCTAATTATACAAAATACTTGTTTGATGTATGTGGTTAGTGCCTATATATAATATCCTTGTTTGATATGTTAGTGCCAAAATATATATAAAATAAGTGTTTACTGTAGAGTGTATGTTTAAACTACAAAGGAGAAATGCAGCTGTATGAAAAAAATAGCCAGAAAGGTTTTTCTAGTTGGAATGATGTAAACCTTGCCATCTCTACATGATCTTCTGCTTGAAACAAATAATTTCTGTTATCTAAAATAAATTCTTGACTTAATAACACAACAGATAACAGCAATTTTTATAATAAACTAAACCTACGTGTGACTAAAATAAATATAGGGCTTTTCTTCCCTTCACTTTCAACAGAACCCTAAAAATGAGATGATGATGATTGTGTTAGCAAGGATTTTAAAGGGTAAAAGTGAAAAAATGTTCCCTCGCATTTGTGTCCTTTGACATTGTTATTTGTTAAATGTTTACGTCATCATAACTAGTGTAACAATGTTATACTACGAAAAGTCGTATCCCATGTTATGACGTCATTCGTAAAACATGACGATTTCCGACTAGTAATCAAAAGCCCCCAACTTTCTCAGCATAATAATTACCATTTAACCATTCTTATAAATAAAATATGATTTCGGTGAAAATTGACATCCTAATATTTATCAATCAGGAAACTCGTGTATTGATTGTAAAATAAAAAGGAAATATTTTTGGCGAAAGCTTTTAAAAACAAAGTTTTACAGACACAAACCTTTACTTGGCATGTCAAAAGATTAAGGGTGTGTTTTGGCGCGCTGTTCTGTTCAATAAATAAATAATAACATTAATAATTTATTTCTTAAATCAATATTTAATTTTACAGCTCTTTAAAGTTAAGGGATGAAGTTTTTGCAATATGTAGAATGGAGACAGTCACTGCAGACATGGCTTACAGCAATACATTGGACATTCCTATGATACATGAGCCTGAATAGAATTAAACTTAATTTTGTATTACCTATCGTCGCGTAAACTCTTAGTTTGGCACGTTTTTTAGAGCTTAATATTAATCAAAACGTTCGTTAAAAAAAAATACTTACCGCGGAATTTGCTATTGTTAATTGACCGTTATTGACGACGCAATATCTTTTCTGCCACACTTTACGCACTCTAAATCACAAATACCTTATCTAATCATAAATTGCGCGATATGTAGGAATTAAAGTTAAAAATACGCGCTAAACGATTGCGCATGTGTAACATCCAGGTTCCAGAATTATAAAAGAATTACCCTTCGCTACGTTTCGACAAATATCCTTTGATCGTTGTTCCATGACTTATGTCTCCTTGAGGGCCGTGTAATGTGTAACCAGCTCTTTCAAGACTTTTCTATATGAGTATACATTATCATAATAATAAATAATGAGCTTACATAATACAAGGTATTAATCCAAAAACGTTTTTAAAGTAGAATAAAGATTTCCTATTCAGGTTTAATTAAGGACAGAATTACCGCGCGTCATACTTTTATGATAACCAGTCATGAGATAAATTATATTTTGCGCAGAGAAAATAACCATTTAAAATAACGTGTTTTCTGACCTCTTTATCTAACTGTAATGTTTCCTTCACCTCATCACGAAGCGTCATTAAACTTTTTCTCTCGTTTTCCTGCGCAGCTCTTAGCTTCAAAGTTACGTAGCAAAAGTTATCCAATGGTTCAAGTAATATTTGTAAAGTGAAGAAGGAGATCCATGATAAGTAGTCAGGTAAAAATAATTATATCACCTGTTTTAAGTCCACAACAAGTGTTTCTGTGTAGCCTCTAATTGACTCCAATGACTCGTTGCATTCTGAGAAATATCTATAAAATTATTATACATATATAACTTTTTTGTGATAACAGCCTGATATATCAAGCCAAATATTAGGAGGCCCTGTTTATCACCATGTGATGTGACTAGTCTTCCTGGTTATTGTTGCAATCTTATAATTTTAAACGACCATATAACTGGTAGGGTTTTATGTTATTAAATTTAGCAATAGAGAAAATTATCACAACTTACGTATTTTGGGCATGATAATAGTCAACAAAATGCTGGGCAAGATCTACACCCTTCTTGATTTTCACTTCACTGACTTTTATTAAATACTAAAATAAAATGAAGCATGTTTTGTCTAAAGCAGTTAAGGCTAAATATTGTCTTTGACCATGGATAAATTACCTCGCACATTTGTAATTGAAAATATCGCCGCTCTTTTTCCATTTCATCTGCCATCTATAGCAAAATTAACTATCTTTATGAATGGCAACATAATCATAGCACCATTGATTTTATTGATGAATGCAAACAAAATAATATTGCATAGCTTTGGTAGTAATCTAAAATCATGAACTTAAGATAAGAATAGTGACCCTATGTTCAGAAGATACATATAGGGACAAGCCATAAGCACAAAATGAACCTCTTGAGGAGCAACCTCTGTTCGTATAAAACCAGATTCCCTTGCCTGCTGCTTCTTTTCCTTTTCAAGTTTAGTGCTATATAAAGAGTATATATAGAATGAAACATCAAATATGATATAAGCATATATTTGATGATTGAAATTAACATCAAAATAGTAATATGTGCCAATTACTTGAATGGTAATTATAAGAAGCACTGTAAAAGAAAACTCACTATTTTGCATCATAGTCTTTAGATGCTTTGTCAAAAGGCTTTCGCAAATCCTAGAAGCATGTATAGCAATTAATGTAGGAAATCCATTTTGAATTCAGAGTAAACCATGTATAACACATACTCCCTTAACTTCTTTAAGATCACCTTTCAAAATTGACTCCAAAGGAAACAGTACTATATTGCTATAATTATTCAGCTGAAAATTAAAGCAATTCCGTAAAATAAGAACTAGAGATAACAAAGTACATAAAATATGAATTAGACATACCATGTTCTTGGTAATTGCTGAAAGTTCCTATAAAGTATTTTAGAATATAATTACATGTTTTGGGGATTGAAATCAACATTTGTTAAAAACTTACTTTGGCAACAACAGAAAATTTTAAAAATGCTGTTCCTGAAATAAGCATGAAAAATTTTCAAAGAAAAGAACTGTGCTGAAGGTAGAGACAATAATTTTTCTGATGAGATAAATCAATAAAAAAGTAACCTATGCTTGGTTCTGCTTCTTTTGAAAGCACAAACATCCCCAGCTTTTCAAGGTTTTCAGCAAGCAAGCATTCAGATGTCACATAATCTATATTTCAAGAAAATGCCATTGTCAGTGTATTACTGAATACATGGGTTAAAATGTTTGAACCAACTTTTTCCAGCCTCCACAAGACCTTTAACAGATTTCTTTAAGTTGCGCAAATGTGAGCGATTATCGTCCAAAATCTAAATTCAAGTAAAATTTCACTGTGTTATTTGCATTGCAGTAATGTTCTTATAATTGATTATGCATTGTGTTAGCATATTTTACGATAATTGTACATTTTATTGTTTTATATGCTTTAGTTTGCACTTGTTTCTATCAAGAAATAACGATTTTAACGAACTGAGAAAACTTGTTTCTTGCATTTTCTCCTGTTTCTTAGATTTTGACAACCAAGTACCCTCTAAAGTAGTTTTTTATCTCTCTCTGCATGAGAATATAATAGATGTCATATAAATACGTTTGTGGAAATATACATTTGATAACCTTGTGATCAATAAGTATGTGACATCAATCACATTTAATATATTATCACATAATTTTTATCAGATATGAAATGAACAGTCAAAGTTTATGGGCTTTATGCTTTGAATGAAATGGATGTGGAAATACTTTTTGTAGGAGAATTTGTCATGAAATGGAAAGTTAATCTTTATTAATTATTTCTATCAAGTTGACATATAGGATTGACATCTTTAATCTTTCAACACTTCTAATCAATTAAGGTGCACAACAACTACAATACTAGATTCCAACAACAAAATATATACAAATAGCAGTTTCATATATGTAATTTTCTACTGTCAGCATAGACTGGTATTTTTCAGAGTGAAAAATTAAAATGTTTCAACGGAACTGAAACTTATAGGGCAAAATTAGACAGATAAAATTATTGTTACTCGTCCAATATTAAATTTGGGAAGATTGTCGTATATAAAATCAGGAACACAGAAAACGTGAATACAACTTTACAATAACGTTCAATGAAACACATGTGAAACAATGACATGTTCATTAACAGAAGACTAATATAGAGTCGAGAGTGTAATTTGGTATTCATAACACTACAGGCTGGTATCAAATACGCAAAGCGAGTGTCCGTAAAATGATAGGAAAATCCCTAGGGTGTAACACCATTATGTATATTTCAAAAAACAATCTACCTCTTCCAAGCTAATAATCGATGCTCGACATGAATTTAATGTAGAATGCTCAGCAAAATTTGAAGTTACGGGCGATGATAGATCTGCGCGCGTCTCCTCGATAAAACGTTTCACGGTTATGCGATCTGGCATATTGAAACTTTTCTCATCAAATAATTACTATCAAAAATTTAGGATTCATGAAAATCACCAGTAAACACGACGAAATATGGATGTTGAAATTTCAACATTCATGATAGTCAGTTCCGGTTAGTTAATTCATTATTTTTGCTTCTATATATGGTTATAACATCCTTATATAGTTGCATCGCGATAAAAAAGAACTTCTTGGAGTTTTTCAACAACTAGCTTCGGTGTATTATGTTTGATATTGCAGCTCTTTAAAAGTTTGGTTTTCAAAGAGCATTGCGGACAAACTGTCATAGAGTTTTCACAATATAGATTTTTTACCATTTTTAGGAATACAAACAACCTTCTTATTTTTCAATTTTCTTCATCTGAATAATAAATGTCCCTGGGTGCATAGAAAAGCGCCCAAACTCTTCCGAACGGTGTGTTAAACAAGTATGGCAAATGAAACAAAACGATATGTAACTCTCCAGTTTGCACTTGTTCATTTATTTCACATAATAGCAACTAATAATTAGATTTTTTTAAGAAACAACATTTAGGAAATTAATGACATGGTTGTTATTATACCAAAGTAATGAACAAATCACTCTCTTCTTGTCTATCAAACTACCATCATGGTATGTCGGGCGCGATAAGGAAAATAATTAACAATTATTTAATTAAGATAGTGTGTAGATTTATTATTAGTAAAACTTTATTTGTAGCGTTTCTCCTAAATTGAAAATATCCTTAATATCATAAAACATTCAAAGTGTCCAATTAGTTGGGTATATTCATCTTAAACTGTTTATTTACAATGCCCCCATACTTTATACATCAATGAACATAAGCATAACTGGAAACATGATCAAAATATCAGTCACAATATGAGCACTGTATGTGCTTGACTTGCTAAGGGCATTTCATTTCAAAAAAAATGCAGTGTTCAGTAGATTATACAAGTTCTTCAAGTTCCCCACCTCAAAAATTCCCTTCCCTCAAACATCTCTCCTAATGAACTCATTTACATTTTGTTAGAGTGAACTGTCCCTCAGTTAACAAGCAAAGTCAATTTAGAAGTGCTTTATTCTACACATCACACAATGAAATATTTACACAATAGTATGACGGCTCATAGAAACTATTATAAAGTAGGATAACCCTTGAGTGAGACAAAAAAAGATTTGTCCATGGTCATGCTAGGCACAGTTTGATCATGTGATTTTTTATCATAACGGTACAATAAAGAAGACAGATTGGTTGACTTGAACCATGGATGCTCCAATAGTTCTGAGGCACTTAATCTTTGTTTAGGGTCTTGCCTCATCATTGATTTGATAAGACATTTTGCTTTGGAAGATAAGGAGTCGGGAACAACAAAGAGTCCACGTTGAATTTTAGAAAACATTACCGTAGGTTCAACATCTTGAAAGGGATAACGCCCAACAAGCATGGTGTACAACATCACCCCAAGGCTCCAAATATCAGCAAGTTTTCCAGAATATCCATCAGAGTTATGTAAGAGCTCGGGACTAACATATGCTGGGCATCCATGTTTATCTTCTAGTGTATCATCCAATCCATCCAGTACACGTGCATCTTCCAAACATTCTAGTTTCAATTCAGTTCTGAAGAAAATATGTATATTTTTAATAAAATCAACACCCTTTTGTGTATATTAACCAAAGAAATAGAATTGTTAACTTATATGTTTGTCAACTTGCCACATAAAATGTTTTGTGATCCAATTTGAAAAAGCAACGTGGGCAAAAAATGTTTGATAATCATATTGACTTAATAATTACCCACACACGTACGTCAAGTTCACAATAAAATAAAAAACCAAATAGCAGTGAATTCCAGAATTCTCTAGTCTATATTCACAAATTGTGTTCAAATGTCATCAACAATATTATTCTTTCAATGAGGTTAATTAAAGCAGAAGCTCTTTAAAGTAAACTCGTCAATTTTCAGGTAAAAATTTTTGTAAATCCAGCGTAAATCATACACAATTTCATGACTAGCATCTTTAAGAACCATAAGCATCATTTCGTGTGCTTATAAAGTATGACAGACTCGTTGAAATCATAACGAATATCATCGGCAATCAGCAAAATAAAATAAATAAAAATTTGAAAAAACAAAAACTCCAAAACAGTATCCAATGACGCTGTAAACCTCGACGCCCATGCACAAGGAAACAAAATATATCTCCCACGCGCACAAACCAGTACTCATAAACATGTAGAATTTTCGACATAACTTTTGCAGGGTTTAAAACAATATTTAAATGGTAAATACAGCAAATTCTACGTCTCCGTAGTTCATTATTTGATTTCTTAAAATGTCAATTTCATAATCGGTGTAGCCTGTACTTTCCAATATTATTGTTCAAAATTAAACCTTAAGCTCATAAAAAAATTTAACTTTTATAACGTTTTTGTCAAAGGCATTGTGATTTTATATGACTGAAATCAACAAAAAGTAAATTGACACAAAAAAAGCACAAAGGAATATACGATAGACAAAGAACAATGTGCTAGCATTATTGAGCGGAGTTTAACAACAATGCACAATGGAATGCTTTTTACACATGTCCAATTCATCACTGACCTGTCTTTATTTCTAAAAACAAATTTCCTCAGTTTTAAATCACGAAGAACTATGCCGGCTTCGTGACAAAGACAAACTGCATTGACGATTTGACGGAATAATTTTTGAGCTTCATCTTCCCTCAGACGTTTTTTCGTTTTAACGTAACTATGTAAATCACCGAAAGAGTTTGCCATGAATATATATGCTTTACTTTCACCGACAATAACATCAATAATGTCATTGATGTTTTCGTGTGATTCTAGTCGACTGTAAGGTGCCAACACATCACCCAAACATTTAGCATCTACAATCTTGCATGTCAGTTCCGTACGATTATGACAGTTGATTGCACGAGAGAAAGCAGAGGCAGGGTTTGCATCTATTATCAAATACTGTCCGATTTTATGTACATTTTGTCTGGTTGAATTGGTATTTTCATTAGCGTTCACACGAGAACGGACTGTATCCAAACTTCGACGACTTTCATTGATTTTTCCAGTGGATGATTTGGTTGTCAAGTAGGCCAAATTTGTTTCATTCGTAGCCCTTTTCGTCTCATTTCTAGCATAGGGATGGCTTCGACGATGATAGAGCATTAAGCTAAAAGTTCAAGTGCTAAAACTGTTATTTCGTGGGTCTTGATAAGACGAACGAAGTGATATGGGCCAATGTGCTTCGTGATTGTTTCGGTTTATTTCTAATGACGTTGTAATTCTGTCGTTTGCACACGCAATCTGCAACAGAAATCGGCGGAGAAATAATATAATTCTTTGGTTGTAGGGCAGGCCAACACACGGCCAATCCCTTCAACAAACCGAAACGATGTAAAATAAAATCATGATCATGATGTTCTTTCTATTCTCTACTTGTGTCGCAACAACGCGCTAATGCAACATAACGCAATGACTGCCTGACGCAATTTTGAAAATTTCTACGACGATTACGCCACGACGCTTAAATATTCTTGAACGACAATTGCCCATATATGGGCAGTAAGGCCATATATGAGAGCAAAGTGTATTCAACTGAATTTTCTCAAAGCATATTTTTATTTCCGTTCTTGCGTTGATTGGTGTATTGCCGTGTTAAGATTGTACGAACCAATAAAAATAAAGAACAGAATGTCGCAATCTCTTTGAATTGTTTGACACAAGATATGTGGTTTTGTAGACAAGCAAATGTTTTGGGAAAATGTTTTAAAGAAAAGAATGTCGGCACTTTATAAGTAATTGTGTGCATTTTTTAGATCACTTCGTGCAAGGGATTGGGTTTTTTTCCCACTATCCGGTTATTTTTTGGCTCATTTCCATTTACATGAGTCGAACTTCTGAAAATGCACGAAATGAAAAATATTTTATTTGAAGTGCTCTTCCATCAGAAATTAATATAAGTCTTCCGTATGTACATAAAAATTGAATTTTTTTAGTCTCAAGAATGCTTTTTGAGAAAATAATTTCACATTAGGTCGGGAAGAAACTGCTGCCTGAGCCAATAAAACTTTTTTGAGCAAATAATAGCTGTTTTTTTATTGTTGTTATTTAAAAATTATTTTCTTGTATAAAAAGCGACGAGGGTGTGCATAGGCTGTTGTTTGACAGTCCCCCCGTGCTTGACTGGTTTATCCTTATTCCTCTCAAACTTTCCCCTCTGACATTTCTTTAAACTATCCCAAATTTTAGGGTTATGAAGATTTTAGAAAACGTAGATTCCGAGATTCTGTACAGTTATATAGTTATAAAAGTTTTGTGAAAGCTTGGATACGATTTTGCAAGTTTTTTCTGAAATTACGATAAAATTTGGGAGGTTTTTTGAATGTCTTTGTTTCAGAATCAACACTAAAAGTTTGATCCGAATTGATATGTTTGATGTTTCAAAGTTAATAAGGAAGGATGCCTTTTATTTTTGGCGCATTTGCTTTTGATAATCTTTAACCATACATACGAAATTTCATCAAATCAATGCGTCATTTTCAGGTTAATAAAAGGGATAGCATAAGCTTAGCAATGCGCTCTTTGACAATAGGTATTGTCTTTCTAAATGGGTTTCATTATGTAATAAACAGCAGGAAGATTACCTTAATCTTAGTACAAGAAACTTAATTTAGCCTTACGGATCAATTGTGTTATCAAAACTCTAAACTCACGAAAAAATTCGGCACTTTCCCTGCAGCAACAATATAAAAAATACATAAACAAAAAAGTTGTAAACAATACTTCAAATGTATCAATTAGTCATCTCAAAAAAAAGATGGACGTGTATTTCTTCTGCAGGAGATCAAAATAGACAGTTGACTCTCCGTATAACTTAAGTATTATTTATTCCATGCGTTTTGACAAAATGATCTGTAAAATTGCAAACTTTTTAAAAGTTAGAAATAATCAAAACAGGCAGACAATGAGGTAGACATTGAAGACATCTGGTAATTCTTGACCAATCACTTTGGGCGATTACCTATTAATTGCGCCACGTGACATCAAGATCAACAACAACAGACGTTGGTTTTAACTGGTTTAACATTGCGTGGGTTTGGTCAACGTTTTGATTGTAAAAAAGGGGCGCGAAAGTTGTGCTACGTGATGTGAAAACTGTCGAAAGAGTGCAGTTATATTTAACTTGCCGTATAATGAACGGGAACAGTAATTGGAAAGATATATACAAACCAAAATTATTAGCTTTGCAGAGTTGAAGAGAAGGGCCAGGATGGCTAGGACTTGCGTTATTGTTAACAATATTGATTGAAAGAAACGCGTGTAAATATGGATACCAAATATGCAGATCGTTTTGAGTATTTGAGCGAGAGGAATCGTGTAAAGTTGTGTAATATTGAATCAAGTCCGAAATCGCGAACTAAATATAAATGCGTTCAGTCAAGGTGCTATAATTTCTTAGAACGACCGAATGGCCCAGCGAGTGTATCGTATCACTTTGCATTGTAAGTTCAAGTTTAACTACACAGCTGTGACGCTGCACTAATAGTTATTATATTTTTAATCATTATATTACTAGTTACGAGTATATTTTTTACTCATAAATGAAGTCGAGATAAGTTCTTTCCTTAAATACACTGCTGTCGCTTGCAATTGAATGTACATAACGGCTTCTCCATAGATACTTTTTGTCGATGTCCTCTGCAATTGTATCCCCTATTTAAAGTTTTTAAGCACATGCGGCGTTGCATTATGATAAATCTTATCTTTTAAATACCCCCTTTTCATCTTGTATGAAGATGGCGTTTTACAGCTTGTGCATCGCCCTTATTATTTATGATATATAATGTATTTATTTATCAATGATAGAGAAAGAACCTTGTATTCTATTTGAAAATATATTTCCAGTTTTGCCAAAATTTAATTCTTTTCTGCAAGCCAAGTGTACATAAAACTTGTGAATTTCTCAAAGCTTTTATTCATAATTGATCGCTCCAATATAAGTGAAGCATAAATTTTGTAAAATCTTCGCGGCACGTCTATTTTATGTTATAAAAAATCAATTTTACTACCATTTACATTCTAGCTACAAGTGCTCAGAAACAGTGTTATAGAATATTGCGTTGTCAAAAATATGTTTAGATCCCATTCTCGTCCCAATTCTGTCCAAATTCAAATGAAATTTCTCAAGAAAAAATTAAATGGGAAAAAAGTACTTCATCAAAATTTTTGTTTGTGGGACGGAAAATTTGGTATTTCGTTTCAAGTGTTAATTCGTTGAATTACTGTTTCATACCTATGAACACAATGAAGACATATTTTTTTATACTTACTTGTGCTTCATAATTAGGGAAAATATATTACTAAAACATTTGTTTGAATTTTATTTTTCTTTACTGTTGAAAGATGCAAGGGATGAAACCAAGATGTAAAAAAAAATTTGCCATTAAGCGGGGATTTATTCATAATGGTCCAGTGTATAATATTGTTTGTGTAATGCAGTCTGATGCCTTTTTTTGTCCTGTCCAAAACTGGTCCTAGATAATAATCAATTATGTTAAAAATGCGTTGGCATACTATAATACAGACAATTAACTAAAAAAATAATGAGCATGCTTATAAAAATGATTTTACAGTTAAGAGATTAATAGCTAATATAAAAATCTATCGTCACACACTTGAACAAACTGATAGCATTTATTTTTATGACAATTAACCTTCAATAATGTTAGAGCTGCATTTCTGTATGGTAATAACAAAATCTCGGTTGGACTAAATAATTTTAGCAGTTAGTAATGAAAGGGTTTAGATTTTCCCAAACAAAACTACAAATGTTTTTACCACATCTCAAACATGTAACTTTTTAATGTTTTCAAGGTTTGGAATGGTTCTTGTTGGTTTGATATTTGCAATCCTGGAGACCACATCATTTAAAGACAGCCAGGGTCTATATTCTTCTGCATTGGTTTTGGTAAGAAGATAATTTATTTGAATTTTGTTTTGTTCTGTATTTCTGTGTTAAAATGAATTTTCTGTATTATGATTTTCAGGAAGTTTTTCTGCTTTTTGTATTTACATTTGAATACATTCTTCGCATGTGGTCAGCAGGTTGCCGAAGTACTTATTCTGGTCTGTTTGGTCACATTCGTTTTGCATTGAAGCCTTTTGTTATTGTGGGTGAGCAGTTTCCTAAGTAAATATAATGGTTTTGTACTTTAAATTTTGACCATTTCATTGGAATAATTTTTGCACTAATTAACCAATGTCTTTTGATTCAGATCTCATTGTGATTGGAACAACATTTGGTGTCATTGTATATTCTATCTTTCAAATGCACTCATTTTCAGTTAGGTAAAGAAAATGATGGCAAAATGTTTGATCAAACTGCTGTAAATTACTTATTATTTTATTTAGTGTGCTAAGGTTTTGTCAAGTCCTACGTATGATTAGATTCGACAGACAAGGGGACTCATGGAAATTGCTTGGTTCAGTTTTATTTTTACATAGACAGGTAAATCTTTCATATTATTCCCGTTGTTACCTTACTTACACCTCAATTTGGGCCTCCGCACTCCACAGACTAGGTATTTTGTTGTCTACAACTTTCGCAGTCGGCAACAAGGGCAGTTGACTAACAAAAAATACTATCTGTGAAATAAATTGTCGACAACTAAACTTGTAAAACTGTAGTTGTCGACCACGAAGCAGTTTCCCTTTTTTTGCAACTAATCACAGAAAAGTGTTGTTTGTCAACTACATTTAGTTGTCAACTATGAAAAGTTGTTGACAACTAAATACCCAGTCTGTAGAGGCCCTTATCTTACTTGTAGCTAGCCTACATGTTTAGTTCAGGTCATGCTGTGAAAATTTTTGCTAATTAGCATTAGGTATTTCTTCAAAAATGTACATTGTTTTAAAAGTAAGCTAAGTCATAAATACTTACATATATAGCACCACCAAACTCATGTGCTAGCTATACTTATGAACTCACTATTAATATTGCAAAAGTAAACTTTCTGACTGGCTATAAATAAGTAAAAAAAATTACAGTAAGTGAACCACTATAATGGTTTTACTTAACCATCAAGTGAAACCATTATTACTCTGTGATTTAATGTATTTGAAAGCCAAGGGAGGTTGAGCAAAAGTCACGTGGCACACAGGTAACCCCCTAGCTCTATGCATAAAATTGTATATGTGTGTATTTTCTAATGAGCACTGATTGTTTGTTTTAGGAACTTTTAACAACAGTCTACATTGGTTTATGCAGTTTGATTTTTGCATCATTTTTTGTGTATCAAGCTGAGAAAGATTATAACTCTGAAGAGTTTGGAACATTTGCTGATTCATTTTGGTGGGGCATTGTAAGTTTTCTGTGATACACAATCCTTGTTTAAGAAATAGTTTACATAAGAATGAAGCGATCAATATGATTTGATTTGGATTACAATCCTGTATTTCGTAAACGTTACGTACATGAAAGGATCTGTTGATGGAAAATTTCTGCTATTAAGACCCTTGCAAGATGTTTGTTGTCTAATGCTTTGCTTTAAGGTTTAAATATTTTTACAACGGGGTTTTATACAACATACGTATTTTTCCTCAGGTACCTTGCTTTACTGTATCCGAATCTGTAATTGCTGTTTTGCTTGGATGAGAAATTTGTGGAAGTCTTTTGCATAAGCTTTATTTGTAGTTCTGTAGAACTAAATTTATCAGAAGGGTGGCTCTCTTGACATTTTTGTTAATAGTGCCCTTTTATAATTACCAATTTCAAAAGTAGAAGGGGGGCTCCTCCCCAAGCGCGCCCCCACTTCTACACCACTGTTTATTTGTCACATGGGACAGAAAATAAGTTACGACATCAACACAAATCTTTTTTTTCGTAATTAAATATTACATATTATAACCTAGGTGACATTGACGACTGTTGGTTATGGAGATAAAGTACCAAAAACCTGGGGAGGACGTGCTGTTGCCGCATTTTTCGCCATTATGGGAATATCATTTTTTGCTTTGCCTGCTGTAAGTACATTTATTATTGCTTTAAGGATTATGCATTTAATGTTCGCTTTTTGAAAGACGCCGTTTGGATTGGTACGCAAGGAAATCTTAATGGTCAATTATTGGTATTGTAGATGTTCATCTCCGATGAAGGAAACACTGAATGAAACTTGTGAAACAAGACTTTCTCCTGTTGAGATAAATTAGGAAAATAGTGCAAATAATATATTGTTTCGTTTAGGGAATTCTTGGATCAGGTTTCGCTTTGAAAGTTTCTCAGCTACAAAGGCAAAAATACGTGAAGAAACGAAGACGTCCTGCGGCCATGTTGATACAGGTTTTACTTCAACTATTTCAAAATAATTATTTAAAAAAATGAAGAGCAAGCTCCCAGAAAAAGTATCTGTTTGTACTAAATCTCCAACCTCATCTCGTACGTTAATGTCTTGGAAACTGTGAGTGTGTCACTGGTTGAATGAAATCCCAGACTGGAACCTTGGCGCTGTTTTTTGAACGTTAGTTTGAAACAGTTAAGCATAACGTCTAACTCTTCGTGTTTTTACAAATATTGATTTAGTGTAACTGGCGCTACTACGCGTCCCGTAAGAACACCAAGCTTTATGCAACGTGGCTACCTTACATCAAATACCTTCAGGAAAAGAATACCAACAGGGAAGAGTGTGTTTCTGAGAAACCTAGTCAAACTAGCGCAACACGTGTTCGAAAGATCTCTATTTTTGGTCGTAAGGCTTCGTGTATTTCCTCTGACGGTTTATATAAACCTTCGGTAAACAACATATACGAGCAAAGAAAGATGAACAAAAATGAATTGTTCCGGTCATATGATTCCTTACATGACGGAGTCAATTCATCAACCTCTGATCAACACACGGATAGTAATGAGAATGGTATGACAAATTTTTAAAACACGCGTCGAAAAAAGTGCTTATAGAGACATTGCTCCTTATGTATTGAGTAAAAAATTGCTTATTTTCAAATATCTTCTACTTCGTTCACGTTTTTGCATTTTCTGTCTTGGAAATGGACACCAAGAATATTTTAACGCCAGATTGGTGAACAAACTCGAATAAATTAATATTTTGTCTCTTTCTAAATTGACTGATGGAATGGTTCATTTGTTAACGATCATTGAACAGAAATATCTGATGAATGATTTGATATAATTTAGGCCGGAAATTTAGAAAAATTATTGTTTTCATTTATTGTAATCGTTTACCATAGGAAACGCTGGTTATATGGCAGATAGAGTTGCACTGGTTACGGATGCTGAGGGAAATCTGAGGTAATTGTTTGTCGTAATTTTGTTGGTGATTCTTTTTAGTTGTCAGGTTGGTTTGTTTGTTTTTTCTCCTGTTAATTCTGTGCAGTTTAGTAAGAATTTTTTGGGAGATGATTTTTGATCTCCAGGAAAAACACGCATTTTGTTTTTTTTTAAGGTTATCTGCCGCGTGTAAACAAAGCATTCGCTTTACTCGATACTTGAAATTTCTGGTTGCTTTACGAAAATTCAGAGTAAGTTTGCATTGTCTATTCACTTTCAAAAACTACGGTCTGTGGAAAATGTCAAGTTTAATTGCGAAGGAAAAAAACTATTTTTGTCAGAGATCGTATTTGCGTAGTTAACAATGGTTCACTCTCATATTGTGTTAGTGATAATATCATATCAGATCAATATTGATTACTTCATGAGTGGTGACGGCAGTATGTGATTTTACAACCAAATTTTTACAAACAAAACATGGTTGTAAGTTACCTATATGTACATAACGATGTTTCAACAAATATTAAAAAAAATGCTTGCATAAATTATTATTATAGCATTTGCTCAGTTTTCCTTACGAAAAGTCAAATTATAAATGCAATGTATGGTAAAACCAATCCTTTTTATTTTATAATTGTCTCAAAAATTTTACCTCAATGTAGCTTGCCAAGAAACCTTATGATGTGAAGGACGTTATTGAACAGTACAGTACAGGACATGTAGAGGTTCTGGGAAAAGTGAAAAGCATCGGGAACAAGTATGTTCATTAAATTCGCACCTTTGTTACGTTCTACGAATGTAATACTATCCTGTTATAACCAATATATAAGACTGTACTGCTATACAGTTATTTGTTTGTGTTAAGTTTATTTTATACAGTAAAGAAAAAAAACGAGAGAGAATCTGAGAATTCACTTTTATATCAACAATTTGTTCTAGGATTGACGAAGCGTTGAGATTTAAAGTTGAAACAGGTAAAAAATTAACGCATGATTGGCATTAACTACGTTTTCTGTGGTAAATATGCACATGTCTGTTATATGTGCCATTGTTTTTAGAGAAGGTCGATGACTCGTCAACAGGAAAGTCAAATGTCATTCATCGTTTATCAAAACTAGAGAAACAGGTACGAAATGCTAAGTTTCTTTTCTTGCTGTTAAACATTTGTGCTCCCTAAACCTAATTAAATAAAGTTGTTAGTATTTTAAAAGTATATTTCATGACCAAATACTTTTATATGGTTAAGATTGCGTAGGAAGGTATTACGTGTCTTCCCTTATAACAACATATTGATACACTTCAGGTAGGGTGAGATAAAGTAACTACCCATCATTTTTTCTTTTCTGTTTATGTGTAAATGCGCGCGCTTAATGGGCGTCCTTTAAAACAAATTTATCGCAGCTGAAATGTGTTTTTTTCTCTACAAATTTCAATTAATTGCGAGAAATTGCAAAACGAAGATATCAATGTAATTTTATGGAGGAATTGAGTGAAAACGATGCACCGTACATAAAACTGTTCTGCTATCTTGTACTAACAGAGTGAAAACGTTGCACCATATAAAGTAAGTAATGTTTTCACAAAGCAACTCGTTTACTTTGTGACTATTTTGTTTCGTTTAGGTGAGAACGTTGGACATTAAAATGGATAAAATGTTAACGTTACTTGAACATAAAAACCAAACATCTACATTTTTGGAAGAAAACCCATCATATTGTTTATGTAGGCACACTTATAAAAATTGCCCGAACTCAGAAGCATGCCCTAGCGAAGTGTCACATCTAACCATGGGTGAATGTATAACGATGTTTTGTGAACCTTCTCGCTGGCGTAAGATAAATTTACTCAATGAAGATATTCAAGAAAAAAGCTCTCATAAAATGTGGAAGCTTGAGAGTGTTGAAAGGTTTGAGGAATGTCCCAGGGTTGGTTTTAACACGGCCAATAATTTACTATCACCAAGCTATGAAAACGAGGACAACAAAGGTTGCTTGTCTCCACAATCTTCGTTTCATGATATGTATGATAATTGCCCTTCGCCAAATCCCTGCAGCTCAGAAGAAAGCTACTCGGAGGTTGAAAATGAACAGAATGGGATGGCTAAACCAGGTTGTGTTACATTATCAACTAACGACATTTCTGTTCAGAAAGATATATCAGATGAAGATAACTTTTCTAGAGAAACTATCTTAGCTGATTCATTTCACAATGAACAAGTGTACAGACAGCCAAACTTGAATACACGAGGTTATAACAAAAACAACAAGGGTTATTTTGAAATCAAAGAGGATAACTCATGTGTTGTTGATATTAATAATACAGGTCGTCGACAACCTCAAGATAGTGATCAGCTTTTTAATTGCACAATATCAAACCTCCGCAACTTTGCTACTGACAAAAAGGTGAATGACCATTGTAATGTCATCACACCGTCATCTTCATCAAATTTTTATGGAAATGTTAATTTATGTGGCTACGACGAAAAGGTGCCCTTTACTGATTGTCAATCTTTGGAAGGTAATTCTTACTTCCCCATTCATGAAACTCCACATTTAAAAGTGGATAAAATAGTGAAAAGTCGTGATGATAACATTAAAAACAACGCGTCTTCCTCCACCAGTAGAAGTTTTTCGAACCATGGGGATAATGATTTAAAAGTGGATAAAATACTGGAAAGTCGTGATGATAACGTTAAAAACAACGCCTCTTTCTCCCCCAGTAAAAGTTCTTCGAACTATGGGGATAATGATTTAAAAGTGGATAAAATACTGAAAAGTCGTGATGATAACGTTAAAAACAACGCCTCTTCCTCCACCAGTAAAATTTCTTCGAACCATGCGGATAAAGATTTAAAAGTGGTTAAAATAGTGGAAAGTCGTGATGATAACGTTAAAATCAACGCCTCTTCCTCCAACAGTAAAATTTCTTCGAACCATGGGGATAATGATTTAAAAGTGGTTAAAATAGTAAAAAGTTGTAATGATAGCGTTAAAAACGACGCCTCTTCCTCCACCAGTAGAAGTTCTTTGGACCATGGGAATAATGATTTAAAAGTGGTTAAAATAGTAAAACGTCGTGATGATAGCGTTAAAAACGACGCCTCTTCCTCCACCAGTAGAAGTTCTGCGAACCATGAGGATAATGATTTAAAAGTGGTTAAAATAGTAAAAAGTCGTGATGATAGCGCTAAAAACGACGCCTCTTCTTCCACCAGTAAAATTTCTTCGAACCATGGGGATAATGATTTAAAAGTGGATAAAATACTGAAAAGTCGTGATGATAACGTTAAAAACAACGCCTCTTCCTCCACCAGTAAAAGTTCTTCGAACCATGGGGATAATGATTTGAAGATGGTTAAAATAGTGAAAAGTCGTGATGATAATGTCAAAAACAACGCCTCTTCCTCCACCAGTAGAGGTTCTTCTAACCATGAGGTTAATGATTTGAAAGTGCTTAAAATAGTGAAAAGTCGTGATGATAACGTTAAAAACAACTCCTCTTCCTCCCCCAGTAAAGGTTCTTCGAACCATGCGGATAATGATTCAAAAGTAGTTAAAATAGTAAAAAGTCGTGATGGTAGCGCTAAAAACGACGCCTCTTCCTCCACCAGTAGAAGTTCTTCGAACCGTGGGAATAATGATTTAAAAGTGGATAAAATACTGAAAAGTCGTGATGATAACGTTAAAAACAACGCCTCTTCCTCCCCCAATAGAAGTTCCTCGAACCATGAGGATAATGATTTAAAAGTGGATGAAATACTGAAAAGTCGTGATGATAATGCTAAAAACAACGCCTCTTCCTCCACCAGTAGAAGTTCCTCGAACCATGAGGATAATGATTTAAAAGTGGATGAAATACTGAAAAGTCGTGATGATAATGCTAAAAACAACGCCTCTTCCTCCCCCAATAGAAGTTCCTCGAACCATGAGGATAATGATTTAAAAGTGGATGAAATACTGAAAAGTCGTGATGATAATGCTAAAAACAACGCCTCTTCCTCCCCCAATAGAAGTTCCTCGAACCATGGGGATAATGATTTAAAAGTGGATAAAATACTGAAAAGTCGTGATGATAATGCTAAAAACAACGCCTCTTCCTCCACCAGTAGAAGTTCTTCGAACCATGGGAATAATGATTTAAAATTGGATAAAATAGTGAAAAGTCGTGATGATAATGCTAAAAACAACGCCTCTTCCTCCCCAAGTAGAAGTTCTTTGGACCATGGGGATAATGATTTAAAAGTGGATAAAATACTGAAAAGTCGTGATGATAGCGTTAAAAACAACGCCTCTTCCTCCCCCAGTAGAAGTTCTTCGAACCATGGGAATAATGATTTAAAAGTGGTTAAAATAGTGAAAAGTCGTGATGATAATGCTAAAAACAACGCCTCTTCCTCCACCAGTAGAAGTTCTTCGAACCATGGGAATAATGATTTAAAATTGGATAAAATAGTGAAAAGTCGTGATGATAATGCTAAAAACAACGCCTCTTCCTCCCCCAGTAGAAGTTCTTTGGACCATGGGGATAATGATTTAAAAGTGGATAAAATACTGAAAAGTCGTGATGATAGCGTTAAAAACAACGCCTCTTCCTCCACCAGTAGAAGTTCTTCGAACCATGGGAATAATGATTTAAAAGTGGTTAAAATAGTGAAAAGTCGTGATGATAATGCTAAAAACAACGCCTCTTCCTCCCCCAGTAGAAGTTCTTTGGACCATGGGAATAATGATTTAAAAGTGGTTAAAATAGTGAAAAGTCGTGATGATAATGCTAAAAACAACGCCTCTTCCTCCCCCAGTAGAAGTTCTTTGGACCATGGGGATAATGATTTAAAAGTGGTTAAAATAGTGAAAAGTCATGATGATAATGCTAAAAACAACGCCTCTTCCTCCCCCAGTAGAAGTTCTTCGAACCATGGGGATAATGATTTAAAAGTGGATAAATTACTGAAAAGTCGTGATGATAACGTTAAAAACAACGCCTCTTCCTCCACCAGTAAAAGTTCTTCGAACCATGGGTATAATTTGCCCGAGATAAAAGTAGATTTTGTCAACACTACTCGACAAGGATGTGTAGATGATGAAATGAGTTTAAAGGAAAAATCTTGTCGAAGAGTTACTGACGATTTTTCAACGTCACCATATAAAAAGCGGTTGTCATTTAAAGATAGTCCAAGCATTAGGCTTATAATTGCAGACGAACTTCATCCACAAATCTTGGAGGAGAAGTTTAAAGCATCTACGGTTTTGGACGATTGTGTGGTGAAAAATCCTCCATCAACTACATTGAAAGTAGATAACGATTACTGTAGTCAAGACAATAGTCGTGAAAACTGTATAATTGAAGAAGACCTGCTTCCGTTGTGCCGAGATTTTGATGATCCTCGTTCGAGGACTGACAGTGCATTTTTCTCTATTGGTTCGGATACAAGAAATCCAGAAGAACTGGATGACATGTTGAATGATACCGATGTTAACAATACCGATAGCATGAAATGTGATAAAATTCGTGAGACGCAAGTGTAATTCACGCTTTCATAATCTCAATTTTATAAAAGATAATTTCATGTTTAAAAAATAATTTTGTTGATAATATTTTTCAGTTAAATTTGAACCACTAACAGTCGCTTTGACACCGATTATAAAAATATAACGTAAGAAATGGACTTAACAGGGGTTAAATTGAAGCTTTTGTGCCGTTGAACGAAATGGTTTTACTGGCGATTTTATGTACGGAAATGCATTCTGCTACAAAGATCTTTACTTTTTAATATACTTCGGAGTACTTCCTGTGGAGTGTATCACAGTGTAAAGTACTCAATGTACAGTGTTCCATAGGAGAGTACTTAAGTGTTCCATAGGAGAGTACTTAAGTGTTCCATAGGAGAGTACTTAAGTGTTGCATAGTAGAGTACTTAATGTAGAGTGTTGTACAGTAGTGGCTAAATGGCAACTGTGTTTGATTAGCGCAGAATGACTCGTGTAAAACAAATGTCGTGTTTAACTCGTGCCTTGCGTTGCTGTCGCATTTCTTAAAACAACTTTAAAATATAAACAACATCTATGACGTTTATAATAGATAATGCAATTTTTACTAAAATTGTGGCAGAAGGCAGTGAATGAGTGTTGGATACAAAAGATGATGTTATAATTGCACTATTTAGCGTATATAAAACACGAAATGTTACCTTCGAGTAAAGTGTAAGATTACACACTCAAACATCCCATAGACGGACGACCTAGTGTGTGCAATTATATTTACCTCTGAAGATAGCTTTAGTTAAATTTTATTTTTTTAAAGACGCCATTTTCACTGTCAATTATCTCTAATTATTCATGGTTAGTAATTGTTACAGACGACTTATCCATTGAATTTTACTTGAATTTTCATTTGTCGACATTTTCACTGAAAACAAAAACTTGCTGTTACAAAATAAAAAAGCAAAGAAAATATTGTAAAAAAAAATGCATACAAATTTTCCCTTCTTTTTCAAGTTTTTGTAAATGTTGATGAACATTCTTTTCGGCAGCTCGATGTAGATAAAATGGCGTCTCCTTAAATATAAATAGATGAACGAGAAATATACAACAGCGAATACTAGGTCTGCATGAAGCAATGCATGCTAATATTTTTGGAAAATGACATACTGTATAAACTTTCTTCACTATTTCCATTGAAGTTAGGGCTTGGTTTTTGTTATCATTCAATGCATCTAAGATCTAATTGAAAATTGAAAAATGAGAAAAATTTTTTACTGCGTAGACAAGATTTGTACACATACGAAACTGCAGTAGTAATGCTTAGGTTGCATTCCTCGTTAGGCTCCTTGTTCTTTTCTTATGAAATAGAGGAAATTCAACTTTTTTACAAACTTCTTTTTCTCTCTGCTTCCTATGGGCAATATATTCATTCAACTTCTCTGTTGGGTTGTTAACCACAGCACCATGTGCAGGGTATAGTACATTACACTTCAAAGAGGCTATTTTTTCCAAAGAATTCATGTAGTCATATAGATCTTCAAAAACCTGAACAATTGAAAATCAGAATTATTTAAGAGGATTATTTTACATTATCACAAGTTATAAGTTATACAATCACAAGTCACAAGTTATACAATCAATTTCTTGCTTAATTGAAACAGTGAAGCTTAATGAAGATTAAAAAAGCTTATAATTTAACCTACAGCTGTTCCATGACCTAGAACACAATCTCCAGCAAATAGTGTCTTTGATTCTTGAAGCATTAACACTAGGTGGTCCGTAGTGTGACCTGGTGTGTGAATGACTTGCAAAGTGGCCCCCTCTGTCTCCACAACCTCTCCATCATTGATATATGTGTACTTTTTACCACAATAAGGGATAACCTCATCTTCATAGGGTACTCGAGGATGTTTTAGGATCTTAAGATCATCATCTGACATGAGATTAGAGATTTGAAATAGCTTGACAAACTTCAACTGCCAAAAAGTGTTTGACAAAAAAAAAACAAATTGACAAGTAATATGTAAATAATTACCACAGGGGCAATTCTTGAGAACTTCACTGATCCCACCAGCATGATCAGGATGCCAATGAGTTATGATAATATTCTGCAATACTACATGGTAATTTTCCAATGTATCTTTAAGATTTTTGATGTATTCTCCTGATGTGGCAGCATCGCCAGTGTCAATGAGAATTCGACTAATAAAAATCATCAACGCAATAATACACATATAAATTTTCATGCCGATCTTTCTTAAAAGTCAAAACACAGCTTTGGAAATATCCATTCTCACCGTATCCCAGTGCCAATAAGATAAGTATTTGTTCCCTGTAACGTCATTGGACCTGGATTGCAACCTAAGATTCTTATTACATTTGTTGATAATTGCTCAACGAAAGGTAGACTGGGCAAATTGGATGTTTGAATCCATACTCTGGAAAACAAGCTACCCATCGCTTCTTAAGATATTTTATTCGTTAAACGTACATATCCAAGTCTCGAACTTTGCCAGTCTCCGCTGCCATCTTTGCTCGAAACCATTGGTCGGAACTTCCCGTAATCAGTTCGCTACTATGGCAAAATATCCCTGACAACCGCGTCTTAGCAACCACGATCAACTTTAACGAAAGTCGACACGTTCAATTAACGTATTATTTTAAGCTCGGATCAAAGCATCTTATCAATGGCATTAAACGGTATTTTTTATGATTTCCATATTTCCTTTAGAAATCCTTTCATTCTTAATCTATTCTTGTTGTAACCCAATAATTTGTCACATTTTAGTAGAAAGTCGAAGGAGTAGAATAGACTTTTTGTCCATTCCAAAAAGGGCACCGGAAGGATTTATTGAGGATAAGTAAGTCCATAATTGTTTGTTTTTATGTAAAAATGCTGCTTGTAAAGTACACTATTGGGATGTAATTTTTTCCCAAGCCTATTGGCAAATTGAAAATTTTGGTTAATTCGGAAGTACTCACACCAAACAGGCCCTGTGAGACCAAATTACTGAGGGAGGATGCAGAACTATAAATCTATAAAAATGTCTCTAGAGATTCGAATGAGACCTTGACTCTGTACCGCTTAGGATGTCGAAACATCAGTCAACATCAATAGCAACAGTCCCTCTTTACTAACCCCTACAATCTATATCGACAAACATGTAGCGATACTCTCGGTCTGACTCAAACCTCTTCACTATAAGACCTAAATATCCTAACAAATAAATCGAATTATTGGGGGGTACAGACTCTCTTTGCCTCCGAGCCAATACATTGAGTAACAATTAATACTTTATCATTATTTAATGACCTATTTAGACAATCAGTGTATTCAGACAATAAAATTTGTAAAAACTGGAGCAAACCACAGACAACAACAACAGCAAGTAAGGCAAACTAATACTTATTATTCATTGTGACTCAATTACTGTTCTTTCTGTGATATTGGTAATTGTCTTGCAGATCTTTCATCGAGATTGAAGCAAATTTCCCAATCTAAGACATTATCACCAGAATATGAGGGTGACAGGTAATCAGAGAATTGTACAAATAATGGTGTATATTTAAATGATGTATATTTCCAATCAACAATGCAGCAGTAGATGTTGTATGTAGACTTACATAAGAAGATTCAATAAAAATCACTCGGTTTATTTCTAGTGTTGTTTGTTAGGTCTTCATGTTGCCTAATTTTCATAATGCCCCCAATGTAGGCCATCACCAATATGGCAAGTCTCAGCAGCAGCAAAGCTAGCCAAACCAAGTGTAAGACTAGGAACTCTATCCAAATCAAAGGTGTTTCATCAAGACTACAAGCCACCAAAAAGTGTCTACTCAGTAGTCAGTGATGCAGCAATATCTGCCCGTCCTTCAGCCAGGGTAGATAGTCTTGCAAAGCCAAAAAATTCGTCAGCTTTGCCAACTAATCAGAGTCTTTGGGATTGGAGTGAATGGGATAGTGCTGTAACAGAGGCATCTAAGTTGGCAAGTCCATCAGACCATATTCTTAGTTTGGCCACACCCAAGAAAATGCATAATGAATATAGGGAATGTCGTGAGGTGCAATGGAATGTAACTAAAATGACAATGAAGGCATTGCCCTCTCTAAGAATACAACAGCTTTCAAGACCAAAAAGTCAGTCACATTATGTTGATCACTATGATGAGAATGCATACAAAGTGTCAATAGCAGCTAGACATGTTCAAGCTAACCCTAGGTTAGAAGAACTATGTAAGCCACTGCCAAGGAAAGTAAGGCAAAAGAAGGTTTGACTACATCTTCATGAGGAGTTTTTATAAAATACAAACTCCTGCTTTAATTAAGCAATGAATTTATAATGGTAAATTTAAAATATTAACATGAATAATGAAAGTTTTCTTTTCTAATGTGCAAAATTTTGATTCTTGAAAGGCAATAAATATTATCATCAACTTTGTAAGAATCTCTTTACTCGATACTCTAATGAAACATCTTTAAGGCCATGTTATTTTGTTCAATTTTGACTTCTTGACAACTTTAACAATTTCAAGATCATCTGAGCTTATATTTATTTGTGCTTTCTTCTCCTCAATTTGGGATGGTATTGTATTTTTTACTGTTGAATTTTCTAAAGCAATGATTTCTTCTTGATTTTGTAATTTCATCTGTTGAGGTTGATTATTTTTAATGATGAGAGTTGATATCTCCTGAAATAGTGAAAAAAACCTTTAAATGTTGTCTTCAGAGACCAGGTGGCAATGCTAAAGCTGAATCACTAGAATATTTTGACGGTTCCGTTATGTAAATTTTCTTATTATCTCTGCATCTTGTTGGTCAATGCCCATAACAAAACACAATCTTACCTCTTTAAATTTAGCTAAAACAATTTGATGAATTTCACAAGGATGTAATGGCCCATACAATTTTTTATCTTTAACAATGTACATTTCTTGCTTTGAGTTTTCATAAATGTGTTCTAACTCGCCTGCAGACATTCTGATCTCAAATATGGCACGTCGTTGCTTTTCAATGTACATGACATTTAGCCTGTATCAAAACATATAAATGGTTTGTTATTCAATATTACACCAGTGTGTAACAAAAAAAGGAAATTATATTTTACCTGTATTGATGAGGATGAATTGTAGGTCTCATTTGTCGTATGGCAGCATCAAAACGTAATTTATACATGTCTTCATACTTTCTTGAAAGCTCAAAGCCATTTACATACCCTAAAGACAATAAGTATCTAGGATTTTTGAACATAAACAAAAAAGAAAGACAGAGTTTTCAGCAATCCAATCATAATAATTGTAAAACATATATTCTATTTACCAGAATCATCCACACCAAAAACTATAATTCCACCATCACTGTTTATTAAAGCATTGCAGTATGTGTTGATGGCCTGTGGGAAAAAATCATAACAAACATTTTTGGTTGAAGAGATATTGTTCAATGTATGTAGTTCAATAGTTAATATTTCTTATTGTGAATTTTCGGAAGGTCACTACTAGTAGAATGAAGATGGCAAATTAATGAACTATCTTACCTCGGTAAATTTTTTTTCCGGAAAACCAGGCTGATTTATAAAGAAATATGTTCGTCCAGGCTTTGTTTTGTATTTTTCTCCTTTTCGATACATTTTATTGTTTTCAGTGATTGTTATTATTGAGACACAAATCGATTTGAAAATTGAATATAAACCGCGAAATGTTTACTAGTTCCAATCCATTTTGCGTCCACGTGCAGCTAAAATTTTACTGATTACATGAAGTTTTGTTGTTTTTGTCGCGCCATTTTTTCTCCAATTTCACTACGATTTAAATCCACATGGATCAATTGAAATGAATTTGAACAAAAATACTGAATTATTTGCTCTGCTTTGAATCAACAAAAACGCAAATTATATGGAAAGTCGCTGCGGTTGATATGGCACAATTATCAAATGTTGTGAAGCTCAAAACGAAGTAAAATTTTGACTTATGAACAAGATTAATTAACTTTTATTTTTGTAACGTTGTGAAGTTTTATTTCTTTATTATAACAGTTTCAATGTGGTGACCAAGCATGAAGCTTTTTATACTGGAGGGAAAATTCAGGTATCTTTTAACAAATATTGTATAAAAGAATACGTAGTTATGCGTCTTTTGTCCTTGTTGACAAGTGTCAAGTACAGGAGTAAGATGAGTTGGGCACTTGGTCTTAATTCTTGACTTGCAATTCAGCCATGTTGCCAGTCTGATACAAAAGAATAGTTTATCAGTGTTATTGTCAGAACCGGCCGACTTAGGCATGCAACATTGTTTGATAAGTCTCAAGAGAAAGGTTACAAGTCGAGAATAGGGAATTGTTGACTCTGTCTTGGTATTATGAACCACACTTACCAGCAGAGTAGTATTGGAGTTTGCGTTAGAGTTTACTTCTTTTAACAGGAGCAGACACTTATAATATGGCTAAAGATGGGGGGGGGGAGGGTGAAATGAGTCCAATGACTTGGGTCAATGTATGTTAATGCAAAAAATTTTTTGTATTTGTGTTTCTCACTTAATCCCTCCTAAATATTTTCATAAGTCATTTAACAAAAGCTATGAATTTTCTTCAAGTTTGCAACCTCTCAGCAAGTCATTTTTTGTACCTGTGGAGAAAAAATTCAAGTGTTGAGTATCACAAGTGGTAAAGTCACACATTCATTATCAGAGGTTAAAATGTGTAACTTTATTTTTCCATGATTTTTCTTAAATTTCTGGCATTGTTCTAAAACTTACATTACCATTCTGTTATTTGCTTTAGGAAAGTGATGACATAGCCTGTTTTGCATTAAGCCCTGATGATAAGGTAATGTTTAAATTTTTTTGTCTTTATATTTTCTTCTGGAGAGTAACTCATAAATTGCTATTATCTTTTGCAGATATTGATCTCTTGCAGCAAGAATCTTCTTTTTAGGCAATGGGATTGGAGAAATGAAAAGTGCACTAGATCATGGAAGGTATTAGTGTGACAATCTTAAAGAAATTATTTTTATAATGTATTTCAATAATTGTGATGTTTTTTCCAGGCTGTATGCAAAGGACCCATTTCATGCATGAAGTTTGATTCAACTTCCACATTGTTGGCTGCAGGTTTATGCATTGACTTGTTTCATAAATAGCTTTTCAAAGTTGTGGATTTATTATTTAAAATCCTTGGTTTCAATTTTCAGGTTTAATGATGTACCTGACTTGTCATCCATTGTAGCTTGAGTTGTCTATCAATCGCTCTTAACAATGTCTACTTTTATTTACTAAAACTGAAACTAAATTAATAAAATTGTGTAACTAAAGTGTTTTATCTTACACATGACAGTATAATATTGATTTGCATCTTTGTTTATCATGTGTAGTGTTTTTTAGGCTCAACTGATGGGACAGTTAAAATTTGGGATGTTGATAAGCAATATTATACTCACAATTTAAAAGGCTCTCAGGGTGTTATAAGGTTAATTTTGTTGGCACAAAGCAATGCTGCTTGTTCACAAATATTTATAGTTTACTAAATCTGATTTTATATTTCTGTTTTTAGTATCATATTCTTCCATGAGATTGGTGAAAAATTACATTTACTAACAGCAGCAGATGATTATAAAATAAGACTGTGGGATCTGCATAAAAGCAGGTATGATATCATTTGAAGTCTTTTGAAAATTGCTTATTTTCTAAAGGCGAGATGAGAGGAGGGAAGGCAGGGAGAGGGGGAGGGGTCCATGAACTTGCAATTTTTTTACAGAAAAATGAACATAGATCTGTTGACAGTTGCATGATGACATTTTCAATGTGCAAATGTTATTCAAGTATCACTAGCAGCAAAATTATGTTA
This sequence comes from Xenia sp. Carnegie-2017, assembly GCF_021976095.1. Taxonomy (NCBI): domain Eukaryota; kingdom Metazoa; phylum Cnidaria; class Anthozoa; order Malacalcyonacea; family Xeniidae; genus Xenia; species Xenia sp. Carnegie-2017. Next base: position 7,483,866 of record NW_025813436.1, on the reverse strand, counting down.
CATATGAAAGAAAAATTTTAACTGGATTTTTAACTGGTCAGTTGATTTATCATGTTAACAATGGTTTTCTTACTAGATGTGTCACAGTTTTTGAGGGTCATTATAGTGTTGTAACATCCTTGGCATTTCCTGAGGAAGATGTTTTGATTAGGTGAGTAAGACATTGACCTGCACAAGATGTGTATTACTTTCCTAACTTTAAATTATTGATAGTTAAAGCATGTATTGTTTCAAATTATTTATGGTTTGATAGTTGAAGCATACATGTATTGTTTCAAATTATTTATGGTTTGATAGTTGAAGCATACATGTATTGTTTCAAATTATTTATGGTTTGATAGTTGAAGCATACATGTATTGTTTCAAATTATTTATGGTTTGATAGTTAAAGCATACATGTATTGTTTCAAATTATTTATGGTTTGATAGTTAAAGCATACATGTATTGTTTCAAATTATTTATGCTTGGATAGTTGAAACATATGTGTATTGTTTCAAAACAACATATTTTTGTATTATGTGTGTTTTTGTAGCTCTTCCAGAGATAATGTCATCAACATTTGGGATGTATCAAAGAGAAAACTCAGAAAGACTGTTCCAACATTTGAAGTATGTCTGTAATTACTATATGACATTTTGCTTCCTTAACATAGTCAATAGTCATGTACATTTTACAAACCTAACCATATTTTCTTTTCATTTTGAAACTATTTATGTATTTATTGCAAACACTGACAAAATGAAATATTAAATAACATTAATGAAATTGTGTATTTTAGATGATTGAAGCTGTGTTAATGCTTCCTTCAGATGTTACATTTCCTGATGTTGAAACTCAACGAAAATACTTTTTAACTTGTGGACACAAAGGTTGAACCATTGTGTGATTCTGACAAGGCAACCTCTATCTTTCTCTTAATGTAATCGCAGATAATTGGCTTTTAAGAAAATAAATGTGTGTGATTTGTTGGTTGTCTTAAATTGCAGTGATATCTGATGACAGTAAAGCTTTTTACAGCACTGTCACATAGGATATTTTATGTTGCTGTACTCGTGAAAGCATCACCATTATTTCTAATCTGATTGGGTAAATGATGACGCTTATGTTGTGAGGACAACACACACATACACATGCTCGGATAACGTCACTTGCTGAAGTTGAATTTTTGCTATTTTCACTGTAGGTATATTGAAAGTGTGGGATTACACGCGATTTAAGTGTGTATTTGAAACTGCTCTTCAAGGAGCTGCAAGTGATAGCAGTCAACGAGAGAACAGTTCTATCGTCATTGTTCAAGCTGAAGTTTGCCAAGATATTCGATGTATTTCTGTCGTTACAGCAGATCATAATATATTTTTACTCAGTTATGATGGCATAAAGCAACAAAAACAAGTATAGTGTATGACACAGAGAATATTACTGAGGTAAATATTCTAAATAACTTGGAGTATGTTTTAGTTTGTAGGTTATAACGATGAAATACTTGATATGGCTTTCATGGGTCCCTCTGAGAAAGAGATTGTCGTTGCATCTAATAGTGCTCAGGTCCGTCTTTACGATTTAACGACGATGGATTGTCAACTGCTATCTGCTCATTCAGGTACTTTCTAAGATTTCTTTACAGTCCAACGTTTCCTGTTTTACATATTACTGTGAACTGCTGTCAGAAAGTAACAGAATGACATGAATTGTACAGTACAATCCAGGTAAGTCTAACTGTAGGTATTGGTGTTGACTGAAGTTTAGACGGTACACGAGTGTTTTCCTTAGCGATAATTATCTACTGTGTCAAACAATGACTACCGTTTGTCGTAACGTCAGTTAACACCCAGACCAACAGTCCTTCTCAGGACTACACTAACTTGGAGAAAGTACGTTTACAAAAATGTATGGTGATAACATTTTACTTTAAATTATGTTTTGACTTCCCCATAAAAAGACAAAATATTCCAACATAGCAATAACTCATGTTTGCTCGCCAAGTGTGTGTAAATACAGAAGAGCACAGATTAGAATACAAGAGAATTACATATATTAATATTTATGTTATATTTGTGACGATTTTCAAACGGTGATAGAGCTAGTGTGAAAATAGTGACTTTAATATGGATATTTTGTCAACGATCGCAAGGTACTCGTCCAAAAAATAAGAAAATACACAGAAGTAAAATAGTCTCCTAATTTGTTTGTTTGTGTATTTATCTTAGATGTTGTGATATGTGTGGATGTACATATGTCGGGAGAACTCTTGGTAACGGGTTCAAAGGTAGGAATTAATCTATGATAGTTATTCTTTTATTTAACAAAATATTGCTTAAAGAAATGAAGCTATAAACTGAATGTATGATCTTTCTTTCCTGAGTTGTTTTCTGAAACATTTATAAACGATTCATTTAACCCTTTCAACTCATCATGAACAGAATATGACTCATAAAAATACCAACAGTAAAACAACTGTGGTTTTTGATATGCCACATGGTGATAAAACATTGGATGTCAGAATAGCTGCATGCTACTTTACAGGACAACACGATAAGAATATGGAAGAAAGAAGAAAATGGCAAAATGAAATGTGTTGGTGTTGGACACGGACATGCCCACGTTGTTAGCTGTGTTGCATGGCCGAAGTATGTGTTATAGTTGTATTTTTATGTAAGTCGAGTCTCTGTAGTATTATTAATGGATACCTGTGAAGTATAGTCTTGTAATTTGATCGTACGAGTAGATATGAAAGTTTTCACATAAGCCATGCTTTGATAGCAACTCTATTGCTGTTGGCGTCTGCATGTATTTTCGTTGATTGCCATTTTATCTAAATTTATATTTGCTTTGCGTTGCAAAAGAGTAGTTGGGAATTGGGTGCTGTTGGGAAATGGATTTAGGGGAGGGGGTGCGCACCCCTCTCTAACTTTGGCTAGAAGTGGTGCTGAGGGGGAAGAAAAATTTCCTAATGAAGGATTACTATAAGGACACTCACCAAGGAGCTACCGCATTGAATCCAAACTAGGTTGACCACCATTATCGTCATGTATAAATTTTTCTCCAGAATCAAAACATCGTTTGTTGTAAGCGGCAGTCAAGATTTTACCATCAAAATGTGGTCTACTGAAGTTGATTACACGGTATGATTTATCATTTTGTGATCTTTTACATTTAATAAATGTTGACACGTTGGGATTTTTTTTCTCTATATTCACAGAATGAAGAAGTTAGTAAACTTGATGTTTTACTTACAGAAAAAGCACATGATAAAGTAAGTCATCACTCATCAATTGTTTCATTGATGTTTTTCTACAACAAACAAAATCTCGGTCGAGTCATTGCTTTGCTATGTATGATTTATTTATCAAAAAGGATATTAACTCCATTGCTGTGTCACCGAATGATAAAATGATTGCAACAGGTTCGCAAGATAAAACGGTTAAGGTAAGAATTTGTATGGATTTATTTTGCCTGCTCTAACTTGTGCCCCTTTTCCTCTCCTGGTTTTGCTTGGCGTACAAGTTTCCCCGTTTTCTGTTGTTTTTTTCTTTGTTTTATACATGTGAGATTACACCATGTAATCACGATGATAGTAAAATATTTTTTTGAAATATGAGCATTGTTTGATTTAGATCTGGCGTCGTTCTAACTTCCGATTATTGGGTACATTACGTGGTCACAGACGTGGTGTATGGTCTGTTCAGTTCTCACCTATAGATCAGTGTATAGCTACAGGTTCTGCTGACTCTATGATACGTCTTTGGGCTCTTTCTGACTTCACGTGCCTGAAGACATTGGAAGGACATTCAAACTCTGTGCTAAAAATTTTGTTTATTTCTCGTGGAATGCAGCTGTTGTCATGGTATGTTTACTATTGCTGTTGCGATGTATTTATAAGCCAATATAATAAAGATTTATTCTTTATGGGTGAATGCATAAAGATTTAAGATGGATAAATTTGATTGTTGTGTTGCCTTGGTTGGTTGGTCACTTTGGGCGTCGATAGACAACGTAACTTTAACAACGTGGCATATAACCTAATTTTATACTAGTAGATTCTACATACTCAATACTACTGTAGTTCTCTGTAACCATTAGTGATTCGGATGGTTTGATTAAACTGTGGACAATAAAATCAAGTGAATGTGTCAAGACATCGGATGAACATAATGATAAAGTAAGTTTATTCAAAGAAACCTTCACATCTGTATATTTAGTTGGCGCCAAATATCACCCTGATGTAAAAAGGAGATCTTAAAAAGGTGAAGCCATGTGTTTTTTCCTGGCATTGTTTGTTTTTTTTATGTATAGTTGTGGTGCATTGCTGTTAGTGATTCACAGCAAGTTATGGTCAGTGGTGGTGTTGACTCTGTTCTTAATGTTTGGAAGGTATGATGATTTGTCATATGCAGACATTGTATTTGAAAGTTCATTGTAACGTTTTTTCCCTAAAAAAATGAATGTTGAGAGATTATATAATATTTTAATTTAGGATGTCACAGAAGAAGAGGAATCGACTGCAAGAATGGCTGTTGAAGATCAATTAAAGAAGTGAGTTCAACAATATTTAATGTGGTTTGTATTTTCGTGTGGAAAATGTTGATACTCGTGTTAAAGGGGTGTTGTTGGGAGAACTGTATAGTGTTAAGTTGTCAAAAGAACTGTTTGAAGTGCAATTGCTTATGTTATTTCTAATGCATTTGAGGGAACAAGAATTGTCAAATTACTTGCAAAGAAAGCAGTTTACGAAAGCTTTAAGTCTGGCGTTGACTTTAGAGCAGCCATACAGAACATTGAATGTGATAAAAGGTATGTGAAACAATACGGTTTTTCTCCATAGGTACATTTCATCTTTCTCTTTTTTTTAATTTTGTGGGGGGTTTTTTTAAGATATTTTGCTTGAAGAAGAAGGTAATGAAGAGCTTACGAAAACTTTACAAAGCTTACGGGACGATCAAATAGGTAATTAAGGTATTTTAAATTGTGATCCTTAGCGTCATTGCTAGTTACGTGATATAGTGATCCTTGATTGTGTAGGATGTATCCTGTAGGATAGCATGATTCCTGTAGGATAGCTTGATTCATGTAGGATAGCGTGATACCTGTAGGATAGCGTGATTCCTGTAAGATAGCCTGATTCCTGTAAGATAGCCTGATTCCTGTAGGATAGCGTGATCCCTTTGCTTGCGCAGGATGTTCATTTGCTGAACTGACTTGTTCGGCATTTGCGTATCAGAACAACTTATCCCGCCATTTTCGAGACCCCACTTCTTTTGGTACAAAGCAACTTGTTTTTCGTCAATTAAAATCCATGTTTTACAGTTGTTATCATACTCAAATTCATATGTTGTCATTTTCAAAGTATAATGGTCATAACTTATAATATATGTATTCCTTACTGATCTTATAGATGTCTTGATAAAGTTTCTCTGTGACTGGAATACGAACGCTAAACATAGTCGTGTATCACAACTAGGCAAGTTGAGGTCTTGGTGTTTACACAAAGTTACATCTCTTTACTTGTTTATAAAATGTTTTTTACATTCTAGTTTTATCAACAATTCTCAAGCAACATTCACCGACTTGGATGATGGATCGACCTGACATGAAAGAAAGAATTGAAGCACTGCTTCCTTATACAGGTGAGAATTTAAATAAGAAATAAAATGTACATGGACAGACTTTCATGTTTTGTCCCGTGACAGGGTCTTTTTGTTTTTGAGTTGAAAAAAGAAAATCATTTTATATAGAAAGACATTTAGAAAGAATGAACCGATTATTGCAGGTATTTGAATTATTTTTGTTGAATTCTTTTTCGTATTGGTTGATTTTTTCTATGAGGAAAATAAAGTTAGGTTTTAAAATGAAATTATGATTACCAAATTAGTTGCACTAGGAAAAGGCAAGTTCATATTTGAAGGAAAAATTGTGACTCACGTTTTCATTATTTTGTTGATATTTTGTAGCAATCGATGTTTGTGGAGTATACATGGCTGTCAATGAAGCTTGGAACGACTACAGATTCCATTGAAAGGTTTTTTTTTTAATTATTCTTTATCAGAGAAAGGGTTCGTTTTCGTGTGATTAGACCGTTGATCATTAAGATATCTATCTTTCTACCAAGCACTTGATTAAATTGATTATCATCACTAAAATTTTTCTGTTTTTTGCTATCAGGAATATGCAGGAGTGAAATATGAGAAAAACGAAGAGCAGATGATCAGTGGAACACTTAATGAACTCGAAAAAGTTTGGTCAAATGCATTCGTAATATTAGACAAAGAACACTATTTAAACAATTTTTACTTTAATGTATAAAAAGTATTGTATTTCGTGGTAGATTTAATTACAAATTTCTTGTCCCAACTTTGGTCAACTCCAATTATTTTTGTTATTCTGTTTACCTTTTATAGTCAGAATAATTTGCGGGAATCAACTATTTCTATTCGTTTTCTTTTTTTCTTTGAGTCGTTGGTGCATCACAATTTTCTAACATTTTATCTTTTGCGTTATTCATGTTGTTCTGGGCAACGTCTTTTTGAGATATGGACTTCAAATCCTCACTGATTGCTAACACCAGATGAACGAAAGCAAAAAAGACTGAAAGACCGAGAACTAGGATGATTGCTCGCGCAACCTCTATCATGGCCTGGTAACGACCGATTGGTGCCTTTCCTAGGAATGGAGAGAGCAAAGGATAAAGGTTAGGTGTTATTAACAACAACTATTAATCTCTATATGTTTGTAAATGATGATCGTCCAGGTTAATAAAGTCCTGAGAAGGACTGTTTTTGATGTTGTTGACTGACGTTTCGACAACCTTAGCGGTAGTCATCTTCAGAATCAAGTGAGGAGTAAACATCAGGTTAGCCGTATTTGTTATCTGGTTCTTACGTCATTGTATTGTGTGTACAGGAAATGTGTATTGTCATTGTGGATGACTATACTATTAATCTCTGTACTTGAGTTGAATGCGCTAGCTTTCAAATCATGATTCAACAAGTTATTCATTTTAATGACCAGGCCTAAACACCGTATCCAAGATTGTTCTAGAGCATGTAGGCATGATTTGAACACTATTTTCAAACAGCAATGTTTTTCAAAGATATTTTAAGATTATTTCAACCATCTGCTGTACAAACTAGATATATATTTGTTGTGATGTACGTACGTGAAGAAATCATCATCACCTACCTTCATTCGGTACCAGATCTCCAAAACCAATAGTAGTGAAAGTTACAAAACAAAAGTACAAACTATCTAGAAATCCCCAGGGTTCAGTCAAAGTGTACAAACATCCTCCAATCATTAATATCACCATTATGAGATACAATATAACGATGACGGTTTTACTGCGCATATTTTTGCTTACAGTGTCAAAAAATCGCGACTCGAAACTGCGTATTGCGTATTGTATGAAAGAGACCAGTCCGTCACCGACTTGTTTCAATATCATGACGTTTATAGGAATGCCTATTAAACCAAAAATGATACAGAATATTTTGCCAGAACTTGTCTCAGGCGATAAATGTCCGTAACCTAGAAAAAAAAGGAAAAAAATTTTCTTATACCTCAAAGAAGTGACATAAAATATTGTAAATACTTTGTGGCTAGACAAATTTGTTGAAATTTGTGTCACTTGCTTGACCTACAAACATGTGAATTTTGTACAGCCGGAGGATGTTTTATTGAAATAAAGCACCATTTAATGTGATACCCAGCTGTTAAATAAAGTACCTAACAGCCGTGAATTATAAGTCTGATACTAATTGAAGTGAGCACGTTTTGCTCTTCATAGACTTCGCATATTTAGATCAACTTAATTTTTTATGTTATATCGATTTGATTCACATAAAATCTTCTCTATTTCTGACTTTACATTATATGATTTTAGCCTGACTTTCGTTCCCTGCATATCGTTCAATGTCAAAACGGAATGTTCACTATTCTAAGGTATGTAGAAGCAACTATAAAACATATGTATAATATATGTATAACGTATATCTAACCTATCGTTGTAACGACGCTTACAGCAAAATATAGAGATGAATAAAAGTCCCAACGCTCGCTACATTCGTCGACGTTACGACAACTTCTCTTTAACACTTTGAACAATTTCCAAACCATGGAATCAAATTCTTCGTAAGTTAGATTGTGAGTGATCATTAACATCTTGCGAAGTTTTCTAATATCTTTTAAATGCTGAACGTCGTTCGGTGTTTCAAATGTTTGAAATATAACCGCCCCACAAAGCAGATATGCTCCATAAATAATAAGTAGAAAAGTGAACTTCGTGTTTTTGCTCAAATCCATTTGAGTATAAGCCATATTGGTACGATAATTTACAAGATTTAAAAGAATTTACCATCTTTCCTGTGCAAAGGATTTTTAGTTTTAATATTCATTAATTTTTTTAAGTATAAATTGTATTCATATATTTTTACATATAACAATATTATTCTTTATGTTACAGGTAGTTGTAAGTGAACAAAGCTTTTCAAGATTTCAACTGGTGGCTATAAAATTGTGAAATGGTGTTTTTTGTTAATTGAAAAGTGTTTTGTTAGCTGCAGTTTACACAAGCTTGAGGATGAAATGCTGTAATGGAAAGAACTGGCACAATCTTTGAGATAAATATAAAATACTTTGATTGAGTCATTTTTCTTTCTCGTCATCGTCAATGTTTCTGATGATCCTACGACCATTTATTGCTTCCGTTTTCGTTTCTTTCTGTCTTTCTTCTAGCTTTTTGTCTTTCCACATACCCAACATCTTGCTTATCCAAGGGGAGGCAAAGCCAAGGATTGAGACAAAATGACCGAAGAAGTACATTGATCTAATGTATAGACAAAGTCACGAAATACAAAACGTCATTCATAGTGCAGATATCGATGATGCATTGACCGTCTAACGCTAAATCTCGGGTCTTTAATGTGCACTCATAAAACGATTACACGGTAACTTTGATCATATTTATTGTGTTTATGTAACAATATGTTTCACCAATGAACCCCTTCAACCTCAAGCGATTCTAACTTTATGTCTTCTCTTACAAGATATAATTACAAATGACGAAGCTCCTACCTCCAAAAGATAATGCCATACTCCAGTCGCAGCAACATGAAAGGTAGAACACAGTAACTGACTAATGTATTTGTGATACACCACGTTAAAATATCGTAGAATATTTTCTTTCTCTTGCTCTCTTGAAAGAAAGCCCAGAACGAATGCCGTGCCTAAGATAGAGAAGATATATGTAATGATAATACTCCAATGATCTGGATTTAGTTAAAAGGTTTGTGGAGACTCTTTTATACGTACGTACGAACTCGTAAACTAAGGCTACGTTTATACTGCATAGTTTCATAAGCGTTTCTATATTGTTAAACGAAATTGTGAAAATTTAGACGATGTTGAGACACAGGTAAAGAGACTTCGGTTCATGTCCACTGTTGCGTTTTTAGCACCATTTATTAAGTTTCTTATAATGGTCACATGACATTAATGACGTGGACATGTGGTTAAAAAATATATATTCCGTACCGTTCTTGATGATATAGTTATAAGACCAGTCGATATGAAACATAGGTAATAGCCAGGATAAAATCCATGAAAAAGGGCAGATGTAAAAGCTGTTGTCATCACACCTTGTACTTTATTTTTTGCTCTAAAATAAATTATCCTGCAAAGAAAAAAGGAATATGACAATGCTGGTGATGTTTGATGAAAAACATATTGAAAGAATTGACCATTCACCGTTTTAACCATTTTTCAGTGCAAATATTCCAGTTTTCAAGGATGGTTCGTGCATTAGTAGCCAGCTAAAAGCATCCAATACATTCATTGATATTATTCAAACTTTTTAAAAATGAAAAAGTAATCAAAAAAAATTGTAGTAAAAAAGGCATGCATGTGTTATAGTAAGATATCCTTGTAATTACCTCAATGTTTTTGACTTTAATATTTGTAAATGCATCCCAACGCTGTTCACCGTTTTTGTCATATCCATTAAAGCCCATGCCTGCAGCATTGATAACTCCATCTCCTGATAATAAACTTGGTAGTTTGTCTTTTTATCAACTAATTAGTGAGATTATATTTATGACCCTTGTACTTTGTCCAGCTAAATAACAACCATGCTTTCGATTTTGTAAATCATTTAATTTGATAAACGCTACAATATGTTAATACATATAGTACGGTACAAACCAAATGTCCATGCAAAATAATAACGCATCTTTACTGCACCAATTACAAGGTATCCATGAACAATCTTTGTTAATAATGGTGTTTTTGAACGATATGTAGAATCTGTGGTGAGTTTGAATGATAAAATTTTTTAACTCCTAATTTGTTTTTATATAGTCGATTGAAAAAAATACAATGGCAGATATCTCAACAAACCTATGCAAGTGTAAACTGAGAGAAGAGATCCTCCCAAAACATATAGTCCTAAATATGTAATGGCCTTGAAGATTTTCATTGCAACTGTTATCTACAAGTACAAAAATAAGAAGAGTTTTACTTGCAATACTTGGCAAGCTGTGTACAGTTCCAAGTTTACATACCACAGGTATTTTATATAATCCTTTGTATCCCTACATGAAAAGATAGAAGTGCCTTTATTGAATTAAACATATTTTGAATGCAACATCTGACAAAAAAGCGAGCACCTTCATGTTATTACCATCAATAAATTGAATAAATTCATAATATGTACATGATGGGCCAACCAAAAACATTGTGAAGTGTAAGTTATAACTGAAAAATTCCAACATTGTCGGTTTTTCCCTGCAATGAACAATTGCTTTGATGTCAAAATAAATTATTGAAGCAGTTGAAATTGGATAGCACAAACTTTTTTACTTTATACAGTGTTGCCTTTGTTCAATTGTAAGTTCATTTGCATTTCTACAAAGACCTGTAAAATTAAGTAGCCAATGTTACAGATGCATCAAAAATAATTATTTTAAACAAGATACATAAGTAACTTACCATCATGTAGGCTGTATGCCACATATGTTAGTCTTTGAGTTATAACCATGAGTGGTCTATAATATCAACAAGTTACTTAAAAGAAATTTTTCTTTTTGGTTAGTTGAGGAAACTTGGTTTACCCTGTAACATTTTGTCTATAGCCACCATAATCAGTAATTTGGTGATAAATGTGATTCACAGAAAGCCAAGTCATAGTGAGAATAAATGTGTACCTTCAGGTAATATAAAATAAACATATGTTGATTGATGTATTCATTATAAAATATCATATATTTGCTACGTATCTCTACTTTACCTGTGTATTATATCTGATGGAACCAAATAGATGAGGAAATAACATAGCATTGGTAAAATAATCAGTTGTAGAATTGCACTACAAATAAGAAGAAAGTAGAGTTAAACTATGTTTGGTTGCCATAGACATACTAATTAATTTTATCATATGTAATGTAATTTAATAAAACTTTACTTTAGCTAATCATTTAAGAAAGTTAGTTTAATTGTTATTTGTAAAAGTTATGAACTTTAACAATTTAATTGTCTTCATATTGTTAACCTTTCATAGACCAACCATCCAATCATAATGCCCCATATAAGGCCTACAGTCAATCTTGTAGAACGAGTGGTGTTGCTCGGTGGTAAGAAAAGGTTGTATAGGACAGCCAGAAATAGTGTTATGAACATCCCAGTGACATAGCGTACCTAGTCATTAAATAAGACACAGTCACCTTCCATGGTATTTTATGTGTGAAAACAATTGTCAGATTGATATTGTCGAACATATAACTTGTGCAAATACTGCCAACTTGCTCTCAACACAGTTTATACTTCACATTTGTCGTGACATTCAAGTCTCGATAAGTTTTTATTGTTATGCAGTGAAAAAGAGTTTCTGGTCATAAACCAAACCATTACACTCTGAATAATACTAAATAAAGCTTTCTATTGCAGGTATTCTAATCAATAATTAACTGTAAGAAACATGCATTTGCAAGAACAGCAAAAGGTGATATTTATTAGGCAGCAACCTTACTTAATAGAGCTAATAGTTGTAAAAATTACACTAACAAGGCCATCGGCAAACTGCTGATGTTCATTTATAAACATTTATAGATTAGGACTTTGACATAATAATTATGTCAGTATTATGTCACATATCACTTGAAAGCGTCTAGTTATTGTGTTTTGTCGAACATTAGAACGTAGTTTGGATACATTTTTTGGAGTATTACCAGCCGTTACGCGTTACCTGATCCACTGGGAAACCGGTGAACTGCGATAGATCTTCCAAAAACTGCTTCATTTAAAAATTTATTAAAAATCGATGAAAAAAATAAACAGACAATGCACAGGTCTTTCACCAACTGTGCAAAATATATTATTCATTATATTATATTTACAAGTCGGCATATTTAATTACAATTACCATACAATAACATATTCCAAAGCCATCATCAGAGAATATATAATATATTAATCCCATAGATATAGTAACCATTAAACTCTGAATAATACTAAATAAAGCTTTCTATTGCAGGTATTCTAATCAATAATTAACTGTAAGAAACACGCATTTGCAAGAACAGCAAAAGGTGATATTTATTAGGCAGCAACCTTACTTAATAGAGCTAATAGTTGTAAAAATTACACTAACAAGGCCATCGGCAAACTGCCGATGTTCATTTATGATGTAATATGGTGTTTATGATGTTCATTTATGTGGTAATATGGTTATAAATGTTTATAAATGAACATCAGCAGTTTGCCGATGGCCTTGTTAGTGTAATTTTTACAACTATTAGCTCTATTAAGTAAGGTTGCTGCCTAATAAATATCACCTTTTGCTGTTCTTGCAAATGCGTGTTTCTTACAGGTAATTATTGATTAGAATACCTGCAATAGAAAGCTTTAATCATATGGTTACTAAACCGTATTAATCCTAACACGGTTTTTAATATGCACATGAAAAACATGTGAACATATTCACTTGCATATTAAAATCCGTGTTAGGACTAATATATTAAAAACAATGACATAAACAATGCAATATATGATTTACCTGCGAACAGACATCGGACCCTGTCATTTTTGGTCCTGTTCATCTATGTTGCTGTGTGTTAGTCGAACCATTGCAAAATGAGCCGAAGAACCTGTACTTAATTATGGGTAGAAATTATAAAAACATAGTTTTATAAAGTTTCATCAATGGATATTCATGAAGTTTTTCAAAGGATTTTATTTCGTATGTTAAGTTCTACCTGCGCCAGCACTATGTTGTAGTCAGCATTCTGGCAGCCAAAATGGCGAACAAATTTATCGATTATTTCCCCAAAATTGTTTTATTTGGCGATTCTTTTACTCAGGTTTGAAAGAAATCGATGTTACTTAATATGTTACTTCATATTAAGTTATTCCATTTATCTTCCAAAGTAATAATCATAGTTTCATGACTATCTGTTTGACTGTTTTTTTTTAGTTTTCATTTTCATCTGATGGGTTTGGTACGGCAATTAGCAACCACTTTCAAAGGTTGACCTAAAGCAATGCAGTAACAAATTTACCTTATCTAGCTTATGTAATTGACATTTTATCAATTGAATAATACATATGTTAATTATTTTTTTTGTGAACTACAATCCACCAAAATGTGTTTGTACAACACTACAACAGTACATGACTTAAGCAACACAAAATTTTCATTCTAAGTTTTAACCAATTAAAAAAGTTTTTTTAGTCGTGCTTCAGCTAGTTTTACATTGCAAGCATTGTTAATACTTATGATCTTGTAACATCTGTCTTTCTTTTATCTCATATTTATGTATTTTATGTCACTTAACAGGAAATTTGATGTTATTAATCGTGGCTTTAGTGGCTATACCACACGGTCAGCTAGACTTATACTTTCGAAACTTCTTCAAAATGACAACCACCCCCTTGGGAGTATTAAAGCCGTCACCATTCTCCTTGGTACAAATGATTGTGAAATGCCCTCCATTCCAAATTCCAGACATGTGCCTATATCAGAGTACAAAGAAAATTTGACAGATATCTGTGAGCAGTTTAGGAAAGCAGGTGTTTCATATGAACGTCAATTATTGATCACACCACCACCAATGAATGAAGACGCATGGTCTGAATACTGCAAGGCAAAGGGTATGATTTTAGTGATGTGAATTGACTATTAAATAAACTATGCTAATGAAACAGGACACAAAACTACTTGATGTTATAACTTAGCTAAAGTTGCTAATCAACTCGTAATAATTGTTCCTGATCAAATTGAGATAGTTGGTTTCAAACCTCAATATTTCCTAGGTATTCCTGCTGGATACAGAAATGAGAACATAAGGCAATATGCAGTAGCCTGTTCCACAGTTGGAAAGAACCTTTGTATTGAAGTTATTGATTTATGGGGTCATGACTTTGCTATTGCAAAGGTAATGTCAAATAAAATTTATTGTAAATTTATATATTATTTACTGAATTATCTTTTTCCCAGGATTGGAATGACATGCTTTCAGATGGCTTGCATTTCTCAGCCAAAGGAAACAATTTTTTATCTCAAATGTTAATTCCAAGACTCAATTATAAACTTTGCAATTCCTATCTTGTTTTTCCTGACTGGGAGAATGTTCATCCAAAGGAACCCAGTAGGACTCTTGGTATTACTTTGGATAAATTTTCATGAAGTTTTATGTCTGTATTTTTTATAAAGAATCAAATGTGGCATTATGGGCAAATGAATAATTGAGAAAATGATATTTTCAGGGCTTGCTTTAAGAAATTTTAGAAAAAAATCATGTAATTATGTAGATGTGATTATTATGCTTTTCATATCTAAGTTGATTTTTTGTAGTTTTTAACTTTATGCCATTTCCTGGTTTTTGGTATATTGTAGAATAAAAAAAGAACATAGAAGTTATCATTTCAAAAACTCATTCTTTTGTAGAAGTCAAATTTGCAAAAAGTCATCATTCTTAGCTTCTTTCCTAATTGTAAATTGAAATTTAGGTTGAGCAATGATTGCTACTTTTACAAACCTGAAACTATATATTAATTCTGAGATGATCAAAGGAGGATTAGGTGCAGATTTGTCTTGGAAAAATCAATGGATAAAATGTATGTTTTGTTTGTATTATTTATGTCACTTAACAGGAGATTTGATGTAGGTAGACATAAAGGTGGACATGTAGGTAGACAAAGGTAGACATAAAGGCAGACAAAGGCAGACTTAAAGGTAGACATAAAGGTAGACATGAAGATATACACAAAGGTAGACACAAAGGAAGACACAAAGATAGACAAAAAGGTGGACATATAGGTAGACATAAAGATAGACATCAAGGTAGACATAAAGGTAGGCATAAGGTGGTCATATAGGTAGACATAAGGTAGACATAAAGCTACACTTAAAGGTAGACATAAAGGTAGACAAAGGTGGACATGTAGGTAGACAAAAGGTAAACATAAAGGTACACTTAAAGAGGGACATAAAAGTAGACACAACGATATACATAGTGGTATGCATAAATTTTCACTTTTTTTTCACACAAAGACTATAATTAAGTAAATGGTTTGAACAAGGGAGTATAGTTCCATGTTTGTAAATGTAGATCGTCCAGGTTGGTATAGTCCTGAGAAGGACTGTTTTTGTTTTTGTTTCCTGACGTTTCGACAACCTTAGCGGTAGTCATCTTCAGAGTCAAATGAGGAGTAAACGTCAGGTTAGCCGTATTTGTTATCTGGTTCTTACGTCATTGTATTGTGTGTACAGGAAATGTGTATTGTCATTGTGAATTAGTGTGAAGTGAAATATTTTTATTTGTGATGTGTGATTTAGGTGTGATGTTTTTAGTTGTAACGTGTGGGTGTCAATTGTGTATTGTCATTGTCAATTAGTGTGAAGTGTAATGTTTTTAGTTGATCGTTTTTTTGTATTGTGAATAAGTCGTTTGTAAGGTGCCGGTAATTGCTGTGAAATACGTGAACTATAGTCTTTTGCAAAAAAATGTGTGAACTATAGTCTTTGTATAAAAAAAAGTGAAAATGCGTGAACTATAGCCTTTGGATAAAAATGTGTGAACTATAGTCTTTTGCATGAAAATACGTGAACTATAGTCTTTTGGTGTAAATGCGTGAAAATGTGTGAACTATAGTCTTTTGGTGAAAAAGCGTAAACTATATTCTTTTGCATGAAATGCGTGAATTATAGTCTTTTGCATGAAAATTCGTGAATTATAGTCTTTGTATGAAAAAAAAGCGAAAATTTGTGAAAATGTGTGAACTATAGTCTTTTGCATGAAAATGTGTGAACTATAGTCTTTTGCGTGAAAATTCGTGAACTATAGTCTTTTGCATGAAAATTCGTGAATTATAGTCTTGCATGAAAATTCGTGAATTACAGTCTTTTGGTGAAAATACGTGAATTATAGTCTTTTGCATGAAAATTCGTGAACTATAGTCTTTTGCATGAAAATTCGTAAATTATAGTCTTTTGGTTAAAATACGTGAACTATAGTCTTTTGCATGGAAATTCGTGAATTATAGTCTTTTGCATGAAAATTCGTGAATTATAGTCTTTTGCATGAAAATTCGTGGATTATAGTCTTTTGCATAAAAACTCGTGAATTATAGTCTTTTGCATGAAATTTCGTGAACTATAGTCTATTGCATGAAAATTCGTGAACTATAGTCTTTTGCATGGAAATTCGTGAATTATAGTCTTTTGCATGAAAATGCGGGAATTATAGTCTTTTGCATGAAAATGCGGGAATTATAGTCTTTTGCATGAAAATTCGTAAATTATAGTCTTTTGGTGAAAATACGTGAATTATAGTCTTTTGCATGAAAATTCGTGAACTATTTTATAGACGAAAAGATTATAATTCACGAAATATCATGCAAAAAACTATAGTTCACGAATATTCATGCAAAAGACTATAATTCACGATATTTCATGCAAAAGACTATAATTCACGAAATTTCGTGCAAAAGACTATAATTCACGCAATTTCGTGCAAAAGACTATAATTCACGAATTTTTATGCAAAAGACTATAATTCACGAATTTTCATGCAAAAGACTATAGTTCACGAATATTCATGCAAAAGACTATAATTCACGATATTTCATGCAAAAGACTATAATTTACGAAATTTCATGCAAAAGACTATAATTCACGAATTTTCATGCAAAAGACTATAGTTGACGAATTTTCATGCAAAAGACTATAATTCACGTATTTTCACCAAAAGACTATCATTCACGAATTTTCATGCAAAAGACTATAATTCACGTATTTTCACCAAAACACTATAGTTCACGAATTTTCACCAAAACACTATAATTTACGAATTTTCATGCAAAAGACTATAGTTCACAAATTTTCATGCAAAAGACTATAATTCACGAATCTTCATGCAAAAGACTATACTTCACGAATCTTCTTGCAAAAGACTATAATTCACGAATTTTCATGCAAAAGACTATAGTTCACGAATTTTCATGCAAAAGACTATAATTCACGTATTTTCACCAAAAGACTAAAATTCACGAATTTTCATGCAAAAGACTATAATTCACGTATTTTCACCAAAAGACTATAATTTACGAATTTTCATGCAAAAGACTATAGTTCACAAATTTTCATGCAAAAGACAATAATTCACGAATCTTCGTGCAAAACACTATAATTCACGAATCTTCTTGCAAAAGACTATAATTCACGAATTTTCATGCAAAAGACTATAGTTCACGAATTTTCATGCAAAAGACTATAAATCACGTATTTTCACCAAAAGACTATAATTCACGAATTTTTCATGCAAAAGACTATAGTCTTTGCATTTTTACACTTTTTTACGCAAAAGACTATAGCCTTTGAATTTTTACACAAGTTTATGCAAAAGACTATAGTCTTTGCATTTTTACACTTTTTTACGCAAAAGACGATAGTCTTTGAATTTTAACACTTTTTTACACAAAAGACTATAGTCTTTGCATTTTTACACAAGCTTATGCAAAAGACTATAGTCTTTGCATTTTTACACTTCTTTACACAAAAGACTATAGTCTTTGCATTTTTACACTTTTTACACTAAAGACTATAGTCTTTGCATTTTTTACACTTTTTTACGCAAAAGACTATAGTCTTTGCATTTTTAGACTTTTTTACACTAAA